>NW_027478728.1:0-634985 GCF_051014685.1 Ptiloglossa arizonensis | reverse complement strand
TTTTTTCCCTAGGCCATTCTGGTTAAGCGTTTGGAACAGCAGAATTGCGAAAAATTTTTTGCCTTCTCAACCATTTCTTTGCTTCAAACTCCCATATCTCCCGAACGGATTGACCTAACCCAAAAATTCCTGTTGCATCTGAAAGTAGAAACTCGCCCGATTACAACGGTATGTGTATTTTTACCCTAGGCCATTCTGGTTAAGCGTTCGGAGCAGCAGAATTGCGAAAAATTTTTTGCCTTCTCAACCATTTGTTGTCTTCAAACTCCCATATCTCGCGAACGGATTGACCTAACCCAAAAATTCCTATTGCATCTGAAAGTAGAAACTCGCCCGATTACAACGGTATGTGTATTTTTTCCCTAGGCCATTCTGGTTAAGCTTTTGAAGCAGCAGAATTGCGAAAAATTTTTTGCCTTCTCAACCATTTCTTGGCTTCAAACTCCCATATCTCGCGAACGGATTGACCTAACCCAAAAATTCCTATTGCATCTGAAAGTAGAAACTCGCCCGATTACAACGGTATGTGTATTTTTTCCCTAGCCCATTCTGGTTAAGCGTTTGAAGCAGCAGAATTGCGAAAAATTTTTTGCCTTCTCAACCATTTCTTGGCTTCAAACTCCCATATCTCGCGAACGGATTGACCTAACCCAAAAATTCCTATTGCATCTGAAAGTAGAAACTCGCCCGATTACAACGGTATGTGTATTTTTTCCCTAGGCCATTCTGGTTAAGCGTTTGGAGCAGCAGAAGTGCGAAAAATTTGTTGTCTTCTCAACCATTTCTTAGCTTCAAACACCCAAATCTCGCGAACGGATTGACGTCACCCAAAAATTCCTGTTGCATCTGAGAGTAGAAACTCGCCCGATTACAACGGCATGTGTATTTTTTCCCTAGGCCATTCTGGTTAAGCGTTTGGAGCAGCAGAAGTGCGAAAAATTTGTTGTCTTCTCAACCATTTCTTAGCTTCAAACTCCCATATCTCGCGAACGGATTGACGTAACCCAAAAATTCCTGTTGCGTCTGAAAGTAGAAACTGGCCCGGATACAACGGTATGTGTATTTTTTCCCTAGGCCATTCTGGTTAAGCGTTTGGAGCAGCAGAATTGCGAAAAATTTTTTGCCTTCTCAACCATTTCTTGGCTTCAAACTCCCATATCTCGCGAACGGATTGACCTAACCCAAAAATTCCTATTGCATCTGAAAGTTGAAACTCGCCCGACTACAGCGGTATGTGTATTTTTTCCCTAGCCCATTCTGGTTAAGCGTTTGGAGCAGCAGAATTGCGAAAAATTGTATGCCTTCTCAACCATTTCTTAGCTTCAAAGTCCCATATCTCGCGAACGTATTGACCTAACCCAAAAATTCCTGTTGCATCTGAAATTAGAAACTCGCCCGATTACAACGGTATGTGTATTTTTTCCCTACGCCATTCTGGTTAAGCGTTTGGAGCAGCAGAATTGCGAAAAATTTTTTGCCTTCTCAACCATTTCTTGTCTTCAAACTCCCATATCTCGCGAACGGATTGACCTAACCCAAAAATTCCTATTGCATCTGAAAGTAGAAGTTCGCCCGACTCCAACGGTATTTGTATTTTTTCCCTAGGCCATTCTGGTTAAGCGTTTGGAGCAGCAGAATTGTGAAAAATTTTTTGCCTTCTCTACCATTTCTTGGCTTCAAACTCCCATATCTCGCGAACGGATTGACCTAACCCAAAAATTCCTATTGCATCTGAAAGTAGAAACTCGCCCGATTACAACGGTATGTGTATTTTTTACCTAGGCCATTCTGGTTCAGCGTTTGGAGCAGCAGAAGTGCGAAAAATTTGTTGTCTTCTCAACCATTTCTTAGCTTCAAACTCCCATATCTCGCGAACGGATTGACGTAACCCAAAAATTCCTGTTGCATCTGAAAGTAGAAACTCGCCCGATTACAACGGTATGTGTATTTTTTCCCTAGGCCATTCTGGTTAAGCGTTTGGAGCAGCAGAATTGCGAAAAATTTTTTGCCTTCTCAACCATTTCTTGTCTTCAAACTCCCATATCTCGCGAACGGATTGACCTAAACCAAAAATTCCAATTGCATCTGAAAGTAGAAACTCGCCCAATTACAACGGTATCTGTATTTTTTCCCTAGGCCATTCTGGTTAAGCGTTTGGAGCAGCAGAATTGCGACAAATTTTTCGCCTTCTCAACCATTTCTTAGCTTCAAAGTCCCATATCTCGCGAACGGATTGACCTAACACAAAAATTCCTATTGCAACTGAAAGTAGAAGTTCGCCCGATTCCAACGGTATTTGTATTTTTTCCCTAGGCCATTCTGGTTAAGCGTTTGGAACAGCAGAATTGCGAAAAATTTTTTGCCTTCTCAACCATTTCTTTGCTTCAAACTCCCATATCTCCCGAACGGATTGACCTAACCCAAAAATTCCTGTTGCATCTGAAAGTAGAAACTCGCCCGATTACAACGGTATGTGTATTTTTACCCTAGGCCATTCTGGTTAAGCGTTCGGAGCAGCAGAATTGCGAAAAATGTTTTGCCTTCTCAACCATTTGTTGTCTTCAAACTCCCATATCTCGCGAACGGATTGACCTAACCCAAAAATTCCTATTGCATCTGAAAGTAGAAACTCGCCCGATTACAACGGTATGTGTATTTTTTCCCTAGGCCATTCTGGTTAAGCGTTTGAAGCAGCAGAATTGCGAAAAATTTTTTGCCTTCTCAACCATTTCTTGGCTTCAAACTCCCATATCTCGCGAACGGATTGACCTAACCCAAAAATTCCTATTGCATCTGAAAGTAGAAACTCGCCCGATTACAACGGTATGTGTATTTTTTCCCTAGCCCATTCTGGTTAAGCGTTTGAAGCAGCAGAATTGCGAAAAATTTTTTGCCTTCTCAACCATTTCTTGGCTTCAAACTCCCATATCTCGCGAACGGATTGACCTAACCCAAAAATTCCTATTGCATCTGAAAGTAGAAACTCGCCCGATTACAACGGTATGTGTATTTTTTCCCTAGGCCATTCTGGTTAAGCGTTTGGAGCAGCAGAAGTGCGAAAAATTTGTTGTCTTCTCAACCATTTCTTAGCTTCAAACACCCAAATCTCGCGAACGGATTGACGTCACCCAAAAATTCCTGTTGCATCTGAAAGTAGAAACTCGCCCGATTACAACGGCATGTGTATTTTTTCCCTAGGCCATTCTGGTTAAGCGTTTGGAGCAGCAGAAGTGCGAAAAATTTGTTGTCTTCTCAACCATTTCTTAGCTTCAAACTCCCATATCTCGCGAACGGATTGACGTAACCCAAAAATTCCTGTTGCATCTGAAAGTAGAAACTCGCCCGATTACAACGGTATGTGTATTTTTTCCCTAGGCCATTCTGGTTAAGCGTTTGGAGCAGCAGAATTGTGAAAAATTTTTTGCCTTCTCTACCATTTCTTGGCTTCAAACTCCCATACCTCGCGAACGGATTGACCTAACCCAAAAATTCCTATTGCATCTGAAAGTAGAAACTCGCCCGATTATAACGGTATGTGTATTTTTTCCCTAGGCTATTCTGGTTAAGCGTTTGGAGCAGCAGAAGTGCGAAAAATTTGTTGTCTTCTCAACCATTTCTTTGCTGCAAACTCCCATATCTCCCGAACGGATTGACCTAACCCAAAAATTCCTGTTGCATCTGAAAGTAGAAACTCGCCCGATTACAACGGTATGTGTATTTTTACCCTAGGCCATTCTGGTTAAGCGTTCGGAGCAGCAGAATTGCGAAAAATTTTTTGCCTTCTCAACCATTTGTTGTCTTCAAACTCCCATATCTCGCGAAGGGATTGACCTAACCCAAAAATTCCTATTGCATCTGAAAGTAGAAACTCGCCCGATTACAACGGTATGTGTATTTTTTCCCTAGGCCATTCTGGTTAAGCGTTTGAAGCAGTAGAATTGCGAAAAATTTTTTGCCTTCTCAACCATTTCTTGGCTTCAAACTCCCATATCTCGCGAACGGATTGACCTAACCCAAAAATTCCTATTGCATCTGAAAGTAGAAACTCGCCCGATTACAACGGTATGTGTATTTTTTCCCTAGACCATTCTGGTTAAGCGTTTGGAGCAGCAGAATTGTGAAAAATTTTTTGCCTTCTCTACCATTTCTTGGCTTCAAACTCCCATACCTCGCGAACGGATTGACCTAACCCAAAAATTCCTATTGCATCTGAAAGTAGAAACTCGCCCGATTACAACGGTATGTGTATTTTTTCCCTAGGCCATTCTGGTTAAGCGTTTGGAGCAGCAGAATTGCGAAAAATTTGTTGCCTTCTCAACCATTTCTTGGCTTCAAACTCCCATATCTCGCGAGGGGATTGACCTAACTCAAAAATTCCTGTTGCGTCTGAAAGTAGAAACTCGCCCGGTTACAACGGTATGTGTATTTTTACCCTAGGCCATTCTGGTTAAGCATTTGGAGCAGCAGAAGTGCGAAAAATTTGTTTTCTTCTCAACCATTTCTTAGCTTCAAACTCCCATATCTCGCGAACGGATTGACGTAACCCAAAAATTCCAGTTGCATCTGAAAGTAGAAACTCGCCCGATTACAACGGTATTTGTATTTTTTCCCTGGGCCATTCTGGTTAAACGTTTGGAGCAGCAGAAGTGCGAAAAATTGGTTGTCTTCTCAACCATTTCTTAGCTTCAAACTCCCATATCTCGCGAACGGATAGACGTAACCCAAAAATTCCTGTTGCATCTGAAAGTAGAAACTCGCCCGATTACAACGGTATGTGTATTTTTCCCTAGGCCATTCTGGTTAAGCGTTTGGAGCAGCAGAATTGTGAAAAATTTTTTGCCTTCTCTACCATTTCTTGGCTTCAAACTCCCATACCTCGCGAACGGATTGACCTAACCCAAAAATTCCTATTGCATCTGAAAGTAGAAACTCGCCCGATTATAACGGTATGTGTATTTTTTCCCTAGGCTATTTTGGTTAAGCGTTTGGAGCAGCAGAAGTGCGAAAAATTTGTTGTCTTCTCAACCATTTCTTTGCTTCAAACTCCCATATCTCCCGAACGGATTGACCTAACCCAAAAATTCCTGTTGCATCTGAAAGTAGAAACTCGCCCGATTACAACGGTATGTGTATTTTTACCCTTGGCCATTCTGGTTAAGCGTTCGGAGCAGCAGAATTGCGAAAAATTTTTTGCCTTCTCAACCATTTGTTGTCTTCAAACTCCCATATCTCGCGAACGGATTGACCTAACCCAAAAATTCCTATTGCATCTGAAAGTAGAAACTCGCCCGATTACAACGGTATGTGTATTTTTTCCCTAGGCCATTCTGGTTAAGCGTTTGAAGCAGTAGAATTGCGAAAAATTTTTTGCCTTCTCAACCATTTCTTGGCTTCAAACTCCCATATCTCGCGAACGGATTGACCTAACCCAAAAATTCCTATTGCATCTGAAAGTAGAAACTCGCCCGATTACAACGGTATGTGTATTTTTTCCCTAGGCCATTCTGGTTAAGCGTTTGGAGCAGCAGAATTGTGAAAAATTTTTTGCCTTCTCTACCATTTCTTGGCTTCAAACTCCCATACCTCGCGAACGGATTGACCTAACCCAAAAATTCCTATTGCATCTGAAAGTAGAAACTCGCCCGATTACAACGGTATGTGTATTTTTTCCCTAGGCCATTCTGGTTAAGCGTTTGGAGCAGCAGAATTGCGAAAAATTTGTTGCCTTCTCAACCATTTCTTGGCTTCAAACTCCCATATCTCGCGAGCGGATTGACCTAACTCAAAAATTCCTGTTGCGTCTGAAAGTAGAAACTCGCCCGGTTACAACGGTATGTGTATTTTTTCCCTAGGCCATTCGGGTTAAGCGTTTGGAGCAGCAGAAGTGCGAAAAATTTGTTGTCTTCTCAACCATTTCTTAGCTTCAAACTCCCATATCTCGCGAACGGATTGACGTAACCCAAAAATTCCAGTTGCATCTGAAAGTAGAAACTCGCCCGATTACAACGGCATGTGTATTTTTTCCCTAGGCCATTCTGGTTAAGCGTTTGGAGCAGCAGAATTGCGAAAAATTTTTTGCCTTCTCAACCATTTCTTGGCTTCAAAGTCCCATATCTCGCGAACGGATTGACCTAACCCAAAAATTCCTATTGCATCTGAAAGTAGAAACTCGCCCCATTACAACGGTATGTGTATTTTTTCCCTAGGCCATTCTGGTTAAGCGTTCGGAGCAGCAGAATTGCGAAAAATTTTTTGCCTTCTCAACCATTTGTTGTCTTCAAACTCCCATATCTCGCGAACGGATTGACCTAACCCAAAAATTCCTGTTGCATCTGAAAGTAGAAACTCGCCCGATTACAACGGTATGTGTATTTTTACCCTGGGCCATTCTGGTTAAGCGTTCGGAGCAGCAGAATTGCGAAAAATTTTTTGCCTTCTCAACCATTTGTTGTCTTCAAACTCCCATATCTCGCGAACGGATTGACCTAACCCAAAAATTCCTATTGCATCTGAAAGTAGAAACTCGCCCGATTACAACGGTATGTGTATTTTTACCCTAGGCCATTCTGGTTAAGCATTTGGAGCAGCAGAAGTGCGAAAAATTTGTTTTCTTCTCAACCATTTCTTAGCTTCAAACTCCCATATCTCGCGAACGGATTGACGTAACCCAAAAATTCCAGTTGCATCTGAAAGTAGAAACTCGCCCGATTACAACGGTATTTGTATTTTTTCCCTGGGCCATTCTGGTTAAACGTTTGGAGCAGCAGAAGTGCGAAAAATTGGTTGTCTTCTCAACCATTTCTTAGCTTCAAACTCCCATATCTCGCGAACGGATAGACGTAACCCAAAAATTCCTGTTGCATCTGAAAGTAGAAACTCGCCCGATTACAACGGTATGTGTATTTTTCCCTAGGCCATTCTGGTTAAGCGTTTGGAGCAGCAGAATTGTGAAAAATTTTTTGCCTTCTCTACCATTTCTTGGCTTCAAACTCCCATACCTCGCGAACGGATTGACCTAACCCAAAAATTCCTATTGCATCTGAAAGTAGAAACTCGCCCGATTATAACGGTATGTGTATTTTTTCCCTAGGCTATTCTGGTTAAGCGTTTGGAGCAGCAGAAGTGCGAAAAATTTGTTGTCTTCTCAACCATTTCTTTGCTTCAAACTCCCATATCTCCCGAACGGATTGACCTAACCCAAAAATTCCTGTTGCATCTGAAAGTAGAAACTCGCCCGATTACAACGGTATGTGTATTTTTACCCTTGGCCATTCTGGTTAAGCGTTCGGAGCAGCAGAATTGCGAAAAATTTTTTGCCTTCTCAACCATTTGTTGTCTTCAAACTCCCATATCTCGCGAACGGATTGACCTAACCCAAAAATTCCTATTGCATCTGAAAGTAGAAACTCGCCCGATTACAACGGTATGTGTATTTTTTCCCTAGGCCATTCTGGTTAAGCGTTTGAAGCAGTAGAATTGCGAAAAATTTTTTGCCTTCTCAACCATTTCTTGGCTTCAAACTCCCATATCTCGCGAACGGATTGACCTAACCCAAAAATTCCTATTGCATCTGAAAGTAGAAACTCGCCCGATTACAACGGTATGTGTATTTTTTCCCTAGGCCATTCTGGTTAAGCGTTTGGAGCAGCAGAATTGTGAAAAATTTTTTGCCTTCTCTACCATTTCTTGGCTTCAAACTCCCATACCTCGCGAACGGATTGACCTAACCCAAAAATTCCTATTGCATCTGAAAGTAGAAACTCGCCCGATTACAACGGTATGTGTATTTTTTCCCTAGGCCATTCTGGTTAAGCGTTTGGAGCAGCAGAATTGCGAAAAATTTGTTGCCTTCTCAACCATTTCTTGGCTTCAAACTCCCATATCTCGCGAGCGGATTGACCTAACTCAAAAATTCCTGTTGCGTCTGAAAGTAGAAACTCGCCCGGTTACAACGGTATGTGTATTTTTTCCCTAGGCCATTCGGGTTAAGCGTTTGGAGCAGCAGAAGTGCGAAAAATTTGTTGTCTTCTCAACCATTTCTTAGCTTCAAACTCCCATATCTCGCGAACGGATTGACGTAACCCAAAAATTCCAGTTGCATCTGAAAGTAGAAACTCGCCCGATTACAACGGCATGTGTATTTTTTCCCTAGGCCATTCTGGTTAAGCGTTTGGAGCAGCAGAATTGCGAAAAATTTTTTGCCTTCTCAACCATTTCTTGGCTTCAAAGTCCCATATCTCGCGAACGGATTGACCTAACCCAAAAATTCCTATTGCATCTGAAAGTAGAAACTCGCCCCATTACAACGGTATGTGTATTTTTTCCCTAGGCCATTCTGGTTAAGCGTTCGGAGCAGCAGAATTGCGAAAAATTTTTTGCCTTCTCAACCATTTGTTGTCTTCAAACTCCCATATCTCGCGAACGGATTGACCTAACCCAAAAATTCCTGTTGCATCTGAAAGTAGAAACTCGCCCGATTACAACGGTATGTGTATTTTTACCCTGGGCCATTCTGGTTAAGCGTTCGGAGCAGCAGAATTGCGAAAAATTTTTTGCCTTCTCAACCATTTGTTGTCTTCAAACTCCCATATCTCGCGAACGGATTGACCTAACCCAAAAATTCCTATTGCATCTGAAAGTAGAAACTCGCCCGATTACAACGGTATGTGTATTTTTTCCCTAGGCCATTCTGGTTAAGCGTTTGAAGCAGTAGAATTGCGAAAAATTTTTTGCCTTCTCAACCATTTCTTGGCTTCAAACTCCCATATCTCGCGAACGGATTGACCTAACCCAAAAATTCCTATTGCATCTGAAAGTAGAAACTCGCCCGATTACAATGGTATGTGTGTTTTTTCCCTAGACCATTCTGGTTAAGCGTTTGGAGCAGCAGAATTGTGAAAAATTTTTTGCCTTCTCTACCATTTCTTGGCTTCAAACTCCCATACCTCGCGAACGGATTGACCTAACCCAAAAATTCCTATTGCATCTGAAAGTAGAAACTCGCCCGATTACAACGGTATGTGTATTTTTTCCCTAGGCCATTCTGGTTAAGCGTTTGGAGCAGCAGAATTGCGAAAAATTTGTTGCCTTCTCAACCATTTCTTGGCTTCAAACTCCCATATCTCGCGAGGGGATTGACCTAACTCAAAAATTCCTGTTGCGTCTGAAAGTAGAAACTCGCCCGGTTACAACGGTATGTGTATTTTTTCCCTAGGCCATTCTGGTTAAGCGTTTGGAGCAGCAGAAGTGCGAAAAATTTGTTGTCTTCTCAACCATTTCTTAGCTTCAAACTCCCATATCTCGCGAACGGATTGACGTAACCCAAAAATTCCAGTTGCATCTGAAAGTAGAAACTCGCCCGATTACAACGGTATTTGTATTTTTTCCCTAGGCCATTCTGGTTAAGCGTTTGGAGCAGCAGAAGTGCGAAAAATTTGTTGTCTTCTCAACCATTTCTTAGCTTCAAACTCCCATATCTCGCGAACGGATTGACGTAACCCAAAAATTCCAGTTGCATCTGAAAGTAGAAACTCGCCCGATTACAACGGCATGTGTATTTTTTCCCTAGGCCATTCTGGTTAAGCGTTTGGAGCAGCAGAATTGCGAAAAATTTTTTGCCTTCTCAACCATTTCTTGTCTTCGAACTCCCATATCTCGCAAACGGATTGACCTAACCCAAAAATTCCTATTGCATCTGAAAGTAGAAACTCGCCCGATTACAACGGTATGTGTATTTTTTCCCTAGGCCATTCTGGTTAAGCGTTTGAAGCCGCAGAATTGCGAAAAATTTTTTGCCTTCTCAACGATTTCTTGTCTTCAAACTCCCATATCTCGCGAACGGATTGACCTAACCCAAAAATTCCTATTGCATCTGAAAGTAGAAACTCGCCCGATTACAACGGTATGTGTATTTTTTCCCTAGGCCATTCTGGTTAAGCGTTTGGAGCAGCAGAATTGCGAAAAATTTGTTGCCTTCTCAACCATTTCTTGGCTTCAAACTCCCATATCTCGCGAGCGGATTGACCTAACTCAAAAATTCCTGTTGCGTCTGAAAGTAGAAACTCGCCCGGTTACAACGGTATGTGTATTTTTTCCCTAGGCCATTCGGGTTAAGCGTTTGGAGCAGCAGAAGTGCGAAAAATTTGTTGTCTTCTCAACCATTTCTTAGCTTCAATCTCCCATATCTCGCGAACGGATTGACGTAACCCAAAAATTCCAGTTGCATCTGAAAGTAGAAACTCGCCCGATTACAACGGCATGTGTATTTTTTCCCTAGGCCATTCTGGTTAAGCGTTTGGAGCAGCAGAATTGCGAAAAATTTTTTGCCTTCTCAACCATTTCTTGGCTTCAAAGTCCCATATCTCGCGAACGGATTGACCTAACCCAAAAATTCCTATTGCATCTGAAAGTAGAAACTCGCCCCATTACAACGGTATGTGTATTTTTTCCCTAGGCCATTCTGGTTAAGCGTTCGGAGCAGCAGAATTGCGAAAAATTTTTTGCCTTCTCAACCATTTGTTGTCTTCAAACTCCCATATCTCGCGAACGGATTGACCTAACCCAAAAATTCCTGTTGCATCTGAAAGTAGAAACTCGCCCGATTACAACGGTATGTGTATTTTTACCCTGGGCCATTCTGGTTAAGCGTTCGGAGCAGCAGAATTGCGAAAAATTTTTTGCCTTCTCAACCATTTGTTGTCTTCAAACTCCCATATCTCGCGAACGGATTGACCTAACCCAAAAATTCCTATTGCATCTGAAAGTAGAAACTCGCCCGATTACAACGGTATGTGTATTTTTTCCCTAGGCCATTCTGGTTAAGCGTTTGAAGCAGTAGAATTGCGAAAAATTTTTTGCCTTCTCAACCATTTCTTGGCTTCAAACTCCCATATCTCGCGAACGGATTGACCTAACCCAAAAATTCCTATTGCATCTGAAAGTAGAAACTCGCCCGATTACAATGGTATGTGTGTTTTTTCCCTAGACCATTCTGGTTAAGCGTTTGGAGCAGCAGAATTGTGAAAAATTTTTTGCCTTCTCTACCATTTCTTGGCTTCAAACTCCCATACCTCGCGAACGGATTGACCTAACCCAAAAATTCCTATTGCATCTGAAAGTAGAAACTCGCCCGATTACAACGGTATGTGTATTTTTTCCCTAGGCCATTCTGGTTAAGCGTTTGGAGCAGCAGAATTGCGAAAAATTTGTTGCCTTCTCAACCATTTCTTGGCTTCAAACTCCCATATCTCGCGAGGGGATTGACCTAACTCAAAAATTCCTGTTGCGTCTGAAAGTAGAAACTCGCCCGGTTACAACGGTATGTGTATTTTTTCCCTAGGCCATTCTGGTTAAGCGTTTGGAGCAGCAGAAGTGCGAAAAATTTGTTGTCTTCTCAACCATTTCTTAGCTTCAAACTCCCATATCTCGCGAACGGATTGACGTAACCCAAAAATTCCAGTTGCATCTGAAAGTAGAAACTCGCCCGATTACAACGGTATTTGTATTTTTTCCCTAGGCCATTCTGGTTAAGCGTTTGGAGCAGCAGAAGTGCGAAAAATTTGTTGTCTTCTCAACCATTTCTTAGCTTCAAACTCCCATATCTCGCGAACGGATTGACGTAACCCAAAAATTCCAGTTGCATCTGAAAGTAGAAACTCGCCCGATTACAACGGCATGTGTATTTTTTCCCTAGGCCATTCTGGTTAAGCGTTTGGAGCAGCAGAATTGCGAAAAATTTTTTGCCTTCTCAACCATTTCTTGGCTTCAAAGTTCCATATCTCGCGAACGGATTGACCTAACCCAAAAATTCCTATTGCATCTGAAAGTAGAAACTCGCCCCATTACAACGGTATGTGTATTTTTTCCCTAGGCCATTCTGGTTAAGCGTTCGGAGCAGCAGAATTGCGAAAAATTTTTTGCCTTCTCAACCATTTGTTGTCTTCAAACTCCCATATCTCGCGAACGGATTGACCTAACCCAAAAATTCCTATTGCATCTGAAAGTAGAAACTCGCCCGATTACAACGGTATGTGTATTTTTTCCGTAGGCCATTCTGGTTAAGCGTTTGAAGCCGCAGAATTGCGAAAAATTTTTTGCCTTCTCAACGATTTCTTGTCTTCAAACTCCCATATCTCGCGAACGGATTGACCTAACCCAAAAATTCCTATTGCATCTGAAAGTAGAAACTCGCCCGATTACAACGGTATGTGTATTTTTTCCCTAGGCCATTCTGGTTAAGCGTTTGGAGCAGCAGAATTGTGAAAAATTTTTTGCCTTCTCTACCATTTCTTGGCTTCAAACTCCCATACCTCGCGAACGGATTGACCTAACCCAAAAATTCCTATTGCATCTGAAAGTAGAAACTCGCCCGATTACAACGGTATGTGTATTTTTTCCCTAGGCCATTCTGGTTAAGCGTTTGGAGCAGCAGAATTGCGAAAAATTTTTTGCCTTCTCAACCATTTCTTGGCTTCAAAGTCCCATATCTCGCGAACGGATTGACCTAACCCAAAAATTCCTATTGCATCTGAAAGTAGAAACTCGCCCCATTACAACGGTATGTGTATTTTTACCCTAGGCCATTCTGGTTAAGCGTTCGGAGCAGCAGAATTGCGAAACATTTTTTGCCTTCTCAACCATTTGTTGTCTTCAAACTCCCATATCTCGCGAACGGATTGACCTAACCCAAAAATTCCTATTGCATCTGAAAGTAGAAACTCGCCCGATTACAACGGTATGTGTATTTTTTCCCTAGGCCATTCTGGTTAAGCGTTTGAAGCCGCAGAATTGCGAAAAATTTTTTGCCTTCTCAACGATTTCTTGTCTTCAAACTCCCATATCTCGCGAACGGATTGACCTAACCCAAAAATTCCTATTGCATCTGAAAGTAGAAACTCGCCCGATTACAACGGTATGTGTATTTTTTCCCTAGGCCATTCTGGTTAAGCGTTTGGAGCAGCAGAATTGTGAAAAATTTTTTGCCTTCTCTACCATTTCTTGGCTTCAAACTCCCATACCTCGCGAACGGATTGACCTAACCCAAAAATTCCTATTGCATCTGAAAGTAGAAACTCGCCCGATTACAACGGTATGTGTATTTTTTCCCTAGGCCATTCTGGTTAAGCGTTTGGAGCAGCAG
The DNA here is from genome assembly GCF_051014685.1 of Ptiloglossa arizonensis. Lineage (NCBI taxonomy): Eukaryota > Metazoa > Arthropoda > Insecta > Hymenoptera > Colletidae > Ptiloglossa > Ptiloglossa arizonensis. The sequence goes on along the minus strand of NW_027478728.1, from coordinate 621,847 downwards.
AATTGCGAAAAATTTGTTGCCTTCTCAACCATTTCTTGGCTTCAAACTCCCATATCTCGCGAGCGGATTGACCTAACTCAAAAATTCCTGTTGCGTCTGAAAGTAGAAACTCGCCCGGTTACAACGGTATGTGTATTTTTTCCCTAGGCCATTCTGGTTAAGCGTTTGGAGCAGCAGAAGTGCGAAAAATTTGTTGTCTTCTCAACCATTTCTTAGCTTCAAACTCCCAAATCTCGCGAACGGATTGACGTCACCCAAAAATTCCTATTGCATCTGAAAGTAGAAACTCGCCCCATTACAACGGTATGTGTATTTTTTCCCTAGGCCATTCTGGTTAAGCGTTTGGAGCAGCAGAATTGCGAAAAATTTCTTGCCTTCTCAACCATTTCTTGGCTTCAAACTCCCATATCTCGCGAACGGATTGACCTAACCCAAAAATTCCTATTGCATCTGAAAGTAGAAACTCGCCCGATTACAACGGTATGTGTATTTTTTCCCTAGGCCATTCTGGTTAAGCGTTTGGAGCAGCAGAATTGCGAAAAATTTGTTGCCTTCTCAACCATTTCTTGGCTTCAAACTCCCATATCTCGGGAGCGGATTGACCTAACTCAAAAATTCCTGTTGCGTCTGAAAGTAGAAACTCGCCCGGTTACAACGGTATGTGTATTTTTTCCCTAGGCCATTCTGGTTAAGCGTTTGGAGCAGCAGAAGTGCGAAAAATTTGTTGTCTTCTCAACCATTTCTTAGCTTCAAACTCCCACATCTCGCGAACGGATTGACGTAACCCAAAAATTCCAGTTGCATCTGAAAGTAGAAACTCGCCCGATTACAACGGTATTTGTATTTTTTCCCTAGGCCATTCTGGTTAAGCGTTTGGAGCAGCAGAAGTGCGAAAAATTTGTTGTCTTCTCAACCATTTCTTAGCTTCAAACTCCCAAATCTCGCGAACGGATTGACGTCACCCAAAAATTCCTGTTGCATCTGAAAGTAGAAACTCGCCCGATTACAACGGCATGTGTATTTTTTCCCTAGGCCATTCTGGTTAAGCGTTTGGAGCAGCAGAATTGCGAAAAATTTTTTGCCTTCTCAACCATTTCTTGTCTTCAAACTCCCATATCTCGCGAACGGATTGACCTAACACAAAAATTCCTATTGCAACTGAAAGTAGAAGTTCGCCCGATTCCAACGGTATTTGTGTTTTTTCCCTAGCCCATTCTGGTTAAGCGTTTGAAGCAGCAGAATTGCGAAAAATTTTTTGCCTTCTCAACCATTTCTTGGCTTCAAACTCCCATATCTCGCGAACGGATTGACCTAACCCAAAAATTCCTATTGCATCTGAAAGTAGAAACTCGCCCGATTACAACGGTATGTGTATTTTTTCCCTAGGCCATTCTGGTTAAGCGTTTGGAGCAGCAGAAGTGCGAAAAATTTGTTGCCTTCTCAACCATTTCTTGGCTTCAAACTCCCATATCTCGCGAGCGGATTGACCTAACTCAAAAATTCCTGTTGCGTCTGAAAGTAGAAACTCGCCCGGTTACAACGGTATGTGTATTTTTTCCCTAGGCCATTCTGGTTAAGCGTTTGGAGCAGCAGAAGTGCGAAAAATTTGTTGTCTTCTCAACCATTTCTTAGCTTCAAACTCCCATATCTCGCGAACGGATTGACGCAACCCAAAAATTCCAGTTGCATCTGAAAGTAGAAACTCGCCCGATTACAACGGTATGTGTATTTTTTCCCTAGGCCATTCTGGTTAAGCGTTTGGAGCAGCAGAATTGTGAAAAATTTTTTGCCTTCTCTACCATTTCTTGGCTTCAAACTCCCATACCTCGCGAACGGATTGACCTAACCCAAAAATTCCTATTGCATCTGAAAGTAGAAACTCGCCCGATTACAACGGTATGTGTATTTTTTCCCTAGGCCATTCTGGTTAAGCGTTTGGAGCAGCAGAATTGTGAAAAATTTTTTGCCTTCTCAACGATTTCTTGTCTTCAAACTCCCATATCTCGCGAACGGATTGGCCTAACCCAAAAATTCCTATTGCATCTGAAAGTAGAAACTCGCCCGATTACAACGGTATGTGTATTTTTTCCCTAGGCCATTCTGGTTAAGCGTTTGGAGCAGCAGAATTGCGAAAAATTTTTTGCCTTCTCAACCATTTCTTGGATTCAAAGTCCCATATCTCGCGAACGGATTGACCTAACCCAAAAATTCCTATTGCATCTGAAAGTAGAAACTCGCCCCATTACAACGGTATGTGTATTTTTACCCTAGGCCATTCTGGTTAAGCGTTCGGAGCAGCAGAATTGCGAAAAATTTTTTGCCTTCTCAACCATTTGTTGTCTTCAAACTCCCATATCTCGCGAACGGATTGACCTAACCCAAAAATTCCTATTGCATCTGAAAGTAGAAACTCGCCCGATTACAACGGCATGTGTATTTTTTCCCTAGGCCATTCTGGTTAAGCGTTTGAAGCCGCAGAATTGCGAAAAATTTTTTGCCTTCTCAACGATTTCTTGTCTTCAAACTCCCATATCTCGCGAACGGATTGACCTAACCCAAAAATTCCTATTGCATCTGAAAGTAGAAAGTCGCCCGATTACAACGGTATGTGTATTTTTTCCCTAGGCCATTCTGGTTAAGCGTTTGGAGCAGCAGAATTGTGAAAAATTTTTTGCCTTCTCTACCATTTCTTGGCTTCAAACTCCCATACCTCGCGAACGGATTGACCTAACCCAAAAATTCCTATTGCATCTGAAAGTAGAAACTCGCCCGATTACAACGGTATGTGTATTTTTTCCCTAGGCCATTCTGGTTAAGCGTTTGGAGCAGCAGAATTGTGAAAAATTTTTTGCCTTCTCAACGATTTCTTGTCTTCAAACTCCCATATCTCGCGAACGGATTGGCCTAACCCAAAAATTCCTATTGCATCTGAAAGTAGAAACTCGCCCGATTACAACGGTATGTGTATTTTTTCCCTAGGCCATTCTGGTTAAGCGTTTGGAGCAGCAGAATTGTGAAAAATTTTTTTCCTTCTCTACCATTTCTTGGCTTCAAACTCCCATACCTCGCGAACGGATTGACCTAACCCAAAAATTCCTATTGCATCTGAAAGTAGAAACTCGCCCGATTACAACGGTATGTGTATTTTTTCCCTAGGCCATTCTGGTTAAGCGTTTGGAGCAGCAGAATTGCGAAAAATTTTTTGCCTTCTCAACCATTTCTTGGATTCAAAGTCCCATATCTCGCGAACGGATTGACCTAACCCAAAAATTCCTATTGCATCTGAAAGTAGAAACTCGCCCCATTACAGCGGTATGTGTATTTTTACCCTAGGCCATTCTGGTTAAGCGTTCGGAGCAGCAGAATTGCGAAAAATTTTTTGCCTTCTCAACCATTTGTTGTCTTCAAACTCCCATATCTCGCGAACGGATTGACCTAACCCAAAAATTCCTATTGCATCTGAAAGTAGAAACTCGCCCGATTACAACGGTATGTGTATTTTTTCCCTAGGCCATTCTGGTTAAGCGTTTGAAGCCGCAGAATTGCGAAAAATTTTTTGCCTTCTCAACGATTTCTTGTCTTCAAACTCCCATATCTCGCGAACGGATTGACCTAACCCAAAAATTCCTATTGCATCTGAAAGTAGAAACTCGCCCGATTACAACGGTATGTGTATTTTTTCCCTAGGCCATTCTGGTTAAGCGTTTGGAGCAGCAGAATTGTGAAAAATTTTTTGCCTTCTCTACCATTTCTTGGCTTCAAACTCCCATACCTCGCGAACGGATTGACCTAACCCAAAAATTCCTATTGCATCTGAAAGTAGAAACTCGCCCGATTACAACGGTATGTGTATTTTTTCCCTAGGCCATTCTGGTTAAGCGTTTGGAGCAGCAGAATTGTGAAAAATTTTTTGCCTTCTCAACGATTTCTTGTCTTCAAACTCCCATATCTCGCGAACGGATTGGCCTAACCCAAAAATTCCTATTGCATCTGAAAGTAGAAACTCGCCCGATTACAACGGTATGTGTATTTTTTCCCTAGGCCATTCTGGTTAAGCGTTTGGAGCAGCAGAATTGTGAAAAATTTTTTGCCTTCTCTACCATTTCTTGGCTTCAAACTCCCATACCTCGCGAACGGATTGACCTAACCCAAAAATTCCTATTGCATCTGAAAGTAGAAACTCGCCCGATTACAACGGTATGTGTATTTTTTCCCTAGGCCATTCTGGTTAAGCGTTTGGAGCAGCAGAATTGCGAAAAATTTTTTGCCTTCTCAACCATTTCTTGGATTCAAAGTCCCATATCTCGCGAACGGATTGACCTAACCCAAAAATTCCTATTGCATCTGAAAGTAGAAACTCGCCCCATTACAGCGGTATGTGTATTTTTACCCTAGGCCATTCTGGTTAAGCGTTCGGAGCAGCAGAATTGCGAAAAATTTTTTGCCTTCTCAACCATTTGTTGTCTTCAAACTCCCATATCTCGCGAACGGATTGACCTAACCCAAAAATTCCTATTGCATCTGAAAGTAGAAACTCGCCCGATTACAACGGTATGTGTATTTTTTCCCTAGGCCATTCTGGTTAAGCGTTTGAAGCCGCAGAATTGCGAAAAATTTTTTGCCTTCTCAACGATTTCTTGTCTTCAAACTCCCATATCTCGCGAACGGATTGACCTAACCCAAAAATTCCTATTGCATCTGAAAGTAGAAACTCGCCCGATTACAACGGTAAGTGTATTTTTTCCCTAGGCCATTCTGGTTAAGCGTTTGGAGCAGCAGAATTGTGAAAAATTTTTTGCCTTCTCTACCATTTCTTGGCTTCAAACTCCCATACCTCGCGAACGGATTGACCTAACCCAAAAATTCCTATTGCATCTGAAAGTAGAAACTCGCCCGATTACAACGGTATGTGTATTTTTTCCCTAGGCCATTCTGGTTAAGCGTTTGGAGCAGCAGAGTTGCGAAAAATTTGTTGCCTTCTCAACCATTTCTTGGCTTCAAACTCCCATATCTCGCGAGCGGATTGACCTAACTCAAAAATTCCTGTTGCGTCTGAAAGTAGAAACTCGCCCGGTTACAACGGTATGTGTATTTTTTCCCTAGGCCATTCTGGTTAAGCGTTTGGAGCAGCAGAATTGCGAAAAATTTGTTGTCTTCTCAACCATTTCTTAGCTTCAAACTCCCATATCTCGCGAACGGATTGACGTAACCCAAAGTTTCCAGTTGCATCTGAAATTAGAAACTCGCCCGATTACAACGGTATTTGTATTTTTTCCCTAGGCCATTATGGTTAAGCGTTTGGAGCAGCGGAATTGCGAAAAATTTGTTGTCTTCTCAACCATTTCTTAGCTTCAAACTCCCAAATCTCGCGACCGGATTGACGTCACCCAAAAATTCCTATTGCATCTGAAAGTAGAAACTCGCCCCATTACAACGGTATGTGTATTTTTTCCCTAGGCCAGTCTGGTTAAGCGTTTGGAGCAGCAGAATTGCGAAAAATTTGTTGCCTTCTCAACCATTTCTTGGCTTCAAACTCCCATATCTCGCGAGCGGATTGACCTAACTCAAAAATTCCTGTTGCGTCTGAAAGTAGAAACTCGCCCGGTTACAACGGTATGTGTATTTTTTCCCTAGGCCATTCTGGTTAAGCGTTTGGAGCAGCAGAATTGCGAAAAATTTGTTGCCTTCTCAACCATTTCTTGCTTCAAACTCCCATATCTCGGGAGCGGATTGACCTAACCCAAAAATTCCTATTGCATCTGAAAGTAGAAACTCGCCCCATTACAACGGTATGTGTATTTTTACCCTAGGCCATTCTGGTTAAGCGTTCGGAGCAGCAGAATTGCGAAACATTTTTTGCCTTCTCAACCATTTGTTGTCTTCAAACTCCCATATCTCGCGAACGGATTGACCTAACCCAAAAATTCCTATTGCATCTGAAAGTAGAAACTCGCCCGATTACAACGGTATGTGTATTTTTTCCCTAGGCCATTCTGGTTAAGCGTTTGAAGCCGCAGAATTGCGAAAAATTTTTTGCCTTCTCAACGATTTCTTGTCTTCAAACTCCCATATCTCGCGAACGGATTGACCTAACCCAAAAATTCCTATTGCATCTGAAAGTAGAAACTCGCCCGATTACAACGGTATGTGTATTTTTTCCCTAGGCCATTCTGGTTAAGCGTTTGGAGCAGCAGAATTGTGAAAAATTTTTTGCCTTCTCTACCATTTCTTGGCTTCAAACTCCCATACCTCGCGAACGGATTGACCTAACCCAAAAATTCCTATTGCATCTGAAAGTAGAAACTCGCCCGATTACAACGGTATGTGTATTTTTTCCCTAGGCCATTCTGGTTAAGCGTTTGGAGCAGCAGAATTGCGAAAAATTTGTTGCCTTCTCAACCATTTCTTGGCTTCAAACTCCCATATCTCGCGAGCGGATTGACCTAACTCAAAAATTCCTGTTGCGTCTGAAAGTAGAAACTCGCCCGGTTACAACGGTATGTGTATTTTTTCCCTAGGCCATTCTGGTTAAGCGTTTGGAGCAGCAGAAGTGCGAAAAATTTGTTGTCTTCTCAACCATTTCTTAGCTTCAAACTCCCAAATCTCGCGAACGGATTGACGTCACCCAAAAATTCCTATTGCATCTGAAAGTAGAAACTCGCCCCATTACAACGGTATGTGTATTTTTTCCCTAGGCCATTCTGGTTAAGCGTTTGGAGCAGCAGAATTGCGAAAAATTTCTTGCCTTCTCAACCATTTCTTGGCTTCAAACTCCCATATCTCGCGAACGGATTGACCTAACCCAAAAATTCCTATTGCATCTGAAAGTAGAAACTCGCCCGATTACAACGGTATGTGTATTTTTTCCCTAGGCCATTCTGGTTAAGCGTTTGGAGCAGCAGAATTGCGAAAAATTTGTTGCCTTCTCAACCATTTCTTGGCTTCAAACTCCCATATCTCGGGAGCGGATTGACCTAACTCAAAAATTCCTGTTGCGTCTGAAAGTAGAAACTCGCCCGGTTACAACGGTATGTGTATTTTTTCCCTAGGCCATTCTGGTTAAGCGTTTGGAGCAGCAGAAGTGCGAAAAATTTGTTGTCTTCTCAACCATTTCTTAGCTTCAAACTCCCACATCTCGCGAACGGATTGACGTAACCCAAAAATTCCAGTTGCATCTGAAAGTAGAAACTCGCCCGATTACAACGGTATTTGTATTTTTTCCCTAGGCCATTCTGGTTAAGCGTTTGGAGCAGCAGAAGTGCGAAAAATTTGTTGTCTTCTCAACCATTTCTTAGCTTCAAACTCCCAAATCTCGCGAACGGATTGACGTCACCCAAAAATTCCTGTTGCATCTGAAAGTAGAAACTCGCCCGATTACAACGGCATGTGTATTTTTTCCCTAGGCCATTCTGGTTAAGCGTTTGGAGCAGCAGAATTGCGAAAAATTTTTTGCCTTCTCAACCATTTCTTGTCTTCAAACTCCCATATCTCGCGAACGGATTGACCTAACACAAAAATTCCTATTGCAACTGAAAGTAGAAGTTCGCCCGATTCCAACGGTATTTGTGTTTTTTCCCTAGCCCATTCTGGTTAAGCGTTTGAAGCAGCAGAATTGCGAAAAATTTTTTGCCTTCTCAACCATTTCTTGGCTTCAAACTCCCATATCTCGCGAACGGATTGACCTAACCCAAAAATTCCTATTGCATCTGAAAGTAGAAACTCGCCCGATTACAACGGTATGTGTATTTTTTCCCTAGGCCATTCTGGTTAAGCGTTTGGAGCAGCAGAAGTGCGAAAAATTTGTTGCCTTCTCAACCATTTCTTGGCTTCAAACTCCCATATCTCGCGAGCGGATTGACCTAACTCAAAAATTCCTGTTGCGTCTGAAAGTAGAAACTCGCCCGGTTACAACGGTATGTGTATTTTTTCCCTAGGCCATTCTGGTTAAGCGTTTGGAGCAGCAGAAGTGCGAAAAATTTGTTGTCTTCTCAACCATTTCTTAGCTTCAAACTCCCATATCTCGCGAACGGATTGACGCAACCCAAAAATTCCAGTTGCATCTGAAAGTAGAAACTCGCCCGATTACAACGGTATGTGTATTTTTTCCCTAGGCCATTCTGGTTAAGCGTTTGGAGCAGCAGAATTGTGAAAAATTTTTTGCCTTCTCTACCATTTCTTGGCTTCAAACTCCCATACCTCGCGAACGGATTGACCTAACCCAAAAATTCCTATTGCATCTGAAAGTAGAAACTCGCCCGATTACAACGGTATGTGTATTTTTTCCCTAGGCCATTCTGGTTAAGCGTTTGGAGCAGCAGAATTGTGAAAAATTTTTTGCCTTCTCAACGATTTCTTGTCTTCAAACTCCCATATCTCGCGAACGGATTGGCCTAACCCAAAAATTCCTATTGCATCTGAAAGTAGAAACTCGCCCGATTACAACGGTATGTGTATTTTTTCCCTAGGCCATTCTGGTTAAGCGTTTGGAGCAGCAGAATTGCGAAAAATTTTTTGCCTTCTCAACCATTTCTTGGATTCAAAGTCCCATATCTCGCGAACGGATTGACCTAACCCAAAAATTCCTATTGCATCTGAAAGTAGAAACTCGCCCCATTACAACGGTATGTGTATTTTTACCCTAGGCCATTCTGGTTAAGCGTTCGGAGCAGCAGAATTGCGAAAAATTTTTTGCCTTCTCAACCATTTGTTGTCTTCAAACTCCCATATCTCGCGAACGGATTGACCTAACCCAAAAATTCCTATTGCATCTGAAAGTAGAAACTCGCCCGATTACAACGGCATGTGTATTTTTTCCCTAGGCCATTCTGGTTAAGCGTTTGAAGCCGCAGAATTGCGAAAAATTTTTTGCCTTCTCAACGATTTCTTGTCTTCAAACTCCCATATCTCGCGAACGGATTGACCTAACCCAAAAATTCCTATTGCATCTGAAAGTAGAAAGTCGCCCGATTACAACGGTATGTGTATTTTTTCCCTAGGCCATTCTGGTTAAGCGTTTGGAGCAGCAGAATTGTGAAAAATTTTTTGCCTTCTCTACCATTTCTTGGCTTCAAACTCCCATACCTCGCGAACGGATTGACCTAACCCAAAAATTCCTATTGCATCTGAAAGTAGAAACTCGCCCGATTACAACGGTATGTGTATTTTTTCCCTAGGCCATTCTGGTTAAGCGTTTGGAGCAGCAGAATTGTGAAAAATTTTTTGCCTTCTCAACGATTTCTTGTCTTCAAACTCCCATATCTCGCGAACGGATTGGCCTAACCCAAAAATTCCTATTGCATCTGAAAGTAGAAACTCGCCCGATTACAACGGTATGTGTATTTTTTCCCTAGGCCATTCTGGTTAAGCGTTTGGAGCAGCAGAATTGTGAAAAATTTTTTTCCTTCTCTACCATTTCTTGGCTTCAAACTCCCATACCTCGCGAACGGATTGACCTAACCCAAAAATTCCTATTGCATCTGAAAGTAGAAACTCGCCCGATTACAACGGTATGTGTATTTTTTCCCTAGGCCATTCTGGTTAAGCGTTTGGAGCAGCAGAATTGCGAAAAATTTTTTGCCTTCTCAACCATTTCTTGGATTCAAAGTCCCATATCTCGCGAACGGATTGACCTAACCCAAAAATTCCTATTGCATCTGAAAGTAGAAACTCGCCCCATTACAGCGGTATGTGTATTTTTACCCTAGGCCATTCTGGTTAAGCGTTCGGAGCAGCAGAATTGCGAAAAATTTTTTGCCTTCTCAACCATTTGTTGTCTTCAAACTCCCATATCTCGCGAACGGATTGACCTAACCCAAAAATTCCTATTGCATCTGAAAGTAGAAACTCGCCCGATTACAACGGTATGTGTATTTTTTCCCTAGGCCATTCTGGTTAAGCGTTTGAAGCCGCAGAATTGCGAAAAATTTTTTGCCTTCTCAACGATTTCTTGTCTTCAAACTCCCATATCTCGCGAACGGATTGACCTAACCCAAAAATTCCTATTGCATCTGAAAGTAGAAACTCGCCCGATTACAACGGTATGTGTATTTTTTCCCTAGGCCATTCTGGTTAAGCGTTTGGAGCAGCAGAATTGTGAAAAATTTTTTGCCTTCTCTACCATTTCTTGGCTTCAAACTCCCATACCTCGCGAACGGATTGACCTAACCCAAAAATTCCTATTGCATCTGAAAGTAGAAACTCGCCCGATTACAACGGTATGTGTATTTTTTCCCTAGGCCATTCTGGTTAAGCGTTTGGAGCAGCAGAATTGTGAAAAATTTTTTGCCTTCTCAACGATTTCTTGTCTTCAAACTCCCATATCTCGCGAACGGATTGGCCTAACCCAAAAATTCCTATTGCATCTGAAAGTAGAAACTCGCCCGATTACAACGGTATGTGTATTTTTTCCCTAGGCCATTCTGGTTAAGCGTTTGGAGCAGCAGAATTGTGAAAAATTTTTTGCCTTCTCTACCATTTCTTGGCTTCAAACTCCCATACCTCGCGAACGGATTGACCTAACCCAAAAATTCCTATTGCATCTGAAAGTAGAAACTCGCCCGATTACAACGGTATGTGTATTTTTTCCCTAGGCCATTCTGGTTAAGCGTTTGGAGCAGCAGAATTGCGAAAAATTTTTTGCCTTCTCAACCATTTCTTGGATTCAAAGTCCCATATCTCGCGAACGGATTGACCTAACCCAAAAATTCCTATTGCATCTGAAAGTAGAAACTCGCCCCATTACAGCGGTATGTGTATTTTTACCCTAGGCCATTCTGGTTAAGCGTTCGGAGCAGCAGAATTGCGAAAAATTTTTTGCCTTCTCAACCATTTGTTGTCTTCAAACTCCCATATCTCGCGAACGGATTGACCTAACCCAAAAATTCCTATTGCATCTGAAAGTAGAAACTCGCCCGATTACAACGGTATGTGTATTTTTTCCCTAGGCCATTCTGGTTAAGCGTTTGAAGCCGCAGAATTGCGAAAAATTTTTTGCCTTCTCAACGATTTCTTGTCTTCAAACTCCCATATCTCGCGAACGGATTGACCTAACCCAAAAATTCCTATTGCATCTGAAAGTAGAAACTCGCCCGATTACAACGGTAAGTGTATTTTTTCCCTAGGCCATTCTGGTTAAGCGTTTGGAGCAGCAGAATTGTGAAAAATTTTTTGCCTTCTCTACCATTTCTTGGCTTCAAACTCCCATACCTCGCGAACGGATTGACCTAACCCAAAAATTCCTATTGCATCTGAAAGTAGAAACTCGCCCGATTACAACGGTATGTGTATTTTTTCCCTAGGCCATTCTGGTTAAGCGTTTGGAGCAGCAGAGTTGCGAAAAATTTGTTGCCTTCTCAACCATTTCTTGGCTTCAAACTCCCATATCTCGCGAGCGGATTGACCTAACTCAAAAATTCCTGTTGCGTCTGAAAGTAGAAACTCGCCCGGTTACAACGGTATGTGTATTTTTTCCCTAGGCCATTCTGGTTAAGCGTTTGGAGCAGCAGAATTGCGAAAAATTTGTTGTCTTCTCAACCATTTCTTAGCTTCAAACTCCCATATCTCGCGAACGGATTGACGTAACCCAAAGTTTCCAGTTGCATCTGAAATTAGAAACTCGCCCGATTACAACGGTATTTGTATTTTTTCCCTAGGCCATTATGGTTAAGCGTTTGGAGCAGCGGAATTGCGAAAAATTTGTTGTCTTCTCAACCATTTCTTAGCTTCAAACTCCCAAATCTCGCGACCGGATTGACGTCACCCAAAAATTCCTATTGCATCTGAAAGTAGAAACTCGCCCCATTACAACGGTATGTGTATTTTTTCCCTAGGCCAGTCTGGTTAAGCGTTTGGAGCAGCAGAATTGCGAAAAATTTGTTGCCTTCTCAACCATTTCTTGGCTTCAAACTCCCATATCTCGCGAGCGGATTGACCTAACTCAAAAATTCCTGTTGCGTCTGAAAGTAGAAACTCGCCCGGTTACAACGGTATGTGTATTTTTTCCCTAGGCCATTCTGGTTAAGCGTTTGGAGCAGCAGAAGTGCGAAAAATTTGTTGTCTTCTCAACCATTTCTTAGCTTCAAACTCCCATATCTCGCGAACGGATTGACGTAACCCAAAAATTCCAGTTGCATCTGAAAGTAGAAACTCGCCCGATTACAACGGTATTTGTATTTTTTCCCTAGGCCATTCTGGTTAAGCGTTTGGAGCAGCAGAAGTGCGAAAAATTTGTTGTCTTCTCAACCATTTCTTAGCTTCAAACTCCCAAATCTCGCGAACGGATTGACGTCACCCAAAAATTCCTATTGCATCTGAAAGTAGAAACTCGCCCGATTACAACGGTATGTGTATTTTTTCCCTAGGCCATTCTGGTTAAGCGTTTGGAGCAGCAGAATTGTGAAAAATTTTTTGCCTTCTCTACCATTTCTTGGCTTCAAACTCCCATACCTCGCGAACGGATTGACCTAACCCAAAAATTCCTATTGCATCTGAAAGTAGAAACTCGCCCGATTACAACGGTATGTGTATTTTTTCCCTAGGCCATTCTGGTTAAGCGTTTGGAGCAGCAGAATTGTGAAAAATTTTTTGCCTTCTCTACCATTTCTTGGCTTCAAACTCCCATACCTCGCGAACGGATTGACCTAACCCAAAAATTCCTATTGCATCTGAAAGTAGAAACTCGCCCGATTACAACGGTATGTGTATTTTTTCCCTAGGCCATTCTGGTTAAGCGTTTGGAGCAGCAGAATTGCGAAAAATTTTTTGCCTTCTCAACCATTTCTTGGCTTCAAAGTCCCATATCTCGCGAACGGATTGACCTAACCCAAAAATTCCTATTGCACCTGAAAGTAGAAACTCGCCCGGTTACAACGGTATGTGTATTTTTTCCCTAGGCCATTCTGGTTAAGCGTTTGGAGCAGCAGAAGTGCGAAAAATTTGTTGTCTTCTCAACCATTTCTTAGCTTCAAACTCCCATATCTCGCGAACGGATTGACGTAACCCAAAAATTCCAGTTGCATCTGAAAGTAGAAACTCGCCCGATTACAACGGTATGTGTATTTTTTCCCTAGGCCATTCTGGTTAAGCGTTTGGAGCAGCAGAATTGTGAAAAATTTTTTGCCTTCTCTACCATTTCTTGGCTTCAAACTCCCATACCTCGCGAACGGATTGACCTAACCCAAAAATTCCTATTGCATCTGAAAGTAGAAACTCGCCCGATTACAACGGTATGTGTATTTTTTCCCTAGGCCATTCTGGTTAAGCGTTTGGAGCAGCAGAATTGCGAAAAATTTTTTGCCTTCTCAACCATTTCTTGGATTCAAAGTCCCATATCTCGCGAACGGATTGACCTAACCCAAAAATTCCTATTGCATCTGAAAGTAGAAACTCGCCCCATTACAGCGGTATGTGTATTTTTACCCTAGGCCATTCTGGTTAAGCGTTCGGAGCAGCAGAATTGCGAAAAATTTTTTGCCTTCTCAACCATTTGTTGTCTTCAAACTCCCATATCTCGCGAACGGATTGACCTAACCCAAAAATTCCTATTGCATCTGAAAGTAGAAACTCGCCCGATTACAACGGTATGTGTATTTTTTCCCTAGGCCATTCTGGTTAAGCGTTTGAAGCCGCAGAATTGCGAAAAATTTTTTGCCTTCTCAACGATTTCTTGTCTTCAAACTCCCATATCTCGCGAACGGATTGACCTAACCCAAAAATTCCTATTGCATCTGAAAGTAGAAACTCGCCCGATTACAACGGTATGTGTATTTTTTCCCTAGGCCATTCTGGTTAAGCGTTTGGAGCAGCAGAATTGTGAAAAATTTTTTGCCTTCTCTACCATTTCTTGGCTTCAAACTCCCATACCTCGCGAACGGATTGACCTAACCCAAAAATTCCTATTGCATCTGAAAGTAGAAACTCGCCCGATTACAACGGTATGTGTATTTTTTCCCTAGGCCATTCTGGTTAAGCGTTTGGAGCAGCAGAATTGTGAAAAATTTTTTGCCTTCTCAACGATTTCTTGTCTTCAAACTCCCATATCTCGCGAACGGATTGGCCTAACCCAAAAATTCCTATTGCATCTGAAAGTAGAAACTCGCCCGATTACAACGGTATGTGTATTTTTTCCCTAGGCCATTCTGGTTAAGCGTTTGGAGCAGCAGAATTGTGAAAAATTTTTTGCCTTCTCTACCATTTCTTGGCTTCAAACTCCCATACCTCGCGAACGGATTGACCTAACCCAAAAATTCCTATTGCATCTGAAAGTAGAAACTCGCCCGATTACAACGGTATGTGTATTTTTTCCCTAGGCCATTCTGGTTAAGCGTTTGGAGCAGCAGAATTGCGAAAAATTTTTTGCCTTCTCAACCATTTCTTGGATTCAAAGTCCCATATCTCGCGAACGGATTGACCTAACCCAAAAATTCCTATTGCATCTGAAAGTAGAAACTCGCCCCATTACAGCGGTATGTGTATTTTTACCCTAGGCCATTCTGGTTAAGCGTTCGGAGCAGCAGAATTGCGAAAAATTTTTTGCCTTCTCAACCATTTGTTGTCTTCAAACTCCCATATCTCGCGAACGGATTGACCTAACCCAAAAATTCCTATTGCATCTGAAAGTAGAAACTCGCCCGATTACAACGGTATGTGTATTTTTTCCCTAGGCCATTCTTGTTAAGCGTTTGAAGCCGCAGAATTGCGAAAAATTTTTTGCCTTCTCAACGATTTCTTGTCTTCAAACTCCCATATCTCGCGAACGGATTGACCTAACCCAAAAATTCCTATTGCATCTGAAAGTAGAAACTCGCCCGATTACAACGGTATGTGTATTTTTTCCCTAGGCCATTCTGGTTAAGCGTTTGGAGCAGCAGAATTGTGAAAAATTTATTGCCTTCTCTACCATTTCTTGACTTCAAACTCCCATACCTCGCGAACGGATTGACCTAACCCAAAAATTCCTATTGCATCTGAAAGTAGAAACTCGCCCGATTACAACGGTATGTGTATTTTTTCCCTAGGCCATTCTGGTTAAGCGTTTGGAGCAGCAGAATTGCGAAAAATTTGTTGCCTTCTCAACCATTTCTTGGCTTCAAACTCCCATATCTCGCGAGCGGATTGACCTAACTCAAAAATTCCTGTTGCGTCTGAAAGTAGAAACTCGCCCGGTTACAACGGTATGTGTATTTTTTCCCTAGGCCATTCTGGTTAAGCGTTTGGAGCAGCAGAATTGCGAAAAATTTGTTGTCTTCTCAACCATTTCTTAGCTTCAAACTCCCATATCTCGCGAACGGATTGACGTAACCCAAAGTTTCCAGTTGCATCTGAAATTAGAAACTCGCCCGATTACAACGGTATTTGTATTTTTTCCCTAGGCCATTATGGTTAAGCGTTTGGAGCAGCGGAAGTGCGAAAAATTTGTTGTCTTCTCAACCATTTCTTAGCTTCAAACTCCCAAATCTCGCGACCGGATTGACGTCACCCAAAAATTCCTATTGCATCTGAAAGTAGAAACTCGCCCGATTACAACGGTATGTGTATTTTTTCCCTAGGCCATTCTGGTTAAGCGTTTGGAGCAGCAGAATTGCGAAAAATTTTTTGCCTTCTCAACCATTTCTTGGCTTCAAAGTCCCATATCTCGCGAACGGATTGACCTAACCCAAAAATTCCTATTGCACCTGAAAGTAGAAACTCGCCCGGTTACAACGGTATGTGTATTTTTTCCCTAGGCCATTCTGGTTAAGCGTTCGGAGCAGCAGAATTGCGAAAAATTTTTTGCCTTCTCAACCATTTGTTGTCTTCAAACTCCCAAATCTCGCGAACGGATTGACGTCACCCAAAAATTCCTGTTGCATCTGAAAGTAGAAACTCGCCCGATTACAACGGCATGTGTATTTTTTCCCTAGGCCATTCTGGTTAAGTGTTTGGAGCAGCAGAATTGCGAAAAATTTTTTGCCTTCTCAACGATTTCTTGTCTTCAAACTCCCATATCTCGCGAACGGATTGACCTAACCCAAAAATTCCTATTGCATCTGAAAGTAGAAACTCGCCCGATTACAACGGTATGTGTATTTTTTCCCTAGGCCATTCTGGTTAAGCGTTTGGAGCAGCAGAATTGTGAAAAATTTTTTGCCTTCTCTACCATTTCTTGGCTTCAAACTCCCATACCTCGCGAACGGATTGACCTAACCCAAAAATTCCTATTGCATCTGAAAGTAGAAACTCGCCCGATTACAACGGTATGTGTATTTTTTCCCTAGGCCATTCTGGTTAAGCGTTTGGAGCAGCAGAATTGCGAAAAATTTGTTGCCTTCTCAACCATTTCTTAGCTTCAAACTCCCATATCTCGCGAACGGATTGACGTAACCCAAAAATTCCAGTTGCATCTGAAATTAGGAACTCGCCCGATTACAACGGTATTTGTATTTTTTCCCTAGGCCATTCTGGTTAAGCGTTTGGAGCAGCAGAATTGCGAAAAATTTTTTGCCTTCTCAACGATTTCTTGTCTTCAAACTCCCATATCTCGCGAACGGATTGACCTAACCCAAAAATTCCTATTGCATCTGAAAGTAGAAACTCGCCCGATTACAACGGTATGTGTATTTTTTCCCTAGGCCATTCTGGTTAAGCGTTTGGAGCAGCAGAATTGTGAAAAATTTTTTGCCTTCTCTACCATTTCTTGGCTTCAAACTCCCATACCTCGCGAACGGATTGACCTAACCCAAAAATTCCTATTGCATCTGAAAGTAGAAACTCGCCCGATTACAACGGTATGTGTATTTTTTCCCTAGGCCATTCTGGTTAAGCGTTTGGAGCAGCAGAATTGCGAAAAATTTGTTGCCTTCTCAACCATTTCTTAGCTTCAAACTCCCATATCTCGCGAACGGATTGACGTAACCCAAAAATTCCAGTTGCATCTGAAATTAGAAACTCGCCCGATTACAACGGTATTTGTATTTTTTCCCTAGGCCATTCTGGTTAAGCGTTTGGAGCAGCGGAAGTGCGAAAAATTTGTTGTCTTCTCAACCATTTCTTAGCTTCAAACTCCCAAATCTCGCGAACGGATTGACGTCACCCAAAAATTCCTATTGCATCTGAAAGTAGAAACTCGCCCCATTACAACGGTATGTGTATTTTTTCCCTAGGCCATTCTGGTTAAGCGTTTGGAGCAGCAGAATTGCGAATAATTTCTTGCCTTCTCAACCATTTCTTGGCTTCAAACTCCCATATCTCGCGAACGGATTGACCTAACCCAAAAATTCCTATAGCATCTGAAAGTAGAAACTCGCCCGATTACAACGGTATGTGTATTTTTTCCCTAGGCCATTCTGGTTAAGCGTTTGGAGCAGCAGAAGTGCGAAAAATTTGTTGTCTTCTCAACCATTTCTTAGCTTCAAACTCCCAAATCTCGCGTACGGATTGACGTCACCCAAAAATTCCTGTTGCATCTCAAAGTAGAAGCTCGCCCTATTACAACGGCATGTGTATTTTTTCCCTAGGCCATTCTGGTTAAGCGTTTGGAGCAGCAGAATTGTGAAAAATTTCTCGCCTTCTCAACCATTTCTTGGCTTCAAACTCCCATATCTCGCGAACGGATTGACCTAACCCAAAAATTCCTATGGCATCTGAAAGTAGAAACTCACCCGATTACAACGGTATGTGTATTTTTTCCCTAGGCCATTCTGGTTAAGCGTTTGGAGCAGCAGAAGTGCGAAAAATTTGTTGTCTTCTCAAACATTTCTTAGCTTCAAACTCCCATATCTCGCGAACGGATTGACGTAACCCAAAAATTCCTGTTGCATCTGAAAGTAGAAACTCGCCCGATTACAACGGTATGTGTATTTTTTCCCTAGGCCATTCTGGTTAAGCGTTTGGAGCAGCAGAATTGTGAAAAATTTTTTGCCTTCTCTACCATTTCTTGGCTTCAAACTCCCATATCTCGCGAACGGATTGACCTAACCCAAAAATTCCTATGGCATCTGAAAGTAGAAACTCACCCGATTACAACGGTATGTGTATTTTTTCCCTAGGCCATTCTGGTTAAGCGTTTGGAGCAGCAGAAGTGCGAAAAATTTGTTGTCTTCTCAACCATTTCTTAGCTTCAAACTCCCATATCTCGCGAACGGATTGACGTAACCCAAAAATTCCAGTTGCATCTGAAAGTAGAAACTCGCCCGATTACAACGGTATGTGTATTTTTTCCCTAGGCCATTCTGGTTAAGCGTTTGGAGCAGCAGAAGTGCGAAAAATTTGTTGTCTTCTCAACCATTTCTTAGCTTCAAACTCCCAAATCTCGCGAACGGATTGACGTCACCCAAAAATTCCTGTTGCATCTGAAAGTAGAAACTCGCCCGATTACAACGGCATGTGTATTTTTTCCCTAGGCCATTCTGGTTAAGCGTTTGGAGCAGCAGAAGTGCGAAAAATTTGTTGTCTTCTCAACCATTTATTAGCTTCAAACTCCCATATCTCGCGAACGGATTGACGTAATCCAAAAATTCCTGTTGCATCTGAAAGTAGAAACTCGCCCGATTACAACGGTATGTGTATTTTTTCCCTAGGCCATTCTGGTTAAGCGTTTGGAGCAGCAGAAGTGCGAAAAATTTGTTGTCTTCTCAACCATTTCTTAGCTTCAAACTCCCATATCTCGCGAACGGATTGACGTAACCCAAAAATTCCAGTTGCATCTGAAAGTAGAAACTCGCCCGATTACAACGGTATGTGTATTTTTTCCCTAGGCCATTCTGGTTAAGCGTTTGGAGCAGCAGAAGTGCGAAAAATTTGTTGTCTTCTCAACCATTTCTTAGCTTCAAACTCCCAAATCTCGCGAACGGATTGACGTCACCCAAAAATTCCTGTTGCATCTGAAAGTAGAAACTCGCCCGATTACAACGGCATGTGTATTTTTTCCCTAGGCCATTCTGGTTAAGCGTTTGGAGCAGCAGAAGTGCGAAAAATTTGTTGTCTTCTCAACCATTTATTAGCTTCAAACTCCCATATCTCGCGAACGGATTGACGTAATCCAAAAATTCCTGTTGCATCTGAAAGTAGAAACTCGCCCGATTACAACGGTATGTGTATTTTTTCCCTAGGCCATTCTGGTTAAGCGTTTGGAGCAGCAGAATTGTGAAAAATTTTTTGCCTTCTCTACCATTTCTTGGCTTCAAACTCCCATACCTCGCGAACGGATTGACCTAACCCAAAAATTCCTATTGCATCTGAAAGTAGAAACTCGCCCGATTATAACGGTATGTGTATTTTTTCCCTAGGCTATTCTGGTTAAGCGTTTGGAGCAGCAGAAGTGCGAAAAATTTGTTGTCTTCTCAACCATTTCTTTGCTTCAAACTCCCATATCTCCCGAACGGATTGACCTAACCCAAAAATTCCTGTTGCATCTGAAAGTAGAAACTCGCCCGATTACAACGGTATGTGTATTTTTACCCTAGGCCATTCTGGTTAAGCGTTCGGAGCAGCAGAATTGCGAAAAATTTTTTGCCTTCTCAACCATTTGTTGTCTTCAAACTCCCATATCTCGCGAACGGATTGACCTAACCCAAAAATTCCTATTGCATCTGAAAGTAGAAACTCGCCCGATTACAACGGTATGTGTATTTTTTCCCTAGGCCATTCTGGTTAAGCGTTTGAAGCAGTAGAATTGCGAAAAATTTTTTGCCTTCTCAACCATTTCTTGGCTTCAAACTCCCATATCTCGCGAACGGATTAACCTAACCCAAAAATTCCTATTGCATCTGAAAGTAGAAACTCGCCCGATTACAACGGTATGTGTATTTTTTCCCTAGGCCATTCTGGTTAAGCGTTTGGAGCAGCAGAATTGTGAAAAATTTTTTGCCTTCTCTACCATTTCTTGGCTTCAAACTCCCATACCTCGCGAACGGATTGACCTAACCCAAAAATTCCTATTGCATCTGAAAGTAGAAACTCGCCCGATTACAACGGTATGTGTATTTTTTCCCTAGGCCATTCTGGTTAAGCGTTTGGAGCAGCAGAATTGCGAAAAATTTGTTGCCTTCTCAACCATTTCTTGGCTTCAAACTCCCATATCTCGCGAGCGGATTGACCTAACTCAAAAATTCCTGTTGCGTCTGAAAGTAGAAACTCGCCCGGTTACAACGGTATGTGTATTTTTTCCCTAGGCCATTCTGGTTAAGCGTTTGGAGCAGCAGAATTGCGAAAAATTTGTTGTCTTCTCAACCATTTCTTAGCTTCAAACTCCCATATCTCGCGAACGGATTGACGTAACCCAAAAATTCCAGTTGCATCTGAAAGTAGAAACTCGCCCGATTACAACGGTATTTGTATTTTTTCCCTAGGCCATTCTGGTTAAGCGTTTGGAGCAGCAGAAGTGCGAAAAATTTGTTGTCTTCTCAACCATTTCTTAGCTTCAAACTCCCAAATCTCGCGAACGGATTGACGTCACCCAAAAATTCCTGTTGCATCTGAAAGTAGAAACTCGCCCGATTACAACGGCATGTGTATTTTTTCCCTAGGCCATTCTGGTTAAGCGTTTGGAGCAGCAGAATTGCGAAAAATTTTTTGCCTTCTCAACCATTTCTTGGCTTCAAAGTCCCATATCTCGCGAACGGATTGACCTAACCCAAAAATTCCTATTGCATCTGAAAGTAGAAACTCGCCCCATTACAACGGTATGTGTATTTTTACCCTAGGCCATTCTGGTTAAGCGTTCGGAGCAGCAGAATTGCGAATAATTTCTTGCCTTCTCAACCATTTCTTGGCTTCAAACTCCCATATCTCGCGAACGGATTGACCTAACCCAAAAATTCCTATAGCATCTGAAAGTAGAAACTCGCCCGATTACAACGGTATGTGTATTTTTTCCCTAGGCCATTCTGGTTAAGCGTTTGGAGCAGCAGAAGTGCGAAAAATTTGTTGTCTTCTCAAACATTTCTTAGCTTCAAACTCCCATATCTCGCGAACGGATTGACGTAACCCAAAAATTCCTGTTGCATCTGAAAGTAGAAACTCGCCCGATTACAACGGTATGTGTATTTTTTCCCTAGGCCATTCTGGTTAAGCGTTTGGAGCAGCAGAATTGTGAAAAATTTTTTGCCTTCTCTACCATTTCTTGGCTTCAAACTCCCATATCTCGCGAACGGATTGACCTAACCCAAAAATTCCTATGGCATCTGAAAGTAGAAACTCACCCGATTACAACGGTATGTGTATTTTTTCCCTAGGCCATTCTGGTTAAGCGTTTGGAGCAGCAGAAGTGCGAAAAATTTGTTGTCTTCTCAACCATTTCTTAGCTTCAAACTCCCATATCTCGCGAACGGATTGACGTAACCCAAAAATTCCAGTTGCATCTGAAAGTAGAAACTCGCCCGATTACAACGGTATGTGTATTTTTTCCCTAGGCCATTCTGGTTAAGCGTTTGGAGCAGCAGAAGTGCGAAAAATTTGTTGTCTTCTCAACCATTTCTTAGCTTCAAACTCCCAAATCTCGCGAACGGATTGACGTCACCCAAAAATTCCTGTTGCATCTGAAAGTAGAAACTCGCCCGATTACAACGGCATGTGTATTTTTTCCCTAGGCCATTCTGGTTAAGCGTTTGGAGCAGCAGAAGTGCGAAAAATTTGTTGTCTTCTCAACCATTTATTAGCTTCAAACTCCCATATCTCGCGAACGGATTGACGTAATCCAAAAATTCCTGTTGCATCTGAAAGTAGAAACTCGCCCGATTACAACGGTATGTGTATTTTTTCCCTAGGCCATTCTGGTTAAGCGTTTGGAGCAGCAGAAGTGCGAAAAATTTGTTGTCTTCTCAACCATTTCTTAGCTTCAAACTCCCATATCTCGCGAACGGATTGACGTAACCCAAAAATTCCAGTTGCATCTGAAAGTAGAAACTCGCCCGATTACAACGGTATGTGTATTTTTTCCCTAGGCCATTCTGGTTAAGCGTTTGGAGCAGCAGAAGTGCGAAAAATTTGTTGTCTTCTCAACCATTTCTTAGCTTCAAACTCCCAAATCTCGCGAACGGATTGACGTCACCCAAAAATTCCTGTTGCATCTGAAAGTAGAAACTCGCCCGATTACAACGGCATGTGTATTTTTTCCCTAGGCCATTCTGGTTAAGCGTTTGGAGCAGCAGAAGTGCGAAAAATTTGTTGTCTTCTCAACCATTTATTAGCTTCAAACTCCCATATCTCGCGAACGGATTGACGTAATCCAAAAATTCCTGTTGCATCTGAAAGTAGAAACTCGCCCGATTACAACGGTATGTGTATTTTTTCCCTAGGCCATTCTGGTTAAGCGTTTGGAGCAGCAGAATTGTGAAAAATTTTTTGCCTTCTCTACCATTTCTTGGCTTCAAACTCCCATACCTCGCGAACGGATTGACCTAACCCAAAAATTCCTATTGCATCTGAAAGTAGAAACTCGCCCGATTATAACGGTATGTGTATTTTTTCCCTAGGCTATTCTGGTTAAGCGTTTGGAGCAGCAGAAGTGCGAAAAATTTGTTGTCTTCTCAACCATTTCTTTGCTTCAAACTCCCATATCTCCCGAACGGATTGACCTAACCCAAAAATTCCTGTTGCATCTGAAAGTAGAAACTCGCCCGATTACAACGGTATGTGTATTTTTACCCTAGGCCATTCTGGTTAAGCGTTCGGAGCAGCAGAATTGCGAAAAATTTTTTGCCTTCTCAACCATTTGTTGTCTTCAAACTCCCATATCTCGCGAACGGATTGACCTAACCCAAAAATTCCTATTGCATCTGAAAGTAGAAACTCGCCCGATTACAACGGTATGTGTATTTTTTCCCTAGGCCATTCTGGTTAAGCGTTTGAAGCAGTAGAATTGCGAAAAATTTTTTGCCTTCTCAACCATTTCTTGGCTTCAAACTCCCATATCTCGCGAACGGATTAACCTAACCCAAAAATTCCTATTGCATCTGAAAGTAGAAACTCGCCCGATTACAACGGTATGTGTATTTTTTCCCTAGGCCATTCTGGTTAAGCGTTTGGAGCAGCAGAATTGTGAAAAATTTTTTGCCTTCTCTACCATTTCTTGGCTTCAAACTCCCATACCTCGCGAACGGATTGACCTAACCCAAAAATTCCTATTGCATCTGAAAGTAGAAACTCGCCCGATTACAACGGTATGTGTATTTTTTCCCTAGGCCATTCTGGTTAAGCGTTTGGAGCAGCAGAATTGCGAAAAATTTGTTGCCTTCTCAACCATTTCTTGGCTTCAAACTCCCATATCTCGCGAGCGGATTGACCTAACTCAAAAATTCCTGTTGCGTCTGAAAGTAGAAACTCGCCCGGTTACAACGGTATGTGTATTTTTTCCCTAGGCCATTCTGGTTAAGCGTTTGGAGCAGCAGAATTGCGAAAAATTTGTTGTCTTCTCAACCATTTCTTAGCTTCAAACTCCCATATCTCGCGAACGGATTGACGTAACCCAAAAATTCCAGTTGCATCTGAAAGTAGAAACTCGCCCGATTACAACGGTATTTGTATTTTTTCCCTAGGCCATTCTGGTTAAGCGTTTGGAGCAGCAGAAGTGCGAAAAATTTGTTGTCTTCTCAACCATTTCTTAGCTTCAAACTCCCAAATCTCGCGAACGGATTGACGTCACCCAAAAATTCCTGTTGCATCTGAAAGTAGAAACTCGCCCGATTACAACGGCATGTGTATTTTTTCCCTAGGCCATTCTGGTTAAGCGTTTGGAGCAGCAGAATTGCGAAAAATTTTTTGCCTTCTCAACCATTTCTTGGCTTCAAAGTCCCATATCTCGCGAACGGATTGACCTAACCCAAAAATTCCTATTGCATCTGAAAGTAGAAACTCGCCCCATTACAACGGTATGTGTATTTTTACCCTAGGCCATTCTGGTTAAGCGTTCGGAGCAGCAGAATTGCGAATAATTTCTTGCCTTCTCAACCATTTCTTGGCTTCAAACTCCCATATCTCGCGAACGGATTGACCTAACCCAAAAATTCCTATAGCATCTGAAAGTAGAAACTCGCCCGATTACAACGGTATGTGTATTTTTTCCCTAGGCCATTCTGGTTAAGCG
Organism: Ptiloglossa arizonensis; assembly: GCF_051014685.1. Lineage (NCBI taxonomy): Eukaryota > Metazoa > Arthropoda > Insecta > Hymenoptera > Colletidae > Ptiloglossa > Ptiloglossa arizonensis. Next base: position 597,789 of record NW_027478728.1, on the reverse strand, counting down.
TTTGGAGCAGCAGAATTGCGGAAAATTTGTTGCCTTCTCAACCATTTCTTGGCTTCAAACTCCCATATCTCGCGAGCGGATTGACCTAACTCAAAAATTCCTGTTGCGTCTGAAAGTAGAAACTCGCCCGGTTACAACAGTATGTGTATTTTTTCCCTAGGCCATTCTGGTTAAGCGTTTGGAGCAGCAGAAGTGCGAAAAATTTGTTGTCTTCTCAACCATTTCTTAGCTTCAAACTCCCATATCTCGCGAACGGATTGACGTAACCCAAAAATTCCAGTTGCATCTGAAATTAGAAACTCGCCCGATTACAACGGTATTTGTATTTTTTCCCTAGGCCATTCTGGTTAAGCGTTTGGAGCAGCGGAAGTGCGAAAAATTTGTTGTCTTCTCAACCATTTCTTAGCTTCAAACTCCCAAATCTCGCGAACGGATTGACGTCACCCAAAAATTCCTATTGCATCTGAAAGTAGAAACTCGCCCCATTACAACGGTATGTGTATTTTTTCCCTAGGCCATTCTGGTTAAGCGTTTGGAGCAGCAGAATTGCGAATAATTTCTTGCCTTCTCAACCATTTCTTGGCTTCAAACTCCCATATCTCGCGAACGGATTGACCTAACCCAAAAATTCCTATAGCATCTGAAAGTAGAAACTCGCCCGATTACAACGGTATGTGTATTTTTTCCCTAGGCCATTCTGATTAAGCGTTTGGAGCAGCAGAAGTGCGAAAAATTTGTTGTCTTCTCAACCATTTCTTAGCTTCAAACTCCCATACCTCGCGAACGGATTGACCTAACCCAAAAATTCCTATTGCATCTGAAAGTAGAAACTCGCCCGATTATAACGGTATGTGTATTTTTTCCCTAGGCTATTATGGTTAAGCGTTTGGAGCAGCAGAAGTGCGAAAAATTTGTTGTCTTCTCAACCATTTCTTTGCTTCAAACTCCCATATCTCCCGAACGGATTGACCTAACCCAAAAATTCCTGTTGCATCTGAAAGTAGAAACTCGCCCGATTACAACGGTATGTGTATTTTTACCCTAGGCCATTCTGGTTAAGCGTTCGGAGCAGCAGAATTGCGAAAAATTTTTTGCCTTCTCAACCATTTGTTGTCTTCAAACTCCCATATCTCGCGAACGGATTGACCTAACCCAAAAATTCCTATTGCATCTGAAAGTAGAAACTCGCCCGATTACAACGGTATGTGTATTTTTTCCCTAGGCCATTCTGGTTAAGCGTTTGAAGCAGTAGAATTGCGAAAAATTTTTTGCCTTCTCAACCATTTCTTGGCTTCAAACTCCCATATCTCGCGAACGGATTGACCTAACCCAAAAATTCCTATTGCATCTGAAAGTAGAAACTCGCCCGATTACAACGGTATGTGTATTTTTTCCCTAGGCCATTCTGGTTAAGCGTTTGGAGCAGCAGAATTGTGAAAAATTTTTTGCCTTCTCTACCATTTCTTGGCTTCAAACTCCCATACCTCGCGAACGGATTGACCTAACCCAAAAATTCCTATTGCATCTGAAAGTAGAAACTCGCCCGATTACAACGGTATGTGTATTTTTTCCCTAGGCCATTCTGGTTAAGCGTTTGGAGCAGCAGAATTGCGAAAAATTTGTTGCCTTCTCAACCATTTCTTGGCTTCAAACTCCCATATCTCGCGAGCGGATTGACCTAACTCAAAAATTCCTGTTGCGTCTGAAAGTAGAAACTCGCCCGGTTACAACGGTATGTGTATTTTTTTCCTAGGCCATTCTGGTTAAGCGTTTGGAGCAGCAGAAGTGCGAAAAATTTGTTGTCTTCTCAACCATTTCTTAGCTTCAAACTCCCATATCTCGCGAACGGATTGACGTAACCCAAAAATTCCAGTTGCATCTGAAAGTAGAAACTCGCCCGATTACAACGGTATTTGTAGTTTTTCCCTAGGCCATTCTGGTTAAGCGTTTGGAGCAGCAGAAGTGCGAAAAATTTGTTGTCTTCTCAACCATTTCTTAGCTTCAAACTCCCAAATCTCGCGAACGGATTGACGTCACCCAAAAATTCCTGTTGCATCTGAAAGTAGAAACTCGCCCGATTACAACGGCATGTGTATTTTTTCCCTAGGCCATTCTGGTTAAGCGTTTGGAGCAGCAGAATTGCGAAAAATTTTTTGCCTTCTCAACCATTTCATGGCTTCAAAGTCCCATATCTCGCGAACGGATTGACCTAACCCAAAAATTCCTATTGCATCTGAAAGTAGAAACTCGCCCCATTACAACGGTATGTGTATTTTTACCCTAGGCCATTCTGGTTAAGCGTTCGGAGCAGCAGAATTGCGAAAAATTTTTTGCCTTCTCAACCATTTGTTGTCTTCAAACTCCCATATCTCGCGAACGGATTGACCTAACCCAAAAATTCCTATTGCATCTGAAAGTAGAAACTCGCCCGATTACAACGGTATGTGTATTTTTTCCCTAGGCCATTCTGGTTAAGCGTTTGGAGCAGCAGAATTGCGGAAAATTTGTTGCCTTCTCAACCATTTCTTGGCTTCAAACTCCCATATCTCGCGAGCGGATTGACCTAACTCAAAAATTCCTGTTGCGTCTGAAAGTAGAAACTCGCCCGGTTTCAACAGTATGTGTATTTTTTCCCTAGGCCATTCTGGTTAAGCGTTTGGAGCAGCGGAAGTGCGAAAAATTTCTCGCCTTCTCAACCATTTCTTGGCTTCAAACTCCCATATCTCGCGAACGGATTGACCTAACCCAAAAATTCCTATGGCATCTGAAAGTAGAAACTCACCCGATTACAACGGTATGTGTATTTTTTCCCTAGGCCATTCTGGTTAAGCGTTTGGAGCAGCAGAAGTGCGAAAAATTTGTTGTCTTCTCAAACATTTCTTAGCTTCAAACTCCCATATCTCGCGAACGGATTGACGTAACCCAAAAATTCCTGTTGCATCTGAAAGTAGAAACTCGCCCGATTACAACGGTATGTGTATTTTTTCCCTAGGCCATTCTGGTTAAGCGTTTGGAGCAGCAGAATTGTGAAAAATTTTTTGCCTTCCCTACCATTTCTTGGCTTCAAACTCCCATATCTCGCGAACGGATTGACCTAACCCAAAAATTCCTATGGCATCTGAAAGTAGAAACTCACCCGATTACAACGGTATGTGTATTTTTTCCCTAGGCCATTCTGGTTAAGCGTTTGGAGCAGCAGAAGTGCGAAAAATTTGTTGTCTTCTCAACCATTTCTTAGCTTCAAACTCCCAAATCTCGCGAACGGATTGACGTCACCCAAAAATTCCTGTTGCATCTCAAAGTAGAAGCTCGCCCTATTACAACGGCATGTGTATTTTTTCCCTAGGCCATTCTGGTTAAGCGTTTGGAGCAGCAGAATTGTGAAAAATTTCTCGCCTTCTCAACCATTTCTTGGCTTCAAACTCCCATATCTCGCGAACGGATTGACCTAACCCAAAAATTCCTATGGCATCTGAAAGTAGAAACTCACCCGATTACAACGGTATGTGTATTTTTTCCCTAGGCCATTCTGGTTAAGCGTTTGGAGCAGCAGAAGTGCGAAAAATTTGTTGTCTTCTCAAACATTTCTTAGCTTCAAACTCCCATATCTCGCGAACGGATTGACGTAACCCAAAAATTCCTGTTGCATCTGAAAGTAGAAACTCGCCCGATTACAACGGTATGTGTATTTTTTCCCTAGGCCATTCTGGTTAAGCGTTTGGAGCAGCAGAATTGTGAAAAATTTTTTGCCTTCTCTACCATTTCTTGGCTTCAAACTCCCATACCTCGCGAACGGATTGACCTAACCCAAAAATTCCTATTGCATCTGAAAGTAGAAACTCGCCCGATTACAACGGTATGTGTATTTTTTCCCTAGGCCATTCTGGTTAAGCGTTTGGAGCAGCAGAATTGCGAAAAATTTGTTGCCTTCTCAACCATTTCTTGGCTTCAAACTCCCATATCTCGCGAGCGGATTGACCTAACTCAAAAATTCCTGTTGCGTCTGAAAGTAGAAACTCGCCCGGTTACAACGGTATGTGTATTTTTTTCCTAGGCCATTCTGGTTAAGCGTTTGGAGCAGCAGAAGTGCGAAAAATTTGTTGTCTTCTCAACCATTTCTTAGCTTCAAACTCCCATATCTCGCGAACGGATTGACGTAACCCAAAAATTCCAGTTGCATCTGAAAGTAGAAACTCGCCCGATTACAACGGTATTTGTATTTTTTCCCTAGGCCATTCTGGTTAAGCGTTTGGAGCAGCAGAAGTGCGAAAAATTTGTTGTCTTCTCAACCATTTCTTAGCTTCAAACTCCCAAATCTCGCGAACGGATTGACGTCACCCAAAAATTCCTGTTGCATCTGAAAGTAGAAACTCGCCCGATTACAACGGCATGTGTATTTTTTCCCTAGGCCATTCTGGTTAAGCGTTTGGAGCAGCAGAATTGCGAAAAATTTTTTGCCTTCTCAACCATTTCTTGGCTTCAAAGTCCCATATCTCGCGAACGGATTGACCTAACCCAAAAATTCCTATTGCATCTGAAAGTAGAAACTCGCCCCATTACAACGGTATGTGTATTTTTACCCTAGGCCATTCTGGTTAAGCGTTCGGAGCAGCAGAATTGCGAAAAATTTTTTGCCTTCTCAACCATTTGTTGTCTTCAAACTCCCATATCTCGCGAACGGATTGACCTAACCCAAAAATTCCTATTGCATCTGAAAGTAGAAACTCGCCCGATTACAACGGTATGTGTATTTTTTCCCTAGGCCATTCTGGTTAAGCGTTTGGAGCAGCAGAATTGCGGAAAATTTGTTGCCTTCTCAACCATTTCTTGGCTTCAAACTCCCATATCTCGCGAGCGGATTGACCTAACTCAAAAATTCCTGTTGCGTCTGAAAGTAGAAACTCGCCCGGTTACAACAGTATGTGTATTTTTTCCCTAGGCCATTCTGGTTAAGCGTTTGGAGCAGCGGAAGTGCGAAAAATTTCTCGCCTTCTCAACCATTTCTTGGCTTCAAACTCCCATATCTCGCGAACGGATTGACCTAACCCAAAAATTCCTATGGCATCTGAAAGTAGAAACTCACCCGATTACAACGGTATGTGTATTTTTTCCCTAGGCCATTCTGGTTAAGCGTTTGGAGCAGCAGAAGTGCGAAAAATTTGTTGTCTTCTCAAACATTTCTTAGCTTCAAACTCCCATATCTCGCGAACGGATTGACGTAACCCAAAAATTCCTGTTGCATCTGAAAGTAGAAACTCGCCCGATTACAACGGTATGTGTATTTTTTCCCTAGGCCATTCTGGTTAAGCGTTTGGAGCAGCAGAATTGTGAAAAATTTTTTGCCTTCCCTACCATTTCTTGGCTTCAAACTCCCATATCTCGCGAACGGATTGACCTAACCCAAAAATTCCTATGGCATCTGAAAGTAGAAACTCACCCGATTACAACGGTATGTGTATTTTTTCCCTAGGCCATTCTGGTTAAGCGTTTGGAGCAGCAGAAGTGCGAAAAATTTGTTGTCTTCTCAAACATTTCTTAGCTTCAAACTCCCATATCTCGCGAACGGATTGACGTAACCCAAAAATTCCTGTTGCATCTGAAAGTAGAAACTCGCCCGATTACAACGGTATGTGTATTTTTTCCCTAGGCCATTCTGGTTAAGCGTTTGGAGCAGCAGAATTGTGAAAAATTTTTTGCCTTCCCTACCATTTCTTGGCTTCAAACTCCCATATCTCGCGAACGGATTGACCTAACCCAAAAATTCCTATGGCATCTGAAAGTAGAAACTCACCCGATTACAACGGTATGTGTATTTTTTCCCTAGGCCATTCTGGTTAAGCGTTTGGAGCAGCAGAAGTGCGAAAAATTTGTTGTCTTCTCAACCATTTCTTAGCTTCAAACTCCCAAATCTCGCGAACGGATTGACGTCACCCAAAAATTCCTGTTGCATCTCAAAGTAGAAGCTCGCCCTATTACAACGGCATGTGTATTTTTTCCCTAGGCCATTCTGGTTAAGCGTTTGGAGCAGCAGAATTGTGAAAAATTTCTCGCCTTCTCAACCATTTCTTGGCTTCAAACTCCCATATCTCGCGAACGGATTGACCTAACCCAAAAATTCCTATGGCATCTGAAAGTAGAAACTCACCCGATTACAACGGTATGTGTATTTTTTCCCTAGGCCATTCTGGTTAAGCGTTTGGAGCAGCAGAAGTGCGAAAAATTTGTTGTCTTCTCAAACATTTCTTAGCTTCAAACTCCCATATCTCGCGAACGGATTGACGTAACCCAAAAATTCCTGTTGCATCTGAAAGTAGAAACTCGCCCGATTACAACGGTATGTGTATTTTTTCCCTAGGCCATTCTGGTTAAGCGTTTGGAGCAGCAGAATTGTGAAAAATTTTTTGCCTTCTCTACCATTTCTTGGCTTCAAACTCCCATACCTCGCGAACGGATTGACCTAACCCAAAACTTCCTATTGCATCTGAAAGTAGAAACTCGCCCGATTACAACGGTATGTGTATTTTTTCCCTAGGCCATTCTGGTTAAGCGTTTGGAGCAGCAGAATTGCGAAAAATTTGTTGGCTTCTCAACCATTTCTTGGCTTCAAACTCCCATATCTCGCGAGCGGATTGACCTAACTCAAAAATTCCTGTTGCGTCTGAAAGTAGAAACTCGCCCGGTTACAACGGTATGTGTATTTTTTTCCTAGGCCATTCTGGTTAAGCGTTTGGAGCAGCAGAAGTGCGAAAAATTTGTTGTCTTCTCAACCATTTCTTAGCTTCAAACTCCCATATCTCGCGAACGGATTGACGTAACCCAAAAATTCCAGTTGCATCTGAAAGTAGAAACTCGCCCGATTACAACGGTATTTGTATTTTTTCCCTAGGCCATTCTGGTTAAGCGTTTGGAGCAGCAGAAGTGCGAAAAATTTGTTGTCTTCTCAACCATTTCTTAGCTTCAAACTCCCAAATCTCGCGAACGGATTGACGTCACCCAAAAATTCCTGTTGCATCTGAAAGTAGAAACTCGCCCGATTACAACGGCATGTGTATTTTTTCCCTAGGCCATTCTGGTTAAGCGTTTGGAGCAGCAGAATTGCGAAAAATTTTTTGCCTTCTCAACCATTTCTTGGCTTCAAAGTCCCATATCTCGCGAACGGATTGACCTAACCCAAAAATTCCTATTGCATCTGAAAGTAGAAACTCGCCCCATTACAACGGTATGTGTATTTTTACCCTAGGCCATTCTGGTTAAGCGTTCGGAGCAGCAGAATTGCGAAAAATTTTTTGCCTTCTCAACCATTTGTTGTCTTCAAACTCCCATATCTCGCGAACGGATTGACCTAACCCAAAAATTCCTATTGCATCTGAAAGTAGAAACTCGCCCGATTACAACGGTATGTGTATTTTTTCCCTAGGCCATTCTGGTTAAGCGTTTGGAGCAGCAGAATTGCGGAAAATTTGTTGCCTTCTCAACCATTTCTTGGCTTCAAACTCCCATATCTCGCGAGCGGATTGACCTAACTCAAAAATTCCAGTTGCGTCTGAAAGTAGAAACTCGCCCGGTTACAACAGTATGTGTATTTTTTCCCTAGGCCATTCTGGTTAAGCGTTTGGAGCAGCGGAAGTGCGAAAAATTTCTCGCCTTCTCAACCATTTCTTGGCTTCAAACTCCCATATCTCGCGAACGGATTGACCTAACCCAAAAATTCCTATGGCATCTGAAAGTAGAAACTCACCCGATTACAACGGTATGTGTATTTTTTCCCTAGGCCATTCTGGTTAAGCGTTTGGAGCAGCAGAAGTGCGAAAAATTTGTTGTCTTCTCAAACATTTCTTAGCTTCAAACTCCCATATCTCGCGAACGGATTGACGTAACCCAAAAATTCCTGTTGCATCTGAAAGTAGAAACTCGCCCGATTACAACGGTATGTGTATTTTTTCCCTAGGCCATTCTGGTTAAGCGTTTGGAGCAGCAGAATTGTGAAAAATTTTTTGCCTTCCCTACCATTTCTTGGCTTCAAACTCCCATATCTCGCGAACGGATTGACCTAACCCAAAAATTCCTATGGCATCTGAAAGTAGAAACTCACCCGATTACAACGGTATGTGTATTTTTTCCCTAGGCCATTCTGGTTAAGCGTTTGGAGCAGCAGAAGTGCGAAAAATTTGTTGTCTTCTCAACCATTTCTTAGCTTCAAACTCCCAAATCTCGCGAACGGATTGACGTCACCCAAAAATTCCTGTTGCATCTCAAAGTAGAAGCTCGCCCTATTACAACGGCATGTTTATTTTTTCCCTAGGCCATTCTGGTTAAGCGTTTGGAGCAGCAGAATTGTGAAAAATTTCTCGCCTTCTCAACCATTTCTTGGCTTCAAACTCCCATATCTCGCGAACGGATTGACCTAAGCCAAAAATTCCTATGGCATCTGAAAGTAGAAACTCACCCGATTACAACGGTATGTGTATTTTTTCCCTAGGCCATTCTGGTTAAGCGTTTGGAGCAGCAGAAGTGCGAAAAATTTGTTGTCTTCTCAAACATTTCTTAGCTTCAAACTCCCATATCTCGCGAACGGATTGACGTAACCCAAAAATTCCTGTTGCATCTGAAAGTAGAAACTCGCCCGATTACAACGGTATGTGTATTTTTTCCCTAGGCCATTCTGGTTAAGCGTTTGGAGCAGCAGAATTGTGAAAAATTTTTTGCCTTCTCTACCATTTCTTGGCTTCAAACTCCCATATCTCGCGAACGGATTGACCTAACCCAAAAATTCCTATGGCATCTGAAAGTAGAAACTCACCCGATTACAACGGTATGTGTATTTTTTCCCTAGGCCATTCTGGTTAAGCGTTTGGAGCAGCAGAAGTGCGAAAAATTTGTTGTCTTCTCAACCATTTCTTAGCTTCAAACTCCCATATCTCGCGAACGGATTGACGTAACCCAAAAATTCCAGTTGCATCTGAAAGTAGAAACTCGCCCGATTACAACGGTATGTGTATTTTTTCCCTAGGCCATTCTGGTTAAGCGTTTGGAGCAGCAGAAGTGCGAAAAATTTGTTGTCTTCTCAACCATTTCTTAGCTTCAAACTCCCAAATCTCGCGAACGGATTGACGTCACCCAAAAATTCCTGTTGCATCTGAAAGTAGAAACTCGCCCGATTACAACGGCATGTGTATTTTTTCCCTAGGCCATTCTGGTTAAGCGTTTGGAGCAGCAGAAGTGCGAAAAATTTGTTGTCTTCTCAACCATTTCTTAGCTTCAAACTCCCATATCTCGCGAACGGATTGACGTAATCCAAAAATTCCTGTTGCATCTGAAAGTAGAAGCTCGCCCGATTACAACGGTATGTGTATTTTTTCCCTAGGCCATTCTGGTTAAGCGTTTGGAGCAGCAGAATTGTGAAAAATTTTTTGCCTTCTCTACCATTTCTTGGCTTCAAACTCCCATACCTCGCGAACGGATTGACCTAACCCAAAAATTCCTATTGCATCTGAAAGTAGAAACTCGCCCGATTATAACGGTATGTGTATTTTTTCCCTAGGCTATTCTGGTTAAGCGTTTGGAGCAGCAGAAGTGCGAAAAATTTGTTGTCTTCTCAACCATTTCTTTGCTTCAAACTCCCATATCTCCCGAACGGATTGACCTAACCCAAAAATTCCTGTTGCATCTGAAAGTAGAAACTCGCCCGATTACAACGGTATGTGTATTTTTACCCTAGGCCATTCTGGTTAAGCGTTCGGAGCAGCAGAATTGCGAAAAATTTTTTGCCTTCTCAACCATTTGTTGTCTTCAAACTCCCATATCTCGCGAACGGATTGACCTAACCCAAAAATTCCTATTGCATCTGAAAGTAGAAACTCGCCCGATTACAACGGTATGTGTATTTTTTCCCTAGGCCATTCTGGTTAAGCGTTTGAAGCAGTAGAATTGCGAAAAATTTTTTGCCTTCTCAACCATTTCTTGGCTTCAAACTCCCATATCTCGCGAACGGATTGACCTAACACAAAAATTCCTATTGCATCTGAAAGTAGAAACTCGCCCGATTACAACGGTATGTGTATTTTTTCCCTAGGCCATTCTGGTTAAGCGTTTGGAGCAGCAGAATTGTGAAAAATTTTTTGCCTTCTCTACCATTTCTTGGCTTCAAACTCCCATACCTCGCGAACGGATTGACCTAACCCAAAAATTCCTATTGCATCTGAAAGTAGAAACTCGCCCGATTACAACGGTATGTGTATTTTTTCCCTAGGCCATTCTGGTTAAGCGTTTGGAGCAGCAGAATTGCGAAAAATTTGTTGCCTTCTCAACCATTTCTTGGCTTCAAACTCCCATATCTCGCGAGCGGATTGACCTAACTCAAAAATTCCTGTTGCGTCTGAAAGTAGAAACTCGCCCGGTTACAACGGTATGTGTATTTTTTCCCTAGGCCATTCTGGGTAAGCGTTTGGAGCAGCAGAAGTGCGAAAAATTTGTTGTCTTCTCAAACATTTCTTAGCTTCAAACTCCCATATCTCGCGAACGGATTGACGTAACCCAAAAATTCCTGTTGCATCTGAAAGTAGAAACTCGCCCGATTACAACGGTATGTGTATTTTTTCCCTAGGCCATTCTGGTTAAGCGTTTGGAGCAGCAGAATTGTGAAAAATTTTTTGCCTTCACTACCATTTCTTGGCTTCAAACTCCCATATCTCGCGAACGGATTGACCTAACCCAAAAATTCCTATGGCATCTGAAAGTAGAAACTCACCCGATTACAACGGTATGTGTATTTTTTCCCTAGGCCATTCTGGTTAAGCGTTTGGAGCAGCAGAAGTGCGAAAAATTTGTTGTCTTCTCAACCATTTCTTAGCTTCAAACTCCCATATCTCGCGAACGGATTGACGTAACCCAAAAATTCCAGTTGCATCTGAAAGTAGAAACTCGCCCGATTACAACGGTATGTGTATTTTTTCCCTAGGCCATTCTGGTTAAGCGTTTGGAGCAGCAGAAGTGCGAAAAATTTGTTGTCTTCTCAACCATTTCTTAGCTTCAAACTCCCAAATCTCGCGAACGGATTGACGTCACCCAAAAATTCCTGTTGCATCTGAAAGTAGAAACTCGCCCGATTACAACGGCATGTGTATTTTTTCCCTAGGCCATTCTGGTTAAGCGTTTGGAGCAGCAGAAGTGCGAAAAATTTGTTGTCTTCTCAACCATTTCTTAGCTTCAAACTCCCATATCTCGCGAACGGATTGACGTAATCCAAAAATTCCTGTTGCATCTGAAAGTAGAAACTCGCCCGATTACAACGGTATGTGTATTTTTTCCCTACGCCATTCTGGTTAAGCGTTTGGAGCAGCAGAAGTGCGAAAAATTTGTTGTCTTCTCAACCATTTCTTAGCTTCAAACTCCCATATCTCGCGAACGGATTGACGTAACCCAAAAATTCCAGTTGCATCTGAAATTAGAAACTCGTCCGATTACAACGGTATTTGTATTTTTTCCCTAGGCCATTCTGGTTAAGCGTTTGGAGCAGCGGAAGTGCGAAAAATTTGTTGTCTTCTCAACCATTTCTTAGCTTCAAACTCCCAAATCTCGCGAACGGATTGACGTCACCCAAAAATTCCTATTGCATCTGAAAGTAGAAACTCGCCCCATTACAACGGTATGTGTATTTTTTCCCTAGGCCATTCTGGTTAAGCGTTTGGAGCAGCAGAATTGCGAATAATTTCTTGCCTTCTCAACCATTTCTTGGCTTCAAACTCCCATATCTCGCGAACGGATTGACCTAACCCAAAAATTCCTATAGCATCTGAAAGTAGAAACTCGCCCGATTACAACGGTATGTGTATTTTTTCCCTAGGCCATTCTGGTTAAGCGTTTGGAGCAGCAGAAGTGCGAAAAATTTGTTGTCTTCTCAACCATTTCTTAGCTTCAAACTCCCATACCTCGCGAACGGATTGACCTAACCCAAAAATTCCTGTTGCATCTGAAAGTAGAAACTCGCCCGATTGTAACGGTATGTGTATTTTTTCCCTAGGCTATTCTGGTTAAGCGTTTGGAGCAGCAGAAGTGCGAAAAATTTGTTGTCTTCTCAACCATTTCTTTGCTTCAAACTCCCATATCTCCCGAACGGATTGACCTAACCCAAAAATTCCTGTTGCATCTGAAAGTAGAAACTCGCCCGATTACAACGGTATATGTATTTTTACCCTAGGCCATTCTGGTTAAGCGTTCGGAGCAGCAGAATTGCGAAAAATTTTTTGCCTTCTCAACCATTTGTTGTCTTCAAACTCCCATATCTCGCGAACGGATTGACCTAACCCAAAAATTCCTATTGCATCTGAAAGTAGAAACTCGCCCGATTACAACGGTATGTGTATTTTTTCCCTAGGCCATTCTGGTTAAGCGTTTGAAGCAGTAGAATTGCGAAAAATTTTTTGCCTTCTCAACCATTTCTTGGCTTCAAACTCCCATATCTCGCGAACGGATTGACCTAACCCAAAAATTCCTATTGCATCTGAAAGTAGAAACTCGCCCGATTACAACGGTATGTGTATTTTTTCCCTAGGCCATTCTGGTTAAGCGTTTGGAGCAGCAGAATTGTGAAAAATTTTTTGCCTTCTCTACCATTTCTTGGCTTCAAACTCCCATACCTCGCGAACGGATTGACCTAACCCAAAAATTCCTATTGCATCTGAAAGTAGAAACTCGCCCGATTACAACGGTATGTGTATTTTTTCCCTAGGCCATTCTGGTTAAGCGTTTGGAGCAGCAGAATTGCGAAAAATTTGTTGCCTTCTCAACCATTTCTTGGCTTCAAACTCCCATATCTCGCGAGCGGATTGACCTAACTCAAAAATTCCTGTTGCGTCTGAAAGTAGAAACTCGCCCGGTTACAACGGTATGTGTATTTTTTTCCTAGGCCATTCTGGTTAAGCGTTTGGAGCAGCAGAAGTGCGAAAAATTTGTTGTCTTCTCAACCATTTCTTAGCTTCAAACTCCCATATCTCGCGAACGGATTGACGTAACCCAAAAATTCCAGTTGCATCTGAAAGTAGAAACTCGCCCGATTACAACGGTATTTGTATTTTTTCCCTAGGCCATTCTGGTTAAGCGTTTGGAGCAGCAGAAGTGCGAAAAATTTGTTGTCTTCTCAACCATTTCTTAGCTTCAAACTCCCAAATCTCGCGAACGGATTGACGTCACCCAAAAATTCCTGTTGCATCTGAAAGTAGAAACTCGCCCGATTACAACGGCATGTGTATTTTTTCCCTAGGCCATTCTGGTTAAGCGTTTGGAGCAGCAGAATTGCGAAAAATTTTTTGCCTTCTCAACCATTTCTTGGCTTCAAAGTCCCATATCTCGCGAACGGATTGACCTAACCCAAAAATTCCTATTGCATCTGAAAGTAGAAACTCGCCCCATTACAACGGTATGTGTATTTTTACCCTAGGCCATTCTGGTTAAGCGTTCGGAGCAGCAGAATTGCGAAAAATTTTTTGCCTTCTCAACCATTTGTTGTCTTCAAACTCCCATATCTCGCGAACGGATTGACCTAACCCAAAAATTCCTATTGCATCTGAAAGTAGAAACTCGCCCGATTACAACGGTATGTGTATTTTTTCCCTAGGCCATTCTGGTTAAGCGTTTGGAGCAGCAGAATTGCGGAAAATTTGTTGCCTTCTCAACCATTTCTTGGCTTCAAACTCCCATATCTCGCGAGCGGATTGACCTAACTCAAAAATTCCTGTTGCGTCTGAAAGTAGAAACTCGCCCGGTTACAACAGTATGTGTATTTTTTCCCTAGGCCATTCTGGTTAAGCGTTTGGAGCAGCAGAAGTGCGAAAAATTTGTTGTCTTCTCAACCATTTCTTAGCTTCAAACTCCCATATCTCGCGAACGGATTGACGTAACCCAAAAATTCCAGTTGCATCTGAAATTAGAAACTCGCCCGATTACAACGGTATTTGTATTTTTTCCCTAGGCCATTCTGGTTAAGCGTTTGGAGCAGCAGAATTGTGAAAAATTTCTCGCCTTCTCAACCATTTCTTGGCTTCAAACTCCCATATCTCGCGAACGGATTGACCTAACCCGAAAATTCCTATGGCATCTGAAAGTAGAAACTCACCCGATTACAACGGTATGTGTATTTTTTCCCTAGGCCATTCTGGTTAAGCGTTTGGAGCAGCAGAAGTGCGAAAAATTTGTTGTCTTCTCAAACATTTCTTAGCTTCAAACTCCCATATCTCGCGAACGGATTGACGTAACCCAAAAATTCCTGTTGCATCTGAAAGTAGAAACTCGCCCGATTACAACGGTATGTGTACTTTTTCCCTAGGCCATTCTGGTTAAGCGTTTGGAGCAGCAGAATTGTGAAAAATTTTTTGCCTTCTCTACCATTTCTTGGCTTCAAACTCCCATATCTCGCGAACGGATTGACCTAACCCAAAAATTCCTATGGCATCTGAAAGTAGAAACTCACCCGATTACAACGGTATGTGTATTTTTTCCCTAGTCCATTCTGGTTAAGCGTTTGGAGCAGCAGAAGTGCGAAAAATTTGTTGTCTTCTCAACCATTTCTTAGCTTCAAACTCCCATATCTCGCGAACGGATTGACGTAACCCAAAAATTCCAGTTGCATCTGAAAGTAGAAACTCGCCCGATTACAACGGTATGTGTATTTTTTCCCTAGGCCATTCTGGTTAAGCGTTTGGAGCAGCAGAAGTGCGAAAAATTTGTTGTCTTCTCAACCATTTCTTAGCTTCAAACTCCCAAATCTCGCGAACGGATTGACGTCACCCAAAAATTCCTGTTGCATCTGAAAGTAGAAACTCGCCCGATTACAACGGCATGTGTATTTTTTCCCTAGGCCATTCTGGTTAAGCGTTTGGAGCAGCAGAAGTGCGAAAAATTTGTTGTCTTCTCAAACATTTCTTAGCTTCAAACTCCCATATCTCGCGAACGGATTGACGTAACCCAAAAATTCCTGTTGCATCTGAAAGTAGAAACTCGCCCGATTACAACGGTATGTGTATTTTTTCCCTAGGCCATTCTGGTTAAGCGTTTGGAGCAGCAGAATTGTGAAAAATTTTTTGCCTTCACTACCATTTCTTGGCTTCAAACTCCCATATCTCGCGAACGGATTGACCTAACCCAAAAATTCCTATGGCATCTGAAAGTAGAAACTCACCCGATTACAACGGTATGTGTATTTTTTCCCTAGGCCATTCTGGTTAAGCGTTTGGAGCAGCAGAAGTGCGAAAAATTTTTTGCCTTCTCAACCATTTCTTGGCTTCAAAGTCCCATATCTCGCGAACGGATTGACGTAACCCAAAAATTCCTGTTGCATCTGAAAGTAGAAACTCGCCCGATTACAACGGTATGTGTATTTTTTCCCTAGGCCATTCTGGTTAAGCGTTTGGAGCAGCAGAATTGTGAAAAATTTTTTGCCTTCTCTACCATTTCTTGGCTTCAAACTCCCATACCTCGCGAACGGATTGACCTAACCCAAAAATTCCTATTGCATCTGAAAGTAGAAACTCGCCCGATTATAACGGTATGTGTATTTTTTCCCTAGGCTATTCTGGTTAAGCGTTTGGAGCAGCAGAAGTGCGAAAAATTTGTTGTCTTCTCAACCATTTCTTTGCTTCAAACTCCCATATCTCCCGAACGGATTGACCTAACCCAAAAATTCCTGTTGCATCTGAAAGTAGAAACTCGCCCGATTACAACGGTATGTGTATTTTTACCCTAGGCCATTCTGGTTAAGCGTTCGGAGCAGCAGAATTGCGAAAAATTTTTTGCCTTCTCAACCATTTGTTGTCTTCAAACTCCCATATCTCGCGAACGGATTGACCTAACCCAAAAATTCCTATTGCATCTGAAAGTAGAAACTCGCCCGATTACAACGGTATGTGTATTTTTTCCCTAGGCCATTCTGGTTAAGCGTTTGAAGCAGTAGAATTGCGAAAAATTTTTTGCCTTCTCAACCATTTCTTGGCTTCAAACTCCCATATCTCGCGAACGGATTGACCTAACCCAAAAATTCCTATTGCATCTGAAAGTAGAAACTCGCCCGATTACAACGGTATGTGTATTTTTTCCCTAGGCCATTCTGGTTAAGCGTTTGGAGCAGCAGAATTGTGAAAAATTTTTTGCCTTCTCTACCATTTCTTGGCTTCAAACTCCCATACCTCGCGAACGGATTGACCTAACCAAAAAATTCCTATTGCATCTGAAAGTAGAAACTCGCCCGATTACAACGGTATGTGTATTTTTTCCCTAGGCCATTCTGGTTAAGCGTTTGGAGCAGCAGAATTGCGAAAAATTTGTTGCCTTCTCAACCATTTCTTGGCTTCAAACTCCCATATCTCGCGAGCGGATTGACCTAACTCAAAAATTCCTGTTGCGTCTGAAAGTAGAAACTCGCCCGGTTACAACGGTATGTGTATTTTTTCCCTAGGCCATTCTGGGTAAGCGTTTGGAGCAGCAGAAGTGCGAAAAATTTGTTGTCTTCTCAAACATTTCTTAGCTTCAAACTCCCATATCTCGCGAACGGATTGACGTAACCCAAAAATTCCTGTTGCATCTGAAAGTAGAAACTCGCCCGATTACAACGGTATGTGTATTTTTTCCCTAGGCCATTCTGGTTAAGCGTTTGTAGCAGCAGAATTGTGAAAAATTTTTTGCCTTCACTACCATTTCTTGGCTTCAAACTCCCATACCTCGCGAACGGATTGACCTAACCCAAAAATTCCTATTGCATCTGAAAGTAGAAACTCGCCCGATTCTAACGGTATGTGTATTTTTTCCCTAGGCTATTCTGGTTAAGCGTTTGGAGCAGCAGAAGTGCGAAAAATTTGTTGTCTTCTCAACCATTTCTTTGCTTCAAACTCCCATATCTCCCGAACGGATTGACCTAACCCAAAAATTCCTGTTGCATCTGAAAGTAGAAACTCGCCCGATTACAACGGTATGTGTATTTTTACCCTAGGCCATTCTGGTTAAGCGTTCGGAGCAGCAGAATTGCGAAAAATTTTTTGCCTTCTCAACCATTTGTTGTCTTCAAACTCCCATACCTCGCAAACGGATTGACCTAACCCAAAAATTCCTATTGCATCTGAAAGTAGAAACTCGCCCGATTACAACGGTATGTGTATTTTTTCCCTAGGCCATTCTGGTTAAGCGTTTGGAGCAGCAGAATTGCGAAAAATTTGTTGCCTTCTCAACCATTTCTTGGCTTCAAACTCCCATATCTCGCGAGCGGATTGACCTAACTCAAAAATTCCTGTTGCGTCTGAAAGTAGAAACTCGCCCGGTTACAACGGTATGTGTATTTTTTCCCTAGGCCATTCTGGTTAAGCGTTTGGAGCAGCAGAAGTGCGAAAAATTTGTTGTCTTCTCAACCATTTCTTAGCTTCAAACTCCCATATCTCGCGAACGGATTGACGTAACCCAAAAATTCCAGTTGCATCTGAAATTAGAAACTCGCCCGATTACAACGGTATTTGTATTTTTTCCCTAGGCCATTCTGGTTAAGCGTTTGGAGCAGCGGAAGTGCGAAAAATTTGTTGTCTTCTCAACCATTTCTTAGCTTCAAACTCCCAAATCTCGCGAACGGATTGACGTCACCCAAAAATTCCTATTGCATCTGAAAGTAGAAACTCGCCCCATTACAACGGTATGTGTATTTTTTCCCTAGGCCATTCTGGTTAAGCGTTTGGAGCAGCAGAATTGCGAATAATTTCTTGCCTTCTCAACCATTTCTTGGCTTCAAACTCCCATATCTCGCGAACGGATTGACCTAACCCAAAAATTCCTATAGCATCTGAAAGTAGAAACTCGCCCGATTACAACGGTATTTGTATTTTTTCCCTAGGCCATTCTGGTTAAGCGTTTGGAGCAGCGGAAGTGCGAAAAATTTGTTGTCTTCTCAACCATTTCTTAGCTTCAAACTCCCAAATCTCGCGAACGGATTGACGTCACCCAAAAATTCCTATTGCATCTGAAAGTAGAAACTCGCCCCATTACAACGGTATGTGTATTTTTTCCCTAGGCCATTCTGGTTAAGCGTTTGGAGCAGCAGAATTGCGAATAATTTCTTGCCTTCTCAACCATTTCTTGGCTTCAAACTCCCATATCTCGCGAACGGATTGACCTAACCCAAAAATTCCTATAGCATCTGAAAGTAGAAACTCGCCCGATTACAACGGTATGTGTATTTTTTCCCTAGGCCATTCTGGTTAAGCGTTTGGAGCAGCAGAATTGCGAAAAATTTGCTGTCTTCTCAACCATTTCTTAGCTTCAAACTCCCAAATCTCGCGAACGGATTGACGTCACCCAAAAATTCCTGTTGCATCTCAAAGTAGAAGCTCGCCCTATTACAACGGCATGTGTATTTTTTCCCTAGGCCATTCTGGTTAAGCGTTTGGAGCAGCAGAATTGTGAAAAATTTCTCGCCTTCTCAACCATTTCTTGTCTTCAAACTCCCATATCTCGCGAACGGATTGACCTAACCCAAAAAATTCCTATTGCATCTGAAAGTAGAAACTCGCCCGATTACAACGGTATTTCTATTTTTTCCCTAGGCCATTCTGGTTAAGCGTTTGGAGCAGCAGAATTGTGAAAAATTTTTTGCCTTCTCTACCATTTCTTGGCTTCAAACTCCCATATCTCGCGAACTGATTGACCTAACCCAAAAATTCCTATGGCATCTGAAAGTAGAAGCTCACCCGATTACAACGCTATGTGTATTTTTTCCCTAGGCCATTCTGGTTAAGCGTTTGGAGCAGCAGAAGTGCGAAGAATTTGTTGTCTTCTCAACCATTTCTTAGCTTCAAACTCCCATATCTCGCGAACGGATTGACCAAACCCAGAAGTTCCTGCTGCGTCTGAAAGTAGAAACTCGCCCGATTACAACGGTATGTGTATTTTTTCCCTAGGCCATTCTGGTTAAGCGTTTGGAGCAGCAGAAGTGCGAAAAATTTGTTGTCTTCTCAACCATTTCTTAGCTTCAAACTCCCAAATCTCGCGAACGGATTGACGTCACCCAAAAATTCCTATTGCATCTGAAAGTAGAAACTCGCCCCATTACAACGGTATGTGTATTTTTTCCCTAGGCCATTCTGGTTAAGCGTTTGGAGCAGCAGAATTGCGAATAATTTCTTGCCTTCTCAACCATTTCTTGGCTTCAAACTCCCATATCTCGCGAACGGATTGACCTAACCCAAAAATTCCTATAGCATCTGAAAGTAGAAACTCGCCCGATTACAACGGTATGTGTGTTTTTTCCCTAGGCCATTCTGGTTAAGCGTTTGGAGCAGCAGAAGTGCGAAAACTTTGTTGTCTTCTCAACCATTTCTTAGCTTCAAACTCCCAAATCTCGCGAACGGATTGACGTCACCCAAAAATTCCTGTTGCATCTCAAAGTAGAAGCTCGCCCTATTACAACGGCATGTGTATTTTTTCCCTAGGCCATTCTGGTTAAGCGTTTGGAGCAGCAGAATTGTGAAAAATTTCTCGCCTTCTCAACCATTTCTTGGCTTCAAACTCCCATATCTCGCGAACGGATTGACCTAACCCAAAAATTCCTATGGCATCTGAAAGTAGAAACTCACCCGATTACAACGGTATGTGTATTTTTTCCCTAGGCCATTCTGGTTAAGCGTTTGGAGCAGCAGAAGTGCGAAAAATTTGTTGTCTTCTCAAACATTTCTTAGCTTCAAACTCCCATATCTCGCGAACGGATTGACGTAACCCAAAAATTCCTGTTGCATCTGAAAGTAGAAACTCGCCCGATTACAACGGTATGTGTATTTTTTCCCTAGGCCATTCTGGTTAAGCGTTTGGAGCAGCAGAATTGTGAAAAATTTTTTGCCTTCTCTACCATTTCTTGGCTTCAAACTCCCATATCTCGCGAACGGATTGACCTAACCCAAAAATTCCTATGGCATCTGAAAGTAGAAACTCACCCGATTACAACGGTATGTGTATTTTTTCCCTAGGCCATTCTGGTTAAGCGTTTGGAGCAGCAGAAGTGCGAAAAATTTGTTGTCTTCTCAACCATTTCTTAGCTTCAAACTCCCATATCTCGCGAACGGATTGACGTAACCCAAAAATTCCTGTTGCATCTGAAAGTAGAAACTCGCCCGATTACAACGGTATGTGTATTTTTTCCCTAGGCCATTCTGGTTAAGCGTTTGGAGCAGCAGAATTGTGAAAAATCTTTTGCCTTCTCTACCATTTCTTGGCTTCAAACTCCCATATCTCGCGAACGGATTGACCTAACCCAAAAATTCCTACTGCATCTGAAAGTAGAAACTCGCCCGATTACAACAGTATGTGTATTTTTTCCGTAGGCCATTCTGGTTAAGCGTTTGGAGCAGCAGAAGTGCGAAAAAATTGTTGTCTTCTCAACCATTTCTTAGCTTCAAACTCCCATATCTCGCGAACGGATTGACCTAACCCAAAAATTCCTGTTGCATCTGAAAGTAGAAACTCGCCCGATTACAACGGTATGTGTATTTTTTCCCTAGGCCATTCTGGTTAAGCGTTTGGAGCAGCAGAATTGTGGAAAATTTTTTGCCTTCTCTACCATTTCTTGGCTTCAAACTCCCATATCTCGCGAACGGATTGACCTAACCCAAAAATTCCTATAGCATCTGAAAGTAGAAACTCGCCCGATTACAACGGTATTTGTATTTTTTCCCTAGGCCATTCTGGTTAAGCGTTTGGAGCAGCGGAAGTGCGAAAAATTTGTTGTCTTCTCAACCATTTCTTAGCTTCAAACTCCCAAATCTCGCGAACGGATTGACGTCACCCAAAAATTCCTATTGCATCTGAAAGTAGAAACTCGCCCCATTACAACGGTATGTGTATTTTTTCCCTAGGCCATTCTGGTTAAGCGTTTGGAGCAGCAGAATTGCGAATAATTTCTTGCCTTCTCAACCATTTCTTGGCTTCAAACTCCCATATCTCGCGAACGGATTGACCTAACCCAAAAATTCCTATAGCATCTGAAAGTAGAAACTCGCCCGATTACAACGGTATGTGTGTTTTTTCCCTAGGCCATTCTGGTTAAGCGTTTGGAGCAGCAGAAGTGCGAAAAATTTATTGTCTTCTCAACCATTTCTTAGCTTCAAACTCCCAAATCTCGCGAACGGATTGACGTCACCCAAAAATTCCTGTTGCATCTCAAAGTAGAAGCTCGCCCTATTACAACGGCATGTGTATTTTTTCCCTAGGCCATTCTGGTTAAGCGTTTGGAGCAGCAGAATTGTGAAAAATTTCTCGCCTTCTCAACCATTTCTTGGCTTCAAACTCCCATATCTCGCGAACGGATTGACCTAACCCAAAAATTCCTATGGCATCTGAAAGTAGAAACTCGCCCGATTACAACGGTATTTGTATTTTTTCCCTAGGCCATTCTGGTTAAGCGTTTGGAGCAGCGGAAGTGCGAAAAATTTGTTGTCTTCTCAACCATTTCTTAGCTTCAAACTCCCAAATCTCGCGAACGGATTGACGTCACCCAAAAATTCCTATTGCATCTGAAAGTAGAAACTCGCCCCATTACAACGGTATGTGTATTTTTTCCCTAGGCCATTCTGGTTAAGCGTTTGGAGCAGCAGAATTGCGAATAATTTCTTGCCTTCTCAACCATTTCTTGGCTTCAAACTCCCATATCTCGCGAACGGATTGACCTAACCCAAAAATTCCTATAGCATCTGAAAGTAGAAACTCGCCCGATTACAACGGTATGTGTGTTTTTTCCCTAGGCCATTCTGGTTAAGCGTTTGGAGCAGCAGAAGTGCGAAAAATTTATTGTCTTCTCAACCATTTCTTAGCTTCAAACTCCCAAATCTCGCGAACGGATTGACGTCACCCAAAAATTCCTGTTGCATCTCAAAGTAGAAGCTCGCCCTATTACAACGGCATGTGTATTTTTTCCCTAGGCCATTCTGGTTAAGCGTTTGGAGCAGCAGAATTGTGAAAAATTTCTCGCCTTCTCAACCATTTCTTGGCTTCAAACTCCCATATCTCGCGAACGGATTGACCTAACCCAAAAATTCCTATGGCATCTGAAAGTAGAAACTCACCCGATTACAACGGTATGTGTATTTTTTCCCTAGGCCATTCTGGTTAAGCGTTTGGAGCAGCAGAAGTGCGAAAAATTTGTTGTCTTCTCAAACATTTCTTAGCTTCAAACTCCCATATCTCGCGAACGGATTGACGTAACCCAAAAATTCCTGTTGCATCTGAAAGTAGAAACTCGCCCGATTACAACGGTATGTGTATTTTTTCCCTAGGCCATTCTGGTTAAGCGTTTGGAGCAGCAGAATTGTGAAAAATTTTTTGCCTTCTCTACCATTTCTTGGCTTCAAACTCCCATATCTCGCGAACGGATTGACCTAACCCAAAAATTCCTATGGCATCTGAAAGTAGAAACTCACCCGATTACAACGGTATGTGTATTTTTTCCCTAGGCCATTCTGGTTAAGCGTTTGGAGCAGCAGAAGTGCGAAAAATTTGTTGTCTTCTCCACCATTTCTTAGCTTCAAACTCCCATATCTCGCGAACGGATTGACGTAACCCAAAAATTCCTGTTGCATCTGAAAGTAGAAACTCGCCCGATTACAACGGTATGTGTATTTTTTCCCTAGGCCATTCTGGTTAAGCGTTTGGAGCAGCAGAATTGTGAAAAATTTGTTGCCTTCTCTACCATTTCTTGGCTTCAAACTCCCATATCTCGCGAACGGATTGACCTAACCCAAAAATTCCTACTGCATCTGAAAGTAGAAACTCGCCCGATTACAACAGTATGTGTATTTTTTCCGTAGGCCATTCTGGTTAAGCGTTTGGAGCAGCAGAAGTGCGAAAAAATTGTTGTCTTCTCAACCATTTCTTAGCTTCAAACTCCCATATCTCGCGAACGGATTGACCTAACCCAAAAATTCCTGTTGCATCTGAAAGTAGAAACTCGCCCGATTACAACGGTATGTGTATTTTTTCCCTAGGCCATTCTGGTTAAGCGTTTGGAGCAGCAGAATTGCGAAAAATTTGTTGTCTTCTCAACCATTTCTTGGCTTCAAAGTCCCATATCTCGCGAACGGATTGACCTAACCCAAAAATTCCTGTTATGTCTGAAAGTAGAAACTGGCCCGGTTACAACGGTATGTGCATTTTTTCCCTAGGCCATTCTGGTTAAGCGTTCGGAGCAGCAGAATTGCGAAAAATTTTTTGCCTTCTCAACGATTTCTTGTCTTCAAACTCCCATATCTCGCGAACGGATTGACCTAACCCAAAAATTCCTATTGCATCTGAAAGTAGAAACTCGCCCGATTACCACGGTATGTGTATTTTTTCCATAGGCCATTCTGGTTAAGCGTTTGGAGCAGCAGAATTGCGAAAAATTTTTTGCCTTCTCAACCATTTCTTGTCTTCAAACTCCCATATCTCGCGAACGGATTGACCTAACCCAAAAAATTCCTATTGCATCTGAAAGTAGAAACTCGCCCGATTACAACGGTATTTCTATTTTTTCCCTAGGCCATTCTGGTTAAGCGTTTGGAGCAGCAGAAGTGCGAAAAATTTTTTGTCTTCTCAACCATTTCTTAGCTTCAAACTCCCATATCTCGCGAACGGATTGACGTAACCCAAAAATTCCTGTTGCATCTGAAATTAGAAACTCGCCCGATTACAACGGTATGTGTATTTTTTCCCTAGGCCATTCTGGTTAAGCGTTTGGAGCAGCAGAATTGCGAAAAATTTTTTGCCTTCTCAACCATTTCTTGGCTTCAAACTCCCATATCTCGCAAACGGATTGACCTAACCCAAAAATTCCTGCTGCGTCTGAAAGTAGAAACTCGCCCGATTACAACGCTATGTGTATTTTTTCCCTAGGCCATTCTGGTTAAGCGTTTGGAGCAGCAGAAGTGCGAAGAATTTGTTGTCTTCTCAACCATTTCTTAGCTTCAAACTCCCATATCTCGCGAACGGATTGACCTAACCCAAAAATTCCTATTGCATCTGAAAGTAGAAACTCGCCCGATTACAACGGTATGTGTATTTTTTCCCTAGGCCATTCTGGTTAAGCGTTTGGAGCAGCAGAATTGCGAAAAATTTTTTGCCTTCTCTACCATTTCTTGGCTTCAAACTCCCATACCTCGCGAACGGATTGACCTATCCCAAAAATTCCTATTGCATCTGAAAGTAGAAACTCGCCCGATTACAACGGTATGTGTATTTTTTCCCTAGGCCATGCTGGTTAAGCGTTTGGAGCAGCAGAATTGCGAAAAATTTGTTGCCTTCTCAACCATTTGTTGGCTTCAAACTCCCATATCTCGCGGACAGATTGACCTAACCCAAAAATTCCTATTGCATCTGAAAGTAGAAACTCGCCCGATTACAACGCTATGTGTATTTTTTCCCTAGGCCATTCTGGTTGAGCGTTTGGAGCAGCAGAATTGCGAAAAATTGGTTGCCTTCTCAACCATTTCTTGGCTTCAAACTCCCATATCTCGCGAACGGATTGACCTAACCCAAAAATTCCTATTGCATCTGAAAGTAGAACCTCGCCCGATTACAACGGTATGTGTATTTTTTCCCTAAGCCATTCTGGTTAAGCGTTTGGAGCAGCAGAATTGCGAAAAATTTTTTACCTTCTCAACCATTTCTTGGCTTCAAAATGCCATATCTCGCGAACGGATGGACCTAACCCAAAAATTCCTATTGCATCTGAAAGTATAAACTCGCCCGACTACAGCGGTATGTGTATTTTTTCCCTAGGGCATTCTGGTTAAGCGTTTGGATCTGTAGAATTGCGAAAAATTGTATGCATTCTCAACCATTTCTTGGCTTCAAACTCCCATATCTCGCGAACGGATTGACCAAACCCAGAAGTTCCTGCTGCGTCTGAAAGTAGAAACTCGCCCGATTACACCAATATGCGTATTTTTTCCCTAGGGCATTCTGGTTAAGCGCTCGGAGCAGCAGAATTGCGAAAAATTTTTTGCATTCTCAACCATTTCTTGGCTTCAAACTCCCATATCTCGCGAACGGATTGACCTAACCCAAAAATTCCTGTTGCATCTGAAAGTAGAAACTCGCCCGATTACAACGGTATGTGTATTTTTTCCCTAGGCCATTCTGGTTAAGCGTTTGGAGCAGCAGAATTGTGAAAAATTTTTTGCCTTCTCTACCATTTCTTGGCTTCAAACTCCCATATCTCGCGAACTGATTGACCTAACCCAAAAATTCCTATGGCATCTGAAAGTAGAAGCTCACCCGATTACAACGGTATGTGTATTTTTTCCCTAGGCCATTCTGATTAAGCGTTTGGAGCAGCAGAAGTGCGAAAAATTTGTTGTCTTCTCAACCATTTCTTAGCTTCAAACTCCCATATCTCGCGAACGGATTGACGTAACCCAAAAATTCCTGTTGCATCTGAAAGTAGAAACTCGCCCGATTACAACGGTATGTGTATTTTTTCCCTAGGCCATTCTGGTTAAGCGTTTGGAGCAGCAGAATTGCGACAAATTTTTTGCCTTCTCAACCATTTCTTGGCTTCAAACTCCCATATCTCGCAAACGGATTGACCTAACCCAAAAATTCCTGTTGCATCTGAAATTAGAAACTCGCCCGATTACAACGGTATGTGTATTTTTTCCCTAGGCCATTCTGGTTAAGCGTTTGGAGCAGCAGAAGTGCGAAAAATTTGTTGTCTTCTCAACCATTTCTTAGCTTCAAACTCCCATATCTCGCGAACGGATTGACGTAACCCAAAAATTCCTGTTGCATCTGAAATTAGAAACTCGCCCGATTACAACGGTATGTGTATTTTTTCCCTAGGCCATTCTGGTTAAGCGTTTGGAGCAGCAGAATTGCGAAAAATTTTTTGCCTTCTCAACCATTTCTTGGCTTCAAACTCCCATATCTCGCAAACGGATTGACCTAACCCAAAAATTCCTATTGCATCTGAAAGTAGAAACTCGCCCGATTACCACGGTATGTGTATTTTTTCCATAGGCCATTCTGGTTAAGCGTTTGGAGCAGCAGAATTGCGAAAAATTTTTTGCCTTCTCAACCATTTCTTGTCTTCAAACTCCCATATCTCGCGAACGGATTGACCTAACCCAAAAAATTCCTATTGCATCTGAAAGTAGAAACTCGCCCGATTACAACGGTATTTCTATTTTTTCCCTAGGCCATTCTGGTTAAGCGTTTGGAGCAGCAGAAGTGCGAAAAATTTTTTGTCTTCTCAACCATTTCTTAGCTTCAAACTCCCATATCTCGCGAACGGATTGACGTAACCCAAAAATTCCTGTTGCATCTGAAATTAGAAACTCGCCCGATTACAACGGTATGTGTATTTTTTCCCTAGGCCATTCTGGTTAAGCGTTTGGAGCAGCAGAATTGCGAAAAATTTTTTGCCTTCTCAACCATTTCTTGGCTTCAAACTCCCATATCTCGCAAACGGATTGACCTAACCCAAAAATTCCTGCTGCGTCTGAAAGTAGAAACTCGCCCGATTACAACGCTATGTGTATTTTTTCCCTAGGCCATTCTGGTTAAGCGTTTGGAGCAGCAGAATTGCGAAGAATTTGTTGTCTTCTCAACCATTTCTTAGCTTCAAACTCCCATATCTCGCGAACGGATTGACCTAACCCAAAAATTCCTATTGCATCTAAAAGTAGAAACTCGCCCGATTACAACGGTATGTATATTTTTTCCCTAGGCCATTCTGGTTAAGCGTTTGGAGCAGCAGAATTGCGAAAAATTTTTTGCCTTCTCTACCATTTCTTGGCTTCAAACTCCCATACCTCGCGAACGGATTGACCTATCCCAAAAATTCCTATTGCATCTGAAAGTAGAAACTCGCCCGATTACAACGGTATGTGTATTTTTTCCCTAGGCCATGCTGGTTAAGCGTTTGGAGCAGCAGAATTGCGAAAAATTTGTTGCCTTCTCAACCATTTGTTGGCTTCAAACTCCCATATCTCGCGGACAGATTGACCTAACCCAAAAATTCCTATTGCATCTGAAAGTAGAAACTCGCCCGATTACAACGGTATGTGTATTTTTTCCCTAGGCCATTCTGGTTAAGCGTTTGGAGCAGCAGAATTGCGAAAAATTGGTTGCCTTCTCAACCATTTCTTGGCTTCAAACTCCCATATCTCGCGAACGGATTGACCTAACCCAAAAATTCCTATTGCATCTGAAAGTAGAACCTCGCCCGATTACAACGGTATGTGTATTTTTTCCCTAAGCCATTCTGGTTAAGCGTTTGGAGCAGCAGAATTGCGAAAAATTTTTTACCTTCTCAACCATTTCTTGGCTTCAAAATGCCATATCTCGCGAACGGATGGACCTAACCCAAAAATTCCTATTGCATCTGAAAGTATAAACTCGCCCGACTACAGCGGTATGTGTATTTTTTCCCTAGGGCATTCTGGTTAAGCGTTTGGATCTGTAGAATTGCGAAAAATTGTATGCATTCTCAACCATTTCTTGGCTTCAAACTCCCATATCTCGCGAACGGATTGACCAAACCCAGAAGTTCCTGCTGCGTCTGAAAGTAGAAACTCGCCCGATTACACCAATATGCGTATTTTTTCCCTAGGGCATTCTGGTTAAGCGCTCGGAGCAGCAGAATTGCGAAAAATTTTTTGCATTCTCAACCATTTCTTGGCTTCAAACTCCCATATCTCGCGAACGGATTGACCTAACCCAAAAATTCCTGTTGCATCTGAAAGTAGAAACTCGCCCGATTACAACGGTATGTGTATTTTTTCCCTAGGCCATTCTGATTAAGCGTTTGGAGCAGCAGAAGTGCGAAAAATTTGTTGTCTTCTCAACCATTTCTTAGCTTCAAACTCCCATATCTCGCGAACGGATTGACGTAACCCAAAAATTCCTGTTGCATCTGAAAGTAGAAACTCGCCCGATTACAACGGTATGTGTATTTTTTCCCTAGGCCATTCTGGTTAAGCGTTTGGAGCAGCAGAATTGCGAAAAATTGGTTGCCTTCTCAACCATTTCTTGGCTTCAAACTCCCATATCTCGCGAACGGATTGACCTAACCCAAAAATTCCTATTGCATCTGAAAGTAGAACCTCGCCCGATTACAACGGTATGTGTATTTTTTCCCTAAGCCATTCTGGTTAAGCGTTTGGAGCAGCAGAATTGCGAAAAATTTTTTACCTTCTCAACCATTTCTTGGCTTCAAAATGCCATATCTCGCAAACGGATGGACCTAACCCAAAAATTCCTATTGCATCTGAAAGTATAAACTCGCCCGACTACAGCGGTATGTGTATTTTTTCCCTAGGGCATTCTGGTTAAGCGTTTGGATCTGTAGAATTGCGAAAAATTGTATGCATTCTCAACCATTTCTTGGCTTCAAACTCCCATATCTCGCGAACGGATTGACCAAACCCAGAAGTTCCTGCTGCGTCTGAAAGTAGAAACTCGCCCGATTACACCAATATGCGTATTTTTTCCCTAGGGCATTCTGGTTAAGCGCTCGGAGCAGCAGAATTGCGAAAAATTTTTTGCATTCTCAACCATTTCTTGGCTTCAAACTCCCATATCTCGCGAACGGATTGACCTAACCCAAAAATTCCTGTTGCATCTGAAAGTAGAAACTCGCCCGATTACAACGGTATGTGTATTTTTTCCCTAGGCCATTCTGATTAAGCGTTTGGAGCAGCAGAAGTGCGAAAAATTTGTTGTCTTCTCAACCATTTCTTAGCTTCAAACTCCCATATCTCGCGAACGGATTGACGTAACCCAAAAATTCCTGTTGCATCTGAAAGTAGAAACTCGCCCGATTACAACGGTATGTGTATTTTTTCCCTAGGCCATTCTGGTTAAGCGTTTGGAGCAGCAGAATTGCGACAAATTTTTTGCCTTCTCAACCATTTCTTGGCTTCAAACTCCCATATCTCGCAAACGGATTGACCTAACCCAAAAATTCCTGTTGCATCTGAAATTAGAAACTCGCCCGATTACAACGGTATGTGTATTTTTTCCCTAGGCCATTCTGGTTAAGCGTTTGGAGCAGCAGAAGTCCGAAAAATTTGTTGTCTTCTCAACCATTTCTTAGCTTCAAACTCCCATATCTCGCGAACGGATTGACGTAACCCAAAAATTCCTGTTGCATCTGAAATTAGAAACTCGCCCGATTACAACGGTATGTGTATTTTTTCCCTAGGCCATTCTGGTTAAGCGTTTGGAGCAGCAGAATTGCGAAAAATTTTTTGCCTTCTCAACCATTTCTTGGCTTCAAACTCCCATATCTCGCAAACGGATTGACCTAACCCAAAAATTCCTGCTGCGTCCGAAAGTAGAAACTCGCCCGATTACAACGCTATGTGTATTTTTTCCCTAGGCCATTCTGGTTAAGCGTTTGGAGCAGCAGAAGTGCGAAGAATTTGTTGTCTTCTCAACCATTTCTTAGCTTCAAACTCCCATATCTCGCGAACGGATTGACCAAACCCAGAAGTTCCTGCTGCGTCTGAAAGTAGAAACTCGCCCGATTACACCAATATGCGTATTTTTTCCCTAGGGCATTCTGGTTAAGCGCTCGGAGCAGCAGAATTGCGAAAAATTTTTTGCATTCTCAACCATTTCTTGGCTTCAAACTCCCATATCTCGCGAACGGATTGACCTAACCCAAAAATTCCTGTTGCACCTGAAAGTAGAAACACGCCCGATTACAACGGTATGTGTATTTTTCCCTAGGCCATTCTGGTTAAGCGTTTGGAGCAGCAGAATTGTGAAAAATTTTTTGCCTTCTCTACCATTTCTTGGCTTCAAACTCCCATATCTCGCGAACTGATTGACCTAACCCAAAAATTCCTATGGCATCTGAAAGTAGAAGCTCACCCGATTACAACGGTATGTGTATTTTTTCCCTAGGCCATTCTGATTAAGCGTTTGGAGCAGCAGAAGTGCGAAAAATTTGTTGTCTTCTCAACCATTTCTTAGCTTCAAACTCCCATATCTCGCGAACGGATTGACGTAACCCAAAAATTCCCGTTGCATCTGAAAGTAGAAACTCGCCCGATTACAACGGTATGTGTATTTTTTCCCTAGGCCATTCTGGTTAAGCGTTTGGAGCAGCAGAATTGCGACAAATTTTTTGCCTTCTCAACCATTTCTTGGCTTCAAACTCCCATATCTCGCAAACGGATTGACCTAACCCAAAAATTCCTGTTGCGTCTGAAAGTAGAAACTCGCCCGATTACAACGCTATGTGTATTTTTTCCCTAGGCCATTCTGGTTAAGCGTTTGGAGCAGCAGAATTGCGAAAAATTTGTTGCCTTCTCAACCATTTCTTGGCTTCAAACTCCCATATCTCGCGAGCGGATTGACCTAACTCAAAAATTCCTGTTGCGTCTGAAAGTAGAAACTCGCCCGGTTACAACGGTATGTGTATTTTTTCCCTAGGCCATTCTGGTTAAGCGTTTGGAGCAGCAGAAGTGCGAAAAATTTGTTGTCTTCTCAACCATTTCTTAGCTTCAAACTCCCATATCTCGCGAACGGATTGACGTAACCCAAAAATTCCAGTTGCATCTGAAAGTAGAAACTCGCCCGATTACAACGGTATTTGTATTTTTTCCTAGGCCGTTCTGGTTAAGCGTTTGGAGCAGCAGAATTGCGAGAAATTTTTTGCCTTCTCAACCATTTCTTGGCTTCAAAGTCCCATATCTCGCGAACGGATTGACATAACCCAAAAATTCCTATTGCATATGAAAGTAGAAACTCGCCCGATTACAACGGTATGTGTATTTTTTCCCTAGGCCATTCTGGTTAAGCGTTTGGAGCAGCAGAATTGTGATAAATTTTTTGCCTTCTCTACCATTTCTTGGATTCAAACTCCCATATCTCGCGAACGGATTGACCTAACCCAAAAATTCCTATTGCATCTGAAAGTAGAAGCTCGCCCGATTACAACGGTATGTGTATTTTTTCCCTAGGCCATTCTGATTAAGCGTTTGGAGCAGCAGAAGTGCGAAAAATTTGTTGTCTTCTCAACCATTTCTTAGCTTCAAACTCCCATATCTCGCGAACGGATTGACGTAACCCAAAAATTCCTGTTGCATCTGAAAGTAGAAACTCGCCCGATTACAACAGTATGTGTATTTTTTCCCTAGGCCATTCTGGTTAAGCGTTTGGAGCAGCAGAATTGCGACAAATTTTTTGCCTTCTCAACCATTTCTTGGCTTCAAACTCCCATATCTCGCAAACGGATTGACCTAACCCAAAAATTCCTGTTGCGTCTGAAAGTAGAAACTCGCCCGATTACAACGCTATGTGTATTTTTTCCCTAGGCCATTCTGGTTAAGCGTTTGGAGCAGCAGAATTGCGAAAAATTTGTTGCCTTCTCAACCATTTCTTGGCTTCAAACTCCCATATCTCGCGAGCGGATTGACCTAACTCAAAAATTCCTGTTGCGTCTGAAAGTAGAAACTCGCCCGGTTACAACGGTATGTGTATTTTTTCCCTAGGCCATTCTGGTTAAGCGTTTGGAGCAGCAGAAGTGCGAAAAATTTGTTGTCTTCTCAACCATTTCTTAGCTTCAAACTCCCATATCTCGCGAACGGATTGACGTAACCCAAAAATTCCAGTTGCATCTGAAAGTAGAAACTCGCCCGATTACAACGGTATTTGTATTTTTTCCTAGGCCGTTCTGGTTAAGCGTTTGGAGCAGCAGAATTGCGAGAAATTTTTTGCCTTCTCAACCATTTCTTGGCTTCAAAGTCCCATATCTCGCGAACGGATTGACATAACCCAAAAATTCCTATTGCATATGAAAGTAGAAACTCGCCCGATTACAACGGTATGTGTATTTTTTCCCTAGGCCATTCTGGTTAAGCGTTTGGAGCAGCAGAATTGTGATAAATTTTTTGCCTTCTCTACCATTTCTTGGCTTCAAACTCCCATATCTCGCGAACGGATTGACCTAACCCAAAAATTCCTATTGCATCTGAAAGTAGAAACTCGCCCGATTACAACGGTATGTGTATTTTTTCCCTAGGCCATTCTGGTTAAGCGTTTGGAGCAGCAGAAGTGCGAAAAATTTGTTGTCTTCTCAAACATTTCTTAGCTTCAAACTCCCATATCTCGCGAACGGATTGACGTAACCCAAAAATTCCTGTTGCATCTGAAAGTAGAAACTCGCCCGATTACAACGGTATGTGTATTTTTTCCCTAGGCCATTCTGGTTAAGCGTTTGGAGCAGCAGAATTGCGAAAAATTTTTTGCCTTCTCAACCATTTCTTGGCTTCAAACTCCCATATCTCGCAAACGGATTGACCTAACCCAAAAATTCCTGCTGCGTCTGAAAGTAGAAACTCGCCCGATTACAACGCTATGTGTATTTTTTCCCTAGGCCATTCTGGTTAAGCGTTTGGAGCAGCAGAAGTGCGAAGAATTTGTTGTCTTCTCAACCATTTCTTAGCTTCAAACTCCCATATCTCGCGAACGGATTGACCAGACCCAGAAGTTCCTGCTGCGTCTGAAAGTAGAAACTCGCCCGATTACACCAATATGCGTATTTTTTCCCTAGGGCATTCTGGTTAAGCGCTCGGAGCAGCAGAATTGCGAAAAATTTTTTGCATTCTCAACCATTTCTTGGCTTCAAACTCCCATATCTCGCGAACGGATTGACCTAACCCAAAAATTCCTGTTGCACCTGAAAGTAGAAACTCGCCCGATTACAACGGTATGTGTATTTTTTCCCTAGGCCATTCTGGTTAAGCGTTTGGAGCAGCAGAATTGTGAAAAATTTTTTGCCTTCTCTACCATTTCTTGGCTTCAAACTCCCATATCTCGCGAACTGATTGACCTAACCCAAAAATTCCTATGGCATCTGAAAGTAGAAGCTCACCCGATTACAACGGAATGTGTATTTTTTCCCTAGGCCATTCTGATTAAGCGTTTGGAGCAGCAGAAGTGCGAAAAATTTGTTGTCTTCTCAACCATTTCTTAGCTTCAAACTCCCATATCTCGCGAACGGATTGACGTAACCCAAAAATTCCTGTTGCATCTGAAAGTAGAAACTCGCCCGATTACAACGGTATGTGTATTTTTTCCCTAGGCCATTCTGGTTAAGCGTTTGGAGCAGCAGAATTGCGACAAATTTTTTGCCTTCTCAACCATTTCTTGGCTTCAAACTCCCATATCTCGCAAACGGATTGACCTAACCCAAAAATTCCTGTTGCGTCTGAAAGTAGAAACTCGCCCGATTACAACGCTATGTGTATTTTTTCCCTAGGCCATTCTGGTTAAGCGTTTGGAGCAGCAGAATTGCGAAAAATTTGTTGCCTTCTCAACCATTTCTTGGCTTCAAACTCCCATATCTCGCGAGCGGATTGACCTAACTCAAAAATTCCTGTTGCGTCTGAAAGTAGAAACTCGCCCGGTTACAACGGTATGTGTATTTTTTCCCTAGGCCATTCTGGTTAAGCGTTTGGAGCAGCAGAAGTGCGAAAAATTTGTTGTCTTCTCAACCATTTCTTAGCTTCAAACTCCCATATCTCGCGAACGGATTGACGTAACCCAAAAATTCCAGTTGCATCTGAAAGTAGAAACTCGCCCGATTACAACGGTATTTGTATTTTTTCCTAGGCCGTTCTGGTTAAGCGTTTGGAGCAGCAGAATTGCGAGAAATTTTTTGCCTTCTCAACCATTTCTTGGCTTCAAAGTCCCATATCTCGCGAACGGATTGACATAACCCAAAAATTCCTATTGCATATGAAAGTAGAAACTCGCCCGATTACAACGGTATGTGTATTTTTTCCCTAGGCCATTCTGGTTAAGCGTTTGGAGCAGCAGAATTGTGATAAATTTTTTGCCTTCTCTACCATTTCTTGGCTTCAAACTCCCATATCTCGCGAACGGATTGACCTAACCCAAAAATTCCTATTGCATCTGAAAGTAGAAACTCGCCCGATTACAACGGTATGTGTATTTTTTCCCTAGGCCATTCTGGTTAAGCGTTTGGAGCAGCAGAAGTGCGAAAAATTTGTTGTCTTCTCAACCATTTCTTAGCTTCAAACTCCCATATCTCGCGAACGGATTGACGTAACCCAAAAATTCCTGTTGCATCTGAAAGTAGAAACTCGCCCGATTACAACGGTATGTGTATTTTTTCCCTAGGCCATTCTGGTTAAGCGTTTGGAGCAGCAGAATTGTGAAAAATTTTTTGCCTTCTCTACCATTTCTTGGCTTCAAACTCCCATATCTCGCAAACGGATTGACCTAACCCAAAAATTCCTGCTGCGTCTGAAAGTAGAAACTCGCCCGATTACAACGCTATGTGTATTTTTTCCCTAGGGCATTCTGGTTAAGCGCTCGGAGCAGCAGAATTGCGAAAAATTTTTTGCATTCTCAACCATTTCTTGGCTTCAAACTCCCATATCTCGCGAACGGATTGACCTAACCCAAAAATTCCTGTTGCATCTGAAAGTAGAAACTCGCCCGATTACAACGGTATGTGTATTTTTTCCCTAGGCCATTCTGGTTAAGCGTTTGGAGCAGCAGAATTGTGAAAAATTTTTTGCCTTCTCTACCATTTCTTGGCTTCAAACTCCCATATCTCGCGAACTGATTGACCTAACCCAAAAATTCCTATGGCATCTGAAAGTAGAAGCTCACCCGATTACAACGGTATGTGTATTTTTTCCCTAGGCCATTCTGATTAAGCGTTTGGAGCAGCAGAAGTGCGAAAAATTTGTTGTCTTCTCAACCATTTCTTAGCTTCAAACTCCCGTATCTCGCGAACGGATTGACGTAACCCAAAAATTCCTGTTGCATCTGAAAGTAGAAACTCGCCCGATTACAACGGTATGTGTATTTTTTCCCTAGGCCATTCTGGTTAAGCGTTTGGAGCAGCAGAATTGCGACAAATTTTTTGCATTCTCAACCATTTCTTGGCTTCAAACTCCCATATCTCGCGAACGGATTGACCTAACCCAAAAATTCCTGTTGCATCTGAAAGTAGAAACTCGCCCGATTACAACGGTATGTGTATTTTTTCCCTAGGCCATTCTGGTTAAGCGTTTGGAGCAGCAGAATTGTGAAAAATTTTTTGCCTTCTCTACCATTTCTTGGCTTCAAACTCCCATATCTCGCGAACTGATTGACCTAACCCAAAAATTCCTATGGCATCTGAAAGTAGAAGCTCACCCGATTACAACGGTATGTGTATTTTTTCCCTAGGCCATTCTGATTAAGCGTTTGGAGCAGCAGAAGTGCGAAAAATTTGTTGTCTTCTCAACCATTTCTTAGCTTCAAACTCCCGTATCTCGCGAACGGATTGACGTAACCCAAAAATTCCTGTTGCATCTGAAAGTAGAAACTCGCCCGATTACAACGGTATGTGTATTTTTTCCCTAGGCCATTCTGGTTAAGCGTTTGGAGCAGCAGAATTGTGAAAAATTTTTTGCCTTCTCTACCATTTCTTGGCTTCAAACTCCCATATCTCGCGAACTGATTGACCTAACCCAAAAATTCCTATGGCATCTGAAAGTAGAAGCTCACCCGATTACAACGGTATGTGTATTTTTTCCCTAGGCCATTCTGATTAAGCGTTTGGAGCAGCAGAAGTGCGAAAAATTTGTTGTCTTCTCAACCATTTCTTAGCTTCAAACTCCCGTATCTCGCGAACGGATTGACGTAACCCAAAAATTCCTGTTGCATCTGAAAGTAGAAACTCGCCCGATTACAACGGTATGTGTATTTTTTCCCTAGGCCATTCTGGTTAAGCGTTTGGAGCAGCAGAATTGCGACAAATTTTTTGCATTCTCAACCATTTCTTGGCTTCAAACTCCCATATCTCGCGAACGGATTGACCTAACCCAAAAATTCCTGTTGCATCTGAAAGTAGAAACTCGCCCGATTACAACGGTATGTGTATTTTTTCCCTAGGCCATTCTGGTTAAGCGTTTGGAGCAGCAGAATTGTGAAAAATTTTTTGCCTTCTCTACCATTTCTTGGCTTCAAACTCCCATATCTCGCGAACTGATTGACCTAACCCAAAAATTCCTATGGCATCTGAAAGTAGAAGCTCACCCGATTACAACGGTATGTGTATTTTTTCCCTAGGCCATTCTGATTAAGCGTTTGGAGCAGCAGAAGTGCGAAAAATTTGTTGTCTTCTCAACCATTTCTTAGCTTCAAACTCCCGTATCTCGCGAACGGATTGACGTAACCCAAAAATTCCTGTTGCATCTGAAAGTAGAAACTCGCCCGATTACAACGGTATGTGTATTTTTTCCCTAGGCCATTCTGGTTAAGCGTTTGGAGCAGCAGAATTGCGACAAATTTTTTGCCTTCTCAACCATTTCTTGGCTTCAAACTCCCATATCTCGCAAACGGATTGACCTAACCCAAAAATTCCTGTTGCGTCTGAAAGTAGAAACTCGCCCGATTACAACGCTATGTGTATTTTTTCCCTAGGCCATTCTGGTTAAGCGTTTGGAGCAGCAGAAGTGCGAAAAATTTGTTGTCTTCTCAACCATTTCTTAGCTTCAAACTCCCATATCTCGCGAACGGATTGACGTAACCCAAAAATTCCAGTTGCATCTGAAAGTAGAAACTCGCCCGATTACAACGGTATTTGTATTTTTTCCTAGGCCGTTCTGGTTAAGCGTTTGGAGCAGCAGAATTGTGATAAATTTTTTGCCTTCTCTACCATTTCTTGGCTTCAAACTCCCATATCTCGCGAACGGATTGACCTAACCCAAAAATTCCTATTGCATCTGAAAGTAGAAACTCGCCCGATTACAACGGTATGTGTATTTTTTCCCTAGGCCATTCTGGTTAAGCGTTTGGAGCAGCAGAAGTGCGAAAAATTTGTTGTCTTCTCAAACATTTCTTAGCTTCAAACTCCCATATCTCGCGAACGGATTGACCTAACCCAAAAGTTCCTGTTGCCTGTGAAAGTAGAAACTCGCCCGATTACAACGGTATGTGCATTTTTTCCCTAGGCCATTCTGGTTAAGCGTTTGGAGCAGCAGAATTGCGAAAAATTTTTTGCCTTCTCAACCATTTCTTGGCTTCAAACTCCCATATCTCGCAAACGGATTGACCTAACCCAAAAATTCCTGTTGCGTCTGAAAGTAGAAACTCGCCCGATTACAACGCTATGTGTATTTTTTCCCTAGGCCATTCTGGTTAAGCGTTTGGAGCAGCAGAAGTGCGAAAAATTTGTTGTCTTCTCAACCATTTCTTAGCTTCAAGCTCCCATATCTCGCGAACGGATTGACGTAACCCAAAAATTCCAGTTGCATCTGAAAGTAGAAACTCGCCCGAATACAACGGTATTTGTATTTTTTCCTAGGCCGTTCTGGTTAAGCGTTTGGAGCAGCAGAATTGTGATAAATTTTTTGCCTTCTCTACCATTTCTTGGCTTCAAACTCCCATATCTCGCGAACGGATTGACCTAACCCAAAAATTCCTATTGCATCTGAAAGTAGAAACTCGCCCGATTACAACGGTATGTGTATTTTTTCCCTAGGCCATTCTGGTTAAGCGTTTGGAGCAGCAGAAGTGCGAAAAATTTGTTGTCTTCTCAAACATTTCTTAGCTTCAAACTCCCATATCTCGCGAACGGATTGACCTAACCCAAAAGTTCCTGTTGCCTGTGAAAGTAGAAACTCGCCCGATTACAACGGTATGTGCATTTTTTCCCTAGGCCATTCTGGTTAAGCGTTTGGAGCAGCAGAATTGCGAAAAATTTTTTGCCTTCTCAACCATTTCTTGGCTTCAAACTCCCATATCTCGCAAACGGATTGACCTAACCCAAAAATTCCTGCTGCGTCTGAAAGTAGAAACTCGCCCGATTACAACGCTATGTGTATTTTTTCCCTAGGCCATTCTGGTTAAGCGTTTGAAGCAGCAGAAGTGCGAAGAATTTGTTGTCTTCTCAACCATTTCTTAGCTTCAAACTCCCATATCTCGCGAACGGATTGACCAAACCCAGAAGTTCCTGCTGCGTCTGAAAGTAGAAACTCGCCCGATTACACCGATATGCGTATTTTTTCCCTAGGGCATTCTGGTTAAGCGCTCGGAGCAGCAGAATTGCGAAAAATTTTTTGCATTCTCAACCATTTCTTGGCTTCAAACTCCCATATCTCGCGAACGGATTGACCTAACCCAAAAATTCCTGTTGCATCTGAAAGTAGAAACTCGCCCGATTACAACGGTATGTGTATTTTTTCCCTAGGCCATTCTGGTTAAGCGTTTGGAGCAGCAGAATTGTGAAAAATTTTTTGCCTTCTCTACCATTTCTTGGCTTCAAACTCCCATATCTCGCGAACTGATTGACCTAACCCAAAAATTCCTATGGCATCTGAAAGTAGAAGCTCACCCGATTACAACGGTATGTGTATTTTTTCCCTAGGCCATTCTGATTAAGCGTTTGGAGCAGCAGAAGTGCGAAAAATTTGTTGTCTTCTCAACCATTTCTTAGCTTCAAACTCCCATATCTCGCGAACGGATTGACGTAACCCAAAAATTCCTGTTGCATCTGAAAGTACAAACTCGCCCGATTACAACGGTATGTGTATTTTTTCCCTAGGCCATTCTGGTTAAGCGTTTGCAGCAGCAGAATTGCGACAAATTTTTTGCCTTCTCAACCATTTCTTGGCTTCAAACTCCCATATCTCGCAAACGGATTGACCTAACCCAAAAATTCCTGTTGCGTCTGAAAGTAGAAACTCGCCCGATTACAACGCTATGTGTATTTTTTCCCTAGGCCATTCTGGTTAAGCGTTTGGAGCAGCAGAAGTGCGAAGAATTTGTTGTCTTCTCAACCATTTCTTAGCTTCAAACTCCCATATCTCGCGAACGGATTGACGTAACGCAAAAATTCCAGTTGCATCTGAAAGTAGAGACTCGCCCGATTACAACGGTATTTGTATTTTTTACTAGGTCGTTCTGGTTAAGCGTTTGGAGCAGCAGAATTGCGAGAAATTTTTTGCCTTCTCAACCATTTCTTGGCTTCAAAGTCCCATATCTCGCGAACGGATTGACATAACCCAAAAATTCCTATTGCATCTGAAAGTAGAAACTCGCCCGATTACAACGGTATGTGTATTTTTTCCCTAGGCCATTCTGGTTAAGCGTTTGGAGCAGCAGAATTGTGATAAATTTTTTGCCTTCTCTACCATTTCTTGGCTTCAAACTCCCATTTCTCGCGAACGGATTGACCTAACCCAAAAATTCCTATTGCATCTGAAAGTAGAAACTCGCCCGATTACAACGGTATGTGTATTTTTTCCCTAGGCCATGCTGGTTAAGCGTTTGGAGCAGCAGAATTGCGAAAAATTTGTTGCCTTCTCAACCATTTCTTGGCTTCAAACTCCCATATCTCGCGAACAGATTGACCTAACCCAAAAATTCCTATTGCATCTGAAAGTAGAAACTCGCCCGATTACAACGGTATGTGTATTTTTTCCCTAGGCCATTCTGGTTAAGCGTTTGGAGCAGCAGAATTGCGAAAAATTTTTTGCATTCTCAACCATTTCTTGGCTTCAAACTCCCATATCTCGCGAACGGATTGACCTAACCCAAAAATTCCTGTTGCATCTGAAAGTAGAAACTCGCCCGATTTCAACGGTATGTGTATTTTTTCCCTAGGCCATTCTGGTTAAGCGTTTGGAGCAGCAGAATTGCGAAAAATTTGTTGCCTTCTCAACCATTTCTTGGCTTCAAACTCCCATATCTCGCGAGCGGATTGACCTAACTCAAAAATTCCTGTTGCGTCTGAAAGTAGAAACTCGCCCGGTTACAACGGTATGTGTATTTTTTCCCTAGGCCATTCTGGTTAAGCGTTTGGAGCAGCAGAAGTGCGAAAAATTTGTTGTCTTCTCAACCATTTCTTAGCTTCAAACTCCCATATCTCGCGAACGGATTGACGTAACCCAAAAATTCCAGTTGCATCTGAAAGTAGAGACTCGCCCGATTACAACGGTATTTGTATTTTTTACTAGGCCGTTCTGGTTAAGCGTTTGGAGCAGCAGAATTGCGAGAAATTTTTTGCCTTCTCAACCATTTCTTGGCTTCAAAGTCCCATATCTCGCGAACGGATTGACATAACCCAAAAATTCCTATTGCATCTGAAAGTAGAAACTCGCCCGATTACAACGGTATGTGTATTTTTTCCCTAGGCCATTCTGGTTAAGCGTTTGGAGCAGCAGAATTGTGATAAATTTTTTGCCTTCTCTACCATTTCTTGGCTTCAAACTCCCATATCTCGCGAACGGATTGACCTAACCCAAAAATTCCTATTGCATCTGAAAGTAGAAACTCGCCCGATTACAACGGTATGTGTATTTTTTCCCTAGGCCATTCTGGTTAAGCGTTTGGAGCAGCAGAATTGCGAAAAATTTTTTGCCTTCTCTACCATTTCTTGGCTTCAAACTCCCATACCTCGCGAACGGATTGACCTATCCCAAAAATTCCTATTGCATCTGAAAGTAGAAACTCGCCCGATTACAACGGTATGTGTATTTTTTCCCTAGGCCATTCTGGTTAAGCGTTTGGAGCAGCAGAATTGCGAAAAATTTTTTGCCTTCTCAAGCATTTCTTGGCTTCAAACTCGCATATCTCGCGAACGGATTGACCTAACTCCTATTGCATCTGAAAGTAGAACCTCGCCCGATTACAACGGTATGTGTATTTTTTCCCTAGGGCATTCTGGTTAAGCGTTTGGATCTGTAGAATTGCGAAAAATTGTATGCATTCTCAACCATTTCTTGGCTTCAAACTCCCATATCTCGCGAACGGATTGACCTAACCCAAAAATTCCTATTGCACCTGAAAGTAGAAACTCGCCCGATTACAACGGTATGTGTATTTGTTCCCTAGGCCATTCTGTTTAAGCGTTTGGATCAGCAGAAGTGCGAAAAATTTGTTGTCTTTTCAACCATTTCTTAGCTTCAAACTCCCATATCTCGCGAACGGATTGACGTAACCCAAAATTTCCTATTGCATCTGAAAGTAGAAACTCGCCCGATTACAACGGTATGTGTATTTTTTCCCTAGGCCATTCTGGTTAAGCGTTTGGAGCAGCAGAATTGCGAAAAATTTTTTGCCTTCTCAACCATTTCTTGGCTTCAAACTCCCATATCTCGCGAACGGATTGACCTAACCCAAAAATTCCTGTTGCATCTGAAAGTAGAAACTCGCCCGATTACAACGGTATGTGTATTTTTTCCATAGGCCATTCTGGTTAAGCGTTTGGAGCAACGGAATTGCGAAAAATCTTTTGTCTTCTCAACCATTTCTTGGCTTCAAACTCCCATATCTCGCGGACGGATTGACCAAACCCAAAAATTCCTGCTGCGTCTGAAAGTAGAAAATCGCCCGATTATAACGGTATGCGTATTTTTTCCCTAGGCCATTCTGGTTAAGCGTTTGGAGCAGCAGAATTGCGAAAAATGTTTTGCCTTCTCAACCATTTCTTGGCTTCAAACTCCCATATCTCGCGAACGGATTGACCTAACCCAAAAATTCCTATTGCATCTGAAAGTAGAAACTCGCCCGATTACAACGGTATGTGCATTTTTTCCCTAGGCCATTCTGGTTAAGCGTTTGGAGCAGCAGAATTGCGAAAAATTTTTTGCCTTCTCAACCATTTCTTGGCTTCAAGCTCCCATATCTCGCGAACAGATTGACCTAACCCAAAAATTCCTATTGCTTCTGAAAGTAGAAACTCGCCCAATTACAACGGTATGTGTATTTTTTCCCTAGGCCATTCTGGATAAGCGTTTGGAGCTGCAGAATTGCGAAAAATTTTTTGCCTTCTCAACCATTTCTTGGCTTCAAACTCCCATATCTCGCGAACGGATTGACCTAACCCAAAAATTCCTGTTGCATCTGAAAGTAGAAACTCGCCCGATTACAACGGTATGTGTATTTTTTCCATAGGCCATTCTGGTTAAGCGTTTGGAGCAACGGAATTGCGAAAAATCTTTTGTCTTCTCAACCATTTCTTGGCTTCAAACTCCCATATCTCGCGGACGGATTGACCAAACCCAAAAATTCCTGCTGCGTCTGAAAGTAGAAAATCGCCCGATTATAACGGTATGCGTATTTTTTCCCTAGGCCATTCTGGTTAAGCGTTTGGAGCAGCAGAATTGCGAAAAATGTTTTGCCTTCTCAACCATTTCTTGGCTTCAAACTCCCATATCTCGCGAACGGATTGACCTAACCCAAAAATTCCTATTGCATCTGAAAGTAGAAACTCGCCCGATTACAACGGTATGTGCATTTTTTCCCTAGGCCATTCTGGTTAAGCGTTTGGAGCAGCAGAATTGCGAAAAATTTTTTGCCTTCTCAACCATTTCTTGGCTTCAAGCTCCCATATCTCGCGAACAGATTGACCTAACCCAAAAATTCCTATTGCATCTGAAAGTAGAAACTCGCCCAATTACAACGGTATGTGTATTTTTTCCCTAGGCCATTCTGGATAAGCGTTTGGAGCTGCAGAATTGCGAAAAATTTTTTGCCTTCTCAACCATTTCTTGGCTTCAAACTCCCATATCTCGCGAACGGATTGACCTAACCCAAAAATTCCTATTGCATCTGAAAGTAGAACCTCGCCCGATTACAACGGTATGTGTATTTTTTCCCTAGGCCATTCTGGTTAAGCGTTTGGAGCAGCCGAATTGCGAAAAATTTTTTGCCTTCTCAACCATTTCTTGGCTTCAAGCTCCTATATCTCGCGAACAGATTGAACGAACCCAAAAATTCCTATTGCATCTGAAAGTATAAACTCGCCCGACTACAGCGGTATGTGTATTTTTTCCCTAGGGCATTCTGGTTAAGCGTTTGGATGTGTAGAATTGCGAAAAATTGTATGCATTCTCAACCATTTCTTGGCTTCAAACTCCCATATCTCGCGAACGAATAGACCTAACCCAAAAATTCCTGTTGCGTGTGAAAGTAGAAACTCGCCCGATTACAACGGTATGTGTATTTTTTCCCTAGGCCATTCTGGTTAAGCGTTTGGAGCAGCAGAATTGCGAAAAATTTTTTGCCTTCTCAACCATTTCTTGGCTTCAAAGTCTCATATCTCGCGAACGGATTGACCTAACCCAAAAATTCCTATTGCATCTGAAATTAGAAACTCGCCCGATTACAACGGTATGTGCATTTTTTCCCTAGGCCATTCTGGTTAAGCGTTTGGAGCAGCAGAATTGCGAAAAATTTTTTGCCTTCTCAACCATTTCTTGGCTTCAAGCTCCCATATCTCGCGAACAGATTGACCTAACCCAAAAATTCCTATTGCATCTGAAAGTAGAAACTCGCCCAATTACAACGGTATGTGTATTTTTTCCCTAGGCCATTCTGGATAAGCGTTTGGAGCTGCAGAATTGCGAAAAATTTTTTGCCTTCTCAACCATTTCTTGGCTTCAAACTCCCATATCTCGCGAACGGATTGACCTAACCCAAAAATTCCTATTGCATCTGAAAGTAGAACCTCGCCCGATTACAACGGTATGTGTATTTTTTCCCTAGGCCATTCTGGTTAAGCGTTTGGAGCAGCCGAATTGCGAAAAATTTTTTGCCTTCTCAACCATTTCTTGGCTTCAAGCTCCTATATCTCGCGAACAGATTGAACGAACCCAAAAATTCCTATTGCATCTGAAAGTATAAACTCGCCCGACTACAGCGGTATGTGTATTTTTTCCCTAGGGCATTCTGGTTAAGCGTTTGGATGTGTAGAATTGCGAAAAATTGTATGCATTCTCAACCATTTCTTGGCTTCAAACTCCCATATCTCGCGAACGAATAGA
This sequence comes from Ptiloglossa arizonensis, assembly GCF_051014685.1. Lineage (NCBI taxonomy): Eukaryota > Metazoa > Arthropoda > Insecta > Hymenoptera > Colletidae > Ptiloglossa > Ptiloglossa arizonensis. The sequence continues at coordinate 553,999 of NW_027478728.1, read as the reverse complement.
CCTAACCCAAAAATTCCTGTTGCGTGTGAAAGTAGAAACTCGCCCGATTACAACGGTATGTGTATTTTTTCCCTAGGCCATTCTGGTTAAGCGTTTGGAGCAGCAGAATTGCGAAAAATTTTTTGCCTTCTCAACCATTTCTTGGCTTCAAAGTCTCATATCTCGCGAACGGATTGACCTAACCCAAAAATTCCTATTGCATCTGAAATTAGAAACTCGCCCGATTACAACGGTATGTGTATTTTTTCCCTAGGCCATTCTGGTTAAGCGTTTGGAGCAGCAGAATTGCAAAAATTTTTTGCCTTCTCAACCATTTCTTGGCTCCAAAGTCCCATATCTCGCGAACGGATTGACCCAACCCAAAAATTCCTATTGCATCTGAAAGTAGAAACTCGCCCGATTACAGCGGTATATGTAATTTTTCCCTAGGCCATTCTGGTTAGCGTTTGGAGCAGCAGAATTGTGATAAATTTTTTGCCTTCTCTACCATTTCTTGGCTTCAAACTCCCATATCTCGCGAACGGATTGACCTAACCCAAAAATTCCTATTGCATCTGAAAGTAGAAACTCGCCCGATTACAACGGTATGTGTATTTTTTCCCTAGGCCATTCTGGTTAAACGTTTGGAGCAGCAGAATTGCGAAAAATTTTTTGCCTTCTCTACCATTTCTTGGCTTCAAACTCCCATATCTCGCGAACGGATTGACCTAACCCAAAAATTCCTATTGCATCTGAAAGTAGAAACTCGCCCGATTACAGCGGTATGTGTATTTTTTCCCTAGGCCATTATGGTTAGGCGTTTGGAGCAGCAGAATTGTGATAAATTTTTTGCCTTCTCTACCATTTCTTGGCTTCAAACTCCCATACCTCGCGAACGGATTGACCTATCCCAAAAATTCCTATTGCATCTGAAAGTAGAACCTCGCCCGATTACAACGGTATGTGTATTTTTTCCCTAGGGCATTCTGGTTAAGCGTTTGGATCTGTAGAATTGCGAAAAATTGTATGCATTCTCAACCATTTCTTGGCTTCAAACTCCCATATCTCGCGAACGGATTGACCTAACCCAAAAATTCCTATTGCACCTGAAAGTAGAAACTCGCCCGATTACAACGGTATGTGTATTTGTTCCCTAGGCCATTCTGTTTAAGCGTTTGGATCAGCAGAAGTGCGAAAAATTTGTTGTCTTCTCAACCATTTCTTAGCTTCAAACTCCCATATCTCGCGAACGGATTGACGTAATCCAAAATTTCCTATTGCATCTGAAAGTAGAAACTCGCCCGATTACAACGGTATGTGTATTTTTTCCCTAGGCCATTCTGGTTAAGCGTTTGGAGCAGCAGAATTGCGAAAAATTCTTTGCCTTCTCTACCATTTCTTGGCTTCAAACTCCCATATCTCGTGAACGGATTGACCTAACCCAAAAATTCCTATTGCATCTGAAATTAGAAGCTCGCCCGATTACAACGGTATGCGTATTTTTTCCCTAGGCCATTCTGGTTAAGCGTTTGGAGCAGCAGAATTGCGAAAAATTTTTTGCCTTCTCTACCATTTCTTGGCTTCAAACTCCCATATCTCGCGAACGGCTTGACCTAAACCAAAAATTCCTATTGCATCTGAAAGTAGAAACTCGCCCGATTACAACGATATGTGTATTTTTTCCCTAGGCCATGCTGGTTAAGCGTTTGGAGCAGCAGAATTGCGAAAAATTTTTTGCCTTCTCAACCATTTCTTGGCTTCAAACTCCCATATCTCGCGAACGGATTGACCTAACCCAAAAATTCCTGTTGCATCTGAAAGTAGAAACTCGCCCGATTACAACGGTATGTGTATTTTTTCCATAGGCCATCCTGGTTAAGCGTTTGGAGCAGCGGAATTGCGAAAAATCTTTTGTCTTCTCAACCATTTCTTGGCTTCAAACTCCCATATCTCGCGGACGGATTGACCAAACCCAAAAATTCCTGCTGCGTCTGAAAGTAGAAAATCGCCCGATTATAACGGTATGCGTATTTTTTCCCTAGGCCATTCTGGTTAAGCGTTTGGAGCAGCAGAATTGCGAAAAATGTTTTGCCTTCTCAACCATTTCTTGGCTTCAAACTCCCATATCTCGCGAACGGATTAACCTAACCCAAAAATTCCTATTGCATCTGAAAGTAGAAACTCGCCCGATTACAACGGTATGTGCATTTTTTCCCTAGGCCATTCTGGTTAAGCGTTTGGAGCAGCAGAATTGCGAAAAATTTTTTGCCTTCTCAAACATTTCTTGGCTTCAAGCTCCCATATCTCGCGAACAGATTGACCTAACCCAAAAATTCCTATTGCATCTGAAAGTAGAAACTCGCCCAATTACAACGGTATGTGTATTTTTTCCCTAGGCCATTCTGGATAAGCGTTTGGAGCTGCAGAATTGCGAAAAATTTTTTGCCTTCTCAACCATTTCTTGGCTTCAAACTCCCATATCTCGCGAACGGATTGACCTAACCCAAAAATTCCTATTGCATCTGAAAGTAGAACCTCGCCCGATTACAACGGTATGTGTATTTTTTCCCTAGGCCATTCTGGTTAAGCGTTTGGAGCAGCCGAATTGCGAAAAATTTTTTGCCTTCTCAACCATTTCTTGGCTTCAAGCTCCTATATCTCGCGAACAGATTGAACTAACCCAAAAATTCCTATTGCATCTGAAAGTATAAACTCGCCCGACTACAGCGGTATGTGTATTTTTTCCCTAGGGCATTCTGGTTAAGCGTTTGGATGTGTAGAATTGCGAAAAATTGTATGCATTCTCAACCATTTCTTGGCTTCAAACTCCCATATCTCGCGAACGAATAGACCTAACCCAAAAATTCCTGTTGCGTGTGAAAGAAGAAACTCGCCCGATTACAACGGTATGTGTATTTTTTCCCTAGTCCATTCTGGTTAAGCGTTTGGAGCAGCAGAATTGCGAAAAATTTTTTGCCTTCTCAACCATTTCTTGGCTTCAAACTCCCATATCTCGCGAACGGATTGACCTAACCCAAAAATTCCTATTGCACCTGAAAGTAGAAACTCGCCCGATTACAACGGTATGTGTATTTTTTCCCTAGGCCATTCTGGTTAAGCGTTTGGAGCAGCAGAATTGCGAAAAATTTTTTGCCTTCTCTACCATTTCTTGGCTTCAAACTCCCATATCTCGCGAACGGCTTGACCTAACCCAAAAATTCCTATTGCATCTGAAAGTAGAAACTCGCCCGATTACAACGGTATGTGTATTTTTTCCCTAGGCCATTCTGGTTAAGCGTTTGGAGCAGCAGAATTGCGAAAAATTTTTTGCCTTCTCAACCATTTCTTGGCTTCAAACTCCCATATCTCGCGAACGGATTGACCTAACCCAAAAATTCCTGTTGCATCTGAAAGTAGAAACTCGCCCGATTACAACGGTATGTGTATTTTTTCCATAGGCCATTCTGGTTAAGCGTTTGGAGCAGCAGAAGTGCGAAAAATTTGTTGTCTTCTCAACCATTTCTTAGCTTCAAACTCCCATATCTCGCGAACGGATTGACGTAACCCAAAATTTCCTATTGCGTCTGAAAGTAGAAACTCGCCCGATTACAACGGTATGTGTATTTTTTCCCTAGGCCATTCTGGTTAAGCGTTTGGAGCAGCAGAATTGCGAAAAATTTTTTGCATTCTCAACCATTTCTTGGCTTCAAACTCCCATATCTCGCGAACGGATTGACCTAACCCAAAAATTCCTGTTGCATCTGAAAGTAGAAACTCGCCCGATTTCAACGGTATGTGTATTTTTTCCCTAGGCCATTCTGGTTAAGCGTATGGAGCAGCAGAATTGCGAAAAATGTTTTGCCTTCTCAACCATTTCTTGGCTTCAAACTCCCATATCTCGCGAACGGATTGACATAACCCAAAAATTCCTATTGCATCTGAAAGTAGAACCTCGCCCGATTACAACGGTATGTGTATTTTTTCCCTAGGGCATTCTGGTTAAGCGTTTGGATCTGTAGAATTGCGAAAAATTGTATGCATTCTCAACCATTTCTTGGCTTCAAACTCCCATATCTCGCGAACGGATTGACCTAACCCAAAAATTCCTATTGCACCTGAAAGTAGAAACTCGCCCGATTACAACGGTATGTGTATTTGTTCCCTAGGCCATTCTGTTTAAGCGTTTGGATCAGCAGAAGTGCGAAAAATTTGTTGTCTTCTCAACCATTTCTTAGCTTCAAACTCCCATATCTCGCGAACGGATTGACGTAATCCAAAATTTCCTATTGCATCTGAAAGTAGAAACTCGCCCGATTACAACGGTATGTGTATTTTTTCCCTAGGCCATTCTGGTTAAGCGTTTGGAGCAGCAGAATTGCGAAAAATTCTTTGCCTTCTCTACCATTTCTTGGCTTCAAACTCCCATATCTCGTGAACGGATTGACCTAACCCAAAAATTCCTATTGCATCTGAAATTAGAAGCTCGCCCGATTACAACGGTATGCGTATTTTTTCCCTAGGCCATTCTGGTTAAGCGTTTGGAGCAGCAGAATTGCGAAAAATTTTTTGCCTTCTCTACCATTTCTTGGCTTCAAACTCCCATATCTCGCGAACGGCTTGACCTAAACCAAAAATTCCTATTGCATCTGAAAGTAGAAACTCGCCCGATTACAACGATATGTGTATTTTTTCCCTAGGCCATGCTGGTTAAGCGTTTGGAGCAGCAGAATTGCGAAAAATTTTTTGCCTTCTCAACCATTTCTTGGCTTCAAACTCCCATATCTCGCGAACGGATTGACCTAACCCAAAAATTCCTGTTGCATCTGAAAGTAGAAACTCGCCCGATTACAACGGTATGTGTATTTTTTCCATAGGCCATTCTGGTTAAGCGTTTGGAGCAGCGGAATTGCGAAAAATCTTTTGTCTTCTCAACCATTTCTTGGCTTCAAACTCCCATATCTCGCGGACGGATTGACCAAACCCAAAAATTCCTGCTGCGTCTGAAAGTAGAAAATCGCCCGATTATAACGGTATGCGTATTTTTTCCCTAGGCCATTCTGGTTAAGCGTTTGGAGCAGCAGAATTGCGAAAAATGTTTTGCCTTCTCAACCATTTCTTGGCTTCAAACTCCCATATCTCGCGAACGGATTAACCTAACCCAAAAATTCCTATTGCATCTGAAAGTAGAAACTCGCCCGATTACAACGGTATGTGCATTTTTTCCCTAGGCCATTCTGGTTAAGCGTTTGGAGCAGCAGAATTGCGAAAAATTTTTTGCCTTCTCAAACATTTCTTGGCTTCAAGCTCCCATATCTCGCGAACAGATTGACCTAACCCAAAAATTCCTATTGCATCTGAAAGTAGAAACTCGCCCAATTACAACGGTATGTGTATTTTTTCCCTAGGCCATTCTGGATAAGCGTTTGGAGCTGCAGAATTGCGAAAAATTTTTTGCCTTCTCAACCATTTCTTAGCTTCAAACTCCCATATCTCGCGAACGGATTGACCTAACCCAAAAATTCCTATTGCATCTGAAAGTAGAACCTCGCCCGATTACAACGGTATGTGTATTTTTTCCCTAGGCCATTCTGGTTAAGCGTTTGGAGCAGCCGAATTGCGAAAAATTTTTTGCCTTCTCAACCATTTCTTGGCTTCAAGCTCCTATATCTCGCGAACAGATTGAACTAACCCAAAAATTCCTATTGCATCTGAAAGTATAAACTCGCCCGACTACAGCGGTATGTGTATTTTTTCCCTAGGGCATTCTGGTTAAGCGTTTGGATGTGTAGAATTGCGAAAAATTGTATGCATTCTCAACCATTTCTTGGCTTCAAACTCCCATATCTCGCGAACGAATAGACGTAACCCAAAAATTCCTGTTGCGTGTGAAAGTAGAAACTCGCCCGATTACAACGGTATGTGTATTTTTTCCCTAGTCCATTCTGGTTAAGCGTTTGGAGCAGCAGAATTGCGAAAAATTTTTTGCCTTCTCAACCATTTCTTGGCTTCAAACTCCCATATCTCGCGAACGGATTGACCTAACCCAAAAATTCCTATTGCACCTGAAAGTAGAAACTCGCCCGATTACAACGGTATGTGTATTTTTTCCCTAGGCCATTCTGGTTAAGCGTTTGGAGCAGCAGAATTGCGAAAAATTTTTTGCCTTCTCTACCATTTCTTGGCTTCAAACTCCCATATCTCGCGAACGGCTTGACCTAACCCAAAAATTCCTATTGCATCTGAAAGTAGAAACTCGCCCGATTACAACGGTATGTGTATTTTTTCCCTAGGCCATTCTGGTTAAGCGTTTGGAGCAGCAGAATTGCGAAAAATTTTTTGCCTTCTCAACCATTTCTTGGCTTCAAACTCCCATATCTCGCGAACGGATTGACCTAACCCAAAAATTCCTGTTGCATCTGAAAGTAGAAACTCGCCCGATTACAACGGTATGTGTATTTTTTCCATAGGCCATTCTGGTTAAGCGTTTGGAGCAGCAGAAGTGCGAAAAATTTGTTGTCTTCTCAACCATTTCTTAGCTTCAAACTCCCATATCTCGCGAACGGATTGACGTAACCCAAAATTTCCTATTGCGTCTGAAAGTAGAAACTCGCCCGATTACAACGGTATGTGTATTTTTTCCCTAGGCCATTCTGGTTAAGCGTTTGGAGCAGCAGAATTGCGAAAAATTTTTTGCATTCTCAACCATTTCTTGGCTTCAAACTCCCATATCTCGCGAACGGATTGACCTAACCCAAAAATTCCTGTTGCATCTGAAAGTAGAAACTCGCCCGATTTCAACGGTATGTGTATTTTTTCCCTAGGCCATTCTGGTTAAGCGTTTGGAGCAGCAGAATTGCGAAAAATTTGTTGCCTTCTCAACCATTTCTTGGCTTCAAACTCCCATATCTCGCGAGCGGATTGACCTAACTCAAAAATTCCTGTTGCGTCTGAAAGTAGAAACTCGCCCGGTTACAACGGTATGTGTATTTTTTCCCTAGGCCATTCTGGTTAAGCGTTTGGAGCAGCAGAAGTGCGAAAAATTTGTTGTCTTCTCAACCATTTCTTAGCTTCAAACTCCCATATCTCGCGAACGGATTGACGTAACCCAAAAATTCCAGTTGCATCTGAAAGTAGAGACTCGCCCGATTACAACGGTATTTGTATTTTTTACTAGGCCGTTCTGGTTAAGCGTTTGGAGCAGCAGAATTGCGAGAAATTTTTTGCCTTCTCAACCATTTCTTGGCTTCAAAGTCCCATATCTCGCGAACGGATTGACATAACCCAAAAATTCCTATTGCATCTGAAAGTAGAAACTCGCCCGATTACAACGGTATGTGTATTTTTTCCCTAGGCCATTCTGGTTAAGCGTTTGGAGCAGCAGAATTGTGATAAATTTTTTGCCTTCTCTACCATTTCTTGGCTTCAAACTCCCATATCTCGCGAACGGATTGACCTAACCCAAAAATTCCTATTGCATCTGAAAGTAGAAACTCGCCCGATTACAACGGTATGTGTATTTTTTCCCTAGGCCATTCTGGTTAAGCGTTTGGAGCAGCAGAATTGCGAAAAATTTTTTGCCTTCTCTACCATTTCTTGGCTTCAAACTCCCATACCTCGCGAACGGATTGACCTATCCCAAAAATTCCTATTGCATCTGAAAGTAGAAACTCGCCCGATTACAACGGTATGTGTATTTTTTCCCTAGGCCATTCTGGTTAAGCGTTTGGAGCAGCAGAATTGCGAAAAATTTTTTGCCTTCTCAAGCATTTCTTGGCTTCAAACTCGCATATCTCGCGAACGGATTGACCTAACTCCTATTGCATCTGAAAGTAGAACCTCGCCCGATTACAACGGTATGTGTATTTTTTCCCTAGGGCATTCTGGTTAAGCGTTTGGATCTGTAGAATTGCGAAAAATTGTATGCATTCTCAACCATTTCTTGGCTTCAAACTCCCATATCTCGCGAACGGATTGACCTAACCCAAAAATTCCTATTGCACCTGAAAGTAGAAACTCGCCCGATTACAACGGTATGTGTATTTGTTCCCTAGGCCATTCTGTTTAAGCGTTTGGATCAGCAGAAGTGCGAAAAATTTGTTGTCTTTTCAACCATTTCTTAGCTTCAAACTCCCATATCTCGCGAACGGATTGACGTAACCCAAAATTTCCTATTGCATCTGAAAGTAGAAACTCGCCCGATTACAACGGTATGTGTATTTTTTCCCTAGGCCATTCTGGTTAAGCGTTTGGAGCAGCAGAATTGCGAAAAATTTTTTGCCTTCTCAACCATTTCTTGGCTTCAAACTCCCATATCTCGCGAACGGATTGACCTAACCCAAAAATTCCTGTTGCATCTGAAAGTAGAAACTCGCCCGATTACAACGGTATGTGTATTTTTTCCATAGGCCATTCTGGTTAAGCGTTTGGAGCAACGGAATTGCGAAAAATCTTTTGTCTTCTCAACCATTTCTTGGCTTCAAACTCCCATATCTCGCGGACGGATTGACCAAACCCAAAAATTCCTGCTGCGTCTGAAAGTAGAAAATCGCCCGATTATAACGGTATGCGTATTTTTTCCCTAGGCCATTCTGGTTAAGCGTTTGGAGCAGCAGAATTGCGAAAAATGTTTTGCCTTCTCAACCATTTCTTGGCTTCAAACTCCCATATCTCGCGAACGGATTGACCTAACCCAAAAATTCCTATTGCATCTGAAAGTAGAAACTCGCCCGATTACAACGGTATGTGCATTTTTTCCCTAGGCCATTCTGGTTAAGCGTTTGGAGCAGCAGAATTGCGAAAAATTTTTTGCCTTCTCAACCATTTCTTGGCTTCAAGCTCCCATATCTCGCGAACAGATTGACCTAACCCAAAAATTCCTATTGCATCTGAAAGTAGAAACTCGCCCAATTACAATGGTATGTGTATTTTTTCCCTAGGCCATTCTGGATAAGCGTTTGGAGCTGCAGAATTGCGAAAAATTTTTTGCCTTCTCAACCATTTCTTGGCTTCAAACTCCCATATCTCGCGAACGGATTGACCTAACCCAAAAATTCCTATTGCATCTGAAAGTAGAACCTCGCCCGATTACAACGGTATGTGTATTTTTTCCCTAGGCCATTCTGGTTAAGCGTTTGGAGCAGCCGAATTGCGAAAAATTTTTTGCCTTCTCAACCATTTCTTGGCTTCAAGCTCCTATATCTCGCGAACAGATTGAACGAACCCAAAAATTCCTATTGCATCTGAAAGTATAAACTCGCCCGACTACAGCGGTATGTGTATTTTTTCCCTAGGGCATTCTGGTTAAGCGTTTGGATGTGTAGAATTGCGAAAAATTGTATGCATTCTCAACCATTTCTTGGCTTCAAACTCCCATATCTCGCGAACGAATAGACCTAACCCAAAAATTCCTGTTGCGTGTGAAAGTAGAAACTCGCCCGATTACAACGGTATGTGTATTTTTTCCCTAGGCCATTCTGGTTAAGCGTTTGGAGCAGCAGAATTGCGAAAAATTTTTTGCCTTCTCAACCATTTCTTGGCTTCAAAGTCTCATATCTCGCGAACGGATTGACCTAACCCAAAAATTCCTATTGCATCTGAAATTAGAAACTCGCCCGATTACAACGGTATGTGTATTTTTTCCCTAGGCCATTCTGGTTAAGCGTTTGGAGCAGCAGAATTGCAAAAATTTTTTGCCTTCTCAACCATTTCTTGGCTCCAAAGTCCCATATCTCGCGAACGGATTGACCCAACCCAAAAATTCCTATTGCATCTGAAAGTAGAAACTCGCCCGATTACAGCGGTATATGTAATTTTTCCCTAGGCCATTCTGGTTAGCGTTTGGAGCAGCAGAATTGTGATAAATTTTTTGCCTTCTCTACCATTTCTTGGCTTCAAACTCCCATATCTCGCGAACGGATTGACCTAACCCAAAAATTCCTATTGCATCTGAAAGTAGAAACTCGCCCGATTACAACGGTATGTGTATTTTTTCCCTAGGCCATTCTGGTTAAACGTTTGGAGCAGCAGAATTGCGAAAAATTTTTTGCCTTCTCTACCATTTCTTGGCTTCAAACTCCCATATCTCGCGAACGGATTGACCTAACCCAAAAATTCCTATTGCATCTGAAAGTAGAAACTCGCCCGATTACAGCGGTATGTGTATTTTTTCCCTAGGCCATTATGGTTAGGCGTTTGGAGCAGCAGAATTGTGATAAATTTTTTGCCTTCTCTACCATTTCTTGGCTTCAAACTCCCATACCTCGCGAACGGATTGACCTATCCCAAAAATTCCTATTGCATCTGAAAGTAGAACCTCGCCCGATTACAACGGTATGTGTATTTTTTCCCTAGGGCATTCTGGTTAAGCGTTTGGATCTGTAGAATTGCGAAAAATTGTATGCATTCTCAACCATTTCTTGGCTTCAAACTCCCATATCTCGCGAACGGATTGACCTAACCCAAAAATTCCTATTGCACCTGAAAGTAGAAACTCGCCCGATTACAACGGTATGTGTATTTGTTCCCTAGGCCATTCTGTTTAAGCGTTTGGATCAGCAGAAGTGCGAAAAATTTGTTGTCTTCTCAACCATTTCTTAGCTTCAAACTCCCATATCTCGCGAACGGATTGACGTAATCCAAAATTTCCTATTGCATCTGAAAGTAGAAACTCGCCCGATTACAACGGTATGTGTATTTTTTCCCTAGGCCATTCTGGTTAAGCGTTTGGAGCAGCAGAATTGCGAAAAATTTTTTGCCTTCTCTACCATTTCTTGGCTTCAAACTCCCATATCTCGTGAACGGATTGACCTAACCCAAAAATTCCTATTGCATCTGAAATTAGAAGCTCGCCCGATTACAACGGTATGCGTATTTTTTCCCTAGGCCATTCTGGTTAAGCGTTTGGAGCAGCAGAATTGCGAAAAATTTTTTGCCTTCTCTACCATTTCTTGGCTTCAAACTCCCATATCTCGCGAACGGCTTGACCTAAACCAAAAATTCCTATTGCATCTGAAAGTAGAAACTCGCCCGATTACAACGATATGTGTATTTTTTCCCTAGGCCATGCTGGTTAAGCGTTTGGAGCAGCAGAATTGCGAAAAATTTTTTGCCTTCTCAACCATTTCTTGGCTTCAAACTCCCATATCTCGCGAACGGATTGACCTAACCCAAAAATTCCTGTTGCATCTGAAAGTAGAAACTCGCCCGATTACAACGGTATGTGTATTTTTTCCATAGGCCATTCTGGTTAAGCGTTTGGAGCAGCGGAATTGCGAAAAATCTTTTGTCTTCTCAACCATTTCTTGGCTTCAAACTCCCATATCTCGCGGACGGATTGACCAAACCCAAAAATTCCTGCTGCGTCTGAAAGTAGAAAATCGCCCGATTATAACGGTATGCGTATTTTTTCCCTAGGCCATTCTGGTTAAGCGTTTGGAGCAGCAGAATTGCGAAAAATGTTTTGCCTTCTCAACCATTTCTTGGCTTCAAACTCCCATATCTCGCGAACGGATTAACCTAACCCAAAAATTCCTATTGCATCTGAAAGTAGAAACTCGCCCGATTACAACGGTATGTGCATTTTTTCCCTAGGCCATTCTGGTTAAGCGTTTGGAGCAGCAGAATTGCGAAAAATTTTTTGCCTTCTCAAACATTTCTTGGCTTCAAGCTCCCATATCTCGCGAACAGATTGACCTAACCCAAAAATTCCTATTGCATCTGAAAGTAGAAACTCGCCCAATTACAACGGTATGTGTATTTTTTCCCTAGGCCATTCTGGATAAGCGTTTGGAGCTGCAGAATTGCGAAAAATTTTTTGCCTTCTCAACCATTTCTTGGCTTCAAACTCCCATATCTCGCGAACGGATTGACCTAACCCAAAAATTCCTATTGCATCTGAAAGTAGAACCTCGCCCGATTACAACGGTATGTGTATTTTTTCCCTAGGCCATTCTGGTTAAGCGTTTGGAGCAGCCGAATTGCGAAAAATTTTTTGCCTTCTCAACCATTTCTTGGCTTCAAGCTCCTATATCTCGCGAACAGATTGAACTAACCCAAAAATTCCTATTGCATCTGAAAGTATAAACTCGCCCGACTACAGCGGTATGTGTATTTTTTCCCTAGGGCATTCTGGTTAAGCGTTTGGATGTGTAGAATTGCGAAAAATTGTATGCATTCTCAACCATTTCTTGGCTTCAAACTCCCATATCTCGCGAACGAATAGACCTAACCCAAAAATTCCTGTTGCGTGTGAAAGTAGAAACTCGCCCGATTACAACGGTATGTGTATTTTTTCCCTAGTCCATTCTGGTTAAGCGTTTGGAGCAGCAGAATTGCGAAAAATTTTTTGCCTTCTCAACCATTTCTTGGCTTCAAACTCCCATATCTCGCGAACGGATTGACCTAACCCAAAAATTCCTATTGCACCTGAAAGTAGAAACTCGCCCGATTACAACGGTATGTGTATTTTTTCCCTAGGCCATTCTGGTTAAGCGTTTGGAGCAGCAGAATTGCGAAAAATTTTTTGCCTTCTCTACCATTTCTTGGTTTCAAACTCCCATATCTCGCGAACGGCTTGACCTAACCCAAAAATTCCTATTGCATCTGAAAGTAGAAACTCGCCCGATTACAACGGTATGTGTATTTTTTCCCTAGGCCATTCTGGTTAAGCGTTTGGAGCAGCAGAATTGCGAAAAATTTTTTGCCTTCTCAACCATTTCTTGGCTTCAAACTCCCATATCTCGCGAACGGATTGACCTAACCCAAAAATTCCTGTTGCATCTGAAAGTAGAAACTCGCCCGATTACAACGGGTATGTGTATTTTTTCCATAGGCCATTCTGGTTAAGCGTTTGGAGCAGCAGAAGTGCGAAAAATTTGTTGTCTTCTCAACCATTTCTTAGCTTCAAACTCCCATATCTCGCGAACGGATTGACGTAACCCAAAATTTCCTATTGCGTCTGAAAGTAGAAACTCGCCCGATTACAACGGTATGTGTATTTTTTCCCTAGGCCATTCTGGTTAAGCGTTTGGAGCAGCAGAATTGCGAAAAATTTTTTGCCTTCTCAACCATTTCTTGGCTTCAAAGTCTCATATCTCGCGAACGGATTGACCTAACCCAAAAATTCCTATTGCATCTGATAGTAGAAACTCGCCCGATTACAACGGTATGTGTATTTTTTCCCTAGGCCATTCTGGTTAAGCGTTTGGAGCAGCAGAATTGCGAAAAATTTCTTGCCTTCTCTACCATTTCTTGGCTTCAAACTCCCATATCTCGCGAACGGCTTGACCTAACCCAAAAATTCCTATTGCACCTGAAAGTAGAAACTCGCCCGATTACAACGGTATGTGTATTTTTTCCCTAGGCCACTCTGGTTAAGCGTTTGGAGCAGCAGAATTGCGAAAAATTTTTTGCCTTCTCAACCATTTCTTGGCTTCAAACTCCCATATCTCGCGAAGGGATTGACCTAACCCAAAAATTCCTATTGCACCTGAAAGTAGAAACTCGCCCGATTACAACGGTATGTGAATTTTTCCCTAGTCCATTCTGGTTAAGCGTTTGGAGCAGCAGAATTGCGAAAAATTTTTTGCCTTCTCAACCATTTCTTGGATTCAAACTCCCATATCTCGCGAACGGCTTGACCTAACCCAAAAATTCCTATTGCATCTGAAAGTAGAAACTCGCCCGATTACAACGGTATGTGTATTTTTTCCCTAGGCCATTCTGGTTAAGCGTTTGGAGCAGCAGAATTGCGAAAAATTTTTTGCCTTCTCAACCATTTCTTGGCTTCAAACTCCCATATCTCGCGAACGGATTGACCTAACCCAAAAATTCCTATTGCACCTGAAAGTAGAAACTCGCCCGATTACAACGGTATGTGTATTTTTTCCCTAGGCCACTCTGGTTAAGCGTTTGGAGCAGCAGAATTGCGAAAAATTTTTTGCCTTCTCAACCATTTCTTGGCTTCAAAGTCCCATATCTCGCGAACGGATTGACCTAACCCAAAAATTCCTATTGCATCTGAAAGTAGAAACTCGCCCGATTACAAGGGTATGTGTATTTTTTCCCTAGGCCATTCTGGTTAAGCGTTTGGAGCAGCAGAATTGCGAAAAATTTTTTGCCTTCTCAACCATTTCTTGGCTTCAAACTCCCATATCTCGCGAACGGATTGACCTAACCCAAAAATTCCTATTGCACCTGAAAGTAGAAACTCGCCCGATTACAACGGTATGTGTATTTTTTCCCTAGCCCATTCTGGTTAAGCGTTTGGAGCAGCAGAGTTGCAAAAATTTTTTGCCTTCTCAACCATTTCTTGGCTTCAAACTCCCATATCTCGCGAACGGATTGACCTAACCCAAAAATTCCTATTGCACCTGAAAGTAGAAACTCGCCCGATTACAACGGTATGTGAATTTTTTCCCTAGTCCATTCTGGTTAAGCGTTTGGAGCAGTAGAAGTGCGAAAAATTTGTTGTCTTCTCAACCATTTCTTAGCTTCAAACTCCCATATCTCGCGAACGGATTGACGTAACCCAAAATTTCCTATTGCGTCTGAAAGTAGAAACTCGCCCGATTACAACGGTATGTGTAGTTTTTCCCCTAGGCCATTCTGGTTAAGCGTTTGGAGCAGCAGAATGCGAAAAATTTTTTGCCTTCTCAACCATTTCTTGGCTTCAAAGTCTCATATCTCGCGAACGGATTGACCGAACCCAAAAATTCCTATTGCATCTGATAGTAGAAACTCGCCCGATTACAACGGTATGTGTATTTTTTCCCTAGGCCATTCTGGTTAAGCGTTTGGAGCAGCAGAATTGCGAAAAATTTTTTGCCTTCTCTACCATTTCTTGGCTTCAAACTCCCATATCTCGCGAACGGCTTGACCTAACCCAAAAATTCCTATTGCATCTGAAAGTAGAAACTCGCCCGATTACAACGGTATGTGTATTTTTTCCCTAGGCCATTCTGGTTAAGCGTTTGGAGCAGCAGAATTGCGAAAAATTTTTTGCCTTCTCAACCATTTCTTGGCTTCAAACTCCCATATCTCGCGAACGGATTGACCTAACCCAAAAATTCCTATTGCACCTGAAAGTAGAAACTCGCCCGATTACAACGGTATGTGTATTTTTTCCCTAGGCCACTCTGGTTAAGCGTTTGGAGCAGCAGAATTGCGAAAAATTTTTTGCCTTCTCAACCATTTCTTGGCTTCAAAGTCCCATATCTCGCGAACGGATTGACCTAACCCAAAAATTCCTATTGCATCTGAAAGTAGAAACTCGCCCGATTACAACGGTATGTGTATTTTTTCCCTAGCCCATTCTGGTTAAGCGTTTGGAGCAGCAGAGTTGCGAAAAATTTTTTGCCTTCTCAACCATTTCTTGGCTTCAAACTCCCATATCTCGCGAACGGATTGACCTAACCCAAAAATTCCTATTGCACCTGAAAGTAGAAACTCGCCCGATTACAACGGTATGTGAATTTTTTCCCTAGTCCTTTCTGGTTAAGCGTTTGGAGCAGTAGAAGTGCGAAAAATTTTTTGCCTTCTCAAACATTTCTTGGCTTCAAGCTCCCATATCTCGCGAACAGATTGACCTAACCCAAAAATTCCTATTGCATCTGAAAGTAGAAACTCGCCCAATTACAACGGTATGTGTATTTTATCCCTAGGCCATTCTGGATAAGCGTTTGGAGCAGCCGAATTGCGAAAAATTTTTTGCCTTCTCAACCATTTCTTGGCTTCAAGCTCCTATATCTCGCGAACAGATTGAACTAACCCAAAAATTCCTATTGCATCTGAAAGTATAAACTCGCACGACTACAGCGGTATGTGTATTTTTTCCCTAGGGCATTCTGGTTAAGCGTTTGGATGTGTAGAATTGCGAAAAATTGTATGCATTCTCAACCATTTCTTGGCTTCAAACTCCCATATCTCGCGAACGAATAGACCTAACCCAAAAATTCCTGTTGCGTGTGAAAGTAGAAACTCGCCCGATTACAACGGTATGTGTATTTTTTCCCTAGTCCATTCTGGTTAAGCGTTTGGAGCAGCAGAATTGCGAAAAATTTTTTGCCTTCTCAACCATTTCTTGGCTTCAAACTCCCATATCTCGCGAACGGATTGACCTAACCCAAAAATTCCTATTGCACCTGAAAGTAGAAACTCGCCCGATTACAACGGTATGTGTATTTTTTCCCTAGGCCATTCTGGTTAAGCGTTTGGAGCAGCAGAATTGCGAAAAATTTATTTTGCCTTCTCTACCATTTCTTGGCTTCAAACTCCATATCTCGCGAACGGCTTGACCTAACCCAAAAATTCTATTGCATCTGAAAGTAGAAACTCGCCCGATTACAACGTATGTGTATTTTTTCCCTAGGCCATTCTGGTTAAGCGTTTGGAGCAGCAGAATTGCGAAAAATTTTTTGCCTTCTCACCATTTCTTGGCTTCAAACTCCATATCTCGCGAACGGATTGACCTAACCCAAAAATCCTGTTGCATCTGAAAGTAGAAAACTCGCCCGATTACAACGGTATGTGTATTTTTTTCCATAGGCCATTCTGGTTAAGCGTTTGGAGCAGCAGAAGTGCGAAAAATTTGTTGTCTTCTCAACCATTTCTTAGCTTCAAACTCCCATATCTCGCGAACGGATTGACGTAACCCAAAATTTACTATTGCGTCTGAAAGTAGAAACTCGCCCGATTACAACGGTATGTGTATTTTTTGCCTAGGCCATTCTGGTTAAGCGTTTGGAGCAGCAGAATTGCGAAAAATTTTTTGCCTTCTCAACCATTTCTTGGCTTCAAAGTCTCATATCTCGCGAACGGATTGACCTAACCCAAAAATTCCTATTGCATCTGATAGTAGAAACTCGCCCGATTACAACGGTATGTGTATTTTTTCTATAGGCCATTCTGGTTAAGCGTTTGGAGCAGCAGAATTGCGAAAAATTTCTTGCCTTCTCTACCATTTCTTGGCTTCAAACTCCCATATCTCGCGAACGGCTTGACCTAACCCAAAAATTCCTATTGCACCTGAATGTAGAAACTCGCCCGATTACAACGGTATGTGTATTTTTTCCCTAGGCCACTCTGGTTAAGCGTTTGGAGCAGCAGAATTGCGAAAAATTTTTTGCCTTCTCAACCATTTCTTGGCTTCAAACTCCCATATCTCGCGAAGGGATTGACCTAACCCAAAAATTCCTATTGCACCTGAAAGTAGAAACTCGCCCGATTACAACGGTATGTGAATTTTTCCCTAGTCCATTCTGGTTAAGCGTTTGGAGCAGCAGAATTGCGAAAAATTTTTTGCCTTCTCAACCATTTCTTGGATTCAAACTCCCATATCTCGCGAACGGCTTGACCTAACCCAAAAATTCCTATTGCATCTGAAAGTAGAAACTCGCCCGATTACAACGGTATGTGTATTTTTTCCCTAGGCCATTCTGGTTAAGCGTTTGGAGCAGCAGAATTGCGAAAAATTTTTTGCCTTCTCAACCATTTCTTGGCTTCAAACTCCCATATCTCGCGAACGGATTGACCTAACCCAAAAATTCCTATTGCACCTGAAAGTAGAAACTCGCCCGATTACAACGGTATGTGTATTTTTTCCCTAGGCCACTCTGGTTAAGCGTTTGGAGCAGCAGAATTGCGAAAAATTTTTTGCCTTCTCAACCATTTCTTGGCTTCAAAGTCCCATATCTCGCGAACGGATTGACCTAACCCAAAAATTCCTATTGCATCTGAAAGTAGAAACTCGCCCGATTACAACGGTATGTGTATTTTTTCCCTAGCCCATTCTGGTTAAGCGTTTGGAGCAGCAGAGTTGCGAAAAATTTTTTGCCTTCTCAACCATTTCTTGGCTTCAAACTCCCATATCTCGCGAACGGATTGACCTAACCCAAAAATTCCTATTGCACCTGAAAGTAGAAATCGCCCGATTACAACGGTATGTGAATTTTTTCCCTATTCCATTCTGGTTAAGCGTTTGGAGCAGTAGAAGTGCGAAAAATTTGTTGTCTTCTCAACCATTTCTTAGCTTCAAACTCCCATATCTCGCGAACGGATTGACGTAACCCAAAATTTCCTATTGCGTCTGAAAGTAGAAACTCGCCCGATTACAACGGTATGTGTAGTTTTTCCCTAGGCCATTCTGGTTAAGCGTTTGGAGCAGCAGAATTGCGAAAAATTTTTTGCCTTCTCAACCATTTCTTGGCTTCAAAGTCCCATATCTCGCGAACGGATTGACCTAACCCAAAAATTCCTATTGCATCTGATAGTAGAAACTCGCCCGATTACAACGGTATGTGTATTTTTTCCCTAGGCCATTCTGGTTAAGCGTTTGGAGCAGCAGAATTGCGAAAAATTTTTTGCCTTCTCTACCATTTCTTGGCTTCAAACTCCCATATCTCGCGAACGGCTTGACCTAACCCAAAAATTCCTATTGCATCTGAAAGTAGAAACTCGCCCGATTACAACGGTATGTGTATTTTTTCCCTAGGCCATTCTGGTTAAGCGTTTGGAGCAGCAGAATTGCGAAAAATTTTTTGCCTTCTCAACCATTTCTTGGCTTCAAACTCCCATATCTCGCGAACGGATTGACCTAACCCAAAAATTCCTATTGCACCTGAAAGTAGAAACTCGCCCGATTACAACGGTATGTGTATTTTTTCCCTAGGCCACTCTGGTTAAGCGTTTGGAGCAGCAGAATTGCGAAAAATTTTTTGCCTTCTCAACCATTTCTTGGCTTCAAAGTCCCATATCTCGCGAACGGATTGACCTAACCCAAAAATTCCTATTGCATCTGAAAGTAGAAACTCGCCCGATTACAACGGTATGTGTATTTTTTCCCTAGGCCATTCTGGTTAAGCGTTTGGAGCAGCAGAATTGCGAAAAATTTTTTGCCTTCTCAACCATTTCTTGGCTTCAAACTCCCATATCTCGCGAACGGATTGACCTAACCCAAAAATTCCTGTTGCATCTGAAAGTAGAAACTCGCCCGATTACAACGGTATGTGTATTTTTTCCATAGGCCATTCTGGTTAAGCGTTTGGAGCAGCAGAAGTGCGAAAAATTTGTTGTCTTCTCAACCATTTCTTAGCTTCAAACTCCCATATCTCGCGAACGGATTGACGTAACCCAAAATTTACTATTGCGTCTGAAAGTAGAAACTCGCCCGATTACAACGGTATGTGTATTTTTTCCCTAGGCCATTCTGGTTAAGCGTTTGGAGCAGCAGAATTGCGAAAAATTTTTTGCCTTCTCAACCATTTCTTGGCTTCAAAGTCTCATATCTCGCGAACGGATTGACCTAACCCAAAAATTCCTATTGCATCTGATAGTAGAAACTCGCCCGATTACAACGGTATGTGTATTTTTTCCCTAGGCCATTCTGGTTAAGCGTTTGGAGCAGCAGAATTGCGAAAAATTTCTTGCCTTCTCTACCATTTCTTGGCTTCAAACTCCCATATCTCGCGAACGGCTTGACCTAACCCAAAAATTCCTATTGCACCTGAAAGAAGAAACTCGCCCGATTACAACGGTATGTGTATTTTTTCCCTAGGCCACTCTGGTTAAGCGTTTGGAGCAGCAGAATTGCGAAAAATTTTTTGCCTTCTCAACCATTTCTTGGCTTCAAACTCCCATATCTCGCGAAGGGATTGACCTAACCCAAAAATTCCTATTGCACCTGAAAGTAGAAACTCGCCCGATTACAACGGTATGTGAATTTTTCCCTAGTCCATTCTGGTTAAGCGTTTGGAGCAGCAGAATTGCGAAAAATTTTTTGCCTTCTCAACCATTTCTTGGATTCAAACTCCCATATCTCGCGAACGGCTTGACCTAACCCAAAAATTCCTATTGCATCTGAAAGTAGAAACTCGCCCGATTACAACGGTATGTGTATTTTTTCCCTAGGCCATTCTGGTTAAGCGTTTGGAGCAGCAGAATTGCGAAAAATTTTTTGCCTTCTCAACCATTTCTTGGCTTCAAACTCCCATATCTCGCGAACGGATTGACCTAACCCAAAAATTCCTATTGCAACTGAAAGTAGAAACTCGCCCGATTACAACGTTATGTGTATTTTTTCCCTAGGCCACTCTGGTTAAGCGTTTGGAGCAGCAGAATTGCGAAAAATTTTTTGCCTTCTCAACCATTTCTTGGCTTCAAAGTCCCATATCTCGCGAACGGATTGACCTAACCCAAAAATTCCTATTGCATCTGAAAGTAGAAACTCGCCCGATTACAACGGTATGTGTATTTTTTCCCTAGCCCATTCTGGTTAAGCGTTTGGAGCAGCAGAGTTGCGAAAAATTTTTTGCCTTCTCAACCATTTCTTGGCTTCAAACTCCCATATCTCGCGAACGGATTGACCTAACCCAAAAATTCCTATTGCACCTGAAAGTAGAAATCGCCCGATTACAACGGTATGTGAATTTTTTCCCTATTCCATTCTGGTTAAGCGTTTGGAGCAGTAGAAGTGCGAAAAATTTGTTGTCTTCTCAACCATTTCTTAGCTTCAAACTCCCATATCTCGCGAACGGATTGACGTAACCCAAAATTTCCTATTGCGTCTGAAAGTAGAAACTCGCCCGATTACAACGGTATGTGTAGTTTTTCCCTAGGCCATTCTGGTTAAGCGTTTGGAGCAGCAGAATTGCGAAAAATTTTTTGCCTTCTCAACCATTTCTTGGCTTCAAAGTCTCATATCTCGCGAACGGATTGACCTAACCCAAAAATTCCTATTGCATCTGATAGTAGAAACTCGCCCGATTACAACGGTATGTGTATTTTTTCCCTAGGCCATTCTGGTTAAGCGTTTGGAGCAGCAGAATTGCGAAAAATTTTTTGCCTTCTCTACCATTTCTTGGCTTCAAACTCCCATATCTCGCGAACGGCTTGACCTAACCCAAAAATTCCTATTGCATCTGAAAGTAGAAACTCGCCCGATTACAACGGTATGTGTATTTTTTCCCTAGGCCATTCTGGTTAAGCGTTTGGAGCAGCAGAATTGCGAAAAATTTTTTGCCTTCTCAACCATTTCTTGGCTTCAAACTCCCATATCTCGCGAACGGATTGACCTAACCCAAAAATTCCTATTGCACCTGAAAGTAGAAACTCGCCCGATTACAACGGTATGTGTATTTTTTCCCTAGGCCACTCTGGTTAAGCGTTTGGAGCAGCAGAATTGCGAAAAATTTTTTGCCTTCTCAACCATTTCTTGGCTTCAAAGTCCCATATCTCGCGAACGGATTGACCTAACCCAAAAATTCCTATTGCATCTGATAGTAGAAACTCGCCCGATTACAACGGTATGTGTATTTTTTCCCTAGGCCATTCTGGTTAAGCGTTTGGAGCAGCAGAATTGCGAAAAATTTTTTGCCTTCTCTACCATTTCTTGGCTTCAAACTCCCATATCTCGCGAACGGCTTGACCTAACCCAAAAATTCCTATTGCATCTGAAAGTAGAAACTCGCCCGATTACAACGGTATGTGTATTTTTTCCCTAGCCCATTCTGGTTAAGCGTTTGGAGCAGCAGAGTTGCGAAAAATTTTTTGCCTTCTCAACCATTTCTTGGCTTCAAACTCCCATATCTCGCGAACGGATTGACCTAACCCAAAAATTCCTATTGCACCTGAAAGTAGAAATCGCCCGATTACAACGGTATGTGAATTTTTTCCCTATTCCATTCTGGTTAAGCGTTTGGAGCAGTAGAAGTGCGAAAAATTTGTTGTCTTCTCAACCATTTCTTAGCTTCAAACTCCCATATCTCGCGAACGGATTGACGTAACCCAAAATTTCCTATTGCGTCTGAAAGTAGAAACTCGCCCGATTACAACGGTATGTGTAGTTTTTCCCTAGGCCTTTCTGGTTAAGCGTTTGGAGCAGCAGAATTGCGAAAAATTTTTTGCCTTCTCAACCATTTCTTGGCTTCAAAGTCTCATATCTCGCGAACGGATTGACCTAACCCAAAAATTCCTATTGCATCTGATAGTAGAAACTCGCCCGATTACAACGGTATGTGTATTTTTTCCCTAGGCCATTCTGGTTAAGCGTTTGGAGCAGCAGAATTGCGAAAAATTTTTTGCCTTCTCTACCATTTCTTGGCTTCAAACTCCCATATCTCGCGAACGGCTTGACCTAACCCAAAAATTCCTATTGCATCTGAAAGTAGAAACTCGCCCGATTACAACGGTATGTGTATTTTTTCCCTAGGCCATTCTGGTTAAGCGTTTGGAGCAGCAGAATTGCGAAAAATTTTTTGCCTTCTCAACCATTTCTTGGCTTCAAACTCCCATATCTCGCGAACGGATTGACCTAACCCAAAAATTCCTATTGCACCTGAAAGTAGAAACTCGCCCGATTACAACGGTATGTGTATTTTTTCCCTAGGCCACTCTGGTTAAGCGTTTGGAGCAGCAGAATTGCGAAAAATTTTTTGCCTTCTCAACCATTTCTTGGCTTCAAAGTCCCATATCTCGCGAACGGATTGACCTATCCCAAAAATTCCTATTGCATCTGAAAGTAGAAACTCGCCCGATTACAACGGTATGTGTATTTTTTCCCTACCCCATTCTGGTTAAGCGTTTGGAGCAGCAGAGTTGCGAAAAATTTTTTGCCTTCTCAACTATTTCTTGGCTTCAAACTCCCATATCTCGCGAACGGATTGACCTAACCCAAAAATTCCTATTGCACCTGAAAGTAGAAACTCGCCCGATTACAACGGTATGTGAATTTTTTCCCTAGTCCACTCTGGTTAAGCGTTTGGAGCAGTAGAAGTGCGAAAAATTTGTTGTCTTCTCAACCATTTCTTAGCTTCAAACTCCCATATCTCGCGAACGGATTGACGTAACCCAAAATTTCCTATTGCGTCTGAAAGTAGAAACTCGCCCGATTACAACGGTATGTGTAGTTTTTCCCTAGGCCATTCTGGTTAAGCGTTTGGAGCAGCAGAATTGCGAAAAATTTTTTGCCTTCTCAACCATTTCTTGGCTTCAAAGTCTCATATCTCGCGAACGGATTGACCTAACCCAAAAATTCCTATTGCATCTGATAGTAGAAACTCGCCCGATTACAACGGTATGTGTATTTTTTCCCTAGGCCATTCTGGTTAAGCGTTTGGAGCAGCAGAATTGCGAAAAATTTTTTGCCTTCTCTACCATTTCTTGGCTTCAAACTCCCATATCTCGCGAACGGCTTGACCTAACCCAAAAATTCCTATTGCATCTGAAAGTAGAAACTCGCCCGATTACAACGGTATGTGTATTTTTTCCCTAGGCCATTCTGGTTAAGCGTTTGGAGCAGCAGAATTGCGAAAAATTTTTTGCCTTCTCAAGCATTTCTTGGCTTCAAACTCCCATATCTCGCGAACGGATTGACCTAACCCAAAAATTCCTATTGCACCTGAAAGTAGAAACTCGCCCGATTACAACGGTATGTGTATTTTTTCCCTAGGCCACTCTGGTTAAGCGTTTGGAGCAGCAGAATTGCGAAAAATTTTTTGCCTTCTCAACCATTTCTTGGCTTCAAAGTCCCATATCTCGCGAACGGATTGACCTAACCCAAAAATTCCTATTGCATCTGAAAGTAGAAACTCGCCCGATTACAACGGTATGTGTATTTTTTCCCTAGCCCATTCTGGTTAAGCGTTTGGAGCAGCAGAGTTGCGAAAAATTTTTTGCCTTCTCAACCATTTCTTGGCTTCAAACTCCCATATCTCGCGAAGGGATTGACCTAACCCAAAAATTCCTATTGCATCTGAAAGTAGAAACTCGCCCGATTACAACGGTATTTGTATTTTTTCCCTAGGCCATTCTGGTTAAGCGTTTGGAGCAGCAGAATTGCGAAAAATTTTTTGCCTTCTCAAGCATTTCTTGGCTTCAAACTCCCATATCTCGCGAACGGATTGACCTAACCCAAAAATTCCTATTGCACCTGAAAGTAGAAACTCGCCCGATTACAACGGTATGTGTTTTTTTTCCCTAGGCCACTCTGGTTAAGCGTTTGGAGCAGCAGAATTGCGAAAAATTTTTTGCCTTCTCTACCATTTCTTGGCTTCAAACTCCCATATCTCGCGAACGGCTTGACCTAACCCAAAAATTCCTATTGCATCTGAAAGTAGAAACTCACCCGATTACAACGGTATGTGTATTTTTTCCCTATGCCATTCTGGTTAAGCGTTTGGAGCAGCAGAATTGCGAAAAATTTTTTGCCTTCTCAAGCATTTCTTGGCTTCAAACTCCCATATCTCGCGAACGGATTGACCTAACCCAAAAATTCCTATTGCTCCTGAAAGTAGAAACTCGCCCGATTACAACGGTATGTGTATTTTTTCCCTAGGCCACTCTGGTTAAGCGTTTGGAGCAGCAGAATTGCGAAAAATTTTTTGCCTTCTCAACCATTTCTTGGCTTCAAAGTCCCATATCTCGCGAACGGATTGACCTAACCCAAAAATTCCTATTGCATCTGAAAGTAGAAACTCGCCCGATTACAACGGTATGTGTATTTTTTCCCTAGCCCATTCTGGTTAAGCGTTTGGAGCAGCAGAGTTGCGAAAAATTGTTTGCCTTCTCAACCATTTCTTGGCTTCAAACTCCCATATCTCGCGAAGGGATTGACCTAACCCAAAAATTCCTATTGCATCTGAAAGTAGAAACTCGCCCGATTACAACGGTATGTGTATTTTTTCCCTAGCCCATTCTGGTTAAGCGTTTGGAGCAGCAGAAGTGCGAAAAATTTTTTGCCTTCTCTACCATTTCTTGGCTTCAAACTCCCATATCTCGCGAACGGATTGACCTAACACAAAAATTCCTATTGCATCTGAAAGTAGAAACTCGCCCGATTAAAGCGGTATGTGTATTTTTTACCTAGGCCATTCTGGTTCAGCGTTTGGAGCAGCAGAATTGCGAAAAATTTTTTGCCTTCTCAACCATTTCTTGGCTTCAAAGTCCCATATCTCGCGAACGGATTGACCTATCCCAAAAATTCCTGTTGCATCTGAAAGTAGAAGTTCGCCCGATTCCAACGGTATTTGTATTTTTTCCCTAGGCCATTCTGGTTAAGCGTTTGGAGCAGCAGAATTGCGAAAAATTTTTTGCCTTCTCAAGCATTTCTTGGCTTCAAACTCCCATATCTCGCGAACGGATTGACCTAACCCAAAAATTCCTATTGCACCTGAAAGTAGAAACTCGCCCGATTACAACGGTATGTGTATTTTTTCCCTAGGCCACTCTGGTTAAGCATTTGGAGCAGCAGAATTGCGAAAAATTTTTTGCCTTCTCTACCATTTCTTGGCTTCAAACTCCCATATCTCGCGAACGGATTGACCTAACCCAAAAATTCCTATTGCATCTGAAAGTAGAAACTCGCCCGATTAAAGCGGTATGTGTATTTTTTACCTAGGCCATTCTGGTTCAGCGTTTGGAGCAGCAGAATTGCGAAAAATTTTTTGCCTTCTCAACCATTTCTTGGCTTCAAAGTCCCATATCTCGCGAACGGATTGACCTAACCCAAAAATTCCTATTGCACCTGAAAATAGAAACTCGCCCGATTACAACGGTATGTGTATTTTTTCCCTAGGCCACTCTGGTTAAGCGTTTGGAGCAGCAGAATTGCGAAAAATTTTTTGCCTTCTCTACCATTTCTTGGCTTCAAACTCCCATATCTCGCGAACGGCTTGACCTAACCCAAAAATTCCTATTGCATCTGAAAGTAGAAACTCGCCCGATTACAACGGTATGTGTATTTTTTCCCTAGGCCATTCTGGTTAAGCGTTTGGAGCAGCAGAATTGCGAAAAATTTTTTGCCTTCTCAAGCATTTCTTGGCTTCAAACTCCCATATCTCGCGAACGGATTGACCTAACCCAAAAATTCCTATTGCACCTGAAAGTAGAAACTCGCCCGATTACAACGGTATGTGTATTTTTTCCCTAGGCCACTCTGGTTAAGCGTTTGGAGCAGCAGAATTGCGAAAAATTTTTTGCCTTCTCAACCATTTCTTGGCTTCAAAGTCCCATATCTCGCGAACGGATTGACCTAACCCAAAAATTCCTATTGCATCTGAAAGTAGAAACTCGCCCGATTACAACGGTATGTGTATTTTTTCCCTAGCCCATTCTGGTTAAGCGTTTGGAGCAGCAGAGTTGCGAAAAATTTTTTGCCTTCTCAACCGTTTCTTGGCTTCAAACTCCCATATCTCGCGAAGGGATTGACCTAACCCAAAAATTCCTATTGCATCTGAAAGTAGAAACTCGCCCGATTACAACGGTATGTGTATTTTTTCCCTAGCCCATTCTGGTTAAGCGTTTGGAGCAGCAGAGTTGCGAAAAATTTTTTGCCTTCTCAACCATTTCTTGGCTTCAAACTCCCATATCTCGCGAAGGGATTGACCTAACCCAAAAATTCCTATTGCATCTGAAAGTAGAAACTCGCCCGATTACAACGGTATTTGTATTTTTTCCCTAGGCCATTCTGGTTAAGCGTTTGGAGCAGCAGAATTGCGAAAAATTTTTTGCCTTCTCAAGCATTTCTTGGCTTGAAACTCCCATATCTCGCGAACGGATTGACCTAACCCAAAAATTCCTATTGCACCTGAAAGTAGAAACTCGCCCGATTACAACGGTATGTGTATTTTTTCCCTAGGACACTCTGGTTAAGCGTTTGGAGCAGCAGAATTGCGAAAAATTTTTTGCCTTCTCAACCATTTCTTGGCTTCAAAGTCCCATATCTCGCGAACGGATTGACCTAACCCAAAAATTCCTATTGCATCTGAAAGTAGAAACTCGCCCGATTGCAACGGTATGTGTATTTTTTCCCTAGCCCATTCTGGTTAAGCGTTTGGAGCAGCAGAGTTGCGAAAAATTTTTTGCCTTCTCAACCATTTCTTGGCTTCAAACTCCCATATCTCGCGAAGGGATTGACCTAACCCAAAAATTCCTATTGCATCTGAAAGTAGAAACTCGCCCGATTACAACGGTATGTGTATTTTTTCCCTAGCCCATTCTGGTTAAGCGTTTGGAGCAGCAGAAGTGCGAAAAATTTTTTGCCTTCTCTACCATTTCTTGGCTTCAAACTCCCATATCTCGCGAACGGATTGACCTAACCCAAAAATTCCTATTGCATCTGAAAGTAGAAACTCGCCCGATTAAAGCGGTATGTGTATTTTTTACCTAGGCCATTCTGGTTCAGCGTTTGGAGCAGCAGAATTGCGAAAAATTTTTTGCCTTCTCAACCATTTCTTGGCTTCAAAGTCCCATATCTCGCGAACGGATTGACCTAACCCAAAAATTCCTGTTGCATCTGAAATTAGAAGTTCGCCCGATTCCAACGGTATTTGTATTTTTTCCCTAGGCCATTCTGGTTAAGCGTTTGGAGCAGCAGAATTGCGAAAAATTTTTTGCCTTCTCAAGCATTTCTTGGCTTCAAACTCCCATATCTCGCGAACGGATTGACCTAACCCAAAAATTCCTATTGCACCTGAAAGTAGAAACTCGCCCGATTACAACGGTATGTGTATTTTTTCCCTAGCCCATTCTGGTTAAGCGTTTGGAGCAGCAGAAGTGCGAAAAATTTTTTGCCTTCTCTACAATTTCTTGGCTTCAAACTCCCATATCTCGCGAACGGATTGACCTAACCCAAAAATTCCTATTGCATCTGAAAGTAGAAACTCGCCCGATTAAAGCGGTATGTGTATTTTTTACCTAGGCCATTCTGGTTCAGCGTTTGGAGCAGCAGAATTGCGAAAAATTTTTTGCCTTCTCAACCATTTCTTGGCTTCAAACTCCCATATCTCGCGAACGGATTGACCTAACCCAAAAATTCCTGTTGCATCTGAAAGTAGAAACTCGCCCGATTACAACGGTATGTGTATTTTTTCCCTAGGCCATTCTGGTTAAGCGTTTGGAGCAGCAGAATTGCGAAAAATTTGTTGTCTTCTCAACCATTTCTTGGCTTCAAAGTCCCATATCTCGCGAACGGATTGACCTAACCCAAAAATTCCTGTTATGTCTGAAAGTAGAAACTGGCCCGGTTACAACGGTATGTGTATTTTTTCCCTAGGCCATTCTGGTTAAGCGTTTGGAGCAGCAGAAATGCGAAAAATTTTTTGCTTTCTCAACCATTTCTTGGATTCAAACTCCCATATCTCGCGAACGGATTGACCTAACCCAAAAATTCCTGTTGCATCTGAAAGTAGAAACTCGCCCGATTACAACGGTATGTGTATTTTTTCCATAGGCCATTCTGGTTAAGCGTTTGGAGCAGCGGAATTGCGAAAAATCTTTTGTCTTCTCAACCATTTCTTGGCTTCAAACTCCCATATCTCGCGAACGGATTGACCTAACCCAAAAATTCCTATTGCACCTGAAAGTAGAAACTCGCCCGATTACAACGGTATGTGAATTTTTTCCCTAGTCCATTCTGGTTAAGCGTTTGGAGCAGTAGAAGTGCGAAAAATTTGTTGTCTTCTCAACCATTTCTTAGCTTCAAACTCCCATATCTCGCGAACGGATTGACGTAACCCAAAATTTCCTATTGCGTCTGAAAGTAGAAACTCGCCCGATTACAACGGTATGTGTAGTTTTTCCCTAGGCCATTCTGGTTAAGCGTTTGGAGCAGCAGAATTGCGAAAAATTTTTTGCCTTCTCAACCATTTCTTGGCTTCAAAGTCTCATATCTCGCGAACGGATTGACCTAACCCAAAAATTCCTATTGCATCTGATAGTAGAAACTCGCCCGATTACAACGGTATGTGTATTTTTTCCCTAGGCCATTCTGGTTAAGCGTTTGGAGCAGCAGAATTGCGAAAAATTTTTTGCCTTCTCAAGCATTTCTTGGCTTCAAACTCCCATATCTCGCGAACGGCTTGACCTAACCCAAAAATTCCTATTGCATCTGAAAGTAGAAACTCGCCCGATTACAACGGTATGTTATTTTTTCCCTAGGCCATTCTGGTTAAGCGTTTGGAGCAGCAGAATTGCGAAAAATTTTTTGCCTTCTCAACCATTTCTTGGCTTCAAAGTCCCATATCTCGCGAACGGATTGACCTAACCCAAAAATTCCTATTGCATCTGAAAGTAGAAACTCGCCCGATTACAACGGTATGTGTATTTTTTCCCTAGCCCATTCTGGTTAAGCGTTTGGAGCAGCAGAGTTGCGAAAAATTTTTTGCCTTCTCAACCATTTCTTGGCTTCAAACTCCCATATCTCGCGAAGGGATTGACCTAACCCAAAAATTCCTATTGCATCTGAAAGTAGAAACTCGCCCGATTACAACGGTATGTGTATTTTTTCCCTAGCCCATTCTGGTTAAGCGTTTGGAGCAGCAGAAGTGCGAAAAATTTTTTGCCTTCTCTACCATTTCTTGGCTTCAAACTCCCATATCTCGCGAACGGATTGACCTAACCCAAAAATTCCTATAGCATCTGAAAGTAGAAACTCGCCCGATTAAAGCGGTATGTGTATTTTTTACCTAGGCCATTCTGGTTCAGCGTTTGGAGCAGCAGAATTGCGAAAAATTCTTTGCCTTCTCAACCATTTCTTGGCTTCAAAGTCCCATATCTCGCGAACGGATTGACCTAACCCAAAAATTCCTGTTGCATCTGAAAGTAGAAGTTCGCCCGATTCCAACGGTATTTGTATTTTTTCCCTAGCCCATTCTGGTTAAGCGTTTGGAGCAGCAGAATTGCGACAAATTTTTCGCCTTCTCAACCATTTCTTAGCTTCAAAGTCCCATATCTCACGAACGGATTGACCAAACCCAAAAATTCCAGCTATGTCTGAAAGTAGAAACTCGCCCGATTACAACGGTATGCGTCTTGTTTCGCTAGGCCATTCTGGTTAAGCGATTGGAGCAGCAGAAGTGCGAAAAATTTTTTGCCTTCTCAACCATTTCTTGGCTTCAAACTCCCATATCTCGCGAACGGATTGACCTAACCCAAAAATTCCTGTTGCATCTGAAAGTAGAAACTCGCCCGATTACAACGGTATGTGTATTTTTTCCCTAGGCCATTCTGGTTAAGCGTTTGGAGCAGCAGAAGTGCGAAAAATTTGTTGTCTTCTCAACCATTTCTTGGCTTCAAAGTCCCATATCTCGCGAACGGATTGACCTAACCCAAAAATTCCTGTTATGTCTGAAAGTAGAAACTGGCCAGGTTACAACGGTATGTGTATTTTTTCCCTAGGCCATTCTGGTTAAGCGTTTGGAGCAGCAGAAGTGCGAAAAATTTTTTGCCTTCTCTACCATTTCTTGGCTTCAAACTCCCATATCTCGCGAACGGATTGACCTAACCCAAAAATTCCTGTTGCATCTGATAGTAGAAACTCGCCCGATTACAACGGTACGTGTATTTTTTCCCTAGCCCATTCTGTTTAAGCGTTTGGAGCAGCAGAATTGCGAAAATTTGTTTTCTTCTCAACCATTTCTTAGCTTCAATGTCCCATATCTCGCGAACGGATTGACCAAACCCAAAAATTCCTGCTGCGTCTGAAAGTAGAAACTCGCCCGATTATAACGGTATGCGTATTTTTTCCCTAGGCCATTCTGGTTAAGCGTTTGGAGCAGCAGAATTGCGAAAAATGTTTTGCCTTCTCAACCATTTCTTGGCTTCAAACTCCCATATCTCGCGAACGGATTGACCTAACCCAAAAATTCCTATTGCATCTGAAAGTAGAAACTCGCCCGATTACAACGGTATGTGTATTTTATCCCTAGGCCATTCTGGTTAAGCGTTTGGAGCAGCAGAATTGCGAAAAATTTTTTGCCTTCTCAACCATTTCTTGGCTTCAAACTCCCATATCTCGCGAACGGATTGACCTAACCCAAAAATTCCTATTGCATCTGAAAGTAGAAACTCGCCCGATTACAACGGTATGTGTATTTTTTCCGTAGGCCATTCTGGTTAAGCGTTTGGAGCAGCAGAATTGCGAAAAATTTTTTGCCTTCTCAAGCATTTCTTGGCTTCAAACTCCCATATCTCGCGAACGGATTGACCTAACCCAAAAATTCCTATTGCATCTGAAAGTAGAAACTCGCCCGATTACAACGGTATGTGTATTTTTTCCCTAGGCCATTCTGGTTAAGCGTTTGGAGCAGCAGAATTGCGAAAAATTTTTTGCCTTCTCAACCATTTCTTGGCTTCAAACTCCCATATCTCGCGAACGGATTGACCTAACCCAAAAATTCCTATTGCATCTGAAAGTAGAAACTCGCCCGATTACAACGGTATGTGTATTTTTTCCCTAGCCCATTCTGGTTAAGCGTTTGGAGCAGCAGAGTTGCGAAAAATTTTTTGCCTTCTCAACCATTTCTTGGCTTCAAACTCCCATATCTCGCGAAGGGATTGACCTAACCCAAAAATTCCTATTGCACCTGAAAGTAGAAACTCGCCCGATTACAACGGTATGTGAATTTTTCCCTAGTCCATTCTGGTTAAGCGTTTGGAGCAGTAGAAGTGCGAAAAATTTGTTGTCTCCTCAACCATTTCTTAGCTTCAAACTCCCATATCTCGCGAACGGATTGACGTAACCCAAAATTTCCTATTGCGTCTGAAAGTAGAAACTCGCCCGATTACAACGGTATGTGTATTTTTTCCCTAGGCCATTCTGGTTAAGCGTTTGGAGCAGCAGAATTGCGAAAAATTTTTTGCCTTCTCAACCATTTCTTGGCTTCAAAGTCTCATATCTCGCGAACAGATTGACCTAACACAAAAATTCCTATTGCATCTGATAGTAGAAACTCGCCCGATTACAACGGTATGTGTATTTTTTCCCTAGGCCATTCTGGTTAAGCGTTTGGAGCAGCAGAATTGAGAAAAATTTTTTGCCTTCTCTACCATTTCTTGGCTTCAAACTCCCATATCTCGCGAACGGCTTGACCTAACCCAAAAATTCCTATTGCATCTGAAAGTAGAAACTCGCCCGATTACAACGGTATGTGTATTTTTTCCCTAGGCCATTCTGGTTAAGCGTTTGGAGCAGCAGAATTGCGAAAAATTTTTTGCCTTCTCAACCATTTCTTGGCTTCAAACTCCCATATCTCGCGAACGGATTGACCTAACCCAAAAATTCCTATTGCATCTGAAAGTAGAAACTCGCCCAATTACAACGGTATGTGTATTTTTCCCGTAGGCCATTCTGGTTAAGCGTTTGGAACAGCAGAAGTGCGAAAAATTTGTTGTCTGCTCAACCATTTCTTAACTTCAAAGTCCCATATCTCGCGAACGGATTGACCTAACCCAAAAATTCCTATTGCATCTGATAGTAGAAACTCGCCCGATTACAACGGTATGTGTATTTTTTCCCTAGGCCATTCTGGTTAAGCGTTTGGAGCGGCAGAATTGCGAAAAATTTTTTGCCTTCTCTACCATTTCTTGGCTTCAAACTCCCATATCTCGCGAACGGCTTGACCTAACCCAAAAATTCCTATTGCATCTGAAAGTAGAAACTCGCCCGATTACAACGGTATGTGTATTTTTTTCCTAGGCCATTCTGGTTAAGCGTTTGGAGCAGCAGAGTTGCGAAAATTTTTTTGCCTTCTCAACCATTTCTTGGCTTCAAACTCCCATATCTCGCGAACGGATTGACCTAACCCAAAAATTCCTGTTGCGTCTGAAAGTAGAAACTCGCCCGATTACAACGCTATGTGTATTTTTTCCCTAGGCCATTCTGGTTACGCGTTTGGAGCAGCAGAAGTGCGAAGAATTTGTTGTCTTCTCAACCATTTCTTAGCTTCAAACTCCCATATCTCGCGAACGGATTGACCAATCCCAGAAGTTCCTGCTGCGTCTGAAAGTAGGAACTCGCCCGATTACAACGATATGCGTATTTTTTCCCTAGGGCATTCTGGTTAAGCGCTTGGAGCAGCAGAATTGCGAAAAATTTTTTGCCTTCTCAACCATTTCTTGGCTTCAAACTCCCATATCTCGCGAACGGATTGACCTAACCCAAAAATTCCTATTGCATCTGAAAGTAGAAACTCGCCCCATTACAACGGTATGTGTATTTTTTCCCGAGGCCATTCTGGTTAAGCGTTTGGAGCAGCAGAAGTGCGAAAAATTTGTTGTCTTCTCAACCATTTCTTAGCTTCAAACTCCCATATCTCGCGAACGGATTGACGTAACTCAGAAATTCCAGTTGCATCTGAGAGTAGAAACTCGCCCGATTACAACGGTATGTATTTTTTCCCTAGGCCATTCTGGTTAAGCGTTTGGAGCAGCAGAATTGCGGAAAATTTTTTGCCTTCTCAACCATTTCTTGTCTTCAAACTCCCATATCTCGCGAACGGATTGACCTAACCCAAAAATTCCTATTGCATCTGAAAGTAGAAACTCGCCCGATTACAGCGGTATTTGTATTTTTTCCCTAGGCCGTTCTGGTTAAGCGTTTGGAGCAGCAGAATTGCGAAAAATTTTTTGCCTTCTCAACCATTTCTTGGCTTCAAAGTCCCATATCTCGCGAACGGATCGACATAACCCAAAAATTCCTATTGCATCTGAAAGTAGAAACTCGCCCGATTACAACGGTATGTGTATTTTTTCCCTAGGCCATTCTGGTTAAGCGTTTGGAGCAGCAGAAGTGCGAAAAATTTGTTTTCTTCTCAACCATTTCTTTGCTTCAAACTCCCATATCTCGCGAACGGATTGACGTAACCCAAAGATTCCTGTTGCATCTGAAAGTAGAAACTCGCCCGATTACAACGGTATGTGTATTTTTTCCCTACGCCATTCTGGTTAAACGTTTGGAGCAGCAGAATTGCGAAAAATTTCTTGCCTTCTCAACCATTTCTTGGCTTCAAACTCCCATATCTCGCGAACGGATTGACCTAACCCAAAAATTCCTATTGCATCTGAAAGTAGAAACTCGCCCGATTACAACGGTATGTGTATTTTTTCCCGAGGCCATTCTGGTTAAGCGTTTGGAGCAGCAGAATTGCGAAAAATTTTTTGCCTTCTCAACCATTTCTTAGCTTCAAAGTCCCATATCTCGCGAACGGATTGACCAAACCCAAAAATTCCTGCTGCGTCTGAAAGTAGAAACTCGCCCGATTACAACGGTATGCGTATTTTTTCCCTAGGCCATTCTGGTTAAGCGTTTGGAGCAGCAGAAGTGCGAAAAATTAGTTGTCTTCTCAACCATTTCTTAGCTTCAAAGTCCCATATCTCGCGATCGGATTGACCGAACCCACAAATTCCTGCTACGTCTGAAAGTAGAATCTCGCCCGATTACAACGGTATGCGTATTTTTTCCCTAGGCCATTCTGGTTAAGCGTTTGGAGCAGCAGAAGTGCAAAAAATTTGTTGTCTTCTCAACCATTTCTTAGCTTCAAACTCCCATATCTCGCGAACGGATTGACGTAACTCAAAAATTCCAGTTTCATCTGAGAGTAGAAACTCGCCCGATTACAACGGTATGTGTATTTTTTCCCTAGGCCATTCTGGTTAAGCGTTTGGAGCAGCAGAATTGCGAAAAATTTCTGGCCTTCTCAACCATTTCTTGGCTTCAAACTCCCATATCTCGCGAACGGATTGACCTAACCCAAAAATTCCTATTGCATCTGAAAGTAGAAACTCGCCCGATTACAACGGTATGTGTATTTTTTCCCGAGGCCATTCTGGTTAAGCGTTTGGAGCAGCAGAATTGCGAAAAATTTTTTGCCTTCTCAACCATTTCTTAGCTTCAAAGTCCCATATCTCGCGAACGGATTGACATAACCCAAAAATTCCTATTGCATCTGAAAGTAGAAACTCGCCCGATTACAACGGTATTTGTATTTTTTCCCTAGGCCGTTCTGGTTAAGCGTTTGGAGCAGCAGAATTGCGAAAAATTTGTTGTCTTCTCAACCATTTCTTAGCTTCAAACTCCCATATCTCGCGAACGGATTGACGTAACCCAAAGATTCCTGTTGCATGTGAAAGTAGAAACTCGCCCGATTTCAGCGGTATGTGTATTTTTTCCCTACGCCATTCTGGTTAAGCGTTTGGAGCAGCAGAATTGCGAAAAATTTCTTGCCTTCTCAACCATTTCTTTGCTTCAAACTCCCATATCTCGCGAACGGATTGACCTAACCCAAAAATTCCTATGGCATCTGAAAGTAGAAACTCACCCGATTACAACGGTATGTGTATATTTTCCCTAGGCCATTCTGGTTAAGCGTATGGAGCAGCAGAATTGCGAAAAATTTTTTGCCTTCTCAACCATTTCTTGGCTTCAAACTCCCATATCTCGCGAACGGATTGACCTAACCCAAAAATTCCTGATGCGTCTGAAAGTAGAAACTCGCCCGATTACAACGGTATGTGTATTTTTTCCCTACGCCATGGTTAAGCGTTTGGGGCAGCAGAATTGCGAAAAATTTCTTGCCTTCTCAACCATTTCTTGGCTTCAAACTCCCATATCTCGCGAACGGATTGACCTAACCCAAAAATTCCTATTGCATCTGAAAGTAGAAACTCGCCCGATTACAACGGTATGCGTATTTTTTCCCTAGGCCATTCTGGTTAAGCGTTTGGAGCAGCAGAATTGCGAAAAATTTTTTGCCTTCTCAAACATTTCTTGGCTTCAAACTCCCTTATCTCGCGAACGGATTGACGTAACTCAAAAATTCCAGTTGCATCTGAGAGTAGAAACTCGCCCGATTACAACGGTATTTGTATTTTTTCCCTAGGCCGTTCTGGTTAAGCGTTTGGAGCAGCAGAATTGCGAAAAATTTTTTGCCTTCTCAACCATTTCTTGGCTTCAAAGAACCATATCTCGCGAACGGATTGACGTAACCCAAAAATTCCTATTGCATCTGAAAGTAGAAACACGCCCGATTACAGCGGTATTTGTATTTTTTCCCTAGGCCGTTCTGGTTAAGCGTTTGGAGCAGCAGAATTGAGAAAAATTTTTTGCCTTCTCAACCATTTCTTGGCTTCAAAGTCCCATATCTCGCGAACGGATTGACATAACCCAAAAATTCCTATTGCATCTGAAAGTAGAACCTCGCCCGATTACAACGGTATGTGTATATTTTCCCTAGGCCATTCTGGTTAAGCGTTTGGAGCAGCAGAAGTGCGAAAAATTTGTTGTCTTCTCAACCATTTCTTAGCTTCAAACTCCCATATCTCGCGAACGGATTGACGTAACCCAAAGATTCCTGTTGCATGTGAAAGTAGAAACTCGCCCGATTACAACGGTATGTGTATTTTTTCCCTACGCCATTCTGGTTAAGCGTTTGGAGCAGCAGAATTGCGAAAAATTTCTTGCCTTCTCAACCATTTCTTTGCTTCAAGCTCCCATATCTCGCGAACGGATTGACCTAACCCAAAAATTCCTATGGCATCTGAAAGTAGAAACTCACCCGATTACAACGGTATGTGTATATTTTCCCTAGGCCATTCTGGTTAAGCGTATGGAGCAGCAGAATTGCGAAAAATTTTTTGCCTTCTCAACCATTTCTTGGCTTCAAACTCCCATATCTCGCGAACGGATTGACCTAACCCAAAAATTCCTGATGCGTCTGAAAGTAGAAACTCGCCCGATTACAACGGTATGTGTATTTTTTCCCTACGCCATGGTTAAGCGTTTGGGGCAGCAGAATTGCGAAAAATTTCTTGCCTTCTCAACCATTTCTTGGCTTCAAACTCCCATATCTCGCGAACGGATTGACATAACCCAAAAATTCCTGTTGCTTCTGAAAGTAGAAACTCGCCCTATAACAATGCTATGTGTATTTTTTCCCTAGGCCATTCTGGATAAGCGTTTGGAGCAGCAGAATTGCGAAAAATTTTTTGCCTTCTCAACCATTTCTTGTCTTCAAACTCCCATATCTCGCGAACGGATTGACCTAATCCAAAAATTCCTATTGCATCTGAAAGTAGAAACTCGCCCGATTACAGCAGTATTTGTATTTTTTCCCTAGGCCGTTCTGGTTAAGCGTTTGGAGCAGCAGAAGTGCGAAAAATTTGTTGTCTTCTCAACCATTTCTTAGCTTCAAACTCCCATATCTCGCGAACGGATTGACGTAACCCAAAGATTCCTGTTGCATGTGAAAGTAGAAACTCGCCCGATTACAACGGTATGTGTATTTTTTCCCTACGCCATTCTGGTTAAGCGTTTGGAGCAGCAGAATTGCGAAAAATTTCTTGCCTTCTCAACCATTTCTTTGCTTCAAGCTCCCTTATCTCGCGAACGGATTGACCTAACCCAAAAATTCCTATGGCATCTGAAAGTAGAAACTCATCCGATTACAACGGTATGTGTATATTTTCCCTAGGCCATTCTGGTTAAGCGTATGGAGCAGCAGAATTGCGAAAAATTTTTTGCCTTCTCAACCATTTCTTGGCTTCAAACTCCCATATCTCGCGAACGGATTGACCTAACCCAAAAATTCCTGATGCGTCTGAAAGTAGAAACTCGCCCGATTACAACGGTATGTGTATTTTTTCCCTACGCCATGGTTAAGCGTTTGGGGCAGCAGAATTGCGAAAAATTTCTTGCCTTCTCAACCATTTCTTGGCTTCAAACTCCCATATCTCGCGAACGGATTGACATAACCCAAAAATTCCTGTGCGTCTGAAAGTAGAAACTCGCCCGATAACAATGCTATGTGTATTTTTTCCCTAGGCCATTCTGGATAAGCGTTTGGAGCAGCAGAATTGCGAAAAATTTTTTGCCTTCTCAACCATTTCTTGTCTTCAAACTCCCATATCTCGCGAACGGATTGACCTAATCCAAAAATTCCTATTGCATCTGAAAGTAGAAACTCGCCCGATTACAGCAGTATTTGTATTTTTTCCCTAGGCCGTTCTGGTTAAGCGTTTGGAGCAGCAGAATTGCGAAAAATGTTTTGCCTTCTCAACCATTTCTTGGCTTCAAAGTCCCATATCTCGCGAACGGATTGACATAACCCAAAAATTCCTATTGCATCTGACAGTAGAAACTCGCCCGATTACAACGGTATGTGTATTTTTTCCCTACGCCATTCTGGTTAAGCGTTTGGAGCAGCAGAATTGCGAAAAATTTCTTGCCTTCTCAACCATTTCTTGTCTTCAAACTCCCATATCTCGCGAACGGATTGACCTAATCCAAAAATTCCTATTGCATCTGAAAGTAGAAACTCGCCCGATTACAGCGGTATTTGTATTTTTTCCCTACGCCATTCTGGTTAAGCGTTTGGAGCAGCAGAATTGCGAAAAATTTCTTGCCTTCTCAACCATTTCTTGGCTTCAAACTCCCATATCTCGCGAACGGATTGACATAACCCAAAAATTCCTGTTGCGTCTGAAAGTAGAAACTCGCCCGATTACAACGCTATGTGTATTTTTTCCCTAGGCCATTCTGGATAAGCGATTGGAGCAGCAGAATTGCGAAAAATTTTTTGCCTTCTTAACCATTTCTTGGCTTCAAACTCCCATATCTCGCGAACGGATTGACCTAACCCAAAAATTCCTATGGCATCTGAAAGTAGAAACTCACCCGATTACAACGGTATGTGTATATTTTCCCTAGGCCATTCTGGTTAAGCGTTTGGAGCAGCAGAATTGCGAAAAATTTTTTGCCTTCTCAAACATTTCTTGGCTTCAAACTCCCTTATCTCGCGAACGGATTGACGTAACTCAAAAATTCCAGTTGCATCTGAGAGTAGAAACTCGCCCGATTACAACGGTATTTGTATTTTTTCCCTAGGCCGTTCTGGTTAAGCGTTTGGAGCAGCAGAATTGCGAAAAATTTTTTGCCTTCTCAACCATTTCTTGGCTTCAAAGAACCATATCTCGCGAACGGATTGACATAACCCAAAAATTCCTATTGTATCTGAAAGTAGAAACACGCCCGATTACAGCGGTATTTGTATTTTTTCCCTAGGCCGTTCTGGTTAAGCGTTTGGAGCAGCAGAATTGCGAAAAATTTTTTGCCTTCTCAACCATTTCTTGGCTTCAAAGTCCCATATCTCGCGAACGGATTGACATAACCCAAAAATTCCTATTGCATCTGAAAGTAGAACCTCGCCCGATTACAACGGTATGTGTATATTTTCCCTAGGCCATTCTGGTTAAGCGTTTGGAGCAGCAGAAGTGCGAAAAATTTGTTGTCTTCTCAACCATTTCTTAGCTTCAAACTCCCATATCTCGCGAACGGATTGACGTAACCCAAAGATTCCTGTTGCATGTGAAAGTAGAAACTCGCCCGATTACAACGGTATGTGTATTTTTTCCCTACGCCATTCTGGTTAAGCGTTTGGAGCAGCAGAATTGCGAAAAATATCTTGCCTTCTCAACCATTTCTTTGCTTCAAACTCCCATATCTCGCGAACGGATTGACCTAACCCAAAAATTCCTATGGCATCTGAAAGTAGAAACTCACCCGATTACAACGGTATGTGTATATTTTCCCTAGGCCATTCTGGTTAAGCGTATGGAGCAGCAGAATTGCGAAAAATTTTTTGCCTTCTCAACCATTTCTTGGCTTCAAACTCCCATATCTCGCGAACGGATTGACCTAACCCAAAAATTCCTGATGCGTCTGAAAGTAGAAACTCGCCCGATTACAACGGTATGTGTATTTTTTCCCTACGCCATGGTTAAGCGTTTGGGGCAGCAGAATTGCGAAAAATTTCTTGCCTTCTCAACCATTTCTTGGCTTCAAACTCCCATATCTCGCGAACGGATTGACATAACCCAAAAATTCCTGTTGCGTCTGAAAATAGAAACTCGCCCGATTACAACGCTATGTGTATTTTTTCCCTAGGCCATTCTGGATAAGCGTTTGGAGCAGCAGAATTGCGAAAAATTTTTTGCCTTCTCAACCATTTCTTGTCTTCAAACTCCCATATCTCGCGAACGGATTGACCTAATCCAAAAATTCCTATTGCATCTGAAAGTAGAAACTCGCCCGATTACAGCGGTATTTGTATTTTTTCCCTAGGCCGTTCTGGTTAAGCGTTTGGAGCAGCAGAATTGCGAAAAATGTTTTGCCTTCTCAACCATTTCTTGGCTTCAAAATCCCATATCTCGCGAACGGATTGACATAACCCAAAAATTCCTATTGCATCTGAAAGTAGAAACTCGCCCGATTACAGCGGTATGTGTATTTTTTCCCTACGCCATTCTGGTTAAGCGTTTGGAGCAGCAGAATTGCGAAAAATTTCTTGCCTTCTCAACCATTTCTTGGCTTCAAACTCCCATATCTCGCGAACGGATTGACATAACCCAAAAATTCCTGTTGCGTCTGAAAGTAGAAACTCGCCCGATTACAACGTTATGTGTATTTTTTCCCTAGGCCATTCTGGATAAGCGTTTGGAGCAGCAGAATTGCGAAAAATTTTTTGCCTTCTCAACCATTTCTTGGCTTCAAACTCCCATATCTCGCGAACGGATTGACCTAACCCAAAAATTCCTATGGCATCTGAAAGTAGAAACTCACCCGATTACAACGGTATGTGTATATTTTCCCTAGGCCATTCTGGTTAAGCGTTTGGAGCAGCAGAATTGCGAAAAATTTTTTGCCTTCTCAAACATTTCTTGGCTTCAAACTCCCTTATCTCGCGAACGGATTGACGTAACTCAAAAATTCCAGTTGCATCTGAGAGTAGAAACTCGCCCGATTACAACGGTATTTGTATTTTTTCCCTAGGCCGTTCTGGTTAAGCGTTTGGAGCAGCAGAATTGCGAAAAATTTTTTGCCTTCTCAACCATTTCTTGGCTTCAAAGAACCATATCTCGCGAACGGATTGACATAACCCAAAAATTCCTATTGCATCTGAAAGTAGAAACACGACCGATTACAGCGGTATTTGTTTTTTTTCCCTAGGCCGTTCTGGTTAAGCGTTTGGAGCAGCAGAATTGCGAAAAATTTTTTGCCTTCTCAACCATTTCTTGGCTTCAAAGTCCCATATCTCGCGAACGGATTGACATAACCCAAAAATTCCTATTGCATCTGAAAGTAGAACCTCGCCCGATTACAACGGTATGTGTATATTTTCCCTAGGCCATTCTGGTTAAGCGTTTGGAGCAGCAGAAGTGCGAAAAATTTGTTGTCTTCTCAACCATTTCTTAGCTTCAAACTCCCATATCTCGCGAACGGATTGACGTAACCCAAAGATTCCTGTTGCATGTGAAAGTAGAAACTCGCCCGATTACAACGGTATTTGTATTTTTTCCCTACGCCATTCTGGTTAAGCGTTTGGAGCAGCAGAATTGCGAAAAATTTCTTGCCTTCTCAACCATTTCTTTGCTTCAAACTCCCATATCTCGCGAACGGATTGACCTAACCCAAAAATTCCTATGGCATCTGAAAGTAGAAACTCACCCGATTACAACGGTATGTGTATTTTTTCCCTAGGCCATTCTGGTTAAGCGTATGGAGCAGCAGAGTTGCGAAAAATTTTTTGCCTTCTCAACCATTTCTTGGCTTCAAACTCCCATATCTCGCGAACGGATTGACCTAACCCAAAAATTCCTGTTGCATCTGAAAGTAGAAACTCGCCCGATTACAACGGTATGTGTATTTTTTCCCTACGCCATGGTTAAGCGTTTGGGGCAGCAGAATTGCGAAAAATTTCTTGCCTTCTCAACCATTTCTTGGCTTTAAACTCCCATATCTCGCGAACGGATTGACATAACCCAAAAATTCCTGTTGCCTCTGAAAGTAGAAACTCGCCCGATTACAACGCTATGTGTATTTTTTCCCTAGGCCATTCTGGATAAGCGTTTGGAGCAGCAGAATTGCGAAAAATTTTTTGCCTTCTCAACCATTTCTTGGCTTCAAACTCCCATATCTCGCGAACGGATTGACCTAACCCAAAAATTCCTATTGCATCTGAAAGTAGAAACTCGCCCCATTACAACGGTATGGGTACTTTTTCCCGAGGCCATTCTGGTTAAGCGTTTGGAGCAGCAGAATTGCGAAAAATTTTTTGCCTTCTCAACCATTTCTTAGCTTCAAAGTCCCATATCTCGCGAACGGATTGACCAAACCCAAAAATTCCTGCTGCGTC
Organism: Ptiloglossa arizonensis; assembly: GCF_051014685.1. Classification (NCBI taxonomy): domain Eukaryota; kingdom Metazoa; phylum Arthropoda; class Insecta; order Hymenoptera; family Colletidae; genus Ptiloglossa; species Ptiloglossa arizonensis. The sequence goes on along the minus strand of NW_027478728.1, from coordinate 512,066 downwards.
TGAAAGTAGAAACTCGCCCGATTACAACGGTATGTGTATTTTTTCCCTACGCCATTCTGGTTAAGCGTTTGGAGCAGCAGAATTGCGAAAAATTTCTTGCCTTCTCAACCATTTCTTTGCTTCAAACTCCCATATCTCGCGAACGGATTGACCTAACCCAAAAATTCCTATGGCATCTGAAAGTAGAAACTCACCCGATTACAACGGTATGTGTATTTTTTCCCTAGGCCATTCTGGTTAAGCGTATGGAGCAGCAGAATTGCGAAAAATTTTTTGCCTTCTCAACCATTTCTTGGCTTCAAACTCCCATATCTCGCGAACGGATTGGCATAACCCAAAAATTCCTGTTGCGTCTGAAAGTAGAAACTCGCCCGATTACAACGCTATGTGTATTTTTTCCCTAGGCCATTCTGGATAAGCGTTTGGAGCAGCAGAATTGCGAAAAATTTTTTGCCTTCTCAACCATTTCTTGGCTTCAAACTCCCATATCTCGCGAACGGATTGACCTAACCCAAAAATTCCTATTGCAACTGAAAGTAGAAACTCGCCCCATTACAACGGTATGTGTATTTTTTCCCGAGGCCATTCTGGTTAAGCGTTTGGAGCAGCAGAATTGCGAAAAATTTTTTGCCTTCTCAACCATTTCTTAGCTTCAAAGTCCCATATCTCGCGAACGGATTGACCAAACCCAAAAATTCCTGCTGCGTCTGAAAGTAGAAACTCGCCCGATTACAACGGTATGCGTATTTTTTCCCTAGGCCATTCTGGTTAAGCGTTTGGAGCAGCAGAAGTGCGAAAAATTTGTTGTCTTCTCAACCATTTCTTGGCTTCAAAGAACCATATCTCGCGAACGGATTGACATAACCCAAAAATTCCTATTGCATCTGAAAGTAGAAACACGCCCGATTACAGCGGTATTTGTATTTTTTCCCTAGGCCGTTCTGGTTAAGCGTTTGGAGCAGCAGAATAGCGAAAAATTTTTTGCCTTCTCAACCATTTCTTGGCTTCAAAGTCCCATATCTCGCGAACGGATTGACATAACCCAAAAATTCCTATTGCATCTGAAAGTAGAAACTCGTCCGATTACAACGGTATGTGTATATTTTCCCTAGGCCATTCTGGTTAAGCGTTTGGAGCAGCAGAAGTGCGAAAAATTTGTTGTCTTCTCAACCATTTCTTAGATTCAAACTCCCATATCTCGCGAACGGATTGACGTAACCCAAAGATTCCTGTTGCATGTGAAAGTAGAAACTCACCCGATTACAACGGTATGTGTATTTTTTCCCTACGCCATTCTGGTTAAGCGTTTGGAGCAGCAGAATTGCGAAAAATTTCTTGCCTTCTCAACCATTTCTTAGCTTCAAACACCCATATCTCGCGAACGGATTGACCAAACCCAGAAGTTCCTGCTGCGTCTGAAAGAAGAAACTCGCCCGATTACAACGATATGCGTATTTTTTCCCTAGGGCATTCTGGTTAAGCGCTTGGAGCAGCAGAATTGCGAAAAATTTATTGCCTTCTCAACCATTTCTTGGCTTCAAACTCCCATATCTCGCGAACGGATTGACCTAACCCAAAAATTCCTGTTGCGTCTGAAAGTAGAAACTCGCCCGATTACAACGCTATGTGTATTTTTTCCCGAGGCCATTCTGGTTAAGCGTTTGGAGCAGCAGAATTGCGAAAAATTTTTTGCCTTCTCAACCATTTCTCAGCTTCAAAGTCCCATATCTCGCGAACGGATTGACATAACCCAAAAATTCCTATTGCATCTGAAAGTAGAAACTCGTCCGATTACAACGGTATGTGTATATTTTCCCTAGGCCATTCTGGTTAAGCGTTTGGAGCAGCAGAAGTGCGAAAAATTTGTTGTCTTCTCAACCATTTCTTAGATTCAAACTCCCATATCTCGCGAACGGATTGACGTAACCCAAAGATTCCTGTTGCATGTGAAAGTAGAAACTCACCCGATTACAACGGTATGTGTATTTTTTCCCTACGCCATTCTGGTTAAGCGTTTGGAGCAGCAGAATTGCGAAAAATTTCTTGCCTTCTCAACCATTTCTTAGCTTCAAACACCCATATCTCGCGAACGGATTGACCAAACCCAGAAGTTCCTGCTGCGTCTGAAAGAAGAAACTCGCCCGATTACAACGATATGCGTATTTTTTCCCTAGGGCATTCTGGTTAAGCGCTTGGAGCAGCAGAATTGCGAAAAATTTATTGCCTTCTCAACCATTTCTTGGCTTCAAACTCCCATATCTCGCGAACGGATTGACCTAACCCAAAAATTCCTGTTGCGTCTGAAAGTAGAAACTCGCCCGATTACAACGCTATGTGTATTTTTTCCCGAGGCCATTCTGGTTTAGCGTTTGGAGCAGCAGAATTGCGAAAAATTTTTTGCCTTCTCAACCATTTCTCAGCTTCAAAGTCCCATATCTCGCGAACGGATTGACCAAACACAAAAATTCCTGCTGCGTCTGAAAGTAAAAACTCGCCCGATTACAACGGTATGCGTATTTTTTCCCTAGGCCATTCTGGTTAAGCGTTTGGAGCAGCAGAAGTGCGAAAAATTTGTTGTCTTCTCAACCATTTCTTAGCTTCAAAGTCCCATATCTCGCGAACGGATTGACCGAACCCAAAAATTCCTGCTGCGTCTGAAAGTAGAATCTCGCCCGATTACAACGGTATGCGTATTTTTTCCCTAGGCCATTCTGGTTAAGCGTTTGGAGCAGCAGAATTGCGAAAAATTTTTTGCCTTCTCAACCATTTCTTAGCTTCAAAGTCCCATATCTCGCGAACGGATTGACGTAACTCAAAAATTCCAGTTGCATCTGAGAGTAGAAACTCGCCCGATTACAAAGGTATGTGTATTTTTTCCCTAGGCCATTCTGGTTAAGCGTTTGGAGCAGCAGAAGTGCGACAAATTTGTTGTCTTCTCAACCATTTCTTAGCTTCAAACTCCCACATCTCGCGAACGGATTGACGTAACCCAAAGATTCCTGTTGCATCTGAAAGTAGAAACTCGCCCGATTACAACGGTATGTGTATTTTTTCCCTACGCCATTCTTGTTAAGCGTTTAGAGCAGCAGAATTGCGAAAAATTTCTTGCCTTCTCAACCATTTCTTGGCTTCAAACTCCCATATCTCGCGAACGGATTGACCTAACCCAAAAATTCCTATTGCATCTGAAAGTAGAAACTCGCCCGATTACAGCGGTAATTGTATTTTTTCCCTAGGCCGTTCTGGTTAAGCGTTTGGAGCAGCAGAATTGCGAAAAATTTTTTGTCTTCTCAACCATTTCTTGGCTTCAAAGTCCCATATCTCGCGAACGGATTGACATAACCCAAAAATTCCTATTGCATCTGAAAGTAGAAACTCGCCCGATTACAACGGTATGTGTATTTTTTCCCTACGCCATTCTGGTTAAGCGTTTGGAGCAGCAGAATTGCGAAAACTTTCTTGCCTTCTCAACCATTTCTTGGCTTCAAACTCCCATATCTCGCGAACGGATTGACCTAACCCAAAAATTCCTATTGCACCTGAAAGTAGAAACTCGCCCCATTACAACGGTATGTGTATTTTTTCCCGAGGCCATTCTGGTTAAGCGTTTGGAGCAGCAGAATTGCGAAAAATTTTTTGCCTTCTCAACCATTTCTTAGTTTCAAAGTCCCATATCTCGCGAACGGATTGACCTAACCCAAAAATTCCTATTGCATCTGAAAGTAGAAACTCGCCCGATTACAACGGTATTTGTATTTTTTCCCTAGGCCATTCTGGTTAAGCGTATGGAGCAGCAGAATTGCGAAAAATTTTTTGCCTTCTCAACCATTTCTTGGCTTCAAACTCCCATATCTCGCGAACGGATTGACCTAACCCAAAAATTCCTGTTGCATCTGAAAGTAGAAACTCGCCCGAATACAACGCTATGTGTATTTTTTCCCTAGGCCATTCTGGTTAAGCGTTTGGAGCAGCAGAAGTGCGAAGAATTTGTTGTCTTCTCAACCACTTCTTAGCTTCAAACTCCCATATCTCGCGAACGGATTGACCAAACCCAGAAGTTCCTGCTGCGTCTGAAAGTAGAAACTCGCCCGATTACAACGATATGCGTATTTTTTCCCTAGGGCATTCTGGTTAAACGTTTGGAGCAGCAGAATTGCGAAAAATTTCTTGCCTTCTCAACCATTTCTTGGCTTCAAACTCCCATAACTCGCGAACGGATTGACCTAACCCAAAAATTCCTATGGCAACTGAAAGTAGAAACTCACCCGATTACAACGATATGCGTATTTTTTCCCTAGGCCATTCTGGTTAAGCGTTTGGAGCAGCAGAAGTGCGAAAAATTTGTTGTCTTCTCAACCATTTCTTAGCTTCAAAGTCCATATCTCGCGAACGGATTGACGTAACCCAAAATTTCCTATTGCATCTGAAAGTAGAAACTCGCCCGATTACAACGGTATGTGTATTTTTTCCCTAGGCCATTCTGGTTAAGCGTTTGGAGCAGCAGAAGTGCGACAAATTTGTTGTCTTCTCAACCATTTCTTAGCTTCAAACTCCCACATCTCGCGAACGGATTGACGTAACCCAAAGATTCCTGTTGCATCTGAAAGTAGAAACTCGCCCGATTACAACGGTATGTGTATTTTTTCCCTACGCCATTCTAGTTAAGCGTTTAGAGCAGCAGAATTGCGAAAAATTTCTTGCCTTCTCAACCATTTCTTGGCTTCAAACTCCCATATCTCGCGAACGGATTGACCTAACCCAAAAATTCCTATTGCATCTGAAAGTAGAAACTCGCCCGATTACAGCGGTAATTGTATTTTTTCCCTAGGCCGTTCTGGTTAAGCGTTTGGAGCAGCAGAATTGCGAAAAATTTTTTGTCTTCTCAACCATTTCTTGGCTTCAAAGTCCCATATCTCGCGAACGGATTGACATAACCCAAAAATTCCTATTGCATCTGAAAGTAGAAACTCGCCCGATTACAACGGTATGTGTATTTTTTCCGTACGCCATTCTGGTTAAGCGTTTGGAGCAGCAGAATTGCGAAAACTTTCTTGCCTTCTCAACCATTTCTTGGCTTCAAACTCCCATATCTCGCGAACGGATTGACCTAACCCAAAAATTCCTATTGCACCTGAAAGTAGAAACTCGCCCCATTACAACGGTATGTGTATTTTTTCCCGAGGCCATTCTGGTTAAGCGTTTGGAGCAGCAGAATTGCGAAAAATTTTTTGCCTTCTCAACCATTTCTTAGTTTCAAAGTCCCATATCTCGCGAACGGATTGACCTAACCCAAAAATTCCTATTGCATCTGAAAGTAGAAACTCGCCCGATTACAACGGTATTTGTATTTTTTCCCTAGGCCATTCTGGTTAAGCGTATGGAGCAGCAGAATTGCGAAAAATTTTTTGCCTTCTCAACCATTTCTTGGCTTCAAACTCCCATATCTCGCGAACGGATTGACCTAACCCAAAAATTCCTGTTGCATCTGAAAGTAGAAACTCGCCCGAATACAACGCTATGTGTATTTTTTCCCTAGGCCATTCTGGTTAAGCGTTTGGAGCAGCAGAAGTGCGAAGAATTTGTTGTCTTCTCAACCACTTCTTAGCTTCAAACTCCCATATCTCGCGAACGGATTGACCAAACCCAGAAGTTCCTGCTGCGTCTGAAAGTAGAAACTCGCCCGATTACAACGATATGCGTATTTTTTCCCTAGGGCATTCTGGTTAAGCGTTTGGAGCAGCAGAATTGCGAAAAATTTCTTGCCTTCTCAACCATTTCTTGGCTTCAAACTCCCATAACTCGCGAACGGATTGACCTAACCCAAAAATTCCTATGGCAACTGAAAGTAGAAACTCACCCGATTACAACGATATGCGTATTTTTTCCCTAGGCCATTCTGGTTAAGCGTTTGGAGCAGCAGAAGTGCGAAAAATTTGTTGTCTTCTCAACCATTTCTTAGCTTCAAAGTCCATATCTCGCGAACGGATTGACGTAACCCAAAATTTCCTATTGCATCTGAAAGTAGAAACTCGCCCGATTACAACGGTATGTGTATTTTTTCCCTAGGCCATTCTGGTTAAGCGTATGGAGCAGCAGAATTGCGAAAAATTTTTTGCCTTCTCAACCATTTCTTGGCTTCAAACTCCCATATCTCGCGAACGGATTGACCTAACCCAAAAATTCCTATTGCATCTGAAAGTAGAAACTCGCCCGATTACAGCGGTAATTGTATTTTTTCCCTAGGCCGTTCTGGTTAAGCGTTTGGAGCAGCAGAATTGCGAAAAATTTTTTGTCTTCTCAACCATTTCTTGGCTTCAAAGTCCCATATCTCGCGAACGGATTGACATAACCCAAAAATTCCTATTGCATCTGAAAGTAGAAACTCGCCCGATTACAACGGTATGTGTATTTTTTCCGTACGCCATTCTGGTTAAGCGTTTGGAGCAGCAGAATTGCGAAAACTTTCTTGCCTTCTCAACCATTTCTTGGCTTCAAACTCCCATATCTCGCGAACGGATTGACCTAACCCAAAAATTCCTATTGCACCTGAAAGTAGAAACTCGCCCCATTACAACGGTATGTGTATTTTTTCCCGAGGCCATTCTGGTTAAGCGTTTGGAGCAGCAGAATTGCGAAAAATTTTTTGCCTTCTCAACCATTTCTTAGTTTCAAAGTCCCATATCTCGCGAACGGATTGACCTAACCCAAAAATTCCTATTGCATCTGAAAGTAGAAACTCGCCCGATTACAACGGTATTTGTATTTTTTCCCTAGGCCATTCTGGTTAAGCGTATGGAGCAGCAGAATTGCGAAAAATTTTTTGCCTTCTCAACCATTTCTTGGCTTCAAACTCCCATATCTCGCGAACGGATTGACCTAACCCAAAAATTCCTGTTGCATCTGAAAGTAGAAACTCGCCCGAATACAACGCTATGTGTATTTTTTCCCTAGGCCATTCTGGTTAAGCGTTTGGAGCAGCAGAAGTGCGAAGAATTTGTTGTCTTCTCAACCACTTCTTAGCTTCAAACTCCCATATCTCGCGAACGGATTGACCAAACCCAGAAGTTCCTGCTGCGTCTGAAAGTAGAAACTCGCCCGATTACAACGATATGCGTATTTTTTCCCTAGGGCATTCTGGTTAAGCGTTTGGAGCAGCAGAATTGCGAAAAATTTCTTGCCTTCTCAACCATTTCTTGGCTTCAAACTCCCATAACTCGCGAACGGATTGACCTAACCCAAAAATTCCTATGGCAACTGAAAGTAGAAACTCACCCGATTACAACGATATGCGTATTTTTTCCCTAGGCCATTCTGGTTAAGCGTTTGGAGCAGCAGAAGTGCGAAAAATTTGTTGTCTTCTCAACCATTTCTTAGCTTCAAAGTCCATATCTCGCGAACGGATTGACGTAACCCAAAATTTCCTATTGCATCTGAAAGTAGAAACTCGCCCGATTACAACGGTATGTGTATTTTTTCCCTAGGCCATTCTGGTTAAGCGTTTGGAGCAGCAGAAGTGCGAAAAATTTGTTGTCTTCTCAACCATTTCTTAGCTTCAAAATCCCATATCTCGCGAACGGATTGACCGAACCCAAAAATTCCTGCTGCGTCTGAAAGTAGAATCTCGCCCGATTACAACGGTAGGCGTATTTTTTCCCTAGGCCATTCTGGTTAAGCGTTTGGAGCAGCAGAAGTGCGAAAAATTTGTTGTCTTCTCAACCATTTCTTAGCTTCAAACTCCCATATCTCGCGAACGGATTGACGTAACTCAAAAATTCCAGTTGCATCTGAGAGTAGAAACTCGCCCGATTACAACGGTATGCGTATTTTTTCCCTATGCCATTCTGGTTAAGCGTTTGGAGCAGCAGAATTGCGAAAAATTTCTTGCCTTCTCAACCATTTCTTGGCTTCAAACTCCCATATCTCGCGAACGGATTGACCTAACCCAAAAATTCCTATTGCATCTGAAAGTAGAAACTCGCCCGATTACAACGGTATTTGTATTTTTTCCCTAGGCCATTCTGGTTAAGCGTATGGAGCAGCAGAATTGCGAAAAATTTTTTGCCTTCTCAACCATTTCTTGGCTTCAAAGTCCCATTTCTCGCGAACGGATTGACCTAACCCAAAAATTCCTATTGCATCTGAAAGTAGAATCTCGCCCGATTACAACGGTATGTGTATTTTTTCCCTAGGCCATTCTGGTTAAGCGTTTGGAACAGCAGAATTGTGAAAATTTTTTGCCTTCTCTACCATTTCTTGGCTTCAAACTCCCATATCTCGCGAACGGATTGACCTAACCCAAAAATTCCTATTGCATCGGAATGTAGAAACTCGCCCGATTACAACGGTATGTGTATTTTTTCCCTAGGTCATTCTGGTTAAGCGTTTGGAGCAGCAGAATTGTGAAAAATTTTTTGCCTTCTCTACCATTTCTTGGCTTCAAACTCCCATATCTCGCGAACGGATTGACCTAACCCAAAAATTCCTATTGCATCTGAAAGTAGAAACTCGCCCGATTACAACGGTATGTGGATTTTTTCCCTAGGCCATTCAGGTTAAGCGTTTGGAGCAGCAGAATAGCAAAAAATTTTTTGCCTTCTCAACCATTTCTTGGCTTCAAACTCCCATATCTCGCGAACGGATTGACCTAACCCAAAAATTCCTATTGCACCTGAAAGTAGAAACTCGCCCGATTAGAGCGGTATGTGTATTTTTTCCCTAGGCCATTCTGGTTAAGCGTTTGGAGCAGCAGAAGTGCGAAAAATTTGTTGTCTTCTCAACCATTTCTTAGTTTCAAACTCCCATATCTCGCGAACGGATTGACCAAACCCAAAAATTCCTGCTGCGTCTGAATGTAGAAACTCGCCCGATTACAACGGTGTGCGTATTTTTTCCCTAGGCCATTCTGGTTAAGCGTTTGGAGCAGCAGAAGTGCGAAAAATTTGTTGTCTCCTCAACCATTTCTTAGCTTCAAAATCCCATATCTCGCGAACGGATTGACCGAACCCAAAAATTCCTGCTGCGTCTGAAAGTAGAATCTCGCCCGATTACAACGGTATGCGTATTTTTTCCCTAGGCCATTCTGGTTAAGCGTTTGGAGCAGCAGAAGTGCGAAAAATTTGTTGTCTTCTCAACCATTTCTTAGCTTCAAACTCCCATATCTCGCGAACGGATTGACGTAACTCAAAAATTCCAGTTGCATCTGAGAGTAGAAACTCGCCCGATTACAACGGTATGCGTAATTTTTTCCCTAGGCCATTCTGGTTAAGCGTTTGGAGCAGCAGAATTGCGAAAAATTTTTTGCCTTCTCAACCATTTCTTGTCTTCAAACTCCCATATCTCGCGAACGGATTGACCTAACCCAAAAATTCCTATTGCATCTGAAAGAAGAAACTCGCTCGATTACAGCGGTATTTGTATTTTTTCCCTAGGCCGTTCTGGTTAAGCGTTTGGAGCAGCAGAAGTGCGAAGAATTTGTTGTCTTCTCAACCACTTCTTAGCTTCAAACTCCCATATCTCGCGAACGGATTGACCAAACCCAGAAGTTCCTGCTGCGTCTGAAAGTAGAAACTCGCCCGATTACAACGGTATGCGTATTTTTTCCCTATGCCATTCTGGTTAAGCGTTTGGAGCAGCAGAATTGCGAAAAATTTCTTGCCTTCTCAACCATTTCTTGGCTTCAAACTCCCATATCTCGCGAACGGATTGACCTAACCCAAAAATTCCTATTGCATCTGAAAGTAGAAACTCGCCCGATTACAACGGTATTTGTATTTTTTCCCTAGGCCATTCTGGTTAAGCGTATGGAGCAGCAGAATTGCGAAAAATTTTTTGCCTTCTCAACCATTTCTTGGCTTCAAAGTCCCATTTCTCGCGAACGGATTAACCTAACCCAAAAATTCCTATTGCATCTGAAAGTAGAATCTCGCCCGATTACAACGGTATGTGTATTTTTTCCCTAGGCCATTCTGGTTAAGCGTTTGGAACAGCAGAATTGTGAAAATTTTTTGCCTTCTCTACCATTTCTTGGCTTCAAACTCCCATATCTCGCGAACGGATTGACCTAACCCAAAAATTCCTATTGCATCGGAATGTAGAAACTCGCCCGATTACAACGGTATGTGTATTTTTTCCCTAGGTCATTCTGGTTAAGCGTTTGGAGCAGCAGAATTGTGAAAAATTTTTTGCCTTCTCTACCATTTCTTGGCTTCAAACTCCCATATCTCGCGAACGGATTGACCTAACCCAAAAATTCCTATTGCATCTGAAAGTAGAAACTCGCCCGATTACAACGGTATGTGGATTTTTTCCCTAGGCCATTCAGGTTAAGCGTTTGGAGCAGCAGAATAGCAAAAAATTTTTTGCCTTCTCAACCATTTCTTGGCTTCAAACTCCCATATCTCGCGAACGGATTGACCTAACCCAAAAATTCCTATTGCACCTGAAAGTAGAAACTCGCCCGATTAGAGCGGTATGTGTATTTTTTCCCTAGGCCATTCTGGTTAAGCGTTTGGAGCAGCAGAAGTGCGAAAAATTTGTTGTCTTCTCAACCATTTCTTAGTTTCAAACTCCCATATCTCGCGAACGGATTGACCAAACACAAAAATTCCTGCTGCGTCTGAAAGTAGAAACTCGCCCGATTACAACGGTGTGCGTATTTTTTCCCTAGGCCATTCTGGTTAAGCGTTTGGAGCAGCAGAAGTGCGAAAAATTTGTTGTCTCCTCAACCATTTCTTAGCTTCAAAATCCCATATCTCGCGAACGGATTGACCGAACCCAAAAATTCCTGCTGCGTCTGAAAGTAGAATCTCGCCCGATTACAAAGGTATGCGTATTTTTTCCCTAGGCCATTCTGGTTAAGCGTTTGGAGCAGCAGAAGTGCGAAAAATTTGTTGTCTTCTCAACCATTTCTTAGCTTCAAACTCCCATATCTCGCGAACGGATTGACGTAACTCAAAAATTCCAGTTGCATCTGAGAGTAGAAACTCGCCCGATTACAACGGTATGCGTATTTTTTCCCTAGGCCATTCTGGTTAAGCGTTTGGAGCAGCAGAATTGCGAAAAATTTTTTGCCTTCTCAACCATTTCTTGTCTTCAAACTCCCATATCTCGCGAACGGATTGACCTAACCCAAAAATTCCTATTGCATCTGAAAGAAGAAACTCGCTCGATTACAGCGGTATTTGTATTTTTTCCCTAGGCCGTTCTGGTTAAGCGTTTGGAGCAGCAGAATTGCGGAAAATTTTTTGCCTTCTCTACCATTTCTTGGCTTCAAACTCCCATATCTCGCGAACGGATTGACCTAACCCAAAAATTCCTATTGCATCTGAAAGTAGGAACTCGCCCGATTACAACGGTATTTGTATTTTTTCCCTAGGCCATTCTGGTTAAGCGTTTGGAGCAGCAGAATTGTGAAAAATTTTTTGCCTTCTCTACCATTTCTTGGCTTCAAACTCCCATATCTCGCGAACGGATTGACCTAACCCAAAAATTCCTATTGCATCTGAAAGTAGAAACTCGCCCGATTACAACGGTATGTGTATTTTTTCCCTAGGTCATTCTGGTTAAGCGTTTGGAGCAGCAGAATTGTGAAAAATTTTTTGCCTTCTCTACCATTTCTTGGCTTCAAACTCCCATATCTCGCGAACGGATTGACCTAACCCAAAAATTCCTATTGCATCTGAAAGTAGAAACTCGCCCCATTACAACGGTATTTGTATTTTTTCCCTAGGCCATTCTGGTTAAGCGTATGGAGCAGCAGAATTGCGAAAAATTTTTTGCCTTCTCAACCATTTCTTGGCTTCAAAGTCCCATTTCTCGCGAACGGATTGACCTAACCCAAAAATTCCTATTGCATCTGAAAGTAGAATCTCGCCCGATTACAACGGTATGTGTATTTTTTCCCTAGGCCATTCTGGTTAAGCGTTTGGAACAGCAGAATTGTGAAAATTTTTTGCCTTCTCTACCATTTCTTGGCTTCAAACTCCCATATCTCGCGAACGGATTGACCTAACCCAAAAATTCCTATTGCATCTGAATGTAGAAACTCGCCCGATTACAACGGTATGTGTATTTTTTCCCTAGGTCATTCTGGTTAAGCGTTTGGAGCAGCAGAATTGTGAAAAATTTTTTGCCTTCTCTACCATTTCTTGGCTTCAAACTCCCATATCTCGCGAACGGATTGACCTAACCCAAAAATTCCTATTGCATCTGAAAGTAGAAACTCGCCCGATTACAACGGTATGTGGATTTTTTCCCTAGGCCATTCAGGTTAAGCGTTTGGAGCAGCAGAATTGCAAAATATTTTTTGCCTTCTCAACCATTTCTTGGCTTCAAACTCCCATATCTCGCGAACGGATTGACCTAACCCAAAAATTCCTATTGCTCCTGAAAGTAGAAACTCGCCCGATTAGAGCGGTATGTGTATTTTTTCCCTAGGCCATTCTGGTTAAGCGTTTGGAGCAGCAGAAGTGCGAAAAATTTGTTGTCTTCTCAACCATTTCTTAGCTTCAAAGTCCCATATCTCGCGAACGGATTGACGTAACCCAAAATTTCCTATTGCATCTGAAAGTAGAAACTCGCCCGATTACAACGGTATGTGTATTTTTTCCCTAGGCCATTCTGGTTAAGCGTTTGGAGCAGCAGAAGTGCGAAAAATTTGTTGTCTTCTCAACCATTTCTTAGTTTCAAACTCCCATATCTCGCGAACGGATTGACCAAACCCAAAAATTCCTGCTGCGTCTGAAAGCAGAAACTCGCCCGATTACAACGGTGTGCGTATTTTTTCCCTAGGCCATTCTGGTTAAGCGTTTGGAGCAGCAGAAGTGCGAAAAATTTGTTGTCTCCTCAACCATTTCTTAGCTTCAAAATCCCATATCTCGCGAACGGATTGACCGAACCCAAAAATTCCTGCTGCGTCTGAAAGTAGAATCTCGCCCGATTACAACGGTATGCGTATTTTTTCCCTAGGCCATTCTGGTTAAGCGTTTGGAGCAGCAGAAGTGCGAAAAATTTGTTGTCTTCTCAACCATTTCTTAGCTTCAAACTCCCATATCTCGCGAACGGATTGACGTAACTCAAAAATTCCAGTTGCATCTGAGAGTAGAAACTCGCCCGATTACAACGGTATGCGTATTTTTTCCCTAGGCCATTCTGGTTAAGCGTTTGGAGCAGCAGAATTGCGAAAAATTTTTTGCCTTCTCAACCATTTCTTGTCTTCAAATTCCCATATCTCGCGAACGGATTGACCTAACCCAAAAATTCCTATTGCATCTGAAAGAAGGAACTCGCTCGATTACAGCGGTATTTGTATTTTTTCCCTAGGCCGTTCTGGTTAAGCGTTTGGAGCAGCAGAATTGTGAAAAATTTTTTGCCTTCTCTACCATTTCTTGGCTTCAAACTCCCATATCTCGCGAACTGATTGACCTAACCCAAAAATTCCTATGGCATCTGAAAGTAGAAGCTCACCCGATTACAACGGTATGTGTATTTTTTCCCTAGGCCATTCTGATTAAGCGTTTGGAGCAGCAGAAGTGCGAAAAATTTGTTGTCTTCTCAACCATTTCTTAGCTTCAAACTCCCATATCTCGCGAACGGATTGACGTAACCCAAAAATTCCTGTTGCATCTGAAAGTAGAAACTCGCCCGATTACAACGGTATGTGTATTTTTTCCCTAGGCCATTCTGGTTAAGCGTTTGGAGCAGCAGAATTGCGACAAATTTTTTGCCTTCTCAACCATTTCTTGGCTTCAAACTCCCATATCTCGCAAACGGATTGACCTAACCCAAAAATTCCTGTTGCATCTGAAATTAGAAACTCGCCCGATTACAACGGTATGTGTATTTTTTCCCTAGGCCATTCTGGTTAAGCGTTTGGAGCAGCAGAAGTGCGAAAAATTTGTTGTCTTCTCAACCATTTCTTAGCTTCAAACTCCCATATCTCGCGAACGGATTGACGTAACCCAAAAATTCCTGTTGCATCTGAAATTAGAAACTCGCCCGATTACAACGGTATGTGTATTTTTTCCCTAGGCCATTCTGGTTAAGCGTTTGGAGCAGCAGAATTGCGAAAAATTTTTTGCCTTCTCAACCATTTCTTGGCTTCAAACTCCCATATCTCGCAAACGGATTGACCTAACCCAAAAATTCCTGCTGCGTCTGAAAGTAGAAACTCGCCCGATTACAACGCTATGTGTATTTTTTCCCTAGGCCATTCTGGTTAAGCGTTTGGAGCAGCAGAAGTGCGAAGAATTTGTTGTCTTCTCAACCATTTCTTAGCTTCAAACTCCCATATCTCGCGAACGGATTGACCAAACCCAGAAGTTCCTGCTGCGTCTGAAAGTAGAAACTCGCCCGATTACACCAATATGCGTATTTTTTCCCTAGGGCATTCTGGTTAAGCGCTCGGAGCAGCAGAATTGCGAAAAATTTTTTGCATTCTCAACCATTTCTTGGCTTCAAACTCCCATATCTCGCGAACGGATTGACCTAACCCAAAAATTCCTGTTGCATCTGAAAGTAGAAACTCGCCCGATTACAACGGTATGTGTATTTTTTCCCTAGGCCATTCTGGTTAAGCGTTTGGAGCAGCAGAATTGTGAAAAATTTTTTGCCTTCTCTACCATTTCTTGGCTTCAAACACCCATATCTCGCGAACTGATTGACCTAACCCAAAAATTCCTATGGCATCTGAAAGTAGAAGCTCACCCGATTACAACGGTATGTGTATTTTTTCCCTAGGCCATTCTGATTAAGCGTTTGGAGCAGCAGAAGTGCGAAAAATTTGTTGTCTTCTCAACCATTTCTTAGCTTCAAACTCCCGTATCTCGCGAACGGATTGACGTAACCCAAAAATTCCTGTTGCATCTGAAAGTAGAAACTCGCCCGATTACAACGGTATGTGTATTTTTTCCCTAGGCCATTCTGGTTAAGCGTTTGGAGCAGCAGAATTGCGACAAATTTTTTGCCTTCTCAACCATTTCTTGGCTTCAAACTCCCATATCTCGCAAACGGATTGACCTAACCCAAAAATTCCTGTTGCGTCTGAAAGTAGAAACTCGCCCGATTACAACGCTATGTGTATTTTTTCCCTAGGCCATTCTGGTTAAGCGTTTGGAGCAGCAGAAGTGCGAAAAATTTGTTGTCTTCTCAACCATTTCTTAGCTTCAAACTCCCATATCTCGCGAACGGATTGACGTAACCCAAAAATTCCAGTTGCATCTGAAAGTAGAAACTCGCCCGATTACAACGGTATTTGTATTTTTTCCTAGGCCGTTCTGGTTAAGCGTTTGGAGCAGCAGAATTGTGATAAATTTTTTGCCTTCTCTACCATTTCTTGGCTTCAAACTCCCATATCTCGCGAACGGATTGACCTAACCCAAAAATTCCTATTGCATCTGAAAGTAGAAACTCGCCCGATTACAACGGTATGTGTATTTTTTCCCTAGGCCATTCTGGTTAAGCGTTTGGAGCAGCAGAAGTGCGAAAAATTTGTTGTCTTCTCAAACATTTCTTAGCTTCAAACTCCCATATCTCGCGAACGGATTGACCTAACCCAAAAGTTCCTGTTGCCTGTGAAAGTAGAAACTCGCCCGATTACAACGGTATGTGCATTTTTTCCCTAGGCCATTCTGGTTAAGCGTTTGGAGCAGCAGAATTGCGAAAAATTTTTTGCCTTCTCAACCATTTCTTGGCTTCAAACTCCCATATCTCGCAAACGGATTGACCTAACCCAAAAATTCCTGTTGCGTCTGAAAGTAGAAACTCGCCCGATTACAACGCTATGTGTATTTTTTCCCTAGGCCATTCTGGTTAAGCGTTTGGAGCAGCAGAAGTGCGAAAAATTTGTTGTCTTCTCAACCATTTCTTAGCTTCAAGCTCCCATATCTCGCGAACGGATTGACGTAACCCAAAAATTCCAGTTGCATCTGAAAGTAGAAACTCGCCCGATTACAACGGTATTTGTATTTTTTCCTAGGCCGTTCTGGTTAAGCGTTTGGAGCAGCAGAATTGTGATAAATTTTTTGCCTTCTCTACCATTTCTTGGCTTCAAACTCCCATATCTCGCGAACGGATTGAACTAACCCAAAAATTCCTATTGCATCTGAAAGTAGAAACTCGCCCGATTACAACGGTATGTGTATTTTTTCCCTAGGCCATTCTGGTTAAGCGTTTGGAGCAGCAGAAGTGCGAAAAATTTGTTGTCTTCTCAAACATTTCTTAGCTTCAAACTCCCATATCTCGCGAACGGATTGACCTAACCCAAAAGTTCCTGTTGCCTGTGAAAGTAGAAACTCGCCCGATTACAACGGTATGT
This sequence comes from Ptiloglossa arizonensis, assembly GCF_051014685.1. NCBI lineage: Eukaryota > Metazoa > Arthropoda > Insecta > Hymenoptera > Colletidae > Ptiloglossa > Ptiloglossa arizonensis. The sequence continues at coordinate 495,754 of NW_027478728.1, read as the reverse complement.
GCATTTTTTCCCTAGGCCATTCTGGTTAAGCGTTTGGAGCAGCAGAATTCCGAAAAATTTTTTGCCTTCTCAACCATTTCTTGGCTTCAAACTCCCATATCTCGCAAACGGATTGACCTAACCCAAAAATTCCTGCTGCGTCTGAAAGTAGAAACTCGCCCGATTACAACGCTATGTGTATTTTTTCCCTAGGCCATTCTGGTTAAGCGTTTGGAGCAGCAGAAGTGCGAAGAATTTGTTGTCTTCTCAACCATTTCTTAGCTTCAAACTCCCATATCTCGCGAACGGATTGACCAAACCCAGAAGTTCCTGCTGCGTCTGAAAGTAGAAACTCGCCCGATTACACCGATATGCGTATTTTTTACTAGGTCGTTCTGGTTAAGCGTTTGGAGCAGCAGAATTGCGAGAAATTTTTTGGCTTCTCAACCATTTCTTGGCTTCAAAGTCCCATATCTCGCGAACGGATTGACATAACCCAAAAATTCCTATTGCATCTGAAAGTAGAAACTCGCCCGATTACAACGGTATGTGTATTTTTTCCCTAGGCCATTCTGGTTAAGCGTTTGGAGCAGCAGAATTGTGATAAATTTTTTGCCTTCTCTACCATTTCTTGGCTTCAAACTCCCATTTCTCGCGAACGGATTGACCTAACCCAAAAATTCCTATTGCATCTGAAAGTAGAAACTCGCCCGATTACAACGGTATGTGTATTTTTTCCCTAGGCCATTCTGGTTAAGGGTTTGGAGCAGCAGAATTGCGAAAAATTTTTTGCCTTCTCTACCATTTCTTGGCTTCAAACTCCCATACCTCGCGAACGGATTGACCTATCCCAAAAATTCCTATTGCATCTGAAAGTAGAAACTCGCCCGATTACAACGGTATGTGTATTTTTTCCCTAGGCCATGCTGGTTAAGCGTTTGGAGCAGCAGAATTGCGAAAAATTTGTTGCCTTCTCAACCATTTCTTGGCTTCAAACTCCCATATCTCGCGAACAGATTGACCTAACCCAAAAATTCCTATTGCATCTGAAAGTAGAAACTCGCCCGATTACAACGGTATGTGTATTTTTTCCCTAGGCCATTCTGGTTAAGCGTTTGGAGCAGCAGAATTGCGAAAAATTTTTTGCATTCTCAACCATTTCTTGGCTTCAAACTCCCATATCTCGCGAACGGATTGACCTAACCCAAAAATTCCTGTTGCATCTGAAAGTAGAAACTCGCCCGATTTCAACGGTATGTGTATTTTTTCCCTAGGCCATTCTGGTTAAGCGTTTGGAGCTGCAGAATTGCGAAAAATTTGTTGCCTTCTCAACCATTTCTTGGCTTCAAACTCCCATATCTCGCGAGCGGATTGACCTAACTCAAAAATTCCTGTTGCGTCTGAAAGTAGAAACTCGCCCGGTTACAACGGTATGTGTATTTTTTCCCTAGGCCATTCTGGTTAAGCGTTTGGAGCAGCAGAAGTGCGAAAAATTTGTTGTCTTCTCAACCATTTCTTAGCTTCAAACTCCCATATCTCGCGAACGGATTGACGTAACCCAAAAATTCCAGTTGCATCTGAAAGTAGAGACTCGCCCGATTACAACGGTATTTGTATTTTTTACTAGGCCGTTCTGGTTAAGCGTTTGGAGCAGCAGAATTGCGAGAAATTTTTTGCCTTCTCAACCATTTCTTGGCTTCAAAGTCCCATATCTCGCGAACGGATTGACATAACCCAAAAATTCCTATTGCATCTGAAAGTAGAAACTCGCCCGATTACAACGGTATGTGTATTTTTTCCCTAGGCCATTCTGGTTAAGCGTTTGGAGCAGCAGAATTGTGATAAATTTTTTGCCTTCTCTACCATTTCTTGGCTTCAAACTCCCATATCTCGCGAACGGATTGACCTAACCCAAAAATTCCTATTGCATCTGAAAGTAGAAACTCGCCCGATTACAACGGTATGTGTATTTTTTCCCTAGGCCATTCTGGTTAAGCGTTTGGAGCAGCAGAATTGCGAAAAATTTTTTGCCTTCTCTACCATTTCTTGGCTTCAAACTCCCATATCTCGCGAACAGATTGACCTAACCCAAAAATTCCTATTGCATCTGAAAGTAGAAACTCGCCCGATTACAACGGTATGTGTATTTTTTCCCTAGGCCATTCTGGTTAAGCGTTTGGAGCAGCAGAATTGCGAAAAATTTTTTGCATTCTCAACCATTTCTTGGCTTCAAACTCCCATATCTCGCGAACGGATTGACCTAACCCAAAAATTCCTGTTGCATCTGAAAGTAGAAACTCGCCCGATTTCAACGGTATGTGTATTTTTTCCCTAGGCCATTCTGGTTAAGCGTTTGGAGCTGCAGAATTGCGAAAAATTTGTTGCCTTCTCAACCATTTCTTGGCTTCAAACTCCCATATCTCGCGAGCGGATTGACCTAACTCAAAAATTCCTGTTGCGTCTGAAAGTAGAAACTCGCCCGGTTACAACGGTATGTGTATTTTTTCCCTAGGCCATTCTGGTTAAGCGTTTGGAGCAGCAGAAGTGCGAAAAATTTGTTGTCTTCTCAACCATTTCTTAGCTTCAAACTCCCATATCTCGCGAACGGATTGACGTAACCCAAAAATTCCAGTTGCATCTGAAAGTAGAGACTCGCCCGATTACAACGGTATTTGTATTTTTTACTAGGCCGTTCTGGTTAAGCGTTTGGAGCAGCAGAATTGCGAGAAATTTTTTGCCTTCTCAACCATTTCTTGGCTTCAAAGTCCCATATCTCGCGAACGGATTGACATAACCCAAAAATTCCTATTGCATCTGAAAGTAGAAACTCGCCCGATTACAACGGTATGTGTATTTTTTCCCTAGGCCATTCTGGTTAAGCGTTTGGAGCAGCAGAATTGTGATAAATTTTTTGCCTTCTCTACCATTTCTTGGCTTCAAACTCCCATATCTCGCGAACGGATTGACCTAACCCAAAAATTCCTATTGCATCTGAAAGTAGAAACTCGCCCGATTACAACGGTATGTGTATTTTTTCCCTAGGCCATTCTGGTTAAGCGTTTGGAGCAGCAGAATTGCGAAAAATTTTTTGCCTTCTCTACCATTTCTTGGCTTCAAACTCCCATACCTCGCGAACGGATTGACCTATCCCAAAAATTCCTATTGCATCTGAAAGTAGAAACTCGCCCGATTACAACGGTATGTGTATTTTTTCCCTAGGCCATTCTGGTTAAGCGTTTGGAGCAGCAGAATTGCGAAAAATTTTTTGCCTTCTCAAGCATTTCTTGGCTTCAAACTCGCATATCTCGCGAACGGATTGACCTAACTCCTATTGCATCTGAAAGTAGAACCTCGCCCGATTACAACGGTATGTGTATTTTTTCCCTAGGGCATTCTGGTTAAGCGTTTGGATCTGTAGAATTGCGAAAAATTGTATGCATTCTCAACCATTTCTTGGCTTCAAACTCCCATATCTCGCGAACGGATTGACCTAACCCAAAAATTCCTATTGCACCTGAAAGTAGAAACTCGCCCGATTACAACGGTATGTGTATTTGTTCCCTAGGCCATTCTGTTTAAGCGTTTGGATCAGCAGAAGTGCGAAAAATTTGTTGTCTTCTCAACCATTTCTTAGCTTCAAACTCCCATATCTCGCGAACGGATTGACGTAACCCAAAATTTTCTATTGCATCTGAAAGTAGAAACTCGCCCGATTACAACGGTATGTGTATTTTTTCCCTAGGCCATTCTGGTTAAGCGTTTGGAGCAGCAGAATTGCGAAAAAATTTTTGCCTTCTCAACCATTTCTTGGCTTCAAACTCCCATATCTCGCGAACGGATTGACCTAACCCAAAAATTCCTGTTGCATCTGAAAGTAGAAACTCGCCCGATTACAACGGTATGTGTATTTTTTCCATAGGCCATTCTGGTTAAGCGTTTGGAGCAACGGAATTGCGAAAAATCTTTTGTCTTCTCAACCATTTCTTGGCTTCAAACTCCCATATCTCGCGGACGGATTGACCAAACCCAAAAATTCCTGCTGCGTCTGAAAGTAGAAAATCGCCCGATTATAACGGTATGCGTATTTTTTCCCTAGGCCATTCTGGTTAAGCGTTTGGAGCAGCAGAATTGCGAAAAATGTTTTGCCTTCTCAACCATTTCTTGGCTTCAAACTCCCATATCTCGCGAACGGATTGACCTAACCCAAAAATTCCTATTGCATCTGAAAGTAGAAACTCGCCCGATTACAACGGTATGTGCATTTTTTCCCTAGGCCATTCTGGTTAAGCGTTTGGAGCAGCAGAATTGCGAAAAATTTTTTGCCTTCTCAACCATTTCTTGGCTTCAAGCTCCCATATCTCGCGAACAGATTGACCTAACCCAAAAATTCCTATTGCATCTGAAAGTAGAAACTCGCCCAATTACAACGGTATGTGTATTTTTTCCCTAGGCCATTCTGGATAAGCGTTTGGAGCTGCAGAATTGCGAAAAATTTTTTGCCTTCTCAACCATTTCTTGGCTTCAAACTCCCATATCTCGCGAACGGATTGACCTAACCCAAAAATTCCTATTGCATCTGAAAGTAGAACCTCGCCCGATTACAACGGTATGTGTATTTTTTCCCTAGGCCATTCTGGTTAAGCGTTTGGAGCAGCCGAATTGCGAAAAATTTTTTGCCTTCTCAACCATTTCTTGGCTTCAAGCTCCTATATCTCGCGAACAGATTGAACGAACCCAAAAATTCCTATTGCATCTGAAAGTATAAACTCGCCCGACTACAGCGGTATGTGTATTTTTTCCCTAGGGCATTCTGGTTAAGCGTTTGGATGTGTAGAATTGCGAAAAATTTTTTGCCTTCTCAACCATTTCTTGGCTTCAAACTCCCATATCTCGCGAACGAATAGACCTAACCCAAAAATTCCTGTTGCGTGTGAAAGTAGAAACTCGCCCGATTACAACGGTATGTGTATTTTTTCCCTAGGCCATTCTGGTTAAGCGTTTGGAGCAGCAGAATTGCAAAAATTTTTTGCCTTCTCAACCATTTCTTGGCTCCAAAGTCCCATATCTCGCGAACGGATTGACCCAACCCAAAAATTCCTATTGCATCTGAAAGTAGAAACTCGCCCGATTACAGCGGTATATGTAATTTTTCCCTAGGCCATTCTGGTTAGCGTTTGGAGCAGCAGAATTGTGATAAATTTTTTGCCTTCTCTACCATTTCTTGGCTTCAAACTCCCATATCTCGCGAACGGATTGACCTAACCCAAAAATTCCTATTGCATCTGAAAGTAGAAACTCGCCCGATTACAACGGTATGTGTATTTTTTCCCTAGGCCATTCTGGTTAAACGTTTGGAGCAGCAGAATTGCGAAAAATTTTTTGCCTTCTCTACCATTTCTTGGCTTCAAACTCCCATATCTCGCGAACGGATTGACCTAACCCAAAAATTCCTATTGCATCTGAAAGTAGAAACTCGCCCGATTACAGCGGTATGTGTATTTTTTCCCTAGGCCATTATGGTTAGGCGTTTGGAGCAGCAGAATTGTGATAAATTTTTTGCCTTCTCTACCATTTCTTGGCTTCAAACTCCCATATCTCGCGAACGGATTGACCTAACCCAAAAATTCCTATTGCATCTGAAAGTAGAAACTCGCCCGATTACAACGGTATGTGTATTTTTTCCCTAGGCCATTCTGGTTAAGCGTTTGGAGCAGCAGAATTGCGAAAAATTTTTTGCCTTCTCTACCATTTCTTGGCTTCAAACTCCCATATCTCGCGAACGGATTGACGTAATCCAAAAATTCCTATTGCATCTGAAAGTAGAAACTCGCCCGATTACAGCGGTATGTGTATTTTTTCCCTAGGCCATTATGGTTAGGCGTTTGGAGCAGCAGAATTGTGATAAATTTTTTGCCTTCTCTACCATTTCTTGGCTTCAAACTCCCATATCTCGCGAACGGATTGACCTAACCCAAAAATTCCTATTGCATCTGAAAGTAGAAACTCGCCCGATTACAACGGTATGTGTATTTTTTCCCTAGGCCATTCTGGTTAAGCGTTTGGAGCAGCAGAATTGCGAAAAATTTTTTGCCTTCTCTACCATTTCTTGGCTTCAAACTCCCATACCTCGCGAACGGATTGACCTATCCCAAAAATTCCTATTGCATCTGAAAGTAGAAACTCGCCCGATTACAACGGTATGTGTATTTTTTCCCTAGGCCATGCTGGTTAAGCGTTTGGAGCAGCAGAATTGCGAAAAATTTGTTGCCTTCTCAACCATTTCTTGGCTTCAAACTCCCATATCTCGCGAACAGATTGACCTAACCCAAAATTCCTATTGCATCTGAAAGTAGAAACTCGCCCGATTACAACGGTATGTGTATTTTTTCCCTAGGCCATTCTGGTTAAGCGTTTGGAGCAGCAGAATTGCGAAAAATTTTTTGCCTTCTCAACCATTGCTTGGCTTCAAGCTCCCATATCTCGCGAACAGAATGACCTAACCCAAAAATTCCTATTGCATCTGAAAGTAGAACCTCGCCCGATTACAACGGTATGTGTATTTTTTCCCTAGGGCATTCTGGTTAAGCGTTTGGATCTGTAGAATTGCGAAAAATTGTATGCATTCTCAACCATTTCTTGGCTTCAAACTCCCATATCTCGCGAACGGATTGACCTAACCCAAAAATTCCTATTGCACCTGAAAGTAGAAACTCGCCCGATTACAACGGTATGTGTATTTGTTCCCTAGGCCATTCTGTTTAAGCGTTTGGATCAGCAGAAGTGCGAAAAATTTGTTGTCTTCTCAACCATTTCTTAGCTTCAAACTCCCATATCTCGCGAACGGATTGACGTAATCCAAAATTTCCTATTGCATCTGAAAGTAGAAACTCGCCCGATTACAACGGTATGTGTATTTTTTCCCTAGGCCATTCTGGTTAAGCGTTTGGAGCAGCAGAATTGCGAATAATTTTTTGCCTTCTCTACCATTTCTTGGCTTCAAACTCCCATATCTCGTGAACGGATTGACCTAACCCAAAAATTCCTATTGCATCTGAAATTAGAAGCTCGCCCGATTACAACGGTATGCGTATTTTTTCCCTAGGCCATTCTGGTTAAGCGTTTGGAGCAGCAGAATTGCGAAAAATTTTTTGCCTTCTCTACCATTTCTTGGCTTCAAACTCCCATATCTCGCGAACGGCTTGACCTAAACCAAAAATTCCTATTGCATCTGAAAGTAGAAACTCGCACGATTACAACGATATGTGTATTTTTTCCCTAGGCCATGCTGGTTAAGCGTTTGGAGCAGCAGAATTGCGAAAAATTTTTTGCCTTCTCAACCATTTCTTGGCTTCAAACTCCCATATCTCGCGAACGGATTGACCTAACCCAAAAATTCCTGTTGCATCTGAAAGTAGAAACTCGCCCGATTACAACGGTATGTGTATTTTTTCCATAGGCCATTCTGGTTAAGCGTTTGGAGCAGCGGAATTGCGAAAAATCTTTTGTCTTCTCAACCATTTCTTGGCTTCAAACTCCCATATCTCGCGGACGGATTGACCAAACCCAAAAATTCCTGCTGCGTCTGAAAGTAGAAAATCGCCCGATTATAACGGTATGCGTATTTTTTCCCTAGGCCATTCTGGTTAAGCGTTTGGAGCAGCAGAATTGCGAAAAATGTTTTGCCTTCTCAACCATTTCTTGGCTTCAAACTCCCATATCTCGCGAACGGATTAACCTAACCCAAAAATTCCTATTGCATCTGAAAGTAGAAACTCGCCCGATTATAACGGTATGTGCATTTTTTCCCTAGGCCATTCTGGTTAAGCGTTTGGAGCAGCAGAATTGCGAAAAATTTTTTGCCTTCTCAAACATTTCTTGGCTTCAAGCTCCCATATCTCGCGAACAGATTGACCTAACCCAAAAATTCCTATTGCATCTGAAAGTAGAAACTCGCCCAATTACAACGGTATGTGTATTTTTTCCCTAGGCCATTCTGGATAAGCGTTTGGAGCTGCAGAATTGCGAAAAATTTTTTGCCTTCTCAACCATTTCTTGGCTTCAAACTCCCATATCTCGCGAACGGATTGACCTAACCCAAAAATTCCTATTGCATCTGAAAGTAGAACCTCGCCCGATTACAACGGTATGTGTATTTTTTCCCTAGGCCATTCTGGTTAAGCGTTTGGAGCAGCCGAATTGCGAAAAATTTTTTGCCTTCTCAACCATTTCTTGGCTTCAAGCTCCTATATCTCGCGAACAGATTGAACTAACCCAAAAATTCCTATTGCATCTGAAAGTATAAACTCGCCCGACTACAGCGGTATGTGTATTTTTTCCCTAGGGCATTCTGGTTAAGCGTTTGGATGTGTAGAATTGCGAAAAATTGTATGCATTCTCAACCATTTCTTGGCTTCAAACTCCCATATCTCGCGAACGAATAGACCTAACCCAAAAATTCCTGTTGCGTGTGAAAGTAGAAACTCGCCCGATTACAACGGTATGTGTATTTTTTCCCTAGTCCATTCTGGTTAAGCGTTTGGAGCAGCAGAATTGCGAAAAATTTTTTGCCTTCTCAACCATTTCTTGGCTTCAAACTCCCATATCTCGCGAACGGATTGACCTAACCCAAAAATTCCTATTGCACCTGAAAGTAGAAACTCGCCCGATTACAACGGTATGTGTATTTTTTCCCTAGGCCATTCTGGTTAAGCGTTTGGAGCAGCAGAATTGCGAAAAATTTTTTGCCTTCTCTACCATTTCTTGGCTTCAAACTCCCATATCTCGCGAACGGCTTGACCTAACCCAAAAATTCCTATTGCATCTGAAAGTAGAAACTCGCCCGATTACAACGGTATGTGTATTTTTTCCCTAGGCCATTCTGGTTAAGCGTTTGGAGCAGCAGAATTGCGAAAAATTTTTTGCCTTCTCAACCATTTCTTGGCTTCAAACTCCCATATCTCGCGAACGGATTGACCTAACCCAAAAATTCCTGTTGCGTGTGAAAGTAGAAACTCGCCCGATTACAACGGTATGTGTATTTTTTCCCTAGTCCATTCTGGTTAAGCGTTTGGAGCAGCAGAATTGCGAAAAATTTTTTGCCTTCTCAACCATTTCTTGGCTTCAAACTCCCATATCTCGCGAACGGATTGACCTAACCCAAAAATTCCTATTGCACCTGAAAGTAGAAACTCGCCCGATTACAACGGTATGTGTATTTTTTCCCTAGGCCATTCTGGTTAAGCGTTTGGAGCAGCAGAATTGCGAAAAATTGTATGCATTCTCAACCATTTCTTGGCTTCAAACTCCCATATCTCGCGAACGGATTGACCTAACCCAAAAATTCCTATTGCACCTGAAAGTAGAAACTCGCCCGATTACAACGGTATGTGTATTTGTTCCCTAGGCCATTCTGTTTAAGCGTTTGGATCAGCAGAAGTGCGAAAAATTTGTTGTCTTCTCAACCATTTCTTAGCTTCAAACTCCCATATCTCGCGAACGGATTGACGTAATCCAAAATTTCCTATTGCATCTGAAAGTAGAAACTCGCCCGATTACAACGGTATGTGTATTTTTTCCCTAGGCCATTCTGGTTAAGCGTTTGGAGCAGCAGAATTGCGAAAAATTTTTTGCCTTCTCTACCATTTCTTGGCTTCAAACTCCCATATCTCGTGAACGGATTGACCTAACCCAAAAATTCCTATTGCATCTGAAATTAGAAGCTCGCCCGATTACAACGGTATGCGTATTTTTTCCCTAGGCCATTCTGGTTAAGCGTTTGGAGCAGCAGAATTGCGAAAAATTTTTTGCCTTCTCTACCATTTCTTGGCTTCAAACTCCCATATCTCGCGAACGGCTTGACCTAAACCAAAAATTCCTATTGCATCTGAAAGTAGAAACTCGCCCGATTACAACGATATGTGTATTTTTTCCCTAGGCCATGCTGGTTAAGCGTTTGGAGCAGCAGAATTGCGAAAAATTTTTTGCCTTCTCAACCATTTCTTGGCTTCAAACTCCCATATCTCGCGAACGGATTGACCTAACCCAAAAATTCCTGTTGCATCTGAAAGTAGAAACTCGCCCGATTACAACGGTATGTGTATTTTTTCCATAGGCCATTCTGGTTAAGCGTTTGGAGCAGCGGAATTGCGAAAAATCTTTTGTCTTCTCAACCATTTCTTGGCTTCAAACTCCCATATCTCGCGGACGGATTGACCAAACCCAAAAATTCCTGCTGCGTCTGAAAGTAGAAAATCGCCCGATTATAACGGTATGCGTATTTTTTCCCTAGGCCATTCTGGTTAAGCGTTTGGAGCAGCAGAATTGCGAAAAATGTTTTGCCTTCTCAACCATTTCTTGGCTTCAAACTCCCATATCTCGCGAACGGATTAACCTAACCCAAAAATTCCTATTGCATCTGAAAGTAGAAACTCGCCCGATTACAACGGTATGTGCATTTTTTCCCTAGGCCATTCTGGTTAAGCGTTTGGAGCAGCAGAATTGCGAAAAATTTTTTGCCTTCTCAAACATTTCTTGGCTTCAAGCTCCCATATCTCGCGAACAGATTGACCTAACCCAAAAATTCCTATTGCATCTGAAAGTAGAAACTCGCCCAATTACAACGGTATGTGTATTTTTTCCCTAGGCCATTCTGGATAAGCGTTTGGAGCTGCAGAATTGCGAAAAATTTTTTGCCTTCTCAACCATTTCTTGGCTTCAAACTCCCATATCTCGCGAACGGATTGACCTAACCCAAAAATTCCTATTGCATCTGAAAGTAGAACCTCGCCCGATTACAACGGTATGTGTATTTTTTCCCTAGGCCATTCTGGTTAAGCGTTTGGAGCAGCCGAATTGCGAAAAATTTTTTGCCTTCTCAACCATTTCTTGGCTTCAAGCTCCTATATCTCGCGAACAGATTGAACTAACCCAAAAATTCCTATTGCATCTGAAAGTATAAACTCGCCCGACTACAGAGGTATGTGTATTTTTTCCCTAGGGCATTCTGGTTAAGCGTTTGGATGTGTAGAATTGCGAAAAATTGTATGCATTCTCAACCATTTCTTGGCTTCAAACTCCCATATCTCGCGAACGAATAGACCTAACCCAAAAATTCCTGTTGCGTGTGAAAGTAGAAACTCGCCCGATTACAACGGTATGTGTATTTTTTCCCTAGTCCATTCTGGTTAAGCGTTTGGAGCAGCAGAATTGCGAAAAATTTTTTGCCTTCTCAACCATTTCTTGGCTTCAAACTCCCATATCTCGCGAACGGATTGACCTAACCCAAAAATTCCTATTGCACCTGAAAGTAGAAACTCGCCCGATTACAACGGTATGTGTATTTTTTCCCTAGGCCATTCTGGTTAAGCGTTTGGAGCAGCAGAATTGCGAAAAATTTTTTGCCTTCTCTACCATTTCTTGGCTTCAAACTCCCATATCTCGCGAACGGCTTGACCTAACCCAAAAATTCCTATTGCATCTGAAAGTAGAAACTCGCCCGATTACAACGGTATGTGTATTTTTTCCCTAGGCCATTCTGGTTAAGCGTTTGGAGCAGCAGAATTGCGAAAAATTTTTTGCCTTCTCAACCATTTCTTGGCTTCAAACTCCCATATCTCGCGAACGGATTGACCTAACCCAAAAATTCCTGTTGCATCTGAAAGTAGAAACTCGCCCGATTACAACGGTATGTGTATTTTTTCCATAGGCCATTCTGGTTAAGCGTTTGGAGCAGCAGAAGTGCGAAAAATTTGTTGTCTTCTCAACCATTTCTTAGCTTCAAACTCCCATATCTCGCGAACGGATTGACGTAACCCAAAATTTCCTATTGCGTCTGAAAGTAGAAACTCGCCCGATTACAACGGTATGTGTATTTTTTCCCTAGGCCATTCTGGTTAAGCGTTTGGAGCAGCAGAATTGCGAAAAATTTTTTGCCTTCTCAACCATTTCTTGTCTTCAAAGTCTCATATCTCGCGAACGGATTGACCTAACCCAAAAATTCCTATTGCATCTGATAGTAGAAACTCGCCCGATTACAACGGTATGTGTATTTTTTCCCTAGGCCATTCTGGTTAAGCGTTTGGAGCAGCAGAATTGCGAAAAATTTCTTGCCTTCTCTACCATTTCTTGGCTTCAAACTCCCATATCTCGCGAACGGCTTGACCTAACCCAAAAATTCCTATTGCACCTGAAAGTAGAAACTCGCCCGATTACAACGGTATGTGTATTTTTTCCCTAGGCCACTCTGGTTAAGCGTTTGGAGCAGCAGAATTGCGAAAAATTTTTTGCCTTCTCAACCATTTCTTGGCTTCAAACTCCCATATCTCGCGAAGGGATTGACCTAACCCAAAAATTCCTATTGCACCTGAAAGTAGAAACTCGCCCGATTACAACGGTATGTGAATTTTTCCCTAGTCCATTCTGGTTAAGCGTTTGGAGCAGCAGAATTGCGAAAAATTTTTTGCCTTCTCAACCATTTCTTGGATTCAAACTCCCATATCTCGCGAACGGCTTGACCTAACCCAAAAATTCCTATTGCATCTGAAAGTAGAAACTCGCCCGATTACAACGGTATGTGTATTTTTTCCCTAGGCCATTCTGGTTAAGCGTTTGGAGCAGCAGAATTGCGAAAAATTTTTTGCCTTCTCAACCATTTCTTGGCTTCGAACTCCCATATCTCGCGAACGGATTGACCTAACCCAAAAATTCCTATTGCACCTGAAAGTAGAAACTCGCCCGATTACAACGGTATGTGTATTTTTTCCCTAGGCCACTCTGGATAAGCGTTTGGAGCAGCAGAATTGCGAAAAATTTTTTGCCTTCTCAACCATTTCTTGGCTTCAAAGTCCCATATCTCGCGAACGGATTGACCTAACCCAAAAATTCCTATTGCATCTGAAAGTAGAAACTCGCCCGATTACAACGGTATGTGTATTTTTTCCCTAGCCCATTCTGGTTAAGCGTTTGGAGCAGCAGAGTTGCGAAAAATTTTTTGCCTTCTCAACCATTTCTTGGCTTCAAACTCCCATATCTCGCGAACGGATTGACCTAACCCAAAAATTCCTATTGCACCTGAAAGTAGAAACTCGCCCGATTACAACGGTATGTGAATTTTTTCCCTAGTCCATTCTGGTTAAGCGTTTGGAGCAGTAGAAGTGCGAAAAATTTGTTGTCTTCTCAACCATTTCTTAGCTTCAAACTCCCATATCTCGCGAACGGATTGACGTAACCCAAAATTTCCTATTGCGTCTGAAAGTAGAAACTCGCCCGATTACAACGGTATGTGTAGTTTTTCCCTAGGCCATTCTGGTTAAGCGTTTGGAGCAGCAGAATTGCGAAAAATTTTTTGCCTTCTCAACCATTTCTTGGCTTCAAAGTCTCATATCTCGCGAACGGATTGACCGAACCCAAAAATTCCTATTGCATCTGATAGTAGAAACTCGCCCGATTACAACGGTATGTGTATTTTTTCCCTAGGCCATTCTGGTTAAGCGTTTGGAGCAGCAGAATTGCGAAAAATTTTTTGCCTTCTCTACCATTTCTTGGCTTCAAACTCCCATATCTCGCGAACGGCTTGACCTAACCCAAAAATTCCTATTGCATCTGAAAGTAGAAACTCGCCCGATTACAACGGTATGTGTATTTTTTCCCTAGGCCATTCTGGTTAAGCGTTTGGAGCAGCAGAATTGCGAAAAATTTTTTGCCTTCTCAACCATTTCTTGGCTTCAAACTCCCATATCTCGCGAACGGATTGACCTAACCCAAAAATTCCTATTGCACCTGAAAGTAGAAACTCGCCCGATTACAACGGTATGTGTATTTTGTCCCTAGGCCACTCTGGTTAAGCGTTTGGAGCAGCAGAATTGCGAAAAATTTTTTGCCTTCTCAACCATTTCTTGGCTTCAAAGTCCCATATCTCGCGAACGGATTGACCTAACCCAAAAATTCCTATTGCATCTGAAAGTAGAAACTCGCCCGATTACAACGGTATGTGTATTTTTTCCCTAGCCCATTCTGGTTAAGCGTTTGGAGCAGCAGAGTTGCGAAAAATTTTTTGCCTTCTCAACCATTTCTTGGCTTCAAACTCCCATATCTCGCGAACGGATTGACCTAACCCAAAAATTCCTATTGCACCTGAAAGTAGAAACTCGCCCGATTACAACGGTATGTGAATTTTTTCCCTAGTCCTTTCTGGTTAAGCGTTTGGAGCAGTAGAAGTGCGAAAAATTTTTTGCCTTCTCAAACATTTCTTGGCTTCAAGCTCCCATATCTCGCGAACAGATTGACCTAACCCAAAAATTCCTATTGCATCTGAAAGTAGAAACTCGCCCAATTACAACGGTATGTGTATTTTTTCCCTAGGCCATTCTGGATAAGCGTTTGGAGCTGCAGAATTGCGAAAAATTTTTTGCCTTCTCAACCATTTCTTGGCTTCAAACTCCCATATCTCGCGAACGGATTGACCTAACCCAAAAATTCCTATTGCATCTGAAAGTAGAACCTCGCCCGATTACAACGGTATGTGTATTTTTTCCCTAGGCCATTCTGGTTAAGCGTTTGGAGCAGCCGAATTGCGAAAAATTTTTTGCCTTCTCAACCATTTCTTGGCTTCAAGCTCCTATATCTCGCGAACAGATTGAACTAACCCAAAAATTCCTATTGCATCTGAAAGTATAAACTCGCCCGACTACAGCGGTATGTGTATTTTTTCCCTAGGGCATTCTGGTTAAGCGTTTGGATGTGTAGAATTGCGAAAAATTGTATGCATTCTCAACCATTTCTTAGCTTCAAACTCCCATATCTCGCGAACGAATAGACCTAACCCAAAAATTCCTGTTGCGTGTGAAAGTAGAAACTCGCCCGATTACAACGGTATGTGTATTTTTTCCATTCTGGTTAAGCGTTTGGAGCAGCAGAATTGCGAAAAATTTTTTGCCTTCTCAACCATTTCTTGGCTTCAAACTCCCATATCTCGCGAACGGATTGACCTAACCCAAAAATTCCTATTGCATCTGAAAGTAGAAACTCGCCCGATTACAACGGTATGTGTATTTTTTCCCTAGCCCATTCTGGTTAAGCGTTTGGAGCAGCAGAGTTGCGAAAAATTTTTTGCCTTCTCAACCATTTCTTGGCTTCAAACTCCCATATCTCGCGAACGGATTGACCTAACCCAAAAATTCCTATTGCACCTGAAAGTAGAAACTCGCCCGATTACAACGGTATGTGAATTTTTTCCCTAGTCCATTCTGGTTAAGCGTTTGGAGCAGTAGAAGTGCGAAAAATTTGTTGTCTTCTCAACCATTTCTTAGCTTCAAACTCCCATATCTCGCGAACGGATTGACGTAACCCAAAATTTCCTATTGCGTCTGAAAGTAGAAACTCGCCCGATTACAACGGTATGTGTAGTTTTTCCCTAGGCCATTCTGGTTAAGCGTTTGGAGCAGCAGAATTGCGAAAAATTTTTTGCCTTCTCAACCATTTCTTGGCTTCAAAGTCTCATATCTCGCGAACGGATTGACCTAACCCAAAAATTCCTATTGCATCTGATAGTAGAAACTCGCCCGATTACAACGGTATGTGTATTTTTTCCCTAGGCCATTCTGGTTAAGCGTTTGGAGCAGCAGAATTGCGAAAAATTTTTTGCCTTCTCTACCATTTCTTGGCTTCAAACTCCCATATCTCGCGAACGGCTTGACCTAACCCAAAAATTCCTATTGCATCTGAAAGTAGAAACTCGCCCGATTACAACGGTATGTGTATTTTTTCCCTAGGCCATTCTGGTTAAGCGTTTGGAGCAGCAGAATTGCGAAAAATTTTTTGCCTTCTCAACCATTTCTTGGCTTCAAACTCCCATATCTCGCGAACGGATTGACCTAACCCAAAAATTCCTATTGCACCTGAAAGTAGAAACTCGCCCGATTACAACGGTATGTGTATTTTTTCCCTAGGCCACTCTGGTTAAGCGTTTGGAGCAGCAGAATTGCGAAAAATTTTTTGCCTTCTCAACCATTTCTTGGCTTCAAAGTCCCATATCTCGCGAACGGATTGACCTAACCCAAAAATTCCTATTGCATCTGAAAGTAGAAACTCGCCCGATTACAACGGTATGTGTATTTTTTCCCTAGCCCATTCTGGTTAAGCGTTTGGAGCAGCAGAGTTGCGAAAAATTTTTTGCCTTCTCAACCATTTCTTGGCTTCAAACTCCCATATCTCGCGAACGGATTGACCTAACCCAAAAATTCCTATTGCACCTGAAAGTAGAAACTCTCCCGATTACAACGGTATGTGAATTTTTTCCCTAGTCCATTCTGGTTAAGCGTTTGGAGCAGTAGAAGTGCGAAAAATTTGTTGTCTTCTCAACCATTTCTTAGCTTCAAACTCCCATATCTCGCGAACGGATTGACGTAACCCAAAATTTCCTATTGCGTCTGAAAGTAGAAACTCGCCCGATTACAACGGTATGTGTAGTTTTTCCCTAGGCCATTCTGGTTAAGCGTTTGGAGCAGCAGAATTGCGAAAAATTTTTTGCCTTCTCAACCATTTCTTGGCTTCAAAGTCTCATATCTCGCGAACGGATTGACCTAACCCAAAAATTCCTATTGCATCTGATAGTAGAAACTCGCCCGATTACAACGGTATGTGTATTTTTTCCCTAGGCCATTCTGGTTAAGCGTTTGGAGCAGCAGAATTGCGAAAAATTTTTTGCCTTCTCTACCATTTCTTGGCTTCAAACTCCCATATCTCGCGAACGGCTTGACCTAACCCAAAAATTCCTATTGCATCTGAAAGTAGAAACTCGCCCGATTACAACGGTATGTGTATTTTTTCCCTAGGCCATTCTGGTTAAGCGTTTGGAGCAGCAGAATTGCGAAAAATTTTTTGCCTTCTCAAGCATTTCTTGGCTTCAAACTCCCATATCTCGCGAACGGATTGACATAACCCAAAAATTCCTATTGCACCTGAAAGTAGAAACTCGCCCGATTACAACGGTATGTGTATTTTTTCCCTAGGCCACTCTGGTTAAGCGTTTGGAGCAGCAGAATTGCGAAAAATTTTTTGCCTTCTCAACCATTTCTTGGCTTCAAAGTCCCATATCTCGCGAACGGATTGACCTAACCCAAAAATTCCTATTGCATCTGAAAGTAGAAACTCGCCCGATTACAACGGTATGTGTATTTTTTCCCTAGCCCATTCTGGTTAAGCGTTTGGAGCAGCAGAGTTGCGAAAAATTTTTTGCCTTCTCAACCATTTCTTGGCTTCAAACTCCCATATCTCGCGAAGGGATTGACCTAACCCAAAAATTCCTATTGCATCTGAAAGTAGAAACTCGCCCGATTACAACGGTATTTGTATTTTTTCCCTAGGCCATTCTGGTTAAGCGTTTGGAGCAGCAGAATTGCGAAAAATTTTTTGCCTTCTCAAGCATTTCTTGGCTTCAAACTCCCATATCTCGCGAACGGATTGACCTAACCCAAAAATTCCTATTGCACCTGAAAGTAGAAACTCGCCCGATTACAACGGTATGTGTTTTTTTTCCCTAGGCCACTCTGGTTAAGCGTTTGGAGCAGCAGAATTGCGAAAAATTTTTTGCCTTCTCTACCATTTCTTGGCTTCAAACTCCCATATCTCGCGAACGGCTTGACCTAACCCAAAAATTCCTATTGCATCTGAAAGTAGAAACTCGCCCGATCACAACGGTATGTGTATTTTTTCCCTAGCCCATTCTGGTTAAGCGTTTGGAGCAGCAGAGTTGCGAAAAATTTTTTGCCTTCTCAACCATTTCTTGGCTTCAAACTCCCATATCTCGCGAACGGATTGACCTAACCCAAAAATTCCTATTGCACCTGAAAGTAGAAACTCGCCCGATTACAACGGTATGTGAATTTTTTCCCTAGTCCATTCTGGTTAAGCGTTTGGAGCAGTAGAAGTGCGAAAAATTTGTTGTCTTCTCAACCATTTCTTAGCTTCAAACTCCCATATCTCGCGAACGGATTGACGTAACCCAAAATTTCCTATTGCGTCTGAAAGTAGAAACTCGCCCGATTACAACGGTATGTGTAGTTTTTCCCTAGGCCATTCTGGTTAAGCGTTTGGAGCAGCAGAATTGCGAAAAATTTTTTGCCTTCTCAACCATTT
Source organism: Ptiloglossa arizonensis (assembly GCF_051014685.1). Taxonomy (NCBI): domain Eukaryota; kingdom Metazoa; phylum Arthropoda; class Insecta; order Hymenoptera; family Colletidae; genus Ptiloglossa; species Ptiloglossa arizonensis. The sequence goes on along the minus strand of NW_027478728.1, from coordinate 477,643 downwards.
CTTGGCTTCAAAGTCTCATATCTCGCGAACGGATTGACCTAACCCAAAAATTCCTATTGCATCTGATAGTAGAAACTCGCCCGATTACAACGGTATGTGTATTTTTTCCCTAGGCCATTCTGGTTAAGCGTTTGGAGCAGCAGAATTGCGAAAAATTTTTTGCCTTCTCTACCATTTCTTGGCTTCAAACTCCCATATCTCGCGAACGGCTTGACCTAACCCAAAAATTCCTATTGCATCTGAAAGTAGAAACTCGCCCGATTACAACGGTATGTGTATTTTTTCCCTAGGCCATTCTGGTTAAGCGTTTGGAGCAGCAGAATTGCGAAAAATTTTTTGCCTTCTCAACCATTTCTTGGCTTCAAACTCCCATATCTCGCGAACGGATTGACCTAACCCAAAAATTCCTATTGCACCTGAAAGTAGAAACTCGCCCGATTACAACGGTATGTGTATTTTTTCCCTAGGCCACTCTGGTTAAGCGTTTGGAGCAGCAGAATTGCGAAAAATTTTTTGCCTTCTCAACCATTTCTTGGCTTCAAAGTCCCATATCTCGCGAACGGATTGACCTAACCCAAAAATTCCTATTGCATCTGAAAGTAGAAACTCGCCCGATTACAACGGTATGTGTATTTTTTCCCTAGCCCATTCTGGTTAAGCGTTTGGAGCAGCAGAGTTGCGAAAAATTTTTTGCCTTCTCAACCATTTCTTGGCTTCAAACTCCCATATCTCGCGAACGGATTGACCTAACCCAAAAATTCCTATTGCACCTGAAAGTAGAAACTCGCCCGATTACAACGGTATGTGAATTTTTTCCCTAGTCCATTCTGGTTAAGCGTTTGGAGCAGTAGAAGTGCGAAAAATTTGTTGTCTTCTCAACCATTTCTTAGCTTCAAACTCCCATATCTCGCGAACGGATTGACGTAACCCAAAATTTCCTATTGCGTCTGAAAGTAGAAACTCGCCCGATTACAACGGTATGTGTAGTTTTTCCCTAGGCCATTCTGGTTAAGCGTTTGGAGCAGCAGAATTGCGAAAAATTTTTTGCCTTCTCAACCATTTCTTGGCTTCAAAGTCTCATATCTCGCGAACGGATTGACCTAACCCAAAAATTCCTATTGCATCTGATAGTAGAAACTCGCCCGATTACAACGGTATGTGTATTTTTTCCCTAGGCCATTCTGGTTAAGCGTTTGGAGCAGCAGAATTGCGAAAAATTTTTTGCCTTCTCTACCATTTCTTGGCTTCAAACTCCCATATCTCGCGAACGGCTTGACCTAACCCAAAAATTCCTATTGCATCTGAAAGTAGAAACTCGCCCGATTACAACGGTATGTGTATTTTTTCCCTAGGCCATTCTGGTTAAGCGTTTGGAGCAGCAGAATTGCGAAAAATTTTTTGCCTTCTCAAGCATTTCTTGGCTTCAAACTCCCATATCTCGCGAACGGATTGACCTAACCCAAAAATTCCTATTGCACCTGAAAGTAGAAACTCGCCCGATTACAACGGTATGTGTATTTTTTCCCTAGGCCACTCTGGTTAAGCGTTTGGAGCAGCAGAATTGCGAAAAATTTTTTGCCTTCTCAACCATTTCTTGGCTTCAAAGTCCCATATCTCGCGAACGGATTGACCTAACCCAAAAATTCCTATTGCATCTGAAAGTAGAAACTCGCCCGATTACAACGGTATGTGTATTTTTTCCCTAGCCCATTCTGGTTAAGCGTTTGGAGCAGCAGAGTTGCGAAAAATTTTTTGCCTTCTCAACCATTTCTTGGCTTCAAACTCCCATATCTCGCGAAGGGATTGACCTAACCCAAAAATTCCTATTGCATCTGAAAGTAGAAACTCGCCCGATTACAACGGTATTTGTATTTTTTCCCTAGGCCATTCTGGTTAAGCGTTTGGAGCAGCAGAATTGCGAAAAATTTTTTGCCTTCTCAAGCATTTCTTGGCTTCAAACTCCCATATCTCGCGAACGGATTGACCTAACCCAAAAATTCCTATTGCACCTGAAAGTAGAAACTCGCCCGATTACAACGGTATGTGTTTTTTTTCCCTAGGCCACTCTGGTTAAGCGTTTGGAGCAGCAGAATTGCGAAAAATTTTTTGCCTTCTCTACCATTTCTTGGCTTCAAACTCCCATATCTCGCGAACGGCTTGACCTAACCCAAAAATTCCTATTGCATCTGAAAGTAGAAACTCACCCGATTACAACGGTATGTGTATTTTTTCCCTATGCCATTCTGGTTAAGCGTTTGGAGCAGCAGAATTGCGAAAAATTTTTTGCCTTCTCAAGCATTTCTTGGCTTCAAACTCCCATATCTCGCGAACGGATTGACCTAACCCAAAAATTCCTATTGCTCCTGAAAGTAGAAACTCGCCCGATTACAACGGTATGTGTATTTTTTCCCTAGGCCACTCTGGTTAAGCGTTTGGAGCAGCAGAATTGCGAAAAATTTTTTGCCTTCTCAACCATTTCTTGGCTTCAAAGTCCCATATCTCGCGAACGGATTGACCTAACCCAAAAATTCCTATTGCATCTGAAAGTAGAAACTCGCCCGATTACAACGGTATGTGTATTTTTTCCCTAGCCCATTCTGGTTAAGCGTTTGGAGCAGCAGAGTTGCGAAAAATTTTTTGCCTTCTCAACCATTTCTTGGCTTCAAAGTCCCATATCTCGCGAACGGATTGACCTAACCCAAAAATTCCTATTGCATCTGAAAGTAGAAACTCGCCCGATTACAACGGTATGTGTATTTTTTCCCTAGCCCATTCTGGTTAAGCGTTTGGAGCAGCAGAGTTGCGAAAAATTGTTTGCCTTCTCAACCATTTCTTGGCTTCAAACTCCCATATCTCGCGAAGGGATTGACCTAACCCAAAAATTCCTATTGCATCTGAAAGTAGAAACTCGCCCGATTACAACGGTATGTGTATTTTTTCCCTAGGCCACTCTGGTTAAGCGTTTGGAGCAGCAGAATTGCGAAAAATTTTTTGCCTTCTCTACCATTTCTTGGCTTCAAACTCCCATATCTCGCGAACGGATTGACCTAACCCAAAAATTCCTATTGCATCTGAAAGTAGAAACTCGCCCGATTAAAGCGGTATGTGTATTTTTTACCTAGGCCATTCTGGTTCAGCGTTTGGAGCAGCAGAATTGCGAAAAATTTTTTGCCTTCTCAACCATTTCTTGGCTTCAAAGTCCCATATCTCGCGAACGGATTGACCTATCCCAAAAATTCCTGTTGCATCTGAAAGTAGAAGTTCGCCCGATTCCAACGGTATTTGTATTTTTTCCCTAGGCCATTCTGGTTAAGCGTTTGGAGCAGCAGAATTGCGAAAAATTTTTTGCCTTCTCAAGCATTTCTTGGCTTCAAACTCCCATATCTCGCGAACGGATTGACCTAACCCAAAAATTCCTATTGCACCTGAAAGTAGAAACTCGCCCGATTACAACGGTATGTGTATTTTTTCCCTAGGCCACTCTGGTTAAGCATTTGGAGCAGCAGAATTGCGAAAAATTTTTTGCCTTCTCTACCATTTCTTGGCTTCAAACTCCCATATCTCGCGAACGGATTGACCTAACCCAAAAATTCCTATTGCACCTGAAAGTAGAAACTCGCCCGATTACAACGGTATGTGTATTTTTTCCCTAGGCCACTCTGGTTAAGCATTTGGAGCAGCAGAATTGCGAAAAATTTTTTGCCTTCTCTACCATTTCTTGGCTTCAAACTCCCATATCTCGCGAACGGATTGACCTAACCCAAAAATTCCTATTGCATCTGAAAGTAGAAACTCGCCCGATTAAAGCGGTATGTGTATTTTTTACCTAGGCCATTCTGGTTCAGCGTTTGGAGCAGCAGAATTGCGAAAAATTTTTTGCCTTCTCAACCATTTCTTGGCTTCAAAGTCCCATATCTCGCGAACGGATTGACCTAACCCAAAAATTCCTATTGCACCTGAAAATAGAAACTCGCCCGATTACAACGGTATGTGTATTTTTTCCCTAGGCCACTCTGGTTAAGCGTTTGGAGCAGCAGAATTGCGAAAAATTTTTTGCCTTCTCTACCATTTCTTGGCTTCAAACTCCCATATCTCGCGAACGGCTTGACCTAACCCAAAAATTCCTATTGCATCTGAAAGTAGAAACTCGCCCGATTACAACGGTATGTGTATTTTTTCCCTAGGCCATTCTGGTTAAGCGTTTGGAGCAGCAGAATTGCGAAAAATTTTTTGCCTTCTCAAGCATTTCTTGGCTTCAAACTCCCATATCTCGCGAACGGATTGACCTAACCCAAAAATTCCTATTGCACCTGAAAGTAGAAACTCGCCCGATTACAACGGTATGTGTATTTTTTCCCTAGGCCACTCTGGTTAAGCGTTTGGAGCAGCAGAATTGCGAAAAATTTTTTGCCTTCTCAACCATTTCTTGGCTTCAAAGTCCCATATCTCGCGAACGGATTGACCTAACCCAAAAATTCCTATTGCATCTGAAAGTAGAAACTCGCCCGATTACAACGGTATGTGTATTTTTTCCCTAGCCCATTCTGGTTAAGCGTTTGGAGCAGCAGAGTTGCGAAAAATTTTTTGCCTTCTCAACCATTTCTTGGCTTCAAACTCCCATATCTCGCGAAGGGATTGACCTAACCCAAAAATTCCTATTGCATCTGAAAGTAGAAACTCGCCCGATTACAACGGTATGTGTATTTTTTCCCTAGCCCATTCTGGTTAAGCGTTTGGAGCAGCAGAGTTGCGAAAAATTTTTTGCCTTCTCAACCATTTCTTGGCTTCAAACTCCCATATCTCGCGAAGGGATTGACCTAACCCAAAAATTCCTATTGCATCTGAAAGTAGAAACTCGCCCGATTACAACGGTATTTGTATTTTTTCCCTAGGCCATTCTGGTTAAGCGTTTGGAGCAGCAGAATTGCGAAAAATTTTTTGCCTTCTCAAGCATTTCTTGGCTTCAAACTCCCATATCTCGCGAACGGATTGACCTAACCCAAAAATTCCTATTGCACCTGAAAGTAGAAACTCGCCCGATTACAACGGTATGTGTATTTTTTCCCTAGGCCACTCTGGTTAAGCGTTTGGAGCAGCAGAATTGCGAAAAATTTTTTGCCTTCTCAACCATTTCTTGGCTTCAAAGTCCCATATCTCGCGAACGGATTGACCTAACCCAAAAATTCCTATTGCATCTGAAAGTAGAAACTCGCCCGATTGCAACGTTATGTGTATTTTTTCCCTAGCCCATTCTGGTTAAGCGTTTGGAGCAGCAGAGTTGCGAAAAATTTTTTGCCTTCTCAACCATTTCTTGGCTTCAAACTCCCATATCTCGCGAAGGGATTGACCTAACCCAAAAATTCCTATTGCATCTGAAAGTAGAAACTCGCCCGATTACAACGGTATGTGTATTTTTTCCCTAGCCCATTCTGGTTAAGCGTTTGGAGCAGCAGAAGTGCGAAAAATTTTTTGCCTTCTCTACCATTTCTTGGCTTCAAACTCCCATATCTCGCGAACGGATTGACCTAACCCAAAAATTCCTATTGCATCTGAAAGTAGAAACTCGCCCGATTAAAGCGGTATGTGTATTTTTTACCTAGGCCATTCTGGTTCAGCGTTTGGAGCAGCAGAATTGCGAAAAATTTTTTGCCTTCTCAACCATTTCTTGGCTTCAAAGTCCCATATCTCGCGAACGGATTGACCTAACCCAAAAATTCCTGTTGCATCTGAAATTAGAAGTTCGCCCGATTCCAACGGTATTTGTATTTTTTCCCTAGGCCATTCTGGTTAAGCGTTTGGAGCAGCAGAATTGCGAAAAATTTTTTGCCTTCTCAAGCATTTCTTGGCTTCAAACTCCCATATCTCGCGAACGGATTGACCTAACCCAAAAATTCCTATTGCACCTGAAAGTTGAAACTCGCCCGATTACAACGGTATGTGTATTTTTTCCCTAGCCCATTCTGGTTAAGCGTTTGGAGCAGCAGAAGTGCGAAAAATTTTTTGCCTTCTCTACCATTTCTTGGCTTCAAACTCCCATATCTCGCGAACGGATTGACCTAACCCAAAAATTCCTATTGCATCTGAAAGTAGAAACTCGCCCGATTAAAGCGGTATGTGTATTTTTTACCTAGGCCATTCTGGTTCAGCGTTTGGAGCAGCAGAATTGCGAAAAATTTTTTGCCTTCTCAACCATTTCTTGGCTTCAAAGTCCCATATCTCGCGAACGGATTGACCTAACCCAAAAATTCCTGTTGCATCTGAAAGTAGAAGTTCGCCCGATTCCAACGGTATTTGTATTTTTTCCCTAGCCCATTCTGGTTAAGCGTTTGGAGCAGCAGAATTGCGACAATTTTTTCGCCTTCTCAACCATTTCTTAGCTTCAAAGTCCCATATCTCACGAACGGATTGACCAAACCCAAAAATTCCTGCTGCGTCTGAAAGTAGAAACTCGCCCGATTACAACGGCATGCGTCTTGTTTCGCTAGGCCATTCTGGTTAAGCGATTGGAGCAGCAGAAGTGCGAAAAATTTTTTGCCTTCTCAACCATTTCTTGGCTTCAAACTCCCATATCTCGCGAACGGATTGACCTAACCCAAAAATTCCTGTTATGTCTGAAAGTAGAAACTGGCCCGGTTACAACGGTATGTGTATTTTTTCCCTAGGCCATTCTGGTTAAGCGTTTGGAGCAGCAGAAATGCGAAAAATTTTTTGCTTTCTCAACCATTTCTTGGATTCAAACTCCCATATCTCGCGAACGGATTGACCTAACCCAAAAATTCCTGTTGCATCTGAAAGTAGAAACTCGCCCGATTACAACGGTATGTGTATTTTTTCCATAGGCCATTCTGGTTAAGCGTTTGGAGCAGCGGAATTGCGAAAAATCTTTTGTCTTCTCAACCATTTCTTGGCTTCAAACTCCCATATCTCGCGAACGGATTGACCTAACCCAAAAATTCCTATTGCACCTGAAAGTAGAAACTCGCCCGATTACAACGGTATGTGAATTTTTTCCCTAGTCCATTCTGGTTAAGCGTTTGGAGCAGTAGAAGTGCGAAAAATTTGTTGTCTTCTCAACCATTTCTTAGCTTCAAACTCCCATATCTCGCGAACGGATTGACGTAACCCAAAATTTCCTATTGCGTCTGAAAGTAGAAACTCGCCCGATTACAACGGTATGTGTAGTTTTTCCCTAGGCCATTCTGGTTAAGCGTTTGGAGCAGCAGAATTGCGAAAAATTTTTTGCCTTCTCAACCATTTCTTGGCTTCAAAGTCTCATATCTCGCGAACGGATTGACCTAACCCAAAAATTCCTATTGCATCTGATAGTAGAAACTCGCCCGATTACAACGGTATGTGTATTTTTTCCCTAGGCCATTCTGGTTAAGCGTTTGGAGCAGCAGAATTGCGAAAAATTTTTTGCCTTCTCTACCATTTCTTGGCTTCAAACTCCCATATCTCGCGAACGGCTTGACCTAACCCAAAAATTCCTATTGCATCTGAAAGTAGAAACTCGCCCGATTACAACGGTATGTGTATTTTTTCCCTAGGCCATTCTGGTTAAGCGTTTGGAGCAGCAGAATTGCGAAAAATTTTTTGCCTTCTCAAGCATTTCTTGGCTTCAAACTCCCATATCTCGCGAACGGATTGACCTAACCCAAAAATTCCTATTGCACCTGAAAGTAGAATCTCGCCCGATTACAACGGTATGTGTATTTTTTCCCTAGGCCACTCTGGTTAAGCGTTTGGAGCAGCAGAATTGCGAAAAATTTTTTGCCTTCTCAACCATTTCTTGGCTTCAAAGTCCCATATCTCGCGAACGGATTGACCTAACCCAAAAATTCCTATTGCATCTGAAAGTAGAAACTCGCCCGATTACAACGGTATGTGTATTTTTTCCCTAGCCCATTCTGGTTAAGCGTTTGGAGCAGCAGAGTTGCGAAAAATTTTTTGCCTTCTCAACCATTTCTTGGCTTCAAACTCCCATATCTCGCGAAGGGATTGACCTAACCCAAAAATTCCTATTGCATCTGAAAGTAGAAACTCGCCCGATTACAACGGTATGTGTATTTTTTCCCTAGCCCATTCTGGTTAAGCGTTTGGAGCAGCAGAAGTGCGAAAAATTTTTTGCCTTCTCTACCATTTCTTGGCTTCAAACTCCCATATCTCGCGAACGGATTGACCTAACCCAAAAATTCCTATAGCATCTGAAAGTAGAAACTCGCCCGATTAAAGCGGTATGTGTATTTTTTACCTAGGCCATTCTGGTTCAGCGTTTGGAGCAGCAGAATTGCGAAAAATTCTTTGCCTTCTCAACCATTTCTTGGCTTCAAAGTCCCATATCTCGCGAACGGATTGACCTAACCCAAAAATTCCTGTTGCATCTGAAAGTAGAAACTCGCCCGATTACAACGGTATGTGTATTTTTTCCCTAGCCCATTCTGGTTAAGCGTTTGGAGCAGCAGAGTTGCGAAAAATTTTTTGCCTTCTCAACCATTTCTTGGCTTCAAACTCCCATATCTCGCGAAGGGATTGACCTAACCCAAAAATTCCTATTGCATCTGAAAGTAGAAACTCGCCCGATTACAACGGTATGTGTATTTTTTCCCTAGCCCATTCTGGTTAAGCGTTTGGAGCAGCAGAGTTGCGAAAAATTTTTTGCCTTCTCAACCATTTCTTGGCTTCAAACTCCCATATCTCGCGAAGGGATTGACCTAACCCAAAAATTCCTATTGCATCTGAAAGTAGAAACTCGCCCGATTACAACGGTATTTGTATTTTTTCCCTAGGCCATTCTGGTTAAGCGTTTGGAGCAGCAGAATTGCGAAAAATTTTTTGCCTTCTCAAGCATTTCTTGGCTTCAAACTCCCATATCTCGCGAACGGATTGACCTAACCCAAAAATTCCTATTGCACCTGAAAGTAGAAACTCGCCCGATTACAACGGTATGTGTATTTTTTCCCTAGGCCACTCTGGTTAAGCGTTTGGAGCAGCAGAATTGCGAAAAATTTTTTGCCTTCTCAACCATTTCTTGGCTTCAAAGTCCCATATCTCGCGAACGGATTGACCTAACCCAAAAATTCCTATTGCATCTGAAAGTAGAAACTCGCCCGATTGCAACGTTATGTGTATTTTTTCCCTAGCCCATTCTGGTTAAGCGTTTGGAGCAGCAGAGTTGCGAAAAATTTTTTGCCTTCTCAACCATTTCTTGGCTTCAAACTCCCATATCTCGCGAAGGGATTGACCTAACCCAAAAATTCCTATTGCATCTGAAAGTAGAAACTCGCCCGATTACAACGGTATGTGTATTTTTTCCCTAGCCCATTCTGGTTAAGCGTTTGGAGCAGCAGAAGTGCGAAAAATTTTTTGCCTTCTCTACCATTTCTTGGCTTCAAACTCCCATATCTCGCGAACGGATTGACCTAACCCAAAAATTCCTATTGCATCTGAAAGTAGAAACTCGCCCGATTAAAGCGGTATGTGTATTTTTTACCTAGGCCATTCTGGTTCAGCGTTTGGAGCAGCAGAATTGCGAAAAATTTTTTGCCTTCTCAACCATTTCTTGGCTTCAAAGTCCCATATCTCGCGAACGGATTGACCTAACCCAAAAATTCCTGTTGCATCTGAAATTAGAAGTTCGCCCGATTCCAACGGTATTTGTATTTTTTCCCTAGGCCATTCTGGTTAAGCGTTTGGAGCAGCAGAATTGCGAAAAATTTTTTGCCTTCTCAAGCATTTCTTGGCTTCAAACTCCCATATCTCGCGAACGGATTGACCTAACCCAAAAATTCCTATTGCACCTGAAAGTTGAAACTCGCCCGATTACAACGGTATGTGTATTTTTTCCCTAGCCCATTCTGGTTAAGCGTTTGGAGCAGCAGAAGTGCGAAAAATTTTTTGCCTTCTCTACCATTTCTTGGCTTCAAACTCCCATATCTCGCGAACGGATTGACCTAACCCAAAAATTCCTATTGCATCTGAAAGTAGAAACTCGCCCGATTAAAGCGGTATGTGTATTTTTTACCTAGGCCATTCTGGTTCAGCGTTTGGAGCAGCAGAATTGCGAAAAATTTTTTGCCTTCTCAACCATTTCTTGGCTTCAAAGTCCCATATCTCGCGAACGGATTGACCTAACCCAAAAATTCCTGTTGCATCTGAAAGTAGAAGTTCGCCCGATTCCAACGGTATTTGTATTTTTTCCCTAGCCCATTCTGGTTAAGCGTTTGGAGCAGCAGAATTGCGACAATTTTTTCGCCTTCTCAACCATTTCTTAGCTTCAAAGTCCCATATCTCACGAACGGATTGACCAAACCCAAAAATTCCTGCTGCGTCTGAAAGTAGAAACTCGCCCGATTACAACGGCATGCGTCTTGTTTCGCTAGGCCATTCTGGTTAAGCGATTGGAGCAGCAGAAGTGCGAAAAATTTTTTGCCTTCTCAACCATTTCTTGGCTTCAAACTCCCATATCTCGCGAACGGATTGACCTAACCCAAAAATTCCTGTTATGTCTGAAAGTAGAAACTGGCCCGGTTACAACGGTATGTGTATTTTTTCCCTAGGCCATTCTGGTTAAGCGTTTGGAGCAGCAGAAATGCGAAAAATTTTTTGCTTTCTCAACCATTTCTTGGATTCAAACTCCCATATCTCGCGAACGGATTGACCTAACCCAAAAATTCCTGTTGCATCTGAAAGTAGAAACTCGCCCGATTACAACGGTATGTGTATTTTTTCCATAGGCCATTCTGGTTAAGCGTTTGGAGCAGCGGAATTGCGAAAAATCTTTTGTCTTCTCAACCATTTCTTGGCTTCAAACTCCCATATCTCGCGAACGGATTGACCTAACCCAAAAATTCCTATTGCACCTGAAAGTAGAAACTCGCCCGATTACAACGGTATGTGAATTTTTTCCCTAGTCCATTCTGGTTAAGCGTTTGGAGCAGTAGAAGTGCGAAAAATTTGTTGTCTTCTCAACCATTTCTTAGCTTCAAACTCCCATATCTCGCGAACGGATTGACGTAACCCAAAATTTCCTATTGCGTCTGAAAGTAGAAACTCGCCCGATTACAACGGTATGTGTAGTTTTTCCCTAGGCCATTCTGGTTAAGCGTTTGGAGCAGCAGAATTGCGAAAAATTTTTTGCCTTCTCAACCATTTCTTGGCTTCAAAGTCTCATATCTCGCGAACGGATTGACCTAACCCAAAAATTCCTATTGCATCTGATAGTAGAAACTCGCCCGATTACAACGGTATGTGTATTTTTTCCCTAGGCCATTCTGGTTAAGCGTTTGGAGCAGCAGAATTGCGAAAAATTTTTTGCCTTCTCTACCATTTCTTGGCTTCAAACTCCCATATCTCGCGAACGGCTTGACCTAACCCAAAAATTCCTATTGCATCTGAAAGTAGAAACTCGCCCGATTACAACGGTATGTGTATTTTTTCCCTAGGCCATTCTGGTTAAGCGTTTGGAGCAGCAGAATTGCGAAAAATTTTTTGCCTTCTCAAGCATTTCTTGGCTTCAAACTCCCATATCTCGCGAACGGATTGACCTAACCCAAAAATTCCTATTGCACCTGAAAGTAGAATCTCGCCCGATTACAACGGTATGTGTATTTTTTCCCTAGGCCACTCTGGTTAAGCGTTTGGAGCAGCAGAATTGCGAAAAATTTTTTGCCTTCTCAACCATTTCTTGGCTTCAAAGTCCCATATCTCGCGAACGGATTGACCTAACCCAAAAATTCCTATTGCATCTGAAAGTAGAAACTCGCCCGATTACAACGGTATGTGTATTTTTTCCCTAGCCCATTCTGGTTAAGCGTTTGGAGCAGCAGAGTTGCGAAAAATTTTTTGCCTTCTCAACCATTTCTTGGCTTCAAACTCCCATATCTCGCGAAGGGATTGACCTAACCCAAAAATTCCTATTGCATCTGAAAGTAGAAACTCGCCCGATTACAACGGTATGTGTATTTTTTCCCTAGCCCATTCTGGTTAAGCGTTTGGAGCAGCAGAAGTGCGAAAAATTTTTTGCCTTCTCTACCATTTCTTGGCTTCAAACTCCCATATCTCGCGAACGGATTGACCTAACCCAAAAATTCCTATAGCATCTGAAAGTAGAAACTCGCCCGATTAAAGCGGTATGTGTATTTTTTACCTAGGCCATTCTGGTTCAGCGTTTGGAGCAGCAGAATTGCGAAAAATTCTTTGCCTTCTCAACCATTTCTTGGCTTCAAAGTCCCATATCTCGCGAACGGATTGACCTAACCCAAAAATTCCTGTTGCATCTGAAAGTAGAAGTTCGCCCGATTCCAACGGTTTTTGTATTTTTTCCCTAGCCCATTCTGGTTAAGCGTTTGGAGCAGCAGAATTGCGACAAATTTTTCGCCTTCTCAACCATTTCTTAGCTTCAAAGTCCCATATCTCACGAACGGATTGACCAAACCCAAAAATTCCTGCTGCGTCTGAAAGTAGAAACTCGCCCGATTACAACGGTATGCGTCTTGTTTCGCTAGGCCATTCTGGTTAAGCGATTGGAGCAGCAGAAGTGCGAAAAATTTTTTGCCTTCTCAACCATTTCTTGGCTTCAAACTCCCATATCTCGCGAACGGATTGACCTAACCCAAAAATTCCTGTTGCATCTGAAAGTAGAAACTCGCCCGATTACAACGGTATGTGTATTTTTTCCCTAGGCCATTCTGGTTAAGCGTTTGGAGCAGCAGAAGTGCGAACAATTTGTTGTCTTCTCAACCATTTCTTGGCTTCAAAGTCCCATATCTCGCGAACGGATTGACCTAACCCAAAAATTCCTGTTATGTCTGAAAGTAGAAACTGGCCAGGTTACAACGGTATGTGTATTTTTTCCCTAGGCCATTCTGGTTAAGCGTTTGGAGCAGCAGAAGTGCGAAAAATTTTTTGCCTTCTCAACCATTTCTTGGATTCAAACTCCCATATCTCGCGAACGGATTGACCTAACCCAAAAATTCCTGTTGCATCTGAAAGTAGAAACTCGCCCGATTACAACGGTATGTGTATTTTTTCCCTAGGCCATTCTGGTTAAGCGTTTGGAGCAGCAGAAGTGCGAACAATTTGTTGTCTTCTCAACCATTTCTTGGCTTCAAAGTCCCATATCTCGCGAACGGATTGACCTAACCCAAAAATTCCTGTTATGTCTGAAAGTAGAAACTGGCCAGGTTACAACGGTATGTGTATTTTTTCCCTAGGCCATTCTGGTTAAGCGTTTGGAGCAGCAGAAGTGCGAAAAATTTTTTGCCTTCTCAACCATTTCTTGGATTCAAACTCCCATATCTCGCGAACGGATTGACCTAACCCAAAAATTCCTGTTGCATCTGAAAGTAGAAACTCGCCCGATTACAACGGTATGTGTATTTTTTCCATAGGCCATTCTGGTTAAGCGTTTGGAGCAGCGGAATTGCGAAAAATCTTTTGCCTTCTCAACCATTTCTTGGCTTCAAACTCCCATATCTCGCGGACGGATTGACCTAACCCTAAAATTCCTGTTGCATCTGAAAGCAGAAACTCGCCCGATTACAACGATATGTGCATTTTTTCCATAGGCCATTCTGATTAAGCGTTTGGAGCAGCAGAATTGCGAAAAATTTTTTGCCTTCTCAACCATTTCTTGTCCTCAAACTCCCAAATCTCGCGAACGGGTTGACCTAACCCAAAAATTTCTATTGCATCTGAAAGTAGAAACTCGCCCGATTACAACGGTATGTGTATTTTTTCCCTAGGCCATTCTGGTTAAGCGTTTGGAGCAGCAGAATTGCGAAAAATTTTTTGCCTTCTCAACCATTTCTTGGCTTCAAAGTCCCATATCTCGCGAACGGATTGACCTGACCCAAAAATTCCTATTGCATCTGAAAGTAGAAACTCGCCCGATTACAACGGTATGTGTATTTTTTCCCTAGGTCATTCTGGTTAAGCGTTTGGAGCAGCAGAATTGTGAAAAATTTTTTGCCTTCTCTACCATTTCTTGGCTTCAAACTCCCATATCTCGCGAACGGATTGACGTAACCCAAAATTTCCTATTGCGTCTGAAAGTAGAAACTCGCCCGATTACAACGGTATGTGTATTTTTTCCCTAGGCCATTCTGGTTAAGCGTTTGGAGCAGCAGAATTGCGAAAAATTTTTTGCCTTCTCTACCATTTCTTGGCTTCAAACTCCCATATCTCGCGAACGGCTTGACCTAACCCAAAAATTCCTATTGCATCTGAAAGTAGAAACTCGCCCGATTACAACGGTATGTGTATTTTTTCCCTAGGCCATTCTGGTTAAGCGTTTGGAGCAGCAGAATTGCGAAAAATTTTTTGCCTTCTCAACCATTTCTTGGCTTCAAACTCCCATATCTAGCGAACGGATTGACCTAACCCAAAAATTCCTATTGCATCTGAAAGTAGAAACTCGCCCGATTACAACGGTATGTGTATTTTTTCCGTAGGCCATTCTGGTTAAGCGTTTGGAGCAGCAGAATTGCGAAAAATTTTTTGCCTTCTCAAGCATTTCTTGGCTTCAAACTCCCATATCTCGCGAACGGATTGACCTAACCCAAAAATTCCTATTGCACCTGAAAGTAGAAACTCGCCCGATTACAACGGTATGTGTATTTTTTCCCTAGGCCACTCTGGTTAAGCGTTTGGAGCAGCAGAATTGCGAAGAATTTTTTGCCTTCTCAACCATTTCTTGGCTTCAAAGTCCCATATCTCGCGAACGGATTGACCTAACCCAAAAATTCCTATTGCATCTGAAAGTAGAAACTCGCCCGATTACAACGGTATGTGTATTTTTTCCCTAGCCCATTCTGGTTAAGCGTTTGGAGCAGCAGAGTTGCGAAAAATTTTTTGCCTTCTCAACCATTTCTTGGCTTCAAACTCCCATATCTCGCGAAGGGATTGACCTAACCCAAAAATTCCTATTGCACCTGAAAGTAGAAACTCGCCCGATTACAACGGTATGTGAATTTTTCCCTAGTCCATTCTGGTTAAGCGTTTGGAGCAGTAGAAGTGCGAAAAATTTGTTGTCTCCTCAACCATTTCTTAGCTTCAAACTCCCATATCTCGCGAACGGATTGACGTAACCCAAAATTTCCTATTGCGTCTGAAAGTAGAAACTCGCCCGATTACAACGGTATGTGTATTTTTTCCCTAGGCCATTCTGGTTAAGCGTTTGGAGCAGCAGAATTGCGAAAAATTTTTTGCCTTCTCAACCATTTCTTGGCTTCAAAGTCTCATATCTCGCGAACAGATTGACCTAACACAAAAATTCCTATTGCATCTGATAGTAGAAACTCGCCCGATTACAACGGTATGTGTATTTTTTCCCTAGGCCATTCTGGTTAAGCGTTTGGAGCAGCAGAATTGCGAAAAATTTTTTGCCTTCTCTACCATTTCTTGGCTTCAAACTCCCATATCTCGCGAACGGCTTGACCTAACCCAAAAATTCCTATTGCATCTGAAAGTAGAAACTCGCCCGATTACAACGGTATGTGTATTTTTTCCCTAGGCCATTCTGGTTAAGCGTTTGGAGCAGCAGAATTGCGAAAAATTTTTTGCCTTCTCAACCATTTCTTGGCTTCAAACTCCCATATCTCGCGAACGGATTGACCTAACCCAAAAATTCCTATTGCATCTGAAAGTAGAAACTCGCCCAATTACAACGGTATGTGTATTTTTCCCGTAGGCCATTCTGGTTAAGCGTTTGGAACAGCAGAAGTGCGAAAAATTTGTTGTCTGCTCAACCATTTCTTAACTTCAAAGTCCCATATCTCGCGAACGGATTGACCTAACCCAAAAATTCCTATTGCATCTGATAGTAGAAACTCGCCCGATTACAACGGTATGTGTATTTTTTCCCTAGGCCATTCTGGTTAAGCGTTTGGAGCGGCAGAATTGCGAAAAATTTTTTGCCTTCTCTACCATTTCTTGGCTTCAAACTCCCATATCTCGCGAACGGCTTGACCTAACCCAAAAATTCCTATTGCATCTGAAAGTAGAAACTCGCCCGATTACAACGGTATGTGTATTTTTTTCCTAGGCCATTCTGGTTAAGCGTTTGGAGCAGCAGAGTTGCGAAAAATTTTTTGCCTTCTCAACCATTTCTTGGCTTCAAACTCCCATATCTCGCGAACGGATTGACCTAACCCAAAAATTCCTATTGCATCTGAAAGTAGAAACTCGCCCGATTACAACGGTATGTGTATTTTTTCCCTAGGCCATTCTGGTTACGCGTTTGGAGCTGCAGAAGTGCGAAGAATTTGTTGTCTTCTCAACCATTTCTTAGCTTCAAACTCCCATATCTCGCGAACGGATTGACCAATCCCAGAAGTTCCTGCTGCGTCTGAAAGTAGGAACTCGCCCGATTACAACGATATGCGTATTTTTTCCCTAGGGCATTCTGGTTAAGCGCTTGGAGCAGCAGAATTGCGAAAAATTTTTTGCCTTCTCAACCATTTCTTGGCTTCAAACTCCCATATCTCGCGAACGGATTGACCTAACCCAAAAATTCCTATTGCATCTGAAAGTAGAAACTCGCCCCATTACAACGGTATGTGTATTTTTTCCCGAGGCCATTCTGGTTAAGCGGTTGGAGCAGCAGAAGTGCGAAAAATTTGTTGTCTTCTCAACCATTTCTTAGCTTCAAACTCCCATATCTCGCGAACGGATTGACGTAACTCAGAAATTCCAGTTGCATCTGAGAGTAGAAACTCGCCCGATTACAACGGTATGTATTTTTTCCCTAGGCCATTCTGGTTAAGCGTTTGGAGCAGCAGAATTGCGGAAAATTTTTTGCCTTCTCAACCACTTCTTGTCTTCAAACTCCCATATCTCGCGAACGGATTGACCTAACCCAAAAATTCCTATTGCATCTGAAAGTAGAAACTCGCCCGATTACAGCGGTATTTGTATTTTTTCCCTAGGCCGTTCTGGTTAAGCGTTTGGAGCAGCAGAATTGCGAAAAATTTTTTGCCTTCTCAACCATTTCTTGGCTTCAAAGTCCCATATCTCGCGAACGGATCGACATAACCCAAAAATTCCTATTGCATCTGAAAGTAGAAACTCGCCCGATTACAACGGTATGTGTATTTTTTCCCTAGGCCATTCTGGTTAAGCGTTTGGAGCAGCAGAAGTGCGAAAAATTTGTTTTCTTCTCAACCATTTCTTAGCTTCAAACTCCCATATCTCGCGAACGGATTGACGTAACCCAAAGATTCCTGTTGCATCTGAAAGTAGAAACTCGCCCGATTACAACGGTATGTGTATTTTTTCCCTACGCCATTCTGGTTAAACGTTTGGAGCAGCAGAATTGCGAAAAATTTCTTGCCTTCTCAACCATTTCTTGGATTCAAACTCCCATATCTCGCGAACGGATTGACCTAACCCAAAAATTCCTATTGCATCTGAAAGTAGAAACTCGCCCGATTACAACGGTATGTGTATTTTTTCCCGAGGCCATTCTGGTTAAGCGTTTGGAGCAGCAGAATTGCGAAAAATTTTTTGCCTTCTCAACCATTTCTTAGCTTCAAAGTCCCATATCTCGCGAACGGATTGACCAAACCCAAAAATTCCTGCTGCGTCTGAAAGTAGAAACTCGCCCGATTACAACGGTATGCGTATTTTTTCCCTAGGCCATTCTGGTTAAGCGTTTGGAGCAGCAGAAGTGCGAAAAATTAGTTGTCTTCTCAACCATTTCTTAGCTTCAAAGTCCCATATCTCGCGATCGGATTGACCGAACCCACAAATTCCTGCTACGTCTGAAAGTAGAATCTCGCCCGATTACAACGGTATGCGTATTTTTTCCCTAGGCCATTCTGGTTAAGCGTTTGGAGCAGCAGAAGTGCAAAAAATTTGTTGTCTTCTCAACCATTTCTTGGCTTCAAACTCCCATATCTCGCGAACGGATTGACGTAACTCAAAAATTCCAGTTTCATCTGAGAGTAGAAACTCGCCCGATTACAACGGTATGTGTATTTTTTCCCTAGGCCATTCTGGTTAAGCGTTTGGAGCAGCAGAATTGCGAAAAATTTCTTGCCTTCTCAACCATTTCTTGGCTTCAAACTCCCATATCTCGCGAACGGATTGACCTAACCCAAAAATTCCTATTGCATCTGAAAGTAGAAACTCGCCCGATTACAACGGTATGTGTATTTTTTCCCGAGGCCATTCTGGTTAAGCGTTTGGAGCAGCAGAATTGCGAAAAATTTTTTGCCTTCTCAACCATTTCTTAGCTTCAAAGTCCCATATCTCGCGAACGGATTGACATAACCCAAAAATTCCTATTGCATCTGAAAGTAGAAACTCGCCCGATTACAACGGTATTTGTATTTTTTCCCTAGGCCGTTCTGGTTAAGCGTTTGGAGCAGCAGAATTGCGAAAAATTTGTTGTCTTCTCAACCATTTCTTAGCTTCAAACTCCCATATCTCGCGAACGGATTGACGTAACCCAAAGATTCCTGTTGCATGTGAAAGTAGAAACTCGCCCGATTTCAACGGTATGTGTATTTTTTCCCTACGCCATTCTGGTTAAGCGTTTGGAGCAGCAGAATTGCGAAAAATTTCTTGCCTTCTCAACCATTTCTTTGCTTCAAACTCCCATATCTCGCGAACGGATAGACCTAACCCAAAAATTCCTATGGCATCTGAAAGTAGAAACTCACCCGATTACAACGGTATGTGTATATTTTCCCTAGGCCATTCTGGTTAAGCGTATGGAGCAGCAGAATTGCGAAAAATTTTTTGCCTTCTCAACCATTTCTTGGCTTCAAACTCCCATATCTCGCGAACGGATTGACCTAACCCAAAAATTCCTGATGCGTCTGAAAGTAGAAACTCGCCCGATTACAACGGTATGTGTATTTTTTCCCTACGCCATGGTTAAGCGTTTGGGGCAGCAGAATTGCGAAAAATTTCTTGCCTTCTCAACCATTTCTTGGCTTCAAACTCCCATATCTCGCGAACGGATTGACCTAACCCAAAAATTCCTATTGCATCTGAAAGTAGAAACTCGCCCGATTACAACGGTATGCGTATTTTTTCCCTAGGCCATTCTGGTTAAGCGTTTGGAGCAGCAGAAGTGCGAAAAATTTGTTGTCTTCTCAACCATTTCTTAGCTTCAAACTCCCATATCTCGCGAACGGATTGACGTAACTCAAAAATTCCAGTTTCATCTGAGAGTAGAAACTCACCCTATTACAACGGTATGTGTATATTTTCCCTAGGCCATTCTGGTTAAGCGTTTGGAGCAGCAGAATTGCGAAAAATTTTTTGCCTTCTCAAACATTTCTTGGCTTCAAACTCCCTTATCTCGCGAACGGATTGACGTAACTCAAAAATTCCAGTTGCATCTGAGAGTAGAAACTCGCCCGATTACAACGGTATTTGTATTTTTTCCCTAGGCCGTTCTGGTTAAGCGTTTGGAGCAGCAGAATTGCGAAAAATTTTTTGCCTTCTCAACCATTTCTTGGCTTCAAAGAACCATATCTCGCGAACGGATTGACGTAACCCAAAAATTCCTATTGCATCTGAAAGTAGAAACACGCCCGATTACAGCGGTATTTGTATTTTTTCCCTAGGCCGTTCTGGTTAAGCGTTTGGAGCAGCAGAATTGAGAAAAATTTTTTGCCTTCTCAACCATTTCTTGGCTTCAAAGTCCCATATCTCGCGAACGGATTGACATAACCCAAAAATTCCTATTGCATCTGAAAGTAGAACCTCGCCCGATTACAACGGTATGTGTATATTTTCCCTAGGCCATTCTGGTTAAGCGTTTGGAGCAGCAGAAGTGCGAAAAATTTGTTGTCTTCTCAACCATTTCTTAGCTTCAAACTCCCATATCTCGCGAACGGATTGACGTAACCCAAAGATTCCTGTTGCATGTGAAAGTAGAAACTCGCCCGATTACAACGGTATGTGTATTTTTTCCCTACGCCATTCTGGTTAAGCGTTTGGAGCAGCAGAATTGCGAAAAATTTCTTGCCTTCTCAACCATTTCTTTGCTTCAAGCTCCCAAAGCTCGCGAACGGATTGACCTAACCCAAAAATTCCTCTGGCATCTGAAAGTAGAAACTCACCCGATTACAACGGTATGTGTATATTTTCCCTAGGCCATTCTGGTTAAGCGTATGGAGCAGCAGAATTGCGAAAAATTTTTTGCCTTCTCAACCATTTCTTGGCTTCAAACTCCCATATCTCGCGAACGGATTGACCTAACCCAAAAAGTCCTGATGCGTCTGAAAGTAGAAACTCGCCCGATTACAACTGTATGTGTATTTTTTCCCTACGCCATGGTTAAGCGTTTGGGGCAGCAGAATTGCGAAAAATTTCTTGCCTTCTCAACCATTTCTTGGCTTCAAACTCCCATATCTCGCGAACGGATTGACATAACCCAAAAATTCCTGTTGCGTCTGAAAGTAGAAACTCGCCCGATAACAATGCTATGTGTATTTTTTCCCTAGGCCATTCTGGATAAGCGTTTGGAGCAGCAGAATTGCGAAAAATTTTTTGCCTTCTCAACCATTTCTTGTCTTCAAACTCCCATATCTCGCGAACGGATTGACCTAATCCAAAAATTCCTATTGCATCTGAAAGTAGAAACTCGCCCGATTACAGCAGTATTTGTATTTTTTCCCTAGGCCGTTCTGGTTAAGCGTTTGGAGCAGCAGAAGTGCGAAAAATTTGTTGTCTTCTCAACCATTTCTTAGCTTCAAACTCCCATATCTCGCGAACGGATTGACGTAACCCAAAGATTCCTGTTGCATGTGAAAGTAGAAACTCGCCCGATTACAACGGTATGTGTATTTTTTCCCTACGCCATTCTGGTTAAGCGTTTGGAGCAGCAGAATTGCGAAAAATTTCTTGCCTTCTCAACCATTTCTTTGCTTCAAGCTCCCATATCTCGCGAACGGATTGACCTAACCCAAAAATTCCTATGGCATCTGAAAGTAGAAACTCATCCGATTACAACGGTATGTGTATATTTTCCCTAGGCCATTCTGGTTAAGCATATGGAGCAGCAGAATTGCGAAAAATTTTTTGCCTTCTCAACCATTTCTTGGCTTCAAACTCCCATATCTCGCGAACGGATTGACCTAACCCAAAAATTCCTGATGCGTCTGAAAGTAGAAACTCGCCCGATTACAACGGTATGTGTATTTTTTCCCTACGCCATGGTTAAGCGTTTGGGGCAGCAGAATTGCGAAAAATTTCTTGCCTTCTCAACCATTTCTTGGCTTCAAACTCCCATATCTCGCGAACGGATTGACATAACCCAAAAATTCCTGTGCGTCTGAAAGTAGAAACTCGCCCGATAACAATGCTATGTGTATTTTTTCCCTAGGCCATTCTGGATAAGCGTTTGGAGCAGCAGAATT
Organism: Ptiloglossa arizonensis; assembly: GCF_051014685.1. NCBI lineage: Eukaryota > Metazoa > Arthropoda > Insecta > Hymenoptera > Colletidae > Ptiloglossa > Ptiloglossa arizonensis. The sequence goes on along the minus strand of NW_027478728.1, from coordinate 456,269 downwards.
GCGAAAAATTTTTTGCCTTCTCAACCATTTCTTGTCTTCAAACTCCCATATCTCGCGAACGGATTGACCTAATCCAAAAATTCCTATTGCATCTGAAAGTAGAAACTCGCCCGATTACAGCAGTATTTGTATTTTTTCCCTAGGCCGTTCTGGTTAAGCGTTTGGAGCAGCAGAATTGCGAAAAATGTTTTGCCTTCTCAACCATTTCTTGGCTTCAAAGTCCCATATCTCGCGAACGGATTGACATAACCCAAAAATTCCTATTGCATCTGAAAGTAGAAACTCGCCCGATTACAACGGTATGTGTATTTTTTCCCTACGCCATTCTGGTTAAGCGTTTGGAGCAGCAGAATTGCGAAAAATTTCTTGCCTTCTCAACCATTTCTTGTCTTCAAACTCCCATATCTCGCGAACGGATTGACCTAATCCAAAAATTCCTATTGCATCTGAAAGTAGAAACTCGCCCGATTACAGCGGTATTTGTATTTTTTCCCTACGCCATTCTGGTTAAGCGTTTGGAGCAGCAGAATTGCGAAAAATTTCTTGCCTTCTCAACCATTTCTTGGCTTCAAACTCCCATATCTCGCGAACGGATTGACATAACCCAAAAATTCCTGTTGCGTCTGAAAGTAGAAACTCGCCCGATTACAACGCTATGTGTATTTTTTCCCTAGGCCATTCTGGATAAGCGATTGGAGCAGCAGAATTGCGAAAAATTTTTTGCCTTCTTAACCATTTCTTGGCTTCAAACTCCCATATCTCGCGAACGGATTGACCTAACCCAAAAATTCCTATGGCATCTGAAAGTAGAAACTCACCCGATTACAACGGTATGTGTATATTTTCCCTAGGCCATTCTGGTTAAGCGTTTGGAGCAGCAGAATTGCGAAAAATTTTTTGCCTTCTCAAACATTTCTTGGCTTCAAACTCCCTTATCTCGCGAACGGATTGACGTAACTCAAAAATTCCAGTTGCATCTGAGAGTAGAAACTCGCCCGATTACAACGGTATTTGTATTTTTTCCCTAGGCCGTTCTGGTTAAGCGTTTGGAGCAGCAGAATTGCGAAAAATTTTTTGCCTTCTCAACCATTTCTTGGCTTCAAAGAACCATATCTCGCGAACGGATTGACATAACCCAAAAATTCCTATTGCATCTGAAAGTAGAAACACGCCCGATTACAGCGGTATTTGTATTTTTTCCCTAGGCCGTTCTGGTTAAGCGTTTGGAGCAGCAGAATTGCGAAAAATTTTTTGCCTTCTCAACCATTTCTTGGCTTCAAAGTCCCATATCTCGCGAACGGATTGACATAACCCAAAAATTCCTATTGCATCTGAAAGTAGAACCTCGCCCGATTACAACGGTATGTGTATATTTTCCCTAGGCCATTCTGGTTAAGCGTTTGGAGCAGCAGAAGTGCGAAAAATTTGTTGTCTTCTCAACCATTTCTTAGCTTCAAACTCCCATATCTCGCGAACGGATTGACGTAACCCAAAGATTCCTGTTGCATGTGAAAGTAGAAACTCGCCCGATTACAACGGTATGTGTATTTTTTCCCTACGCCATTCTGGTTAAGCGTTTGGAGCAGCAGAATTGCGAAAAATTTCTTGCCTTCTCAACCATTTCTTTGCTTCAAACTCCCATATCTCGCGAACGGATTGACCTAACCCAAAAATTCCTATGGCATCTGAAAGTAGAAACTCACCCGATTACAACGGTATGTGTATATTTTCCCTAGGCCATTCTGGTTAAGCGTATGGAGCAGCAGAATTGCGAAAAATTTTTTGCCTTCTCAACCATTTCTTGGCTTCAAACTCCCATATCTCGCGAACGGATTGACCTAACCCAAAAATTCCTGATGCGTCTGAAAGTAGAAACTCGCCCGATTACAACGGTATGTGTATTTTTTCCCTACGCCATGGTTAAGCGTTTGGGGCAGCAGAATTGCGAAAAATTTCTTGCCTTCTCAACCATTTCTTGGCTTCAAACTCCCATATCTCGCGAACGGATTGACATAACCCAAAAATTCCTGTTGCGTCTGAAAATAGAAACTCGCCCGATTACAACGCTATGTGTATTTTTTCCCTAGGCCATTCTGGATAAGCGTTTGGAGCAGCAGAATTGCGAAAAATTTTTTGCCTTCTCAACCATTTCTTGTCTTCAAACTCCCATATCTCGCGAACGGATTGACCTAATCCAAAAATTCCTATTGCATCTGAAAGTAGAAACTCGCCCGATTACAGCGGTATTTGTATTTTTTCCCTAGGCCGTTCTGGTTAAGCGTTTGGAGCAGCAGAATTGCGAAAAATGTCTTGCCTTCTCAACCATTTCTTGGCTTCAAAATCCCATATATCGCGAACGGATTGACATAACCCAAAAATTCCTATTGCATCTGAAAGTAGAAACTCGCCCGATTACAACGGTATGTGTATTTTTTCCCTACGCCATTCTGGTTAAGCGTTTGGAGCAGCAGAATTGCGAAAAATTTCTTGCCTTCTCAACCATTTCTTGGCTTCAAACTCCCATATCTCGCGAACGGATTGACATAACCCAAAAATTCCTGTTGCGTCTGAAAGTAGAAACTCGCCCGATTACAACGCTATGTGTATTTTTTCCCTAGGCCATTCTGGATAAGCGTTTGGAGCAGCAGAATTGCGAAAAATTTTTTGCCTTCTCAACCATTTCTTGGCTTCAAACTCCCATATCTCGCGAACGGATTGACCTAACCCAAAAATTCCTATGGCATCTGAAAGTAGAAACTCACCCGATTACAACGGTATGTGTATATTTTCCCTAGGCCATTCTGGTTAAGCGTTTGGAGCAGCAGAATTGCGAAAAATTTTTTGCCTTCTCAAACATTTCTTGGCTTCAAACTCCCTTATCTCGCGAACGGATTGACGTAACTCAAAAATTCCAGTTGCATCTGAGAGTAGAAACTCGCCCGATTACAACGGTATTTGTATTTTTTCCCTAGGCCGTTCTGGTTAAGCGTTTGGAGCAGCAGAATTGCGAAAAATTTTTTGCCTTCTCAACCATTTCTTGGCTTCAAAGAACCATATCTCGCGAACGGATTGACATAACCCAAAAATTCCTATTGCATCTGAAAGTAGAAACTCGCCCGATTACAACGGTATTTGTTTTTTTTCCCTAGGCCGTTCTGGTTAAGCGTTTGGAGCAGCAGAATTGCGAAAAATTTTTTGCCTTCTCAACCATTTCTTGGCTACAAAGTCCCATATCTCGCGAACGGATTGACATAACCCAAAAATTCCTATTGCATCTGAAAGTAGAACCTCGCCCGATTACAACGGTATGTGTATATTTTCCCTAGGCCATTCTGGTTAAGCGTTTGGAGCAGCAGAAGTGCGAAAAATTTGTTGTCTTCTCAACCATTTCTTAGCTTCAAACTCCCATATCTCGCGAACGGATTGACGTAACCCAAAGATTCCTGTTGCATGTGAAAGTAGAAACTCGCCCGATTACAACGGTATTTGTATTTTTTCCCTACGCCATTCTGGTTAAGCGTTTGGAGCAGCAGAATTGCGAAAAATTTCTTGCCTTCTCAACCATTTCTTTGCTTCAAACTCCCATATCTCGCGAACGGATTGACCTAACCCAAAAATTCCTATGGCATCTGAAAGTAGAAACTCACCCGATTACAACGGTATGTGTATTTTTTCCCTAGGCCATTCTGGTTAAGCGTATGGAGCAGCAGAGTTGCGAAAAATTTTTTGCCTTCTCAACCATTTCTTGGCTTCAAACTCCCATATCTCGCGAACGGATTGACCTAACCCAAAAATTCCTGTTGCATCTGAAAGTAGAAACTCGCCCGATTACAACGGTATGTGTATTTTTTCCCTACGCCATGGTTAAGCGTTTGGGGCAGCAGAATTGCGAAAAATTTCTTGCCTTCTCAACCATTTCTTGGCTTTAAACTCCCATATCTCGCGAACGGATTGACATAACCCAAAAATTCCTGTTGCCTCTGAAAGTAGAAACTCGCCCGATTACAACGCTATGTGTATTTTTTCCCTAGGCCATTCTGGATAAGCGTTTGGAGCAGCAGAATTGCGAAAAAATTTTTGCCTTCTCAACCATTTCTTGGCTTCAAACTCCCATATCTCGCGAACGGATTGACCTAACCCAAAAATTCCTATTGCATCTGAAAGTAGAAACTCGCCCCATTACAACGGTATGGGTATTTTTTCCCGAGGCCATTCTGGTTAAGCGTTTGGAGCAGCAGAATTGCGAAAAATTTTTTGCCTTCTCAACCATTTCTTAGCTTCAAAGTCCCATATCTCGCGAACGGATTGACCAAACCCAAAAATTCCTGCTGCGTCTGAAAGTAGAAACTCGCCCGATTACAACGGTATGTGTATTTTTTCCCTACGCCATTCTGGTTAAGCGTTTGGAGCAGCAGAATTGCGAAAAATTTCTTGCCTTCTCAACCATTTCTTTGCTTCAAACTCCCATATCTCGCGAACGGATTGACCTAACCCAAAAATTCCTATGGCATCTGAAAGTAGAAACTCACCCGATTACAACGGTATGTGTATATTTTCCCTAGGCCATTCTGGTTAAGCGTATGGAGCAGCAGAATTGCGAAAAATTTTTTGCCTTCTCAACCATTTCTTGGCTTCAAACTCCCATATCTCGCGAACGGATTGACCTAACCCAAAAATTCCTGATGCGTCTGAAAGTAGAAACTCGCCCGATTACAACGGTATGTGTATTTTTTCCCTACGCCATGGTTAAGCGTTTGGGGCAGCAGAATTGCGAAAAATTTCTTGCCTTCTCAACCATTTCTTGGCTTCAAACTCCCATATCTCGCGAACGGATTGACATAACCCAAAAATTCCTGTTGCGTCTGAAAATAGAAACTCGCCCGATTACAACGTTATGTGTATTTTTTCCCTAGGGCATTCTGGATAAGCGTTTGGAGCAGCAGAATTGCGAAAAATTTTTTGCCTTCTCAACCATTTCTTGTCTTCAAACTCCCATATCTCGCGAACGGATTGACCTAATCCAAAAATTCCTATTGCATCTGAAAGTAGAAACTCGCCCGATTACAGCGGCATTTGTATTTTTTCCCTAGGCCGTTCTGGTTAAGCGTTTGGAGCAGCAGAATTGCGAAAAATGTCTTGCCTTCTCAACCATTTCTTGGCTTCAAAATCCCATATATCGCGAACGGATTGACATAACCCAAAAATTCCTATTGCATCTGAAAGTAGAAACTCGCCCGATTACAACGGTATGTGTATTTTTTCCCTACGCCATTCTGGTTAAGCGTTTGGAGCAGCAGAATTGCGAAAAATTTCTTGCCTTCTCAACCATTTCTTGGCTTCAAACTCCCATATCTCGCGAACGGATTGACATAACCCAAAAATTCCTGTTGCGTCTGAAAGTAGAAACTCGCCCGATTACAACGCTATGTGTATTTTTTCCCTAGGCCATTCTGGATAAGCGTTTGGAGCAGCAGAATTGCGAAAAATTTTTTGCCTTCTCAACCATTTCTTGGCTTCAAACTCCCATATCTCGCGAACGGATTGACCTAACCCAAAAATTCCTATGGCATCTGAAAGTAGAAACTCACCCGATTACAACGGTATGTGTATATTTTCCCTAGGCCATTCTGGTTAAGCGTTTGGAGCAGCAGAATTGCGAAAAATTTTTTGCCTTCTCAAACATTTCTTGGCTTCAAACTCCCTTATCTCGCGAACGGATTGACGTAACTCAAAAATTGCAGTTGCATCTGAGAGTAGAAACTCGCCCGATTACAACGGTATTTGTATTTTTTCCCTAGGCCGTTCTGGTTAAGCGTTTGGAGCAGCAGAATTGCGAAAAATTTTTTGCCTTCTCAACCATTTCTTGGCTTCAAAGAACCATATCTCGCGAACGGATTGACATAACCCAAAAATTCCTATTGCATCTGAAAGTAGAAACTCGCCCGATTACAACGGTATTTGTTTTTTTTCCCTAGGCCGTTCTGGTTAAGCGTTTGGAGCAGCAGAATTGCGAAAAATTTTTTGCCTTCTCAACCATTTCTTGGCTACAAAGTCCCATATCTCGCGAACGGATTGACATAACCCAAAAATTCCTATTGCATCTGAAAGTAGAACCTCGCCCGATTACAACGGTATGTGTATATTTTCCCTAGGCCATTCTGGTTAAGCGTTTGGAGCAGCAGAAGTGCGAAAAATTTGTTGTCTTCTCAACCATTTCTTAGCTTCAAACTCCCATATCTCGCGAACGGATTGACGTAACCCAAAGATTCCTGTTGCATGTGAAAGTAGAAACTCGCCCGATTACAACGGTATTTGTATTTTTTCCCTACGCCATTCTGGTTAAGCGTTTGGAGCAGCAGAATTGCGAAAAATTTCTTGCCTTCTCAACCATTTCTTTGCTTCAAACTCCCATATCTCGCGAACGGATTGACCTAACCCAAAAATTCCTATGGCATCTGAAAGTAGAAACTCACCCGATTACAACGGTATGTGTATTTTTTCCCTAGGCCATTCTGGTTAAGCGTATGGAGCAGCAGAGTTGCGAAAAATTTTTTGCCTTCTCAACCATTTCTTGGCTTCAAACTCCCATATCTCGCGAACGGATTGACCTAACCCAAAAATTCCTGTTGCATCTGAAAGTAGAAACTCGCCCGATTACAACGGTATGTGTATTTTTTCCCTACGCCATGGTTAAGCGTTTGGGGCAGCAGAATTGCGAAAAATTTCTTGCCTTCTCAACCATTTCTTGGCTTTAAACTCCCATATCTCGCGAACGGATTGACATAACCCAAAAATTCCTGTTGCCTCTGAAAGTAGAAACTCGCCCGATTACAACGCTATGTGTATTTTTTCCCTAGGCCATTCTGGATAAGCGTTTGGAGCAGCAGAATTGCGAAAAATTTTTTGCCTTCTCAACCATTTCTTGGCTTCAAACTCCCATATCTCGCGAACGGATTGACCTAACCCAAAAATTCCTATTGCATCTGAAAGTAGAAACTCGCCCCATTACAACGGTATGGGTATTTTTTCCCGAGGCCATTCTGGTTAAGCGTTTGGAGCAGCAGAATTGCGAAAAATTTTTTGCCTTCTCAACCATTTCTTAGCTTCAAAGTCCCATATCTCGCGAACGGATTGACCAAACCCAAAAATTCCTGCTGCGTCTGAAAGTAGAAACTCGCCCGATTACAACGGTATGTGTATTTTTTCCCTACGCCATTCTGGTTAAGCGTTTGGAGCAGCAGAATTGCGAAAAATTTCTTGCCTTCTCAACCATTTCTTTGCTTCAAACTCCCATATCTCGCGAACGGATTGACCTAACCCAAAAATTCCTATGGCATCTGAAAGTAGAAACTCACCCGATTACAACGGTATGTGTATTTTTTCCCTAGGCCATTCTGGTTAAGCGTTTGGAGCAGCAGAAGTGCGAAAAATTTGTTGTCTTCTCAACCATTTCTTGGCTTCAAAGAACCATATCTCGCGAACGGATTGACATAACCCAAAAATTCCTATTGCATCTGAAAGTAGAAACACGCCCGATTACAGCGGTATTTGTATTTTTTCCCTAGGCCGTTCTGGTTAAGCGTTTGGAGCAGCAGAATAGCGAAAAATTTTTTGCCTTCACAACCATTTCTTGGCTTCAAAGTCCCATATCTCGCGAACGGATTGACATAACCCAAAAATTCCTATTGCATCTGAAAGTAGAAACTCGCCCGATTACAACGGTATGTGTATATTTTCCCTAGGCCATTCTGGTTAAGCGTTTGGAGCAGCAGAAGTGCGAAAAATTTGTTGTCTTCTCAACCATTTCTTAGATTCAAACTCCCATATCTCGCGAACGGATTGACGTAACCCAAAGATTCCTGTTGCATGTGAAAGTAGAAACTCACCCGATTACAACGGTATGTGTATTTTTTCCCTACGCCATTCTGGTTAAGCGTTTGGAGCAGCAGAATTGCGAAAAATTTCTTGCCTTCTCAACCATTTCTTAGCTTCAAACACCCATATCTCGCGAACGGATTGACCAAACCCAGAAGTTCCTGCTGCGTCTGAAAGAAGAAACTCGCCCGATTACAACGATATGCGTATTTTTTCCCTAGGGCATTCTGGTTAAGCGCTTGGAGCAGCAGAATTGCGAAAAATTTATTGCCTTCTCAACCATTTCTTGGCTTCAAACTCCCATATCTCGCGAACGGATTGACCTAACCCAAAAATTCCTGTTGCGTCTGAAAGTAGAAACTCGCCCGATTACAACGCTATGTGTATTTTTTCCCGAGGCCATTCTGGTTAAGCGTTTGGAGCAGCAGAATTGCGAAAAAATTTTTGCCTTCTCAACCATTTCTTAGCTTCAAAGTCCCATATCTCGCGAACGGATTGACCAAACACAAAAATTCCTGCTGCGTCTGAAACTAGAATCTCGCCCGATTACAACGGTATGCGTATTTTTTCCCTAGGCCATTCTGGTTAAGCGTTTGGAGCAGCAGAATTGCGAAAAATTTTTTGCCTTCTCAACCATTTCTTAGCTTCAAAGTCCCATATCTCGCGAACGGATTGACGTAACTCAAAAATTCCAGTTGCATCTGAGAGTAGAAACTCGCCCGATTACAAAGGTATGTGTATTTTTTCCCTAGGCCATTCTGGTTAAGCGTTTGGAGCAGCAGAAGTGCGACAAATTTGTTGTCTTCTCAACCATTTCTTAGCTTCAAACTCCCACATCTCGCGAACGGATTGACGTAACCCAAAGATTCCTGTTGCATCTGAAAGTAGAAACTCGCCCGATTACAACGGTATGTGTATTTTTTCCCTACGCCATTCTAGTTAAGCGTTTAGAGCAGCAGAATTGCGAAAAATTTCTGGCCTTCTCAACCATTTCTTGGCTTCAAACTCCCATATCTCGCGAACGGATTGACCTAACCCAAAAATTCCTATTGCATCTGAAAGTAGACACTCGCCCGATTACAGCGGTAATTGTATTTTTTCCCTAGGCCGTTCTGGTTAAGCGTTTGGAGCAGCAGAATTGCGAAAAATTTTTTGTCTTCTCAACCATTTCTTGGCTTCAAAGTCCCATATCTCGCGAACGGATTGACATAACCCAAAAATTCCTATTGCATCTGAAAGTAGAAACTCGCCCGATTACAACGGTATGTGTATTTTTTCCCTACGCCATTCTGGTTAAGCGTTTGGAGCAGCAGAATTGCGAAAACTTTCTTGCCTTCTCAACCATTTCTTGGCTTCAAACTCCCATATCTCGCGAACGGATTGACCTAACCCAAAAATTCCTATTGCACCTGAAGGTAGAAACTCGCCCCATTACAACGGTATGTGTATTTTTTCCCGAGGCCATTCTGGTTAAGCGTATGGAGCAGCAGAATTGCGAAAAATTTTTTGCCTTCTCAACCATTTCTTGGCTTCAAACTCCCATATCTCGCGAACGGATTGACCTAACCCAAAAATTCCTGTTGCATCTGAAAGTAGAAACTCGCCCGAATACAACGCTATGTGTATTTTTTCCCTAGGCCATTCTGGTTAAGCGTTTGGAGCAGCAGAAGTGCGAAGAATTTGTTGTCTTCTCAACCACTTTTTAGCTTCAAACTCCCATATCTCGCGAACGGATTGACCAAACCCAGAAGTTCCTGCTGCGTCTGAAAGTAGAAACTCGCCCGATTACAACGATATGCGTATTTTTCCCCTAGGGCATTCTGGTTAAGCGTTTGGAGCAGCAGAATTGCGAAAAATTTCTTGCCTTCTCAACCATTTCTTGGCTTCAAACTCCCATAACTCGCGAACGGATTGACCTAACCCAAAAATTCCTATGGCAACTGAAAGTAGAAACTCACCCGATTACAACGATATGCGTATTTTTTCCCTAGGCCATTCTGGTTAAGCGTTTGGAGCAGCAGAAGTGCGAAAAATTTGTTGTCTTCTCAACCATTTCTTAGCTTCAAAGTCCATATCTCGCGAACGGATTGACGTAACCCAAAATTTCCTATTGCATCTGAAAGTAGAAACTCGCCCGATTACAACGGTATGTGTATTTTTTCCCTAGGCCATTCTGGTTAAGCGTTTGGAGCAGCAGAAGTGCGACAAATTTGTTGTCTTCTCAACCATTTCTTAGCTTCAAACTCCCACATCTCGCGAACGGATTGACGTAACCCAAAGATTCCTGTTGCATCTGAAAGTAGAAACTCGCCCGATTACAACGGTATGTGTATTTTTTCCCTACGCCATTCTAGTTAAGCGTTTAGAGCAGCAGAATTGCGAAAAATTTCTTGCCTTCTCAACCATTTCTTGGCTTCAAACTCCCATATCTCGCGAACGGATTGACCTAACCCAAAAATTCCTATTGCATCTGAAAGTAGAAGCTCGCCCGATTACAGCGGTAATTGTATTTTTTCCCTAGGCCGTTCTGGTTAAGCGTTTGGAGCAGCAGAATTGCGAAAAATTTTTTGTCTTCTCAACCATTTCTTGGCTTCAAAGTCCCATATCTCGCGAACGGATTGACATAACCCAAAAATTCCTATTGCATCTGAAAGTAGAAACTCGCCCGATTACAACGGTATGTGTATTTTTTCCCTACGCCATTCTGGTTAAGCGTTTGGAGCAGCAGAATTGCGAAAACTTTCTTGCCTCCTCAACCATTTCTTGGCTTCAAACTCCCATATCTCGCGAACGGATTGACCTAACCCAAAAATTCCTATTGCACCTGAAAGTAGAAACTCGCCCCATTACAACGGTATGTGTATTTTTTCCCGAGGCCATTCTGGTTAAGCGTTTGGAGCAGCAGAATTGCGAAAAATTTTTTGCCTTCTCAACCATTTCTTAGTTTCAAAGTCCCATATCTCGCGAACGGATTGACCTAACCCAAAAATTCCTATTGCATCTGAAAGTAGAAACTCCCCCGATTACAACTGTATTTGTATTTTTTCCCTAGGCCATTCTGGTTAAGCGTATGGAGCAGCAGAATTGCGAAAAATTTTTTGCCTTCTCAACCATTTCTTGGCTTCAAACTCCCATATCTCGCGAACGGATTGACCTAACCCAAAAATTCCTGTTGCATCTGAAAGTAGAAACTCGCCCGAATACAACGCTATGTGTATTTTTTCCCTAGGCCATTCTGGTTAAGCGTTTGGAGCAGCAGAAGTGCGAAGAATTTGTTGTCTTCTCAACCACTTCTTAGCTTCAAACTCCCATATCTCGCGAACGGATTGACCAAACCCAGAAGTTCCTGCTGCGTCTGAAAGTAGAAACTCGCCCGATTACAACGATATGCGTATTTTTTCCCTAGGGCATTCTGGTTAAGCGTTTGGAGCAGCAGAATTGCGAAAAATTTCTTGCCTTCTCAACCATTTCTTGGCTTCAAACTCCCATAACTCGCGAACGGATTGACCTAACCCAAAAATTCCTATGGCAACTGAAAGTAGAAACTCACCCGATTACAACGATATGGGTATTTTTTCCCTAGGCCATTCTGGTTAAGCGTTTGGAGCAGCAGAAGTGCGAAAAATTTGTTGTCTTCTCAACCATTTCTTAGCTTCAAAGTCCATATCTCGCGAACGGATTGACGTAACCCAAAATTTCCTATTGCATCTGAAAGTAGAAACTCGCCCGATTACAACGGTATGTGTATTTTTTCCCTAGGCCATTCTGGTTAAGCGTTTGGAGCAGCAGAAGTGCGAAAAATTTGTTGTCTTCTCAACCATTTCTTAGCTTCAAAATCCCATATCTCGCGAACGGATTGACCGAACCCAAAAATTCCTGCTGCGTCTGAAAGTAGAATCTCGCCCGATTACAACGGTAGGCGTATTTTTTCCCTAGGCCATTCTGGTTAAGCGTTTGGAGCAGCAGAAGTGCGAAAAATTTGTTGTCTTCTCAACCATTTCTTAGCTTCAAACTCCCATATCTCGCGAACGGATTGACGTAACTCAAAAATTCCAGTTGCATCTGAGAGTAGAAACTCGCCCGATTACAACGGTATGCGTATTTTTTCCCTATGCCATTCTGGTTAAGCGTTTGGAGCAGCAGAATTGCGAAAAATTTCTTGCCTTCTCAACCATTTCTTGGCTTCAAACTCCCATATCTCGCGAACGGATTGACCTAACCCAAAAATTCCTATTGCATCTGAAAGTAGAAACTCGCCCGATTACAACGGTATTTGTATTTTTTCCCTAGGCCATTCTGGTTAAGCGTATGGAGCAGCAGAATTGCGAAAAATTTTTTGCCTTCTCAACCATTTCTTGGCTTCAAAGTCCCATTTCTCGCGAACGGATTGACCTAACCCAAAAATTCCTATTGCATCTGAAAGTAGAATCTCGCCCGATTACAACGGTATGTGTATTTTTTCCCTAGGCCATTCTGGTTAAGCGTTTGGAACAGCAGAATTGTGAAAATTTTTTGCCTTCTCTACCATTTCTTGGCTTCAAACTCCCATATCTCGCGAACGGATTGACCTAACCCAAAAATTCCTATTGCATCGGAATGTAGAAACTCGCCCGATTACAACGGTATGTGTATTTTTTCCCTAGGTCATTCTCGTTAAGCGTTTGGAGCAGCAGAATTGTGAAAAATTTTTTGCCTTCTCTACCATTTCTTGGCTTCAAACTCCCATATCTCGCGAACGGATTGACCTAACCCAAAAATTCCTATTGCATCTGAAAGTAGAAACTCGCCCGATTACAACGGTATGTGGATTTTTTCCCTAGGCCATTCAGGTTAAGCGTTTGGAGCAGCAGAATAGCAAAAAATTTTTTGCCTTCTCAACCATTTCTTGGCTTCAAACTCCCATATCTCGCGAACGGATTGACCTAACCCAAAAATTCCTATTGCACCTGAAAGTAGAAACTCGCCCGATTAGAGCGGTATGTGTATTTTTTCCCTAGGCCATTCTGGTTAAGCGTTTGGAGCAGCAGAAGTGCGAAAAATTTGTTGTCTTCTCAACCATTTCTTAGTTTCAAACTCCCATATCTCGCGAACGGATTGACCAAACCCAAAAATTCCTGCTGCGTCTGAAAGTAGAAACTCGCCCGATTACAACGGTGTGCGTATTTTTTCCCTAGGCCATTCTGGTTAAGCGTTTGGAGCAGCAGAAGTGCGAAAAATTTGTTGTCTCCTCAACCATTTCTTAGCTTCAAAATCCCATATCTCGCGAACGGATTGACCGAACCCAAAAATTCCTGCTGCGTCTGAAAGTAGAATCTCGCCCGATTACAACGGTATGCGTATTTTTTCCCTAGGCCATTCTGGTTAAGCGTTTGGAGCAGCAGAAGTGCGAAGAATTTGTTGTCTTCTCAACCACTTCTTAGCTTCAAACTCCCATATCTCGCGAACGGATTGACCAAACCCAGAAGTTCCTGCTGCGTCTGAAAGCAGAAACTCGCCCGATTACAACGGTATGCGTATTTTTTCCCTATGCCATTCTGGTTAAGCGTTTGGAGCAGCAGAATTGCGAAAACTTTCTTGCCTTCTCAACCATTTCTTGGCTTCAAACTCCCATATCTCGCGAACGGATTGACCTAACCCAAAAATTCCTATTGCACCTGAAAGTAGAAACTCGCCCCATTACAACGGTATGTGTATTTTTTCCCGAGGCCATTCTGGTTAAGCGTTTGGAGCAGCAGAATTGCGAAAAATTTTTTGCCTTCTCAACCATTTCTTAGTTTCAAAGTCCCATATCTCGCGAACGGATTGACCTAACCCAAAAATTCCTGTTGCATCTGAAAGTAGAAACTCGCCCGAATACAACGCTATGTGTATTTTTTCCCTAGGCCATTCTGGTTAAGCGTTTGGAGCAGCAGAAGTGCGAAGAATTTGTTGTCTTCTCAACCACTTCTTAGCTTCAAACTCCCATATCTCGCGAACGGATTGACCAAACCCAGAAGTTCCTGCTGCGTCTGAAAGTAGAAACTCGCCCGATTACAACGATATGCGTATTTTTTCCCTAGGGCATTCTGGTTAAGCGTTTGGAGCAGCAGAATTGCGAAAAATTTCTTGCCTTCTCAACCATTTCTTGGCTTCAAACTCCCATAACTCGCGAACGGATTGACCTAACCCAAAAATTCCTATGGCAACTGAAAGTAGAGACTCACCCGATTACAACGATATGCGTATTTTTTCCCTAGGCCATTCTGGTTAAGCGTTTGGAGCAGCAGAAGTGCGAAAAATTTGTTGTCTTCTCAACCATTTCTTAGCTTCAAAGTCCATATCTCGCGAACGGATTGACGTAACCCAAAATTTCCTATTGCATCTGAAAGTAGAAACTCGCCCGATTACAACGGTATGTGTATTTTTTCCCTAGGCCATTCTGGTTAAGCGTTTGGAGCAGCAGAAGTGCGACAAATTTGTTGTCTTCTCAACCATTTCTTAGCTTCAAACTCCCACATCTCGCGAACGGATTGACGTAACCCAAAGATTCCTGTTGCATCTGAAAGTAGAAACTCGCCCGATTACAACGGTATGTGTATTTTTTCCCTACGCCATTCTAGTTAAGCGTTTAGAGCAGCAGAATTGCGAAAAATTTCTTGCCTTCTCAACCATTTCTTGGCTTCAAACTCCCATATCTCGCGAACGGATTGACCTAACCCAAAAATTCCTATTGCATCTGAAAGTAGAAACTCGCCCGATTACAGCGGTAATTGTATTTTTTCCCTAGGCCGTTCTGGTTAAGCGTTTGGAGCAGCAGAATTGCGAAAAATTTTTTGTCTTCTCAACCATTTCTTGGCTTCAAAGTCCCATATCTCGCGAACGGATTGACATAACCCAAAAATTCCTATTGCATCTGAAAGTAGAAACTCGCCCGATTACAACGGTATGTGTATTTTTTCCCTACGCCATTCTGGTTAAGCGTTTGGAGCAGCAGAATTGCGAAAACTTTCTTGCCTTCTCAACCATTTCTTGGCTTCAAACTCCCATATCTCGCGAACGGATTGACCTAACCCAAAAATTCCTATTGCACCTGAAAGTAGAAACTCGCCCCATTACAACGGTATGTGTATTTTTTCCCGAGGCCATTCTGGTTAAGCGTTTGGAGCAGCAGAATTGCGAAAAATTTTTTGCCTTCTCAACCATTTCTTAGTTTCAAAGTCCCATATCTCGCGAACGGATTGACCTAACCCAAAAATTCCTATTGCATCTGAAAGTAGAAACTCGCCCGATTACAACGGTATTTGTATTTTTTCCCTAGGCCATTCTGGTTAAGCGTATGGAGCAGCAGAATTGCGAAAAATTTTTTGCCTTCTCAACCATTTCTTGGCTTCAAACTCCCATATCTCGCGAACGGATTGACCTAACCCAAAAATTCCTGTTGCATCTGAAAGTAGAAACTCGCCCGAATACAACGCTATGTGTATTTTTTCCCTAGGCCATTCTGGTTAAGTGTTTGGAGCAGCAGAAGTGCGAAGAATTTGTTGTCTTCTCAACCACTTCTTAGCTTCAAACTCCCATATCTCGCGAACGGATTGACCAAACCCAGAAGTTCCTGCTGCGTCTGAAAGTAGAAACTCGCCCGATTACAACGATATGCGTATTTTTTCCCTAGGGCATTCTGGTTAAGCGTTTGGAGCAGCAGAATTGCGAAAAATTTCTTGCCTTCTCAACCATTTCTTGGCTTCAAACTCCCATAACTCGCGAACGGATTGACCTAACCCAAAAATTCCTATGGCAACTGAAAGTAGAAACTCACCCGATTACAACGATATGCGTATTTTTTCCCTAGGCCATTCTGGTTAAGCGTTTGGAGCAGCAGAAGTGCGAAAAATTTGTTGTCTTCTCAACCATTTCTTAGCTTCAAAGTCCATATCTCGCGAACGGATTGACGTAACCCAAAATTTCCTATTGCATCTGAAAGTAGAAACTCGCCCGATTACAACGGTATGTGTATTTTTTCCCTAGGCCATTCTGGTTAAGCGTTTGGAGCAGCAGAAGTGCGAAAAATTTGTTGTCTTCTCAACCATTTCTTAGCTTCAAAATCCCATATCTCGCGAACGGATTGACCGAACCCAAAAATTCCTGCTGCGTCTGAAAGTAGAATCTCGCCCGATTACAACGGTAGGCGTATTTTTTCCCTAGGCCATTCTGGTTAAGCGTTTGGAGCAGCAGAAGTGCGAAAAATTTGTTGTCTTCTCAACCATTTCTTAGCTTCAAACTCCCATATCTCGCGAACGGATTGACGTAACTCAAAAATTCCAGTTGCATCTGAGAGTAGAAACTCGCCCGATTACAACGGTATGCGTATTTTTTCCCTATGCCATTCTGGTTAAGCGTTTGGAGCAGCAGAATTGCGAAAAATTTCTTGCCTTCTCAACCATTTCTTGGCTTCAAACTCCCATATCTCGCGAACGGATTGACCTAACCCAAAAATTCCTATTGTATCTGAAAGTAGAAACTCGCCCGATTACAACGGTATTTGTATTTTTTCCCTAGGCCATTCTGGTTAAGCGTATGGAGCAGCAGAATTGCGAAAAATTTTTTGCCTTCTCAACCATTTCTTGGCTTCAAAGTCCCATTTCTCGCGAACGGATTGACCTAACCCAAAAATTCCTATTGCATCTGAAAGTAGAATCTCGCCCGATTACAACGGTATGTGTATTTTTTCCCTAGGCCATTCTGGTTAAGCGTTTGGAACAGCAGAATTGTGAAAATTTTTTGCCTTCTCTACCATTTCTTGGCTTCAAACTCCCATATCTCGCGAACGGATTGACCTAACCCAAAAATTCCTATTGCATCGGAATGTAGAAACTCGCCCGATTACAACGGTATGTGTATTTTTTCCCTAGGTCATTCTGGTTAAGCGTTTGGAGCAGCAGAATTGTGAAAAATTTTTTGCCTTCTCTACCATTTCTTGGCTTCAAACTCCCATATCTCGCGAACGGATTGACCTAACCCAAAAATTCCTATTGCATCTGAAAGTAGAAACTCGCCCGATTACAACGGTATGTGGATTTTTTCCCTAGGCCATTCAGGTTAAGCGTTTGGAGCAGCAGAATAGCAAAAAATTTTTTGCCTTCTCAACCATTTCTTGGCTTCAAACTCCCATATCTCGCGAACGGATTGACCTAACCCAAAAATTCCTATTGCACCTGAAAGTAGAAACTCGCCCGATTAGAGCGGTATGTGTATTTTTTCCCTAGGCCATTCTGGTTAAGCGTTTGGAGCAGCAGAAGTGCGAAAAATTTGTTGTCTTCTCAACCATTTCTTAGTTTCAAACTCCCATATCTCGCGAACGGATTGACCAAACCCAAAAATTCCTGCTGCGTCTGAAAGTAGAAACTCGCCCGATTACAACGGTGTGCGTATTTTTTCTCTAGGCCATTCTGGTTAAGCGTTTGGAGCAGCAGAAGTGCGAAAAATTTGTTGTCTCCTCAACCATTTCTTAGCTTCAAAATCCCATATCTCGCGAACGGATTGACCGAACCCAAAAATTCCTGCTGCGTCTGAAAGTAGAATCTCGCCCGATTACAACGGTATGCGTATTTTTTCCCTAGGCCATTCTGGTTAAGCGTTTGGAGCAGCAGAAGTGCGAAAAATTTGTTGTCTTCTCAACCATTTCTTAGCTTCAAACTCCCATATCTCGCGAACGGATTGACGTAACTCAAAAATTCCAGTTGCATCTGAGAGTAGAAACTCGCCCGATTACAACGGTATGCGTATTTTTTCCCTAGGCCATTCTGGTTAAGCGTTTGGAGCAGCAGAATTGCGAAAAATTTTTTGCCTTCTCAACCATTTCTTGTCTTCAAACTCCCATATCTCGCGAACGGATTGACCTAACCCAAAAATTCCTATTGCATCTGAAAGAAGAAACTCGCTCGATTACAGCGGTATTTGTATTTTTTCCCTAGGCCGTTCTGGTTAAGCGTTTGGAGCAGCAGAAGTGCGAAGAATTTGTTGTCTTCTCAACCACTTCTTAGCTTCAAACTCCCATATCTCGCGAACGGATTGACCAAACCCAGAAGTTCCTGCTGCGTCTGAAAGTAGAAACTCGCCCGATTACAACGGTATGCGTATTTTTTCCCTATGCCATTCTGGTTAAGCGTTTGGAGCAGCAGAATTGCGAAAAATTTCTTGCCTTCTCAACCATTTCTTGGCTTCAAACTCCCATATCTCGCGAACGGATTGACCTAACCCAAAAATTCCTATTGCATCTGAAAGTAGATACTCGCCCGATTACAACGGTATTTGTATTTTTTCCCTAGGCCATTCTGGTTAAGCGTATGGAGCAGCAGAATTGCGAAAAATTTTTTGCCTTCTCAACCATTTCTTGGCTTCAAAGTCCCATTTCTCGCGAACGGATTGACCTAACCCAAAAATTCCTATTGCATCTGAAAGTAGAATCTCGCCCGATTACAACGGTATGTGTATTTTTTCCCTAGGCCATTCTGGTTAAGCGTTTGGAACAGCAGAATTGTGAAAATTTTTTGCCTTCTCTACCATTTCTTGGCTTCAAACTCCCATATCTCGCGAACGGATTGACCTAACCCAAAAATTCCTATTGCATCGGAACGTAGAAACTCGCCCGATTACAACGGTATGTGTATTTTTTCCCTAGGTCATTCTGGTTAAGCGTTTGGAGCAGCAGAATTGTGAAAAATTTTTTGCCTTCTCTACCATTTCTTGGCTTCAAACTCCCATATCTCGCGAACGGATTGACCTAACCCAAAAATTCCTATTGCATCTGAAAGTAGAAACTCGCCCGATTACAACGGTATGTGGATTTTTTCCCTAGGCCATTCAGGTTAAGCGTTTGGAGCAGCAGAATAGCAAAAAATTTTTTGCCTTCTCAACCATTTCTTGGCTTCAAACTCCCATATCTCGCGAACGGATTGACCTAACCCAAAAATTCCTATTGCACCTGAAAGTAGAAACTCGCCCGATTAGAGCGGTATGTGTATTTTTTCCCTAGGCCATTCTGGTTAAGCGTTTGGAGCAGCAGAAGTGCGAAAAATTTGTTGTCTTCTCAACCATTTCTTAGTTTCAAACTCCCATATCTCGCGAACGGATTGACCAAACCCAAAAATTCCTGCTGCGTCTGAAAGTAGAAACTCGCCCGATTACAACGGTGTGCGTATTTTTTCCCTAGGCCATTCTGGTTAAGCGTTTGGAGCAGCAGAAGTGCGAAAAATTTGTTGTCTCCTCAACCATTTCTTAGCTTCAAAATCCCATATCTCGCGAACGGATTGACCGAACCCAAAAATTCCTGCTGCGTCTGAAAGTAGAATCTCGCCCGATTACAACGGTATGCGTATTTTTTCCCTAGGCCATTCTGGTTAAGCGTTTGGAGCAGCAGAAGTGCGAAAAATTTGTTGTCTTCTCAACCATTTCTTAGCTTCAAACTCCCATATCTCGCGAACGGATTGACGTAACTCAAAAATTCCAGTTGCATCTGAGAGTAGAAACTCGCCCGATTACAACGGTATGCGTATTTTTTCCCTAGGCCATTCTGGTTAAGCGTTTGGAGCAGCAGAATTGCGAAAAATTTTTTGCCTTCTCAACCATTTCTTGTCTTCAAACTCCCATATCTCGCGAACGGATTGACCTAACCCAAAAATTCCTATTGCATCTGAAAGAAGAAACTCGCTCGATTACAGCGGTATTTGTATTTTTTCCCTAGGCCGTTCTGGTTAAGCGTTTGGAGCAGCAGAATTGCGGAAAATTTTTTGCCTTCTCTACCATTTCTTGGCTTCAAACTCCCATATCTCGCGAACGGATTGACCTAACCCAAAAATTCCTATTGCATCTGAAAGTAGGAACTCGCCCGATTACAACGGTATTTGTATTTTTTCCCTAGGCCATTCTGGTTAAGCGTTTGGAGCAGCAGAATTGTGAAAAATTTTTTGCCTTCTCTACCATTTCTTGGCTTCAAACTCCCATATCTCGCGAACGGATTGACCTAACCCAAAAATTCCTATTGCATCTGAAAGTAGAAACTCGCCCGATTACAACGGTATGTGTATTTTTTCCCTAGGTCATTCTGGTTAAGCGTTTGGAGCAGCAGAATTGTGAAAAATTTTTTGCCTTCTCTACCATTTCTTGGCTTCAAACTCCCATATCTCGCGAACGGATTGACCTAACCCAAAAATTCCTATTGCATCTGAATGTAGAAACTCGCCCGATTACAACGGTATGTGTATTTTTTCCCTAGGTCATTCTGGTTAAGCGTTTGGAGCAGCAGAATTGTGAAAAATTTTTTGCCTTCTCTACCATTTCTTGGCTTCAAACTCCCATATCTCGCGAACGGATTGACCTAACCCAAAAATTCCTATTGCATCTGAAAGTAGAAACTCGCCCGATTACAACGGTATGTGGATTTTTTCCCTAGGCCATTCAGGTTAAGCGTTTGGAGCAGCAGAATTGCAAAATATTTTTTGCCTTCTCAACCATTTCTTGGCTTCAAACTCCCATATCTCGCGAACGGATTGACCTAACCCAAAAATTCCTATTGCTCCTGAAAGTAGAAACTCGCCCGATTAGAGCGGTATGTGTATTTTTTCCCTAGGCCATTCTGGTTAAGCGTTTGGAGCAGCAGAAGTGCGAAAAATTTGTTGTCTTCTCAACCATTTCTTAGCTTCAAAGTCCCATATCTCGCGAACGGATTGACGTAACCCAAAATTTCCTATTGCATCTGAAAGTAGAAACTCGCCCGATTACAACGGTATGTGTATTTTTTCCCTAGGCCATTCTGGTTAAGCGTTTGGAGCAGCAGAAGTGCGAAAAATTTGTTGTCTTCTCAACCATTTCTTAGTTTCAAACTCCCATATCTCGCGAACGGATTGACCAAACCCAAAAATTCCTGCTGCGTCTGAAAGCAGAAACTCGCCCGATTACAACGGTGTGCGTATTTTTTCCCTAGGCCATTCTGGTTAAGCGTTTGGAGCAGCAGAAGTGCGAAAAATTTGTTGTCTCCTCAACCATTTCTTAGCTTCAAAATCCCATATCTCGCGAACGGATTGACCGAACCCAAAAATTCCTGCTGCGTCTGAAAGTAGAATCTCGCCCGATTACAACGGTATGCGTATTTTTTCCCTAGGCCATTCTGGTTAAGCGTTTGGAGCAGCAGAAGTGCGAAAAATTTGTTGTCTTCTCAACCATTTCTTAGCTTCAAACTCCCATATCTCGCGAACGGATTGACGTAACTCAAAAATTCCAGTTGCATCTGAGAGTAGAAACTCGCCCGATTACAACGGTATGCGTATTTTTTCCCTAGGCCATTCTGGTTAAGCGTTTGGAGCAGCAGAATTGCGAAAAATTTTTTGCCTTCTCAACCATTTCTTGTCTTCAAATTCCCATATCTCGCGAACGGATTGACCTAACCCAAAAATTCCTATTGCATCTGAAAGAAGGAACTCGCTCGATTACAGCGGTATTTGTATTTTTTCCCTAGGCCGTTCTGGTTAAGCGTTTGGAGCAGCAGAATTGCGGAAAATTTTTTGCCTTCTCTACCATTTCTTGGCTTCAAACTCCCATATCTCGCGAACGGATTGACCTAACCCAAAAATTCCTATTGCATCTGAAAGTAGAAACTCGCCCGATTACAACGGTATTTGTATTTTTTCCCTAGGCCATTCTGGTTAAGCGTTTGGAGCAGCAGAATTGTGAAAAATTTTTTGCCTTCTCTACCATTTCTTGGCTTCAAACTCCCATATCTCGCGAACGGATTGACCTAACCCAAAAATTCCTATTGCATCTGAAAGTAGAAACTCGCCCGATTACAACGGTATGTGTATTTTTTCCCTAGGCCATTCTGGTTAAGCGTTTGGAGCAGCAGAAGTGCGAAAAATTTGTTGCCTTCTCAACCATTTCTTGGCTTCAAACTCCCATATCTCGCGAACGGATTGACCTAACCCAAAAATTCCTATTGCATCTGAAAGTAGAAACTCGCCCCATTACAACGGTATGTGTATTTTTTCCCGAGGCCATTCTGGTTAAGCGTTTGGAGCAGCAGAAGTGCGAAAAATTTGATGTCTTCTCAACCATTTCTTAGCTTCAAAATCCCATATCTCGCGAACGGATTGACCGAACCCAAAAATTCCTGCTGCGTCTGAAAGTAGAATCTCGCCCGATTACAACGGTATGCGTATTTTTTCCCTAGGCCATTCTGGTTAAGCGTTTGGAGCAGCAAAAGTGCGAAAAATTTGTTGTCTTCTCAACCATTTCTTAGCTTCAAACTCCCATATCTCGCGAACGGATTGACGTAACTCAAAAATTCCAGTTGCATCTGAGAGTAGAAACTCGCCCGATTACAACGGTATGCGTATTTTTTCCCTAGGCCATTCTGGTTAAGCGTTTGGAGCAGCAGAATTGCGAAAAATTTTTTGCCTTCTCAACCATTTCTTGTCTTCAAACTCCCATATCTCGCGAACGGATTGACCTAACCCAAAAATTCCTATTGCATCTGAAAGAAGAAACTCGCCCGATTACAACGGTATGTGTATTTTTTCCCTAGGCCATTCTGGTTAAGCGTTTGGAGCAGCAGAATTGCGAAAAATTTTTTGCCTTCTCAACCATTTCTTGTCTTCAAACTCCCATATCTCGCGAACGGATTGACCTAACCCAAAAATTCCTATTGCATCTGAAAGTAGAAACTCGCCCGGTTACAGCGGTATTTGTATTTTTTCGCTAGGCCGTTCTGGTTAAGAGTTTGGAGCAGCAGAATTGCGAAAAATTTTTTGCCTTCTCAACCATTTCTTGGCTTCAAAGTCCCATATCTCGCGAACGGATTGATATAACCCAAAAATTCCTATTGCATCTGAAAGTAGAAACTCGCCCGATTACTACGGTATGTGTATTTTTTCCCTAGGCCATTCTGGTTAAGCGTTTGGAGCAGCAGAAGTGCGAAAAATTTGTTGTCTTCTCAACCATTTCTTAGTTTCAAACTCCCATATCTCGCGAACGGATTGACCAATCCCAAAAATTCCTGCTGCGTCTGAAAGTAGAAACTCGCCCGTTTACAACGGTATGCGTATTTTTTCCCTAGGCCATTCTGGTTAAGCGTTTGGAGCAGCAGAAGTGCGAAAAATTTGATGTCTTCTCAACCATTTCTTAGCTTCAAAATCCCATATCTCGCGAACGGATTGACCTAACCCAAAAATTCCTATTGCATCTGAAAGAAGAAACTCGCCCGATTACAACGGTATGTGTATTTTTTCCCTAGGCCATTCTGGATAAGCGTTTGGAGCAGCAGAATTGCGAAAAATTTTTTGCCTTCTCAACCATTTCTTGTCTTCAAACTCCCATATCTCGCGAACGGATTGACCTAACCCAAAAATTCCTATTGCATCTGAAAGTAGAAACTCGCCCGGTTACAGCGGTATTTGTATTTTTTCCCTAGGCCGTTCTGGTTAAGAGTTTGGAGCAGCAGAATTGCGAAAAATTTTTTGCCTTCTCAACCATTTCTTGGTTTCAAAGTCCCATATCTCGCGAACGGATTGATATAACCCAAAAATTCCTATTGCATCTGAAAGTAGAAACTCGCCCGATTACAGCGGTATTTGTATTTTTTCCCTAGGCCGTTCTGGTTAAGCGTTTGGAGCAGCAGAATTGCGAAAAATTTTTTGCCTTCTCAATCATTTCTTGGCTTCAAAGTCCCATATCTCGCGAACGGATTGACATAACCCAAAAATTCCTATTGCATCTGAAAGTAGAAACTCGCCCGATTACAACGGTATGTGTATTTTTTCCCTAGGCCATTCTGGTTAAGCGTTTGGAGCAGCAGAAGTGCGAAAAATTTGTTGCCTTCTCAACCATTTCTTGGCTTCAAACTCCCATATCTCGCGAACGGATTGACCTAACCCAAAAATTCCTATTGCATCTGAAAGTAGAAACTCGCCCCATTACAACGGTATGTGTATTTTTTCCCGAGGCCATTCTGGTTAAGCGTTTGGAGCAGCAGAAGTGCGAAAAATTTGATGTCTTCTCAACCATTTCTTAGCTTCAAAATCCCATATCTCGCGAACGGATTGACCGAACCCAAAAATTCCTGCTGCGTCTGAAAGTAGAATCTCGCCCGATTACAACGGTATGCGTATTTTTTCCCTAGGCCATTCTGGTTAAGCGTTTGGAGCAGCAAAAGTGCGAAAAATTTGTTGTCTTCTCAACCATTTCTTAGCTTCAAACTCCCATATCTCGCGAACGGATTGACGTAACTCAAAAATTCCAGTTGCATCTGAGAGTAGAAACTCGCCCGATTACAACGGTATGCGTATTTTTTCCCTAGGCCATTCTGGTTAAGCGTTTGGAGCAGCAGAATTGCGAAAAATTTTTTGCCTTCTCAACCATTTCTTGTCTTCAAACTCCCATATCTCGCGAACGGATTGACCTAACCCAAAAATTCCTATTGCATCTGAAAGAAGAAACTCGCCCGATTACAACGGTATGTGTATTTTTTCCCTAGGCCATTCTGGTTAAGCGTTTGGAGCAGCAGAATTGCGAAAAATTTTTTGCCTTCTCAACCATTTCTTGTCTTCAAACTCCCATATCTCGCGAACGGATTGACCTAACCCAAAAATTCCTATTGCATCTGAAAGTAGAAACTCGCCCGGTTACAGCGGTATTTGTATTTTTTCGCTAGGCCGTTCTGGTTAAGAGTTTGGAGCAGCAGAATTGCGAAAAATTTTTTGCCTTCTCAACCATTTCTTGGCTTCAAAGTCCCATATCTCGCGAACGGATTGATATAACCCAAAAATTCCTATTGCATCTGAAAGTAGAAACTCGCCCGATTACTACGGTATGTGTATTTTTTCCCTAGGCCATTCTGGTTAAGCGTTTGGAGCAGCAGAAGTGCGAAAAATTTGTTGTCTTCTCAACCATTTCTTAGTTTCAAACTCCCATATCTCGCGAACGGATTGACCAATCCCAAAAATTCCTGCTGCGTCTGAAAGTAGAAACTCGCCCGTTTACAACGGTATGCGTATTTTTTCCCTAGGCCATTCTGGTTAAGCGTTTGGAGCAGCAGAAGTGCGAAAAATTTGATGTCTTCTCAACCATTTCTTAGCTTCAAAATCCCATATCTCGCGAACGGATTGACCTAACCCAAAAATTCCTATTGCATCTGAAAGAAGAAACTCGCCCGATTACAACGGTATGTGTATTTTTTCCCTAGGCCATTCTGGATAAGCGTTTGGAGCAGCAGAATTGCGAAAAATTTTTTGCCTTCTCAACCATTTCTTGTCTTCAAACTCCCATATCTCGCGAACGGATTGACCTAACCCAAAAATTCCTATTGCATCTGAAAGTAGAAACTCGCCCGGTTACAGCGGTATTTGTATTTTTTCCCTAGGCCGTTCTGGTTAAGAGTTTGGAGCAGCAGAATTGCGAAAAATTTTTTGCCTTCTCAACCATTTCTTGGTTTCAAAGTCCCATATCTCGCGAACGGATTGATATAACCCAAAAATTCCTATTGCATCTGAAAGTAGAAACTCGCCCGATTACAGCGGTATTTGTATTTTTTCCCTAGGCCGTTCTGGTTAAGCGTTTGGAGCAGCAGAATTGCGAAAAATTTTTTGCCTTCTCAATCATTTCTTGGCTTCAAAGTCCCATATCTCGCGAACGGATTGACATAACCCAAAAATTCCTATTGCATCTGAAAGTAGAAACTCGCCCGATTACAACGGTATGTGTATTTTTTCCCTAGGCCATTCTGGTTAAGCGTTTGGAGCAGCAGAAGTGCGAAAAATTTGTTGCCTTCTCAACCATTTCTTGGCTTCAAACTCCCATATCTCGCGAACGGATTGACCTAACCCAAAAATTCCTATTGCATCTGAAAGTAGAAACTCGCCCCATTACAACGGTATTTGTATTTTTTCCCGAGGCCATTCTGGTTAAGCGTTTGGAGCAGCAGAAGCGCGAAAAATTTGATGTCTTCTCAACCATTTCTTAGCTTCAAAATCCCATATCTCGCGAACGGATTGACCGAACCCAAAAATTCCTGCTGCGTCTGAAAGTAGAATCTCGCCCGATTACAACGGTATGCGTATTTTTTCCCTAGGCCATTCTGGTTAAGCGTTTGGAGCAGCAAAAGTGCGAAAAATTTGTTGTCTTCTCAACCATTTCTTAGCTTCAAACTCCCATATCTCGCGAACGGATTGACGTAACTCAAAAATTCCAGTTGCATCTGAGAGTAGAAACTCGCCCGATTACAACGGTATGCGTATTTTTTCCCTAGGCCATTCTGGTTAAGCGTTTGAAGCAGCAGAATTGCGAAAAATTTTTTGCCTTCTCAACCATTTCTTGTCTTCAAACTCCCATATCTCGCGAACGGATTGACCTAACCCAAAAATTCCTATTGCATCTGAAAGAAGAAACTCGCCCGATTACAACGGTATGTGTATTTTTTCCCTAGGCCATTCTGGTTAAGCGTTTGGAGCAGCAGAATTGCGAAAAATTTTTTGCCTTCTCAACCATTTCTTGTCTTCAAACTCCCATATCTCGCGAACGGATTGACCTAACCCAAAAATTCCTATTGCATCTGAAAGTAGAAACTCGCCCGATTACAACGGTATGTGTATTTTTTCCCTAGGCCATTCTGGTTAAGCGTTTGGAGCAGCAGAAGTGCGAAAAATTTGTTGCCTTCTCAACCATTTCTTGGCTTCAAACTCCCATATCTCGCGAACGGATTGACCTAACCCAAAAATTCCTATTGCATCTGAAAGTAGAAACTCGCCCCATTACAACGGTATTTGTATTTTTTCCCTAGGCCATTCTGGTTAAGCGTTTGGAGCAGCAAAAGTGCGAAAAATTTGTTGTCTTCTCAACCATTTCTTAGCTTCAAACTCCCATATCTCGCGAACGGATTGACGTAACTCAAAAATTCCAGTTGCATCTGAGAGTAGAAACTCGCCCGATTACAACGGTATGCGTATTTTTTCCCTAGGCCATTCTGGTTAAGCGTTTGAAGCAGCAGAATTGCGAAAAATTTTTTGCCTTCTCAACCATTTCTTGTCTTCAAACTCCCATATCTCGCGAACGGATTGACCTAACCCAAAAATTCCTATTGCATCTGAAAGAAGAAACTCGCCCGATTACAACGGTATGTGTATTTTTTCCCTAGGCCATTCTGGTTAAGCGTTTGGAGCAGCAGAATTGCGAAAAATTTTTTGCCTTCTCAACCATTTCTTGTCTTCAAACTCCCATATCTCGCGAACGGATTGACCTAACCCAAAAATTCCTATTGCATCTGAAAGTAGAAACTCGCCCGATTACAACGGTATGTGTATTTTTTCCCTAGGCCATTCTGGTTAAGCGTTTGGAGCAGCAGAAGTGCGAAAAATTTGTTGCCTTCTCAACCATTTCTTGGCTTCAAACTCCCATATCTCGCGAACGGATTGACCTAACCCAAAAATTCCTATTGCATCTGAAAGTAGAAACTCGCCCCATTACAACGGTATTTGTATTTTTTCCCGAGGCCATTCTGGTTAAGCGTTTGGAGAAGCAGAAGTGCGAAAAATTTGATGTCTTCTCAACCATTTCTTAGCTTCAAAATCCCATATCTCGCGAACGGATTGACCGAACCCAAAAATTCCTGCTGCGTCTGAAAGTAGAATCTCGCCCGATTACAACGGTATGCGTATTTTTTCCCTAGGCCATTCTGGTTAAGCGTTTGGAGCAGCAGAAGTGCGAAAAATTTGTTGTCTTCTCAACCATTTCTTAGCTTCAAACTCCCATATCTCGCGAACGGATTGACGTAACTCAAAAATTCCAGTTGCATCTGAGAGTAGAAACTCGCCCGATTACAACGGTATGCGTATTTTTTCCCTAGGCCATTCTGGTTAAGCGTTTGAAGCAGCAGAATTGCGAAAAATTTTTTGCCTTCTCAACCATTTCTTGTCTTCAAACTCCCATATCTCGCGAACGGATTGACCTAACCCAAAAATTCCTATTGCATCTGAAAGAAGAAACTCGCCCGATTACAACGGTATGTGTATTTTTTCCCTAGGCCATTCTGGTTAAGCGTTTGGAGCAGCAGAATTGCGAAAAATTTTTTGCCTTCTCAACCATTTCTTGTCTTCAAACTCCCATATCTCGCGAACGGATTGACCTAACCCAAAAATTCCTATTGCATCTGAAAGTAGAAACTCGCCCGGTTACAGCGGTATTTGTATTTTTTCGCTAGGCCGTTCTGGTTAAGAGTTTGGAGCAGCAGAATTGCGAAAAATTTTTTGCCTTCTCAACCATTTCTTGGCTTCAAAGTCCCATATCTCGCGAACGGATTGATATAACCCAAAAATTCCTATTGCATCTGAAAGTAGAAACTCGCCCGATTACAGCGGTATTTGTATTTTTTCCCTAGGCCGTTCTGGTTAAGCGTTTGGAGCAGCAGAATTGCGAAAAATTTTTTGCCTTCTCAATCATTTCTTGGCTTCAAAGTCCCATATCTCGCGAACGGATTGACATAACCCAAAAATTCCTATTGCATCTGAAAGTAGAAACTCGCCCGATTACAACGGTATGTGTATTTTTTCCCTAGGCCATTCTGGTTAAGCGTTTGGAGCAGCAGAAGTGCGAAAAATTTGTTGCCTTCTCAACCATTTCTTGGCTTCAAACTCCCATATCTCGCGAACGGATTGACCTAACCCAAAAATTCCTATTGCATCTGAAAGTAGAAACTCGCCCCATTACAACGGTATTTGTATTTTTTCCCGAGGCCATTCTGGTTAAGCGTTTGGAGAAGCAGAAGTGCGAAAAATTTGATGTCTTCTCAACCATTTCTTAGCTTCAAAATCCCATATCTCGCGAACGGATTGACCGAACCCAAAAATTCCTGCTGCGTCTGAAAGTAGAATCTCGCCCGATTACAACGGTATGCGTATTTTTTCCCTAGGCCATTCTGGTTAAGCGTTTGGAGCAGCAGAAGTGCGAAAAATTTGTTGTCTTCTCAACCATTTCTTAGCTTCAAACTCCCATATCTCGCGAACGGATTGACGTAACTCAAAAATTCCAGTTGCATCTGAGAGTAGAAACTCGCCCGATTACAACGGTATGCGTATTTTTTCCCTAGGCCATTCTGGTTAAGCGTTTGAAGCAGCAGAATTGCGAAAAATTTTTTGCCTTCTCAACCATTTCTTGTCTTCAAACTCCCATATCTCGCGAACGGATTGACCTAACCCAAAAATTCCTATTGCATCTGAAAGAAGAAACTCGCCCGATTACAACGGTATGTGTATTTTTTCCCTAGGCCATTCTGGTTAAGCGTTTGGAGCAGCAGAATTGCGAAAAATTTTTTGCCTTCTCAACCATTTCTTGTCTTCAAACTCCCATATCTCGCGAATGGATTGACCTAACCCAAAAATTCCTATTGCATCTGAAAGTAGAAACTCGCCCGGTTACAGCGGTATTTGTATTTTTTCGCTAGGCCGTTCTGGTTAAGAGTTTGGAGCAGCAGAATTGCGAAAAATTTTTTGCCTTCTCAACCATTTCTTGGCTTCAAAGTCCCATATCTCGCGAACGGATTGATATAAGCCAAAAATTCCTATTGCATCTGAAAGTAGAAACTCGCCCGATTACAGCGGTATTTGTATTTTTTCCCTAGGCCGTTCTGGTTAAGCGTTTGGAGCAGCAGAATTGCGAAAAATTTTTTGCCTTCTCAATCATTTCTTGGCTTCAAAGTCCCATATCTCGCGAACGGATTGACATAACCCAGAAATTCCTATTGCATCTGAAAGTAGAAACTCGCCCGATTACAACGGTATGTGTATTTTTTCCCTAGGCCATTCTGGTTAAGCGTTTGGAGCAGCAGAAGTGCGAAAAATTTGTTGCCTTCTCAACCATTTCTTGGCTTCAAACTCCCATATCTCGCGAACGGATTGACCTAACCCAAAAATTCCTATTGCATCTGAAAGTAGAAACTCGCCCCATTACAACGGTATGTGTATTTTTTCCCGAGGCAATTCTGGTTAAGCGTTTGGAGCAGCAGAATTGCGAAAAATTTTTGCCTTCTCAACCATTTCTTAGTTTCAAAGTCCCATATCTCGCGAACGGATTGACCAAACCCAAAAATTCCTGCTGCGTCTGAAAGTAGAAACTCGCCCGATTACAACGGTATGCGTATTTTTTCCCTAGGCCATTCTGGTTAAGCGTTTGGAGCAGCAGAAGTGCGAAAAATTTGTTGTCTTCTCAACCATTTCTTAGCTTCAAAATCCCATATCTCTCGAACGGATTGACGCAACCCAAAAATTCCTGCTGCGTCTGAAAGTAGAATCTCGCCCGATTACAACGGTATGCGTATTTTTTCCCTAGGCCATTCTGGTTAAGCGTTTGGAGCAGCAGAAATGCGAAAAATTTGTTGTCTTCTCAACCATTTCTTAGCTTCAAACTCCCATATCTCGCGAACGGATTGACCTAACCCAAAAATTCCTATTGCATCTGAAAGAAGAAACTCGCCCGATTACAGCGGTATATGTATTTTTTCCCTAGGCCGTTCTGGTTAAGCGTTTGGAGCAGCAGAATTGCGAAAAATTTTTTGCCTTCTCTACCATTTCTTGGCTTCAAACTCCCATATCTCGCGAACGGATTGACATAACCCAAAAATTCCTATTGCATCTGAAAGAAGAAACTCGCCCGATTACAACGGTATGTGTATTTTTTCCCTAGGCCATTCTGGTTAAGCGTTTGGAGCAGCAGAATTGCGAAAAATTTTTTGCCTTCTCAACCATTTCTTGTCTTCAAACTCCCATATCTCGCGAACGGATTGACATAACCCAAAAATTCCTATTGCATCTGAAAGTAGAAACTCGCCCGGTTACAGCGGTATTTGTATTTTTTCGCTAGGCCGTTCTGGTTAAGAGTTTGGAGCAGCAGAATTGCGAAAAATTTTTTGCCTTCTCAACCATTTCTTGGGTTCAAAGTCCCATATCTCGCGAACGGATTGATATAAGCCAAAAATTCCTATTGCATCTGAAAGTAGAAACTCGCCCGATTACAGCGGTATTTGTATTTTTTCCCTAGGCCGTTCTGGTTAAGCGTTTGGAGCAGCAGAATTGCGAAAAATTTTTTGCCTTCTCAATCATTTCTTGGCTTCAAAGTCCCATATCTCGCGAACGGATTGACATAACCCAGAAATTCCTATTGCATCTGAAAGTAGAAACTCGCCCGATTACAACGGTATGTGTATTTTTTCCCTAGGCCATTCTGGTTAAGCGTTTGGAGCAGCAGAAGTGCGAAAAATTTGTTGCCTTCTCAACCATTTCTTGGCTTCAAACTCCCATATCTCGCGAACGGATTGACCTAACCCAAAAATTCCTATTGCATCTGAAAGTAGAAACTCGCCCCATTACAACGGTATGTGTATTTTTTCCCGAGGCAATTCTGGTTAAGCGTTTGGAGCAGCAGAATTGCGAAAAATTTTTGCCTTCTCAACCATTTCTTAGTTTCAAAGTCCCATATCTCGCGAACGGATTGACCAAACCCAAAAATTCCTGCTGCGTCTGAAAGTAGAAACTCGCCCGATTACAACGGTATGCGTATTTTTTCCCTAGGCCATTCTGGTTAAGCGTTTGGAGCAGCAGAAGTGCGAAAAATTTGTTGTCTTCTCAACCATTTCTTAGCTTCAAAATCCCATATCTCTCGAACGGATTGACGCAACCCAAAAATTCCTGCTGCGTCTGAAAGTAGAATCTCGCCCGATTACAACGGTATGCGTATTTTTTCCCTAGGCCATTCTGGTTAAGCGTTTGGAGCAGCAGAAATGCGAAAAATTTGTTGTCTTCTCAACCATTTCTTAGCTTCAAACTCCCATATCTCGCGAACGGATTGACCTAACCCAAAAATTCCTATTGCATCTGAAAGAAGAAACTCGCCCGATTACAGCGGTATATGTATTTTTTCCCTAGGCCGTTCTGGTTAAGCGTTTGGAGCAGCAGAATTGCGAAAAATTTTTTGCCTTCTCTACCATTTCTTGGCTTCAAACTCCCATATCTCGCGAACG
Source organism: Ptiloglossa arizonensis (assembly GCF_051014685.1). Classification (NCBI taxonomy): domain Eukaryota; kingdom Metazoa; phylum Arthropoda; class Insecta; order Hymenoptera; family Colletidae; genus Ptiloglossa; species Ptiloglossa arizonensis. The sequence continues at coordinate 424,369 of NW_027478728.1, read as the reverse complement.
GATTGACCTAACCCAAAAATTCCTATTGCATCTGAAAGTAGAAACTCGCCTGATTACGACGGTATTTGTATTTTTTCCCTAGGCCATTCTGGTTAAGCGTATGGAGCAGCAGAATTGCGAAAAATTTTTTGCCTTCTCAACCATTTCTTGGCTTCAAAGTCCCATAACTCGCGAACGGATTGACCTAACCCAAAAATTCCTATTGCATCTGAAAGTAGAATCTCGCCCGATTACAACGGTATGTGTATTTTTTCCCTTGGCCATTCTGGTTAAGCGTTTGGAGCAGCAGAATTGTGAAAAATTTTTTGCCTTCTCTACCATTTCTTGGATTCAAACTCCCATATCTCGCGAACGGATTGACCTAACCCAAAAATTCCTATTGCACCTGAAAGTAGAAACTCGCCCGATTAGAGCGGTATGTGTATTTTTTCCCTAGGCCATTCTGCTTAAGCGTTTGGAGCAGCAGAAGTGCGAAAAATTTGTTGTCTTCTCAACCATTTCTTAGTTTCAAAGTCCCATATCTCGCGAACGGATTGACGTAACCCAAAATTTCCTATTGCATCTGAAAGTAGAAACTCGCCCGGTTACAGCGGTATTTGTATTTTTTCGCTAGGCCGTTCTGGTTAAGAGTTTGGAGCAGCAGAATTGCGAAAAATTTTTTGCCTTCTCAACCATTTCTTGGCTTCAAAGTCCCATATCTCGCGAACGGATTGATATAACCCAAAAATTCCTATTGCATCTGAAAGTAGAAACTCGCCCGATTACAACGGTATGTGTATTTTTTCCCTAGGCCATTCTGGTTAAGCGTTTGGAGCAGCAGAAGTGCGAAAAATTTGTTGCCTTCTCAACCATTTCTTGGCTTCAAACTCCCATATCTCGCGAACGGATTGACCTAACCCAAAAATTCCTATTGCATCTGAAAGTAGAAACTCGCCCCATTACAACTGTATTTGTATTTTTTCCCGAGGCCATTCTGGTTAAGCGTTTGGAGAAGCAGAAGTGCGAAAAATTTGATGTCTTCTCAACCATTTCTTAGCTTCAAAATCCCATATCTCGCGAACGGATTGACCGAACCCAAAAATTCCTGCTGCGTCTGAAAGTAGAATCTCGCCCGATTACAACGGTATGCGTATTTTTTCCCTAGGCCATTCTGGTTAAGCGTTTGGAGCAGCAAAAGTGCGAAAAATTTGTTGTCTTCTCAACCATTTCTTAGCTTCAAACTCCCATATCTCGCGAACGGATTGACGTAACTCAAAAATTCCAGTTGCATCTGAGAGTAGAAACTCGCCCGATTACAACGGTATGCGTATTTTTTCCCTAGGCCATTCTGGTTAAGCGTTTGAAGCAGCAGAATTGCGAAAAATTTTTTGCCTTCTCAACCATTTCTTGTCTTCAAACTCCCATATCTCGCGAACGGATTGACCTAACCCAAAAATTCCTATTGCATCTGAAAGAAGAAACTCGCCCGATTACAACGGTATGTGTATTTTTTCCCTAGGCCATTCTGGTTAAGCGTTTGGAGCAGCAGAATTGCGAAAAATTTTTTGCCTTCTCAACCATTTCTTGTCTTCAAACTCCCATATCTCGCGAACGGATTGACCTAACCCAAAAATTCCTATTGCATCTGAAAGTAGAAACTCGCCCGGTTACAGCGGTATTTGTATTTTTTCGCTAGGCCGTTCTGGTTAAGAGTTTGGAGCAGCAGAATTGCGAAAAATTTTTTGCCTTCTCAACCATTTCTTGGCTTCAAAGTCCCATATCTCGCGAACGGATTGATATAAGCCAAAAATTCCTATTGCATCTGAAAGTAGAAACTCGCCCGATTACAGCGGTATTTGTATTTTTTCCCTAGGCCGTTCTGGTTAAGCGTTTGGAGCAGCAGAATTGCGAAAAATTTTTTGCCTTCTCAATCATTTCTTGGCTTCAAAGTCCCATATCTCGCGAACGGATTGACATAACCCAGAAATTCCTATTGCATCTGAAAGTAGAAACTCGCCCGATTACAACGGTATGTGTATTTTTTCCCTAGGCCATTCTGGTTAAGCGTTTGGAGCAGCAGAAGTGCGAAAAATTTGTTGCCTTCTCAACCATTTCTTGGCTTCAAACTCCCATATCTCGCGAACGGATTGACCTAACCCAAAAATTCCTATTGCATCTGAAAGTAGAAACTCGCCCCATTACAACGGTATGTGTATTTTTTCCCGAGGCAATTCTGGTTAAGCGTTTGGAGCAGCAGAATTGCGAAAAATTTTTTGCCTTCTCAACCATTTCTTAGTTTCAAAGTCCCATATCTCGCGAACGGATTGACCAAACCCAAAAATTCCTGCTGCGTCTGAAAGTAGAAACTCGCCCGATTACAACGGTATGCGTATTTTTTCCCTAGGCCATTCTGGTTAAGCGTTTGGAGCAGCAGAAGTGCGAAAAATTTGTTGTCTTCTCAACCATTTCTTAGCTTCAAAATCCCATATCTCTCGAACGGATTGACGCAACCCAAAAATTCCTGCTGCGTCTGAAAGTAGAATCTCGCCCGATTACAACGGTATGCGTATTTTTTCCCTAGGCCATTCTGGTTAAGCGTTTGGAGCAGCAGAAATGCGAAAAATTTGTTGTCTTCTCAACCATTTCTTAGCTTCAAACTCCCATATCTCGCGAACGGATTGACCTAACCCAAAAATTCCTATTGCATCTGAAAGAAGAAACTCGCCCGATTACAGCGGTATATGTATTTTTTCCCTAGGCCGTTCTGGTTAAGCGTTTGGAGCAGCAGAATTGCGAAAAATTTTTTGCCTTCTCTACCATTTCTTGGCTTCAAACTCCCATATCTCGCGAACGGATTGACCTAACCCAAAAATTCCTATTGCATCTGAAAGTAGAAACTCGCCTGATTACGACGGTATTTGTATTTTTTCCCTAGGACATTCTGGTTAAGCGTATGGAGCAGCAGAATTGCGAAAAATTTTTTGCCTTCTCAACCATTTCTTGGCTTCAAAGTCCCATAACTCGCGAACGGATTGACCTAACCCAAAAATTCCTATTGCATCTGAAAGTAGAATCTCGCCCGATTACAACGGTATGTGTATTTTTTCCCTTGGCCATTCTGGTTAAGCGTTTGGAGCAGCAGAATTGTGAAAAATTTTTTGCCTTCTCTACCATTTCTTGGATTCAAACTCCCATATCTCGCGAACGGATTGACCTAACCCAAAAATTCCTATTGCATCTGAAAGTAGAAACTCGCCCGATTACAACGGTATGTGTATTTTTTCCCTAGGTCATTCTGGTTAAGCGTTTGGAGCAGCAGAATTGTGAAAAATTGTTTGCCTTCTCTACCATTTCTTGGCTTCAAAGTCCCATATCTCGCGAACGGATTGACCTAACCCAAAAATTCCTATTGCATCTGAAAGTAGAAATTCGCCCGATTACAACGGTATGTGTATTTTTTCCCTAGGCCATTCTGGTTAAGCGTTTGGAGCAGCAGAATTGCAAAAAATTTTTTGCCTTCTCAACCATTTCTTGGCTTCAAACTCCCATATCTCGCGAACGGATTGACCTAACCCAAAAATTCCTATTACACCTGAAAGTAGAAACTCGCCCGATTAGAGCGGTATGTGTATTTTTTCCCTAGGCCATTCTGGTTAAGCGTTTGGAGCAGCAGAAGTGCGAAAAATTTGTTGTCTTCTTAACCATTTCTTAGTTTCAAAGTCCCATATCTCGCGAACGGATTGACGTAACCCAAAATTTCCTATTGCATCTGAAAGTAGAAACTCGCCCGATTACAACGGTATGTGTATTTTTTCCCTAGGCCATTCTGGTTAAGCGTTTGGAGCAGCAGAAGTGCGAAAAATTTGTTGTCTTCTCAACCATTTCTTAGTTTCAAAATCCCATATCTCGCGAACGGATTGACCGAACCCAAAAATTCCTGCTGCGTCTGAAAGTAGAATCTCGCCCGATTACAACGGTATGCGTATTTTTTCCCTAGGCCATTCTGGTTAAGCGTTTGGAGCAGCAGAAGTGCGAAAAATTTGTTGTCTTCTCAACCATTTCTTAGCTTCAAACTCCCATATCTCGCGAACGGATTGACGTAACTTAAAAATTCCAGTTGCATCTGAGAGTAGAAACTCGCCCGATTACAACGGTATGCGTATTTTTTCCCTAGGCCATTCTGCTTAAGCGTTTGGAGCAGCAGAATTGCGAAAAATTTTTTGCCTTCTCAACCATTTCTTGTCTTCAAACTCCCATATCTCGCGAACGGATTGACCTAACCCAAAAATTCCTATTGCATCTGAAAGAAGAAACTCGCCCGATTACAACGGTATTTGTATTTTTTCCCTAGGCCGTTCTGGTTAAGCGTTTGGAGCAGCAGAATTACGAAAAATTTTTTGCCTTCTCTACCATTTCTTGGCTTCAAACTCCCATATCTCGCGAACGGATTGACCTAACCCAAAAATTCCTATTGCATCTGAAAGTAGAAACTCGCCCGATTACAACGGTATGTGTATTTTTTCCCTAGGCCATTCTGGTTAAGCGTTTGGAGCAGCAGAATTGCGAAAAATTTTTTGTCTTCTCAACCATTTCTTAGCTTCAAAGTCCCATATCTCGCGAACGGATTGACCAAACCCAAAAATTCCTGCTGCGTCTGAAAGTAGAAACTCGCCCGATTATAACGATATGCGTATTTTTTCCCTAGGCCATTCTGGTTAAGCGTTTGGAGCAGCAGAATTGCGAAAAATTTTTTGCCTTCTCAATCATTTCTTGTCTTCAAACTCTCATATCTTGCGAATGGATTGACATAACCCAAAAATTCCTATTGCATCTGAAAGTAGAAACGCGCCCGATTACAACGGTACGTGTATTTTTCCCTAAGGCCATTCTGGTTAAGCGATTGGAGCAGCAGAATTGCGAAAAATTTATTGTCTTCTCAACCATTTCTTAGCTTCAAACTCCCATATCTCGCGAACGCATTGACCTAACCCAAAAATTCCTATTGCATCTGAAAGTAGAAACTCGCCCCATTACAACGGTATGTGTATTTTTTCGCGAGGCCATTCTGGTTAAGCGTTTGGAGCAGCAGAATTGCGAGAAATTGTATGCCTTCTCAACCATTCCTTAGCTTCAAAGTCCCATATCTCGCGAACGGATTGACCTAACCCAAGAACTCCTGTTGCGTCTGAAAGTAGAAACTCGCCCCATTACAACGGTGTGTTTATTTTTTCCCTAGCCCATTCTGGTTAAGCGTTTGGAGCAGCAGAATTGTGAAAAATTTTTTGCCTTCTCTACCATTTCTTGGCTTCAAACTCCCATATCTCGCGAACGGATTGACCAAAACCCAAAAATTCCTATTGCATCTGAAAGTAGAATCTCGCCCGATTACAACGGTATGTGTATTTTTTCCCTAAGCCATTCTGGTTAAGCGTTTGGAGCAGCAGAAGTGCGAAAAATTTGTTGTCTTCTCAACCATTTCTTAGCTTCAAACTCCCATATCTCGCGAACGGATTGACGTAACTCAAACATTCCAGTTGCATCTGAGAGTAGAAACTCGCCCGATTACATCGGTATGCGTATTTTTTCCCTAGGCCATTCTGGTTAAGCGTTTGGAGCAGCAGAAGTGCGAAAAATTTTTTGCCTTCTCAACCATTTCTTGTCTTCAAACTCCCATATCTCGCGAACGGATTGACCTAACCCAAAAATTCCTATTGCATCTGAAAGAAGAAACTCGCCCGATTACAGCGGTATTTGTATTTTTTCCCTAGGCCGTTCTGGTTAAGCGTTTGGAGCAGCAGAATTGCGAAAAATTTTTTGCCTTCTCTACCATTTCTTGGCTTCAAACTCCCATATCTCGCGAACGGATTGACCTAACCCAAAAATTCCTATTGCATCTGAAAGTAGAAACTCGCCTGATTACAACGGTATTTGTATTTTTTCCCTAGGCCATTCTGGTTAAGCGTATGGAGCAGCAGAATTGCAAAAAATTTTTTGCCTTCTCAACCATTTCTTGGCTTCAAACTCCCATATCTCGCGAACGGATTGACCTAACCCAAAAATTCCTATTGCACCTGAAAGTAGAAACTCGCCCGATTAGAGCGGTATGTGTATTTTTTCCCTAGGCCATTCTGCTTAAGCGTTTGGAGCAGCAGAAGCGCGAAAAATTTGTTGTCTTCTCAACGATTTCTTAGTTTCAAAGTCCCATATCTCGCGAACGGATTGACGTAACCCAAAATTTCCTATTGCATCTGAAAGTAGAAACTCGCCCGATTACAACGGTATGTGTATTTTTTCCCTAGGCCATTCTGGTTAAGCGTTTGGAGCAGCAGAAGTGCGAAAAATTTGTTGTCTTCTCAACCATTTCTTAGCTTCAAAATCCCATATCTCGCGAACGGATTGACCGAACCCAAAAATTCCTGCTGCGTCTGAAAGTAGAATCTCGCCCGATTACAACGGTATGCGTATTTTTTCCCTAGGCCATTCTGGTTAAGCGTTTGGAGCAGCAGAAGTGCGAAAAATTTGTTGTCTTCTCAACCATTTCTTAGCTTCAAACACCCATATCTCGCGAACGGATTGACGTAACTCAAAAATTCCAGTTGCATCTGAGAGTAGAAACTCGCCCGATTACAACGGTATGCGTATTTTTTCCCTAGGCCATTCTGGTTAAGCGTTTGGAGCAGCAGAATTGCGAAAAATTTTTTGCCTTCTCAACCATTTCTTGTCTTCAAACTCCCATATCTCGCGAAGGGATTGACCTAACCCAAAAATTCCTATTGCATCTGAAAGAAGAAACTCGCCCGATTACAACGGTATTTGTATTTTTTCCCTAGGCCGTTCTGGTTAAGCGTTTGGAGCAGCAGAATTGCGAAAAATTTTTTGCCTTCTCTACCATTTCTTGGCTTCAAACTCCCATATCTCGCGAACGGATTGACCTAACCCAAAAATTCCTATTGCATCTGAAAGTAGAAACTCGCCCGATTACAACGGTATGTGTATTTTTTCCCTAGGCCATTCTGGTTAAGCTTTTGGAGCAGCAGAATTGCGAAAAATTTTTTGCCTTCTCAACCATTTCTTGGCTTCAAACTCCCATATCTCGCGAACGGATTGACCTAACCCAAAAATTCCTATTGCATCTGAAAGTAGAAACTCGCCCGACTACAGCGGTATGTGTATTTTTTCCCTAGGGCATTCTGGTTAAGCGTTTGTATCAGCAGAATTGCGAAAAATGTTTTGCCTTCTCAGCCATTTCTTGGCTTCAAACTCCCATATCTCGCGAACGGATTGACCTAACCCAAAAATTCCTATTGCATCTGAAAGTAGAAACTCGCCCGATTACTACGGGATGTGTATTTTTTCCCTAGGCCATTCTGGTTAAGCGTTTGGAGCAGCAGAATTGCGAAAAATTTTTTGCCTTCTCAACCATATCTTGTCTTCAAACTCTCATATCTTGCGAATGGATTTACATAACCCAAAAATTCCTATTGCATCTGAAAGTAGAAACGCGCCCGATTACAACGGTACGTGTATTTTTCCCTTAGGCCATTCTGGTTAAGCGATTGGAGCAGCAGAATTGCGAAAAATTTATTGTCTTCTCAACCATTTCTTAGCTTCAAACTCCCATATCTCGCGAACGCACTGACCTAACCCAAAAATTCCTATTGCATCTGAAAGTAGAAACTCGCCCCATTACAACGGTATGTGTATTTTTTCCCGAGGCCATTCTGGTTAAGCGTTTGGAGCAGCAGAATTGCGAGAAATTGTATGCCTTCTCAACCGTTTCTTAGCTTCAAAGTCCCATATCTCGCGAACGGATTGACCTAACCCAAGAACTCCTGTTGCGTCTGAAAGTAGAAACTCGCCCGATTACAACGGTACGTGTATTTTTTCCCTAGGCCATTCTGGTTAAGCGTTTGGAGCAGCAGAATTGCGAAAAATTTTTTGTCCTCTCAACCATTTCTTAGCTTCAAAGTCCCATATCTCGCGAACGGATTGACCAAACCCAAAAATTCCTGCTGCGTCTGAAAGTAGAAACTCGCCCGATTACAACGGTATGCGTATTTTTTCCCTAGGCCATTCTGGTTAAGCGTTTGGAGCAGCAGAATTGCGAAAAATTTGATGTCTTCTCAACCATTTCTTAGCTTCAAAATCCCATATCTCGCGAACGGATTGACCTAACCCAAAAATTCCTATTGCATCTGAAAGAAGAAACTCGCTCGATTACAGCGGTATTTGTATTTTTTCCCTAGGCCGTTCTGGTTAAGCGTTTGGAGCAGCAGAATTGCGAAAAATTTTTTGCCTTCTCAACCATTTCTTAGCTTCAAAGTTCCATATCTCGCGAACGGATTGACCTAACCCAAGAACTCCTGTTGCGTCTGAAAGTAGAAACTCGCCCGATTACAACGGTACGTGTATTTTTTCCCTAGGCCATTCTGGTTATGCGTTTGGAGCAGCAGAAGTGCGAAAAATTTTTTGCCTTCTCAACCATTTCTTGTCTTCAAACTCCCATATCTCGCGAACGGATTGACCTAACCCAAAAATTCCTATTGCATCTGAAAGAAGAAACTCGCCCGATTACAGCGGTATTTGTATTTTTTCCCTAGGCCGTTCTGGTTAAGCGTTTGGAGCAGCAGAATTGCGAAAAATTTTTTGCCTTCTCTTCCATTTCTTGGCTTCAAACTCCCATATCTCGCGAACGGATTGACCTAACCCAAAAATTCCTATTGCATCTGAAAGTAGAAACTCGCCTGATTACAACGGTATTTGTATTTTTTCCCTAGGCCATTCTGGTTAAGCGTATGGAGCAGCAGAATTGCAAAAATTTTTTGCCTTCTCAACCATTTCTTGGCTTCAAACTCCCATATCTCGCGAACGGATTGACCTAACCCAAAAATTCCTATTGCACCTGAAAGTAGAAACTCGCCCGATTAGAGCGGTATGTGTATTTTTTCCCTAGGCCATTCTGGTTAAGCGTTTGGAGCAGCAGAAGTGCGAAAAATTTGTTGTCTTCTCAACCATTTCTTAGTTTCAAAGTCCCATATCTCGCGAACGGATTGACGTAACCCAAAATTTCCTGTTGCATCTGAAAGTAGAAACTCGCCCGATTACAACGGTATGTGTATTTTTTCCCTAGGCCATTCTGGTTAAGCGTTTGGAGCAGCAGAAGTGCGAAAAATTTGTTGTCTTCTCAACCATTTCTTAGTTTCAAACTCCCATATCTCGCGAACGAATTGACCAAACCCAAAAATTCCTGCTGCGTCTGAAAGTAGAAACTCGCCCGATTACAACGGTATGCGTATTTTTTCCCTAGGCCATTCTGGTTAAGCGTTTGGAGCAGCAGAATTGCGAAAAATTTGATGTCTTCTCAACCATTTCTTAGCTTCAAAATCCCATATCTCGCGAACGGATTGACCGAACCCAAAAATTCCTGCTGCGTCTGAAAGTAGAATCTCGCCCGATTACAACGGTACGTGTATTTTTTCCCTAGGCCATTCTGGTTAAGCGTTTGGAGCAGCAGAATTGCGAAAAATTTTTTGTCTTCTCAACCATTTCTTGTCTTCAAACTCCCATATCTCGCGAACGGATTGACCTAACCCAAAAATTCCTATTGCATCTGAAAGAAGAAACTCGCCCGATTACAACGGTATTTGTATTTTTTCCCTAGGCCGTTCTGGTTAAGCGTTTGGAGCAGCAGAATTGCGAAAAATTTTTTGCCTTCTCTACCATTTCTTGGCTTCAAACTCCCATATCTCGCGAACGGATTGACCTAACCCAAAAATTCCTATTGCATCTGAAAGTAGAAACTCGCCCGATTACAACGGTATGTGTATTTTTTCCCTAGGCCATTCTGGTTAAGCGTTTGGAGCAGCAGAATTGCGAAAAATTTTTTGCCTTCTCAACCATTTCTTGGCTTCAAACTCCCATATCTCGCGAACGGATTGACCTAACCCAAAAATTCCTATTGCATCTGAAAGTAGAAACTCGCCCGATTACAACGGTATTTGTATTTTTTCCCTAGGCCATTCTGGTTAAGCGTATGGAGCAGCAGAATTGCGAAAAATTTTTTGCCTTCTCAACCATTTCTTGGCTTCAAAGTCCCATATCTCGCGAACGGATTGACCTAACCCAAAAATTCCTATTGCATCTGAAAGTAGAATCTCGCCCGATTACAACGGTATGTGTATTTTTTCCCGAGGCCATTCTGGTTAAGCGTTTGGAGCAGCAGAATTGCGAGAAATTGTATGCCTTCTCAACCATTTCTTAGCTTCAAAGTCCCATATCTCGCGAACGGATTGACCTAACCCAAGAACTCCTGTTGCGTCTGAAAGTAGAAACTCGCCCGATTACAACGGTACGTGTATTTTTTCCCTAGGCCATTCTGGTTAAGCGTTTGGAGCAGCAGAATTGCGAAAAATTTTTTGTCTTCTCAACCATTTCTTAGCTTCAAAGTCCCATATCTCGCGAACGGATTGACCAAACCCAAAAATTCCTGCTGCGTCTGAAAGTAGAAACTCGCCCGATTATAACGATATGCGTATTTTTTCCCTAGGCCATTCTGGTTAAGCGTTTGGAGCAGCAGAATTGCGAAAAGTTTTTTGCCTTCTCAAACATTTCTTGTCTTCAAACTCCCATATCTCGCGAACGGATTGACCTAACCCAAAAAGTCCTGTTGCATCTGAAAGTTGAAACTCGCCCGACTACAGCGGTATGTTTATTTTTTCCCAAGGGCATTCTGGTTAAGCGTTTGGATCAGCAGAATTGCGAAAAATGTTTTGCCTTCTCAACCATTTCTTGGCTTCAAACTCCCATATCTCGCGAACGGATTGACATAACCCAAAAATTCCTATTGCATCTGAAAGTAGAAACGCGCCCGATTACAACGGTACGTGTATTTTTCCCTAAGGCCATTCTGGTTAAGCGATTGGAGCAGCAGAATTGCGAAAAATTTATTGTCTTCTCAACCATTTCTTAGCTTCAAACTCCCATATCTCGCGAACGCATTGACCTAACCCAAAAATTCCTATTGCATCTGAAAGTAGAAACTCGCCCCATTACAACGGTATGTGTATTTTTTCGCGAGGCCATTCTGGTTAAGCGTTTGGAGCAGCAGAATTGCGAGAAATTGTATGCCTTCTCAACCATTTCTTAGCTTCAAAGTCCCATATCTCGCGAACGGATTGACCTAACCCAAGAACTCCTGTTGCGTCTGAAAGTAGAAACTCGCCCGATTACAACGGTGTGTTTATTTTTTCCCTAGCCCATTCTGGTTAAGCGTTTGGAGCAGCAGAATTGTGAACAATTTTTTGCCTTCTCTACCATTTCTTGGCTTCAAACTCCCATATCTCGCGAACGGATTGACCTAACCCAAAAATTCCTATTGCATCTGAAAGTAGAAACTCGCCCGAATACAACGGTATGTGTATTTTTTCCCTAGGCCATTCTGCTTAAGCGTTTGGAGCAGCAGAATTGCGAAAAATTTTTTGCCTTCTCAACCATTTCTTGGCTTCAAAGTCCCATATCTCGCGAACGGATTGACATAACCCAAAAATTCCTATTGCATCTGAAAGTAGAAACTCGCCCGATTACAACGGTATGTGTATTTTTTCCCTAGGCCATTCTGGTTAAGCGTTTGGAGCAGCAGAATTGCGAAAAATTTGTTGTCTTCTCAACCATTTCTTAGCTTCAAACTCCCATATCTCGCGAACGGATTGACGTAACCCAATGATTCCTGTTGCATGTGAAAGTAGAAACTCGCCCGATTACAACGGTATGTGTATTTTTTCCCTACGCCATTCTGGTTAAGCGTTTGGAGCAGCAGAATTGCGAAAAATTTCTTGCCTTCTCAACCATTTCTTGGCTTCAAACTCCCATATCTCGCGAACGGATTGACCTAACCCAAAAATTCCTATGGCATCTGAAAGTAGAAACTCACCCGATTACAACGGTATGTGTATTTTTTCCCTAGGCCATTCTGGTTAAGCGTTTGGAGCAGCAGAATTGCGAAAAATTTTTTGCTTTCTCAACCATTTCTTGGCTTCAAACTCCCATATCTCGCGAACAGATTGACCTAACCCAAAAATTCCTATTGCATCTGAAAGTAGAAACTCGCCCGATTACAACGGTATTTGTATTTTTTCCCTAGGCCATTCTGGTTAAGCGTATGGAGCAGCAGAACTGCGCAAAATTTTTTGCCCTCTCAACCATTTCTTGGCTTCAAAGTCCCATATCTCGCGAACGGATTGACATAACCCAAAAATTCCTATTGCATCTGAAAGTAGAAACTCGCCCGATTACAACGGTATGTGTATTTTTTCCCTAGGTCATTCTGGTTAAACGTTTGAAGCAGCAGAATTGTGAAAAATTTTTTGCCTTCTCTACCATTTCTTGGCTTCAAACTCCCATATCTCGCGAACGGATTGACCTAACCCGAAAATTCCTATTGCATCAGAAAGTAGAAACTCGCCCGATTACAACGATATGTGTATTTTTTCCCTAGGCCATTCTGGTTAAGCGTTTGGAGCAGCAGAATTGCGAAAAATTTTTTGCCTTCTCAACCATTTCTTGTCTTCAAACTCTCATATCTCGCGAATGGATTGACATAACCCAAAAATTCCTATTGCGTCTGAAAGTAGAAACTCGCCCGATTACAACGGTATGTGTATTTTTTCCCTAGGTCATTCTGGTTAAACGTTTGGAGCAGCAGAATTGTGAAAAATTTTTTGCCTTCTCTACCATTTCTTGGCTTCAAACTCCCATATCTCGCGAACGGATTGACCTAACCCAAAAATTCCTATTGCATCTGAAAGTAGAAACTCGCCCGATTACAACGATATGTGTATTTTTTCCCTAGGCCATTCTGGTTAAGCGTTTGGAGCAGCAGAATTGCGAAAAATTTTTTGCCTTCTCAACCATTTCTTGGCTTCAAACTCCCATATCTCGCGAACGGATTGACCTAACCCAAAAATTCCTATTGCACCTGAAAGTAGAAACTCGCCCGATTAGAGCGGTATGTGTATTTTTTCCCTAGGCCATACTGGTTAAGCGTTTGGAGCAGAAGAAGTGCGAAAAATTTGTTGTCTTCTCAACCATTTCTTAGTTTCAAACTCCCATATCTCGCTAACGGATTGACGTAACCCAAAATTCCCTATTGCATCTGAAAGTAGAAACTCGCCCGATTACATCGGTATGTGTATTTTTTCCCTAGGCCATTCTAGTTAAGCGTTTGGAGCAGCAGAAGTGCGAAAAATTTGTTGTCTTCTCAACCATTTCTTAGTTTCAAACTCCCATATCTCGCGAACGGATTGACCAAACCCAGAAGTTCCTGCTGCGTCTGAAAGTAGAAACTCGCCCGATTACAACGGTATGTGTATTTTTTCCCTAGGCCATTCTGGTTAAGCGTTTGGATCAGCAGAATTGCGAAAAATGTTTTGCCTTCTCAACCATTTCTTGGCTTCAAACTCCCATATCTCGCGAACGGATTGACCTAACCCAAAAATTCCTATTGCATCTGAAAGTAGAAACTCGCCCGATTACTACGGTATGTGTATTTTTTCCCTAGGCCATTCTGGTTAAGCGATTGGAGCAGCAGAAGTGCGAAAAATTTATTGTCTTCTCAACCATTTCTTAGCTTCAAACTCCCATATCTCGCGAACGCATTGACCTAACCCAAAAATTCCAATTGCATCTGCAAGTAGAAACTCGCCCCATTACAACGGTATGTGTATTTTTTCCCGAGGCCATTCTGGTTAAGCGTTTGGAGCAGCAGAATTGCGAGAAATTGTATGCCTTCTCAACCATTTCTTAGCTTCAAAATCCCATATCTCGCGAACGGATTGACCTAACCCAAGAACTCCTGCTGCGTCTGAAAGTAGAAACTCGCCCGATTACAACGGTGTGTTTATTTTTTCCTTAGCCCATTCTGGTTAAGCGTTTGGAGCAGCAGAATTGCGAAAATTTTTTGCCTTCTCTACCATTTCTTGGCTTCAAACTCCCATATCTCGCGAACGGATTGACATAACCCAAAAATTCCTATTGCATCTGAAAGTAGAAACTCGCCCGATTACAACGGTATGAGTATTTTTTCCCTAAGCCATTCTGGTTAAGCGTTTGGAGCAGCAGAATTGTGAAAAATTTTTTGCCTTCTCTACCATTTCTTGGCTTCAAACTCCCATATCTCGCGAACGGATTGACATAACCCAAAAATTCCTATTGCATCTGAAAGTAGAAACTCGCCCGATTACAACGGTATGTGTATTTTTTCCCTAGGTCATTCTGGTTAAGCGTTTGGAGCAGCAGAATTGTGAAAAATTTTTTGCCTTCTCTACCATTTCTTGGCTTCAAACTCCCATATCTCGCGAACGGATTGACCTAACCCAAAAATTCCTATTGCATCTGAAAGTAGAAACTCGCCCGATTACAACGATATGTGTATCTTTTCCCTAGGCCATTCTGGTTAAGCGTTTGGAGCAGCAGAATTGCGAAAAATTTTTTGCCTTCTCAACCATTTCTTGGCTTCAAACACCCATATCTCGCGAACGGATTGACCTAACCCAAAAATTCCTATTGCACCTGAAAGTAGAAACTCGCCCGATTAGAGCGGTATGTGTATTTTTTCCCTAGGCCATTCTGGTTAAGCGATTGGAGCAGCAGAAGTGCGAAAAATTTATTGTCTTCTCAACCATTTCTTAGCTTCAAACTCCCATATCTCGCGAACGCATTGACCTAACCCAAAAATTCCAATTGCATCTGCAAGTAGAAACTCGCCCCATTACAACGGTATGTGTATTTTTTCCCGAGGCCATTCTGGTTAAGCGTTTGGAGCAGCAGAATTGCGAGAAATTGTATGCCTTCTCAACCATTTCTTAGCTTCAAAATCCCATATCTCGCGAACGGATTGACCTAACCCAAGAACTCCTGCTGCGTCTGAAAGTAGAAACTCGCCCGATTACAACGGTGTGTTTATTTTTTCCTTAGCCCATTCTGGTTAAGCGTTTGGAGCAGCAGAATTGCGAAAAATTTTTTGCCTTCTCTACCATTTCTTGGCTTCAAACTCCCATATCTCGCGAACGGATTGACATAACCCAAAAATTCCTATTGCATCTGAAAGTAGAAACTCGCCCGATTACAACGGTATGAGTATTTTTTCCCTAAGCCATTCTGGTTAAGCGTTTGGAGCAGCAGAATTGTGAAAAATTTTTTGCCTTCTCTACCATTTCTTGGCTTCAAACTCCCATATCTCGCGAACGGATTGACATAACCCAAAAATTCCTATTGCATCTGAAAGTAGAAACTCGCCCGATTACAACGGTATGTGTATTTTTTCCTAGGTCATTCTGGTTAAGCGTTTGGAGCAGCAGAATTGTGAAAAATTTTTTGCCTTCTCTACCATTTCTTGGCTTCAAACTCCCATATCTCGCGAACGGATTGACCTAACCCAAAAATTCCTATTGCATCTGAAAGTAGAAACTCGCCCGATTACAACGATATGTGTATCTTTTCCCTAGGCCATTCTGGTTAAGCGTTTGGAGCAGCAGAATTGCGAAAATTTTTTGCCTTCTCAACCATTTCTTGGCTTCAAACACCCATATCTCGCGAACGGATTGACCTAACCCAAAAATTCCTATTGCACCTGAAAGTAGAAACTCGCCCGATTAGAGCGGTATGTGTATTTTTTCCCTAGGCCATTATGGTTAAGCGTTTGGAGCAACAGAAGTGCGAAAAATTTGTTGTCTTCTCAACCATTTCTTAGCTTCAAACTCCCATATCTCGCTAATGGATTGACGTAACCCAAAATTTCCTATTGTATCTGAAAGTAGAAACTCGCCCGATTACAACGGTATGTGTATCTTTTCCCTAGGCCATTCTGGTTAAGCGTTTGGAGCAGCAGAAGTGCGAAAAATTTGTTGTCTTCTCAACCATTTCTTAGATTCAAACTCCCATATCTCGCGAACGGATTGACCAAACCCAGAAGTTCCTGCTGCGTCTGAAAGTAGAATCTCGCCCGATTACAACGGTGTGTGTATTTTTTCCCTAGGCCATACTGGTTAAGCGTTTGGAGCAGAAGAAGTGCGAAAAATTTGTTGTCTCTCAACCATTTCTTAGTTTCAAACTCCATATCTCGCTAACGGATTGACGTAACCCAAAATTCCCTATTGCATCTGAAAGTAGAAACTCGCCCGATTACATCGGTATGTGTATTTTTTCCCTAGGCCATTCTAGTTAAGCGTTTGGAGCAGCAGAAGTGCGAAAAATTTGTTGTCTTCTCAACCATTTCTTAGTTTCAAACTCCCATATCTCGCGAACGGATTGACCAAACCCAGAAGTTCCTGCTGCGTCTGAAAGTAGAAACTCGCCCGATTACAACGGTATGTGTATTTTTTCCCTAGGCCATTCTGGTTAAGCGTTTGGATCAGCAGAATTGCGAAAATGTTTTGCCTTCTCAACCATTTCTTGGCTTCAAACTCCCATATCTCGCGAACGGATTGACCTAACCCAAAAATTCCTATTGCATCTGAAAGTAGAAACTCGCCCGATTACTACGGTATGTGTATTTTTTCCCTAGGCCATTCTGGTTAAGCGATTGGAGCAGCAGAAGTGCGAAAAATTTATTGTCTTCTCAACCATTTCTTAGCTTCAAACTCCCATATCTCGCGAACGCATTGACCTAACCCAAAAATTCCAATTGCATCTGCAAGTAGAAACTCGCCCCATTACAACGGTATGTGTATTTTTTCCCGAGGCCATTCTGGTTAAGCGTTTGGAGCAGCAGAATTGCGAAAAATTTGTTGTCTTCTCAACCATTTCTTAGCTTCAAAATCCCATATCTCGCGAACGGATTGACCTAACCCAAGAACTCCTGCTGCGTCTGAAAGTAGAAACTCGCCCGATTACAACGGTGTGTTTATTTTTTCCTTAGCCCATTCTGGTTAAGCGTTTGGAGCAGCAGAATTGCGAAAAATTTTTTGCCTTCTCTACCATTTCTTGGCTTCAAACTCCCATATCTCGCGAACGGATTGACATAACCCAAAAATTCCTATTGCATCTGAAAGTAGAAACTCGCCCGATTACAACGGTATGTGTATTTTTTCCCTAGGTCATTCTGGTTAAGCGTTTGGAGCAGCAGAACTGCGAAAAATTTTTTGCCCTCTCAACCATTTCTTGGATTCAAAGTCCCATATCTCGCGAACGGATTGACCTAACCCAAAAATTCCTATTGCATCTGAAAGTAGAATCTCGCCCGATTACAACGGTATGTGTATTTTTTCCCTAAGCCATTCTGGTTAAGCGTTTGGAGCAGCAGAATTGTGAAAAATTTTTTGCCTTCTCTACCATTTCTTGGCTTCAAACTCCCATATCTCGCGAACGGATTGACATAACCCAAAAATTCCTATTGCATCTGAAAGTAGAAACTCGCCCGATTACAACGGTATGTGTATTTTTTCCCTAGGTCATTCTGGTTAAGCGTTTGGAGCAGCAGAATTGTGAAAAATTTTTTGCCTTCTCTACCATTTCTTGGCTTCAAACTCCCATATCTCGCGAACGGATTGACCTAACCCAAAAATTCCTATTGCATCTGAAAGTAGAAACTCGCCCGATTACAACGATATGTGTATCTTTTCCCTAGGCCATTCTGGTTAAGCGTTTGGAGCAGCAGAATTGCGAAAAATTTTTTGCCTTCTCAACCATTTCTTGGCTTCAAACACCCATATCTCGCGAACGGATTGACCTAACCCAAAAATTCCTATTGCACCTGAAAGTAGAAACTCGCCCGATTAGAGCGGTATGTGTATTTTTTCCCTAGGCCATTATGGTTAAGCGTTTGGAGCAACAGAAGTGCGAAAAATTTGTTGTCTTCTGAACCATTTCTTAGCTTCAAACTCCCATATCTCGCTAATGGATTGACGTAACCCAAAATTTCCTATTGTATCTGAAAGTAGAAACTCGCCCGATTACAACGGTATGTGTATCTTTTCCCTAGGCCATTCTGGTTAAGCGTTTGGAGCAGCAGAAGTGCGAAAAATTTGTTGTCTTCTCAACCATTTCTTAGATTCAAACTCCCATATCTCGCGAACGGATTGACCAAACCCAGAAGTTCCTGCTGCGTCTGAAAGTAGAATCTCGCCCGATTACAACGGTGTGTGTATTTTTTCCCTAGGCCATTCTGGTTAAGCGTTTGGCGCAGCAGAATTGCGAAAAATTTTTTGCCTTCTCAACCATTTCTTGGCTTCAAACTCCCATATCTCGCGAACGGATTGACCTAACCCAAAAATTCCTGTTGCGTCTGAAAGTAGAAACTCGCTCGATTACAACGGTATGTGTATTTTTTCCCTAGGCCATTCTGGTTAAGCGTTTGGATCAGCAGAATTGCGAAAAATGTTTTGCCTTCTCAACCATTTCTTGGCTTCAAACTCCCATATCTCGCGAACGGATTGACCTAACCCAAAAATTCCTATTGCATCTGAAAGTAGAAACGCGCCCGATTACAACGGTACGTGTATTTTTCCCTTAGGCCATTCTGGTTAAGCGATTGGAGCAGCAGAAGTGCGAGAAATTGTATGCCTTCTCAACCATTTCTTAGCTTCAAAATCCCATATCTCGCGAACGGATTGACCTAACCCAAGAACTCCTGTTGCGTCTGAAAGTAGAAACTCGCCCGATTACAACGGTATGTGTATTTTTTCCCTAGGTCATTCTGGTTAAGCGTTTGGAGCAGCAGAATTGTGAAAAATTTTTTGCCTTCTCTACCATTTCTTGGCTTCAAACTCCCATATCTCGCTAACGGATTGACGTAACCCAAAATTTCCTATTGCATCTGAAAGTAGAAACTCGCCCGATTACATCGGTATGTGTATTTTTTCCCTAGGCCATTCTAGTTAAGCGTTTGGAGCAGCAGAAGTGCGAAAAATTTGTTGTCTTCTCAACCATTTCTTAGTTTCAAACTCCCATATCTCGCGAACGGATTGACCAAACCCAGAAGTTCCTGCTGCGTCTGAAAGTAGAAACTCGCCCGATTACAACGGTATGTGTATTTTTTCCCTAGGCCATTCTGGTTAAGCGTTTGGATCAGCAGAATTGCGAAAAATGTTTTGCCTTCTCAACCATTTCTTGGCTTCAAACTCCCATATCTCGCGAACGGATTGACCTAACCCAAAAATTCCTATTGCATCTGAAAGTAGAAACTCGCCCGATTACTACGGTATGTGTATTTTTTCCCTAGGCCATTCTGGTTAAGCGTTTGGAGCAGCAGAATTGCGAAAAATTTTTTGCCTTCTCAACCATTTCTTGTCTTCAAACTCTCATATCTCGCGAATGGATTGACATAACCCAAAGATTCCTATTGTATCTGAAAGTAGAAACGCGCCCGATTACAACGGTACGTGTATTTTTCCCTTAGGCCATTCTGGTTAAGCGATTGGAGCAGCAGAAGTGCGAAAAATTTGTTGTCTTCTCAACCATTTCTTAGCTTCAAACTCCCATATCTCGCGAACGCATTGACCTAACCCAAAAATTCCAATTGCATCTGCAAGTAGAAACTCGCCCCATTACAACGGTATGTGTATTTTTTCCCGAGGCCATTCTGGTTAAGCGTTTGGAGCAGCAGAATTGCGAGAAATTGTATGCCTTCTCAACCATTTCTTAGCTTCAAAATCCCATATCTCGCGAACGGATTGACCTAACCCAAGAACTCCTGCTGCGTCTGAAAGTAGAAACTCGCCCGATTACAACGGTGTGTTTATTTTTTCCTTAGCCCATTCTGGTTAAGCGTTTGGAGCAGCAGAATTGCGAAAAATTTTTTGCCTTCTCAACCATTTCTTAGCTTCAAAGTCCCATATCTCGCGAACGGATTGACCAAACCCAAAGATTCCTGCTGCGTCTGAAAGTAGAAACTCGCCCGATTACAACGGTATGCGTATTTTTTCCCTAGGCCATTCTGGTTAAGCGTTTGGAGCAGCAGAATTGTGAAAAATTTTTTGCCTTCTCTACCATTTCTTGGCTTCAAACTCCCATATCCCGCGAACGGATTGACCTAACGCAAAAATTCCTATTGCATCTGAAAGTAGATACTCGCCCGATTACAACGGTATGTGTATTTTTTCCCTAGGCCATTCTGCTTAAGTGTTTGGAGCAGCAGAATTGCGAAAAATTTCTTGCCTTCTCAACCATTTCTTGGCTTCAAACACCCATATCTCGCGAACAGATTGACCTAACCCAAAAATTCCTATTGCATCTGAAAGTAGAAACTCGCCCGATTACAACGGTATTTGTATTTTTTCCCTAGGCCATTCTGGTTAAGCGTATGGAGCAGCAGAACTGCGAAAAATTTTTTGCCCTCTCAACCATTTCTTGGATTCAAAGTCCCATATCTCGCGAACGGATTGACCTAACCCAAAAATTCCTATTGCATCTGAAAGTAGAATCTCGCCCGATTACAACGGTATGTGTATTTTTTCCCTAAGCCATTCTGGTTAAGCGTTTGGAGCAGCAGAATTGTGAAAAATTTTTTGCCTTCTCTACCATTTCTTGGCTTCAAACTCCCATATCTCGCGAACGGATTGACATAACCCAAAAATTCCTATTGCATCTGAAAGTAGAAACTCGCCCGATTACAACGGTATGTGTATTCTTTCCCTAGGTCATTCTGGTTAAGCGTTTGGAGCAGCAGAATTGTGAAAAATTTTTTGCCTTCTCTACCATTTCTTGGCTTCAAACTCCCATATCTCGCGAACGGATTGACCTAACCCAAAAATTCCTATTGCATTTGAAAGTAGAAACTCGCCCGATTACAACGATAGGTGTATCTTTTCCCTAGGCCATTCTGGTTAAGCGTTTGGAGCAGCAGAATTGCGAAAAATTTTTTGCCTTCTCAACCATTTCTTGGCTTCAAACACCCATATCTCGCGAACGGATTGACCTAACCCAAAAATTCCTATTGCACCTGAAAGTAGAAACTCTCCCGATTAGAGCGGTATGTGTATTTTTTCCCTAGGCCATTCTGGTTAAGCGTTTGGAGCAACAGAAGTGCGAAAAATTTGTTGTCTTCTCAACCATTTCTTAGCTTCAAACTCCCATATCTCGCTAACGGATTGACGTAACCCAAAATTTCCTATTGTATCTGAAAGTAGAAACTCGCCCGATTACAACGGTATGTGTATCTTTTCCCTAGGCCATTCTGGTTAAGCGTTTGGAGCAGCAGAAGTGCGAAAAATTTGTTGTCTTCTCAACCATTTCTTAGATTCAAACTCCCATATCTCGCGAACGGATTGACCAAACCCAGAAGTTCCTGCTGCATCTGAAAGTAAAAACTCGCCCGATTACAACGGTATGTGTATTTTTTCCCTAGGCCATTCTGGTTAAGCGTTTGGCGCAGCAGAATTGCGAAAAATTTTTTGCCTTCTCAACCATTTCTTGGCTTCAAACTCCCATATCTCGCGAACGGATTGACCTAACCCAAAAATTCCTGTTGCGTCTGAAAGTAGAAACTCGCTCGATTACAACGGTATGTGTATTTTTTCCCTAGGCCATTCTGGTTAAGCGTTTGGATCAGCAGAATTGCGAAAAATGTTTTGCCTTCTCAACCATTTCTTGGCTTCAAACTCCCATATCTCGCGAACGGATTGACCTAACCCAAAAATTCCTATTGCATCTGAAAGTAGAAACTCGCCCGATTACTACGGTATGTGTAATTTTTCCCTAGGCCATTCTGGTTAAGCGTTTGGAGCAGCAGAATTGCGAAAAATTTTTTGCCTTTTCAACCATTTCTTGTCTTCAAACTCTCATATCTCGCGAATGGATTGACATAACCCAAAGATTCCTATTGCATCTGAAAGTAGAAACGCGCCCGATTACAACGGTACGTGTATTTTTCCCTTAGGCCATTCTGGTTAAGCGATTGGAGCAGCAGAAGTGCGAGAAATTGTATGCCTTCTCAACCATTTCTTAGCTTCAAACTCCCATATCTCGCGAACGGATTGACATAACCCAAAAATTCCTATTGCATCTGAAAGTAGAAACTCGCCCGATTACAACGGTATGTGTATTCTTTCCCTAGGTCATTCTGGTTAAGCGTTTGGAGCAGCAGAATTGTGAAAAATTTTTTGCCTTCTCTACCATTTCTTGGCTTCAAACTCCCATATCTCGCGAACGGATTGACCTAACCCAAAAATTCCTATTGCATCTGAAAGTAGAAACTCGCCCGATTACAACGGTATGTGTAGTTTTTCCCTAGGCCATTCTGGTTAAGCGTTTGGAGCAGCAGAATTGTGAAAAATTTTTTGCCTTCTCTACCATTTCTTGGCTTCAAACTCCCATATCCCGCGAACGGATTGACCTAACCCAAAAAGTCCTATTGCATCTGAAAGTTGAAACTCGCCCGACTACATTGGTGTGTGTATTTTTTCCCTAGGGCATTCTGGTTAAGCGTTTGGATCAGCAGAATTGCGAAATTTGTATGCCTTCTCAACCATTTCTTGGCTTCAAACTCCCATATCTCGCGAACGGATAGACCTAACCCAAAAATTCCTGTTGCGTGTGAAAGTAGAAACTCGCCCGATTACAACGGTATGTGTATTTTTTCCCTAGTCCATTCTGGTTAAGCGTTTGGAGCAGCAGAATTGCGAAAAATTTGTTGTCTTCTCAACCATTTCTTAGCTTCAAACTCCCATATCTCGCGAACGGATTGACCAAACCCAAAAATTCCTGCTGCGTCTGAAAGTAGAAACTCGCCCGATTATAACGATATGCGTATTTTTTCCCTAGGCCATTCTGGTTAAGCGTTTGGGGCAGCAGAATTTCGAAAAATGTTTTGCCTTCTCAACCATTTCTTGTCTTCAAACTCTCATATCTCGCGAATGGATTGACATAACCCAAAAATTCCTATTGCATCTGAAAGTAGAAACTCGCCCGATTACAACGGTACGTGTATTTTTCCCTTAGGCCATTCTGGTTAAGCGATTGGAGCAGCAAATGTGCGAAAAATTTATTGTCTTCTCAACCATTTCTTAGCTTCAAATTCCCATATCTCGCGAACGGATTGACCTAACCCAAAAATCCTATTGCATCTGAAAGTAGAAACTCGCCCCATTACAACGTTATGTGTATTTTTTCCCGAGGCCATTCAGGTTAAGCGTTTGGAGCAGCAGAATTGCGAAAAATTTTTTGCCTTCTCAACCATTTCTTAGTTTCAAAGTCCCATATCTCGCGAACGGATTGACCAAACCCAAAAATTCCTGCTGCGTCTGAAAGTAGAAGCTCGCCCGATTACAACGGTATGCGTATTTTTTCCCGAGGCCATTCTGGCTAAGCGTTTGGAGCAGCAGAAGTGCGAAAAATTTGTTGTCTTCTCAACCATTTCTTAGATTCAAACTCCCATATCTCGCGAACGGATTGACCTAACCCAAAAATTCCTGTTGCGTCTGAAAGTAGAAACTCGCCCGATTACAACGCTATGTGTATTTTTTCCCTAGGCCATTCTGGTTAAGCGTTTGGAGCAGCAGAAGTGCGAAGAATTTGTTGTCTTCTCAACCATTTCTTAGCTTCAAACTCCCATATCTCGCGACCGGATTGACCAAACCCAGAAGTTCGTGCTGCGTCTGAAAGTAGAAACACGCCCGATTACAACTGTATGCGTATTTTTTCCCTAGGCCATTCTGGTTAAGCGTTTGGAGCAGCAGAATTGCGAAAAATTTCTTGCCTTCTCAACCATTTCTTGGCTTCAAACTCCCATATCTCGCGAACGGATTGACCTAACCCAAAATTCCTATGGCATCTGAAAGTAGAAACTCACCCGATTACAACGGTATGTGTATTTTTTCCCTAGGCCATTCTGGTTAAGCGTTTGGAGCAGCAGAATTGCGAAAAATTTTTTGCCTTCTCAACCATTTCTTGGCTTCAAACTCCCATATCTCGCGAACGGATTGACCTAACCCAAAAATTCCTATTGCATCTGAAAGTAGAAACTCGCCCGATTACAACGGTATTTGTATTTTTTCCCTAGGCCATTCTGGTTAAGTGTATGGAGCAGCAGAATTGCGAAATTTTTTTGCCTTCTCAACCATTTCTTGGCTTCAAAGTCCCATATCTCGCGAACGGATTGACATAACCCAAAAATTCCTATTGCACCTGAAAGTAGAAACTGGCCCATTAGAGCGGTATGTGTATTTTTTCCCTAGGCCATTCTGGTTAAGCGTTTGGAGCAGCAGAAGTGCGAAAAATTTGTTGTCTTCTCAACCATTTCTTAGCTTCAAACTCCCATATCTCGCGAACGGATTGACGTGACCCAAAATTTCCTATTGCATCTGAAAGTAGAAACTCGCCCGATTACAACGTTATGTGTATTTTTTCCCTAGGCCATTCTGGTTAAGCGTTTGGAGCAGCAGAATTGCGAAAAGTTTTTTGCCTTCTCAACCATTTCTTGTCTTCAAACTCCCATATCTCGCGAACGGATTGACCTAACCCAAAAATTCCTATTGCATCTGAAAGTAGAAACTCGCCCGATTACTACGGTATGTGTATTTTTTCCCTAGGCCATTCTGGTTAAGCGTTTGGAGCAGCAGAATTGCGAAAAATTTTTTGCCTTCTCAACCATTTCTTGTCTTCAAACTCTCATATCTCGCGAATGGATTGACATAACCCAAAGATTCCTATTGTATCTGAAAGTAGAAACGCGCCCGATTACAACGGTACGTGTATTTTTCCCTTAGGCCATTCTGGTTAAGCGATTGGAGCAGCAGAAGTGCGAAAAATTTGTTGTCTTCTCAACCATTTCTTAGCTTCAAACTCCCATATCTCGCGAACGCATTGACCTAACCCAAAAATTCCAATTGCATCTGCAAGTAGAAACTCGCCCCATTACAACGGTATGTGTATTTTTTCCCGAGGCCATTCTGGTTAAGCGTTTGGAGCAGCAGAATTGCGAGAAATTGTATGCCTTCTCAACCATTTCTTAGCTTCAAAATCCCATATCTCGCGAACGGATTGACCTAACCCAAGAACTCCTGCTGCGTCTGAAAGTAGAAACTCGCCCGATTACAACGGTGTGTTTATTTTTTCCTTAGCCCATTCTGGTTAAGCGTTTGGAGCAGCAGAATTGCGAAAAATTTTTTGCCTTCTCAACCATTTCTTAGCTTCAAAGTCCCATATCTCGCGAACGGATTGACCAAACCCAAAGATTCCTGCTGCGTCTGAAAGTAGAAACTCGCCCGATTACAACGGTATGCGTATTTTTTCCCTAGGCCATTCTGGTTAAGCGTTTGGAGCAGCAGAATTGTGAAAAATTTTTTGCCTTCTCTACCATTTCTTGGCTTCAAACTCCCATATCCCGCGAACGGATTGACCTAACGCAAAAATTCCTATTGCATCTGAAAGTAGATACTCGCCCGATTACAACGGTATGTGTATTTTTTCCCTAGGCCATTCTGCTTAAGTGTTTGGAGCAGCAGAATGCGAAAAATTTCTTGCCTTCTCAACCATTTCTTGGCTTCAAACACCCATATCTCGCGAACAGATTGACCTAACCCAAAAATTCCTATTGCATCTGAAAGTAGAAACTCGCCCGATTACAACGGTATTTGTATTTTTTCCCTAGGCCATTCTGGTTAAGCGTATGGAGCAGCAGAACTGCGAAAAATTTTTTGCCCTCTCAACCATTTCTTGGATTCAAAGTCCCATATCTCGCGAACGGATTGACCTAACCCAAAAATTCCTATTGCATCTGAAAGTAGAATCTCGCCGATTACAACGGTATGTGTATTTTTTCCCTAAGCCATTCTGGTTAAGCGTTTGGAGCAGCAGAATTGTGAAAAATTTTTTGCCTTCTCTACCATTTCTTGGCTTCAAACTCCCATATCTCGCGAACGGATTGACATAACCCAAAAATTCCTATTGCATCTGAAAGTAGAAACTCGCCCGATTACAACGGTATGTGTATTCTTTCCCTAGGTCATTCTGGTTAAGCGTTTGGAGCAGCAGAATTGTGAAAAATTTTTTGCCTTCTCTACCATTTCTTGGCTTCAAACTCCATATCTCGCGAACGGATTGACCTAACCCAAAAATTCCTATTGCATTTGAAAGTAGAAACTCGCCCGATTACAACGATAGGTGTATCTTTTCCCTAGGCCATTCTGGTTAAGCGTTTGGAGCAGCAGAATTGCGAAAAATTTTTTGCCTTCTCAACCATTTCTTGGCTTCAAACACCCATATCTCGCGAACGGATTGACCTAACCCAAAAATTCCTATTGCACCTGAAAGTAGAAACTCGCCCGATTAGAGCGGTATGTGTATTTTTTCCCTAGGCCATTCTGGTTAAGCGTTTGGAGCAACAGAAGTGCGAAAAATTTGTTGTCTTCTCAACCATTTCTTAGCTTCAAACTCCCATATCTCGCTAACGGATTGACGTAACCCAAAATTTCCTATTGTATCTGAAAGTAGAAACTCGCCCGATTACAACGGTATGTGTATCTTTTCCCTAGGCCATTCTGGTTAAGCGTTTGGAGCAGCAGAAGTGCGAAAAATTTGTTGTCTTCTCAACCATTTCTTAGATTCAAACTCCCATATCTCGCGAACGGATTGACCAAACCCAGAAGTTCCTGCTGCATCTGAAAGTAAAAACTCGCCCGATTACAACGGTATGTGTATTTTTTCCCTAGGCCATTCTGGTTAAGCGTTTGGCGCAGCAGAATTGCGAAAAATTTTTTGCCTTCTCAACCATTTCTTGGCTTCAAACTCCCATATCTCGCGAACGGATTGACCTAACCCAAAAATTCCTGTTGCGTCTGAAAGTAGAAACTCGCTCGATTACAACGGTATGTGTATTTTTTCCCTAGGCCATTCTGGTTAAGCGTTTGGATCAGAAGAATTGCGAAAAATGTTTTGCCTTCTCAACCATTTCTTGGCTTCAAACTCCCATATCTCGCGAACGGATTGACCTAACCCAAAAATTCCTATTGCATCTGAAAGTAGAAACTCGCCCGATTACTACGGTATGTGTAATTTTTCCCTAGGCCATTCTGGTTAAGCGTTTGGAGCAGCAGAATTGCGAAAAATTTTTTGCCTTTTCAACCATTTCTTGTCTTCAAACTCTCATATCTCGCGAATGGATTGACATAACCCAAAGATTCCTATTGCATCTGAAAGTAGAAACGCGCCCGATTACAACGGTACGTGTATTTTTCCCTTAGGCCATTCTGGTTAAGCGATTGGAGCAGCAGAAGTGCGAGAAATTGTATGCCTTCTCAACCATTTCTTAGCTTCAAACTCCCATATCTCGCGAACGGATTGACATAACCCAAAAATTCCTATTGCATCTGAAAGTAGAAACTCGCCCGATTACAACGGTATGTGTATTCTTTCCCTAGGTCATTCTGGTTAAGCGTTTGGAGCAGCAGAATTGTGAAAAATTTTTTGCCTTCTCTACCATTTCTTGGCTTCAAACTCCCATATCTCGCGAACGGATTGACCTAACCCAAAAATTCCTATTGCATCTGAAAGTAGAAACTCGCCCGATTACAACGGTATGTGTAGTTTTTCCCTAGGCCATTCTGGTTAAGCGTTTGGAGCAGCAGAATTGTGAAAAATTTTTTGCCTTCTCTACCATTTCTTGGCTTCAAACTCCCATATCCCGCGAACGGATTGACCTAACCCAAAAAGTCCTATTGCATCTGAAAGTTGAAACTCGCCCGACTACATTGGTGTGTGTATTTTTTCCCTAGGGCATTCTGGTTAAGCGTTTGGATCAGCAGAATTGCGAAAAATTGTATGCCTTCTCAACCATTTCTTGGCTTCAAACTCCCATATCTCGCGAACGGATAGACCTAACCCAAAAATTCCTGTTGCGTGTGAAAGTAGAAACTCGCCCGATTACAACGGTATGTGTATTTTTTCCCTAGTCCATTCTGGTTAAGCGTTTGGAGCAGCAGAATTGCGAAAAATTTGTTGTCTTCTCAACCATTTCTTAGCTTCAAACTCCCATATCTCGCGAACGGATTGACCAAACCCAAAAATTCCTGCTGCGTCTGAAAGTAGAAACTCGCCCGATTATAACGATATGCGTATTTTTTCCCTAGGCCATTCTGGTTAAGCGTTTGGGGCAGCAGAATTTCGAAAAATGTTTTGCCTTCTCAACCATTTCTTGTCTTCAAACTCTCATATCTCGCGAATGGATTGACATAACCCAAAAATTCCTATTGCATCTGAAAGTAGAAACTCGCCCGATTACAACGGTACGTGTATTTTTCCCTTAGGCCATTCTGGTTAAGCGATTGGAGCAGCAAATGTGCGAAAAATTTATTGTCTTCTCAACCATTTCTTAGCTTCAAATTCCCATATCTCGCGAACGGATTGACCTAACCCAAAAATCCTATTGCATCTGAAAGTAGAAACTCGCCCCATTACAACGTTATGTGTATTTTTTCCCGAGGCCATTCAGGTTAAGCGTTTGGAGCAGCAGAATTGCGAAAAATTTTTTGCCTTCTCAACCATTTCTTAGTTTCAAAGTCCCATATCTCGCGAACGGATTGACCAAACCCAAAAATTCCTGCTGCGTCTGAAAGTAGAAGCTCGCCCGATTACAACGGTATGCGTATTTTTTCCCGAGGCCATTCTGGCTAAGCGTTTGGAGCAGCAGAAGTGCGAAAAATTTGTTGTCTTCTCAACCATTTCTTAGATTCAAACTCCCATATCTCGCGAACGGATTGACCTAACCCAAAAATTCCTGTTGCGTCTGAAAGTAGAAACTCGCCCGATTACAACGCTATGTGTATTTTTTCCCTAGGCCATTCTGGTTAAGCGTTTGGAGCAGCAGAAGTGCGAAGAATTTGTTGTCTTCTCAACCATTTCTTAGCTTCAAACTCCCATATCTCGCGACCGGATTGACCAAACCCAGAAGTTCGTGCTGCGTCTGAAAGTAGAAACACGCCCGATTACAACTGTATGCGTATTTTTTCCCTAGGCCATTCTGGTTAAGCGTTTGGAGCAGCAGAATTGCGAAAAATTTCTTGCCTTCTCAACCATTTCTTGGCTTCAAACTCCCATATCTCGCGAACGGATTGACCTAACCCAAAAATTCCTATGGCATCTGAAAGTAGAAACTCACCCGATTACAACGGTATGTGTATTTTTTCCCTAGGCCATTCTGGTTAAGCGTTTGGAGCAGCAGAATTGCGAAAAATTTTTTGCCTTCTCAACCATTTCTTGGCTTCAAACTCCCATATCTCGCGAACGGATTGACCTAACCCAAAAATTCCTATTGCATCTGAAAGTAGAAACTCGCCCGATTACAACGGTATTTGTATTTTTTCCCTAGGCCATTCTGGTTAAGTGTATGGAGCAGCAGAATTGCGAAATTTTTTTGCCTTCTCAACCATTTCTTGGCTTCAAAGTCCCATATCTCGCGAACGGATTGACATAACCCAAAAATTCCTATTGCACCTGAAAGTAGAAACTCGCCCGATTAGAGCGGTATGTGTATTTTTTCCCTAGGCCATTCTGGTTAAGCGTTTGGAGCAGCAGAAGTGCGAAAAATTTGTTGTCTTCTCAACCATTTCTTAGCTTCAAACTCCCATATCTCGCGAACGGATTGACGTGACCCAAAATTTCCTATTGCATCTGAAAGTAGAAACTCGCCCGATTACAACGTTATGTGTATTTTTTCCCTAGGCCATTCTGGTTAAGCGTTTGGAGCAGCAGAATTGCGAAAAGTTTTTTGCCTTCTCAACCATTTCTTGTCTTCAAACTCCCATATCTCGCGAACGGATTGACCTAACCCAAAAATTCCTATTGCACCTGAAAGTAGAAACTCGCCCGATTAGAGCGGTATGTGTATTTTTTCCCTAGGCCATTCTGGTTAAGCGTTTGGAGCAACAGAAGTGCGAAAAATTTGTTGTCTTCTCAACCATTTCTTAGCTTCAAACTCCCATATCTCGCTAACGGATTGACGTAACCCAAAATTTCCTATTGTATCTGAAAGTAGAAACTCGCCCGATTACAACGGTATGTGTATCTTTTCCCTAGGCCATTCTGGTTAAGCGTTTGGAGCAGCAGAAGTGCGAAAAATTTGTTGTCTTCTCAACCATTTCTTAGATTCAAACTCCCATATCTCGCGAACGGATTGACCAAACCCAGAAGTTCCTGCTGCATCTGAAAGTAAAAACTCGCCCGATTACAACGGTATGTGTATTTTTTCCCTAGGCCATTCTGGTTAAGCGTTTGGCGCAGCAAATGTGCGAAAAATTTATTGTCTTCTCAACCATTTCTTAGCTTCAAATTCCCATATCTCGCGAACGGATTGACCTAACCCAAAAATCCTATTGCATCTGAAAGTAGAAACTCGCCCCATTACAACGTTATGTGTATTTTTTCCCGAGGCCATTCAGGTTAAGCGTTTGGAGCAGCAGAATTGCGAAAAATTTTTTGCCTTCTCAACCATTTCTTAGTTTCAAAGTCCCATATCTCGCGAACGGATTGACCAAACCCAAAAATTCCTGCTGCGTCTGAAAGTAGAAGCTCGCCCGATTACAACGGTATGCGTATTTTTTCCCGAGGCCATTCTGGCTAAGCGTTTGGAGCAGCAGAAGTGCGAAAAATTTGTTGTCTTCTCAACCATTTCTTAGATTCAAACTCCCATATCTCGCGAACGGATTGACCTAACCCAAAAATTCCTGTTGCGTCTGAAAGTAGAAACTCGCCCGATTACAACGCTATGTGTATTTTTTCCCTAGGCCATTCTGGTTAAGCGTTTGGAGCAGCAGAAGTGCGAAGAATTTGTTGTCTTCTCAACCATTTCTTAGCTTCAAACTCCCATATCTCGCGACCGGATTGACCAAACCCAGAAGTTCGTGCTGCGTCTGAAAGTAGAAACACGCCCGATTACAACTGTATGCGTATTTTTTCCCTAGGCCATTCTGGTTAAGCGTTTGGAGCAGCAGAATTGCGAAAAATTTCTTGCCTTCTCAACCATTTCTTGGCTTCAAACTCCCATATCTCGCGAACGGATTGACCTAACCCAAAAATTCCTATGGCATCTGAAAGTAGAAACTCACCCGATTACAACGGTATGTGTATTTTTTCCCTAGGCCATTCTGGTTAAGCGTTTGGAGCAGCAGAATTGCGAAAAATTTTTTGCCTTCTCAACCATTTCTTGGCTTCAAACTCCCATATCTCGCGAACGGATTGACCTAACCCAAAAATTCCTATTGCATCTGAAAGTAGAAACTCGCCCGATTACAACGGTATTTGTATTTTTTCCCTAGGCCATTCTGGTTAAGTGTATGGAGCAGCAGAATTGCGAAATTTTTTTGCCTTCTCAACCATTTCTTGGCTTCAAAGTCCCATATCTCGCGAACGGATTGACATAACCCAAAAATTCCTATTGCACCTGAAAGTAGAAACTCGCCCGATTAGAGCGGTATGTGTATTTTTTCCCTAGGCCATTCTGGTTAAGCGTTTGGAGCAGCAGAAGTGCGAAAAATTTGTTGTCTTCTCAACCATTTCTTAGCTTCAAACTCCCATATCTCGCGAACGGATTGACGTGACCCAAAATTTCCTATTGCATCTGAAAGTAGAAACTCGCCCGATTACAACGTTATGTGTATTTTTTCCCTAGGCCATTCTGGTTAAGCGTTTGGAGCAGCAGAATTGCGAAAAGTTTTTTGCCTTCTCAACCATTTCTTGTCTTCAAACTCCCATATCTCGCGAACGGATTGACCTAACCCAAAAATTCCTATTGCATCTGAAAGTTGAAACTCGCCCGACTACATTGGTATGTGTATTTTTTCCCTAGGGCATTCTGGTTAAGCGTTTGGATCAGCAGAATTGCGAAAAATTGTATGCCTTCTCAACCATTTCTTGGCTTCAATCTCCCATATCTCGCGAACGGATAGACCTAACCCAAAAATTCCTGTTGCGTGTGAAAGTAGAAACTCGCCCGATTACAACGGTATGTGTGTTTCTTCCCTAGTCCATTCTGGTTAAGCGTTTGGAGCAGCAGAATTGCGAAAAATTTGTTGTCTTCTCAACCATTTCTTAGCTTCAAACTCCCATATCTCGCGAACGGATTGACCAAACCCAAAAATTCCTGCTGCCTCTGAAAGTAGAAACACGCCCGATTACAACGGTATGCGTATTTTTTCCCTAGGCCATTCTGGTTAAGTGTTTGGAGCAGCAGAATTGCGAAAAATTTTTTGCCTTCTCAACCATTTCTTGGCTTCAAACTCCCATATCTCGCGAACGGATTGACCTAACCCAAAAATTCCTGTTGCATCTGAAAGTAGAAACTCGCCCCATTACAACGGTATGTGTATTTTTTCCCGAGGCCATTCTGGCTAAGCGTTTGGAGCAGCAGAAGTGCGAAAATTTTGTTGTCTTCTCAACCATTTCTTAGATTCAAACTCCCATATCTCGCGAACGGGTTGACCTAACCCAAAAATTCCTGTTGCGTCTGAAAGTAGAAACTCGCCCGATTACAACGCTATGTGTATTTTTTCCCTAGGCCATTCTCGTTAAGCGTTTGGAGCAGCAGAAGTGCGAAGAATTTGTTGTCTTCTCAACCATTTCTTAGCTTCAAACTCCCATATCTCGCGAACGGATTGACCAAACCCAGAAGTTCCTGCTGCGTCTGAAAGAAGGAACTCGCCCGATTACAACGATATGCGTATTTTTTCCCTAGGGCATTCTGGTTAAGCGCTTGGAGCAGCAGAATTGCGAAAAATTTTTTGCCTTCTCAACCATTTCTTGGCTTCAAACTCCCATATCTCGCGAACGGATTGACCTAACCCAAAAATTCCTGTTGCATCTGAAAGTAGAAACTCGCCCGATTACAACGGTATGTGTATTTTTTCCCTAGGCCATTCTGGTTAAGCGTTTGGAGCAGCATAAGTGCGAAAAATTTGTTGTCTTCTCAACCATTTCTTAGCTTCAAACTCCCATATCTCGCGAACGGATTGACGTAACCCAAAGATTCCTGTTGCATCTGAAAGTAGAAACTCGCCCGATTACAACGGTATGTGTATTTTTTCCCTACGCCATTCTGGTTAAGCGTTTGGAGCAGCAGAATTGCGAAAAATTTCTTGCCTTCTCAACCATTTCTTGGCTTCAAACTCCCATATCTCGCGAACGGATTGACCTAACCCAAAAATTCCTATGGCATCTGAAAGTAGAAACTCACCCGATTACAACGGTATGTGTATTTTTTCCCTAGGCCATTCTGGTTAAGCGTTTGGAGCAGCAGAATTGCGAAAAATTTTTTGCCTTCTCAACCATTTCTTGGGTTCAAACTCCCATATCTCGCGAACGGATTGACCTAACCCAAAAATTCCTATTGCATCTGAAAGTAGAAACTCGCCCGATTACAACGGTATTTGTATTTTTTCCCTAGGCCATTCTGGTTAAGTGTATGGAGCATCAGAATTGCGAAAATTTTTTTGCCTTCTCAACCATTTCTTAGCTTCAAACTCCCATATCTCGCGAACGGATTGACGTGACCCAAAATTTCCTATTGCATCTGAAAGTAGAAACTCGCCCGATTACAACGTTATGTGTATTTTTTCCCTAGGCCATTCTGGTTAAGCTTTTGGAGCAGCAGAAGTGCGAAAAATTTGTTGTCTTCTCAACCATTTCTTAGCTTCAAACTCCCATATCTCGCGAACGGATTGACCAAACCCAGAAGTTCCTGCTGCGTCTGAAAGTAGAAACTCGCCCGATTACAACGGTGTGTGTATTTTTTCCCTAGGCCATTCTGGTTAAGCGTTTGTCGCGGCAGAATTGCGAAAAATTTTTTGCCTTCTCAACCATTTCTTAGCTTCAAACTCCCATATCTCGCGAACGGATTGACCTAACCCAAAAATTCCTATTGTATCTGCAAGTAGAAACTCGCCCGATTACAACGGTATGTGTATTTTTTCCCTAGGCCATTCTGGTTAAGCGTTTGGAGCAGCAGAATTGCGAAAAGTTTTTTGCCTTCTCAACCATTTCTTGTCTTCAAACTCCCATATCTCGCGAACGGATTGACCTAACCCAAAAATTCCTATTGCATCTGAAAGTTGAAACTCGCCCGACTACATCGGTATGTGTATTTTTTCCCTAGGGCATTCTGGTTAAGCGTTTGGATCAGCAGAATTGCGAAAAATTGTATGCCTTCTCAACCATTTCTTGGCTTCAAACTCCCATATCTCGCGAACGGATAGACCTAACCCAAAAATTCCTATTGCGTGTGAAAGTAGAAACTCGCCCGATTACAACGGTATGTGTATTTTTTCCCTAGTCCATTCTGGTTAAGCGTTTGGAGCAGCAGAAGTGCGAAAAATTTGTTGTCTTCTCAACCATTTCTTAGCTTCAAACTCCCATATCTCGCGAACGGATTGACGTGACCCAAAATTTCCTGTTGCATCTGAAAGTAGAAACTCGCCCGATTACAACGTTATGTGTATTTTTTCCCTAGGTCATTCTGGTTAAGCGTTTGGAGCAGCAGAAGTGCGAAAAATTTGTTGTCTTCTCAACCATTTCTTAGCTTCAAACTCCCATATCTCGCGAACGGATTGACCAAACCCAGAAGTTCCTGCTGCGTCTGAAAGTAGAAACTCGCCCGATTACAACGGTGTGCGTATTTTTTCCCTAGGCCATTCTGGTTAAGTGTTTGGAGCAGCAGAATTGCGAAAAATTTTTTGCCTTCTCAACCATTTCTTGGCTTCAAACTCCCATATCTCGCGAACGGATTGACCTAACCCAAAAATTCCTGTTGCATCTGAAAGTAGAAACTCGCCCCATTACAACGGTATGTGTATTTTTTCCCGAGGCCATTCTGGCTAAGCGTTTGGAGCAGCAGAAGTGCGAAAATTTTGTTGTCTTCTCAACCATTTCTTAGATTCAAACTCCCATATCTCGCGAACGGGTTGACCTAACCCAAAAATTCCTGTTGCGTCTGAAAGTAGAAACTCGCCCGATTACAACGCTATGTGTATTTTTTCCCTAGGCCATTCTCGTTAAGCGTTTGGAGCAGCAGAAGTGCGAAGAATTTGTTGTCTTCTCAACCATTTCTTAGCTTCAAACTCCCATATCTCGCGAACGGATTGACAAAACCCAGAAGTTCCTGCTGCGTCTGAAAGAAGGAACTCGCCCGATTACAACGATATGCGTATTTTTTCCCTAGGGCATTCTGGTTAAGCGCTTGGAGCAGCAGAATTGCGAAAAATTTTTTGCCTTCTCAACCATTTCTTGGCTTCAAACTCCCATATCTCGCGAACGGATTGACCTAACCCAAAAATTCCTGTTGCATCTGAAAGCAGAAACTCGCCCGATTACAACGGTATGTGTATTTTTTCCCTAGGCCATTCTGGTTAAGCGTTTGGAGCAGCAGAAGTGCGAAAAATTTGTTGTCTTCTCAACCATTTCTTAGCTTCAAACTCCCATATCTCGCGAACGGATTGACGTAACCCAAAGATTCCTGTTGCATCTGAAAGTAGAAACTCGCCCGATTACAACGGTATGTGTATTTTTTCCCTACGCCATTCTGGTTAAGCGTTTGGAGCAGCAGAATTGCGAAAAATTTCTTGCCTTCTCAACCATTTCTTGGCTTCAAACTCCCATATCTCGCGAACGGATTGACCTAACCCAAAAATTCCTATGGCATCTGAAAGTAGAAACTCACCCGATTACAACGGTATGTGTATTTTTTCCCTAGGCCATTCTGGTTAAGCGTTTGGAGCAGCAGAATTGCGAAAAATTTTTTGCCTTCTCAACCATTTCTTGGGTTCAAACTCCCATATCTCGCGAACGGATTGACCTAACCCAAAAATTCCTATTGCATCTGAAAGTAGAAACTCGCCCGATTACAACGGTATTTGT
This sequence comes from Ptiloglossa arizonensis, assembly GCF_051014685.1. NCBI lineage: Eukaryota > Metazoa > Arthropoda > Insecta > Hymenoptera > Colletidae > Ptiloglossa > Ptiloglossa arizonensis. The sequence continues at coordinate 388,564 of NW_027478728.1, read as the reverse complement.
ATTTTTTCCCTAGGCCATTCTGGTTAAGTGTATGGAGCAGCAGAATTGCGAAAATTTTTTTGCCTTCTCAACCATTTCTTGGCTTCAAAGTCCCATATCTCGCGAACGGATTGACATAACCCAAAAATTCCTATTGCACCTGAAAGTAGAAACTCGCCCGATTAGAGCGGTATGTGTATTTTTTCCCTAGGCCATTCTGGTTAAGCGTTTGGAGCAGCAGAAGTGCGAAAAATTTGTTGTCTTCTCAACCATTTCTTAGCTTCAAACTCCCATATCTCGCGAACGGATTGACGTGACCCAAAATTTCCTATTGCATTTGAAAGTAGAAACTCGCCCGATTACAACGTTATGTGTATTTTTTCCCTAGGCCATTCTGGTTAAGCTTTTGGAGCAGCAGAAGTGCGAAAAATTTGTTGTCTTCTCAACCATTTCTTAGCTTCAAACTCCCATATCTCGCGAACGGATTGACCAAACCCAGAAGTTCCTGCTGCGTCTGAAAGTAGAAACTCGCCCGATTACAACGGTGTGTGTATTTTTTCCCTAGGCCATTCTGGTTAAGCGTTTGTCGCGGCAGAATTGCGAAAAATTTTTTGCCTTCTCAACCATTTCTTAGCTTCAAACTCCCATATCTCGCGAACGGATTGACCTAACCCAAAAATTCCTATTGTATCTGCAAGTAGAAACTCGCCCGATTACAACGGTATGTGTATTTTTTCCCTAGGCCATTCTGGTTAAGCGTTTGGAGCAGCAGAATTGCGAAAAGTTTTTTGCCTTCTCAACCATTTCTTGTCTTCAAACTCCCATATCTCGCGAACGGATTGACCTAACCCAAAAATTCCTATTGCATCTGAAAGTTGAAACTCGCCCGACTACATCGGTATGTGTATTTTTTCCCTAGGGCATTCTGGTTAAGCGTTTGGATCAGCAGAATTGCGAAAAATTGTATGCCTTCTCAACCATTTCTTGGCTTCAAACTCCCATATCTCGCGAACGGATAGACCTAACCCAAAAATTCCTATTGCGTGTGAAAGTAGAAACTCGCCCGATTACAACGGTATGTGTATTTTTTCCCTAGTCCATTCTGGTTAAGCGTTTGGAGCAGCAGAAGTGCGAAAAATTTGTTGTCTTCTCAACCATTTCTTAGCTTCAAACTCCCATATCTCGCGAACGGATTGACGTGACCCAAAATTTCCTATTGCATCTGAAAGTAGAAACTCGCCCGATTACAACGTTATGTGTATTTTTTCCCTAGGCCATTCTGGTTAAGCGTTTGGAGCAGCAGAAGTGCGAAAAATTTGTTGTCTTCTCAACCATTTCTTAGCTTCAAACTCCCATATCTCGCGAACGGATTGACCAAACCCAGAAGTTCCTGCTGCGTCTGAAAGTAGAAACTCGCCCGATTACAACGGTGTGTGTATTTTTTCCCTAGGCCATTCTGGTTAAGCGTTTGTCGCGGCAGAATTGCGAAAAATTTTTTGCCTTCTCAACCATTTCTTAGCTTCAAACTCCCATATCTCGCGAACGGATTGACCTAACCCAAAAATTCCTATTGTATCTGCAAGTAGAAACTCGCCCGATTACAACGGTATGTGTATTTTTTCCCTAGGCCATTCTGGTTAAGCGTTTGGAGCAGCAGAATTGCGAAAAGTTTTTTGCCTTCTCAACCATTTCTTGTCTTCAAACTCCCATATCTCGCGAACGGATTGACCTAACCCAAAAATTCCTATTGCATCTGAAAGTTGAAACTCGCCCGACTACATCGGTATGTGCATTTTTTCCCTAGGGCATTCTGGTTAAGCGTTTGGATCAGCAGAATTGCGAAAAATTGTATGCCTTCTCAACCATTTCTTGGCTTCAAACTCCCATATCTCGCGAACGGATAGACCTAACCCAAAAATTCCTATTGCGTGTGAAAGTAGAAACTCGCCCGATTACAACGGTATGTGTATTTTTTCCCTAGTCCATTCTGGTTAAGCGTTTGGAGCAGCAGAATTGCGAAAAATTTGTTGTCTTCTCAACCATTTCTTAGCTTCAAACTCCCATATCTCGCGAACGGATTGACCAAACCCAAAAATTCCTGCTGCGTCTGAAAGTAGAAACTTGCCCGATTATAGCGATATGCGTATTTTTTCCCTAGGCCATTCTGGTTAAGCGTTTGGGGCAGCAGAATTTCGAAAAATGTTTTGCCTTCTCAACCATTTCTTGTCTTCAAACTCTCATATCTCGCGAATGGATTGACATAACCCAAAAATTCCTATTGCATCTGAAAGTAGAAACTCGCCCGATTACAACGGTACGTGTATTTTTCCCTTAGGCCATTCTGGTTAAGCGATTGGAGCAGCAGATGTGCGAAAAATTTATTGTCTTCTCAACCATTTCTTAGCTTCAAACTCCCATATCTCGCCAACGGATTGACCTAACCCAAAAATTCCTGTTGCGTCTGAAAGTAGAAACTCGCCCGATTACAACGCTATGTGTATTTTTCCCCTAGGCCATTCTCGTTAAGCGTTTGGAGGAGCAGAAGTGCGAAAAATTTGTTGTCTTCTCAACCATTTCTTAGCTTCAAAGTCCCATATCTCGCGAACGGATTGACCGAACCCAAAAATTCCTGCTGCCTCTGAAAGTAGAAACACGCCCGATTACAACGGTATGCGTATTTTTTCCCTAGGCCATTCTGGTTAAGTGTTTGGAGCAGCAGAATTGCGAAAAATTTTTTGCCTTCTCAACCATTTCTTGGCTTCAAACTCCCATATCTCGCGAAAGGATTGACCTAACCCAAAAATTCCTGTTGCATCTGAAAGTAGAAACTCGCCCCATTACAACGGTATGTGTATTTTTTCCCGAGGCCATTCTGGCTAAGCGTTTGGAGCAGCAGAAGTGCGAAAAATTTGTTGTCTTCTCAACCATTTCTTAGCTTCAAACTCCCATATCTCGCGAACGGATTGACCTAACCCAAAAATTCCTGTTGCGTCTGAAAGTAGAAACTCGCCCGATTACAACGCTATGTGTATTTTTTCCCTAGGCCATTCTCGTTAAGCGTTTGGAGCAGCAGAAGTGCGAAGAATTTGTTGTCTTCTCAACCATTTCTTAGCTTCAAACTCCCATATCTCGCGAACGGATTGACCAAACCCAGAAGTTCCTGCTGCGTCTGAAAGAAGGAACTCGCCCGATTACAACGATATGCGTATTTTTTCCCTAGGGCATTCTGGTTAAGCGCTTGGAGCAGCAGAATTGCGAAAAATTTTTTGCCTTCTCAACCATTTCTTGGATTCAAACTCCCATATCTCGCGAACGGATTGACCTAACCCAAAAATTCCTGTTGCATCTGAAAGTAGAAACTCGCCCGATTACAACGGTATGTGTATTTTTTCCCTAGGGCATTCTGGTTAAGCGTTTGGATCAGCAGAATTGCGAAAAATTGTATGCCTTCTCAACCATTTCTTGGCTTCAAACTCCCATATCTCGCGAACGGATAGACCTAACCCAAAAATTCCTATTGCGTGTGAAAGTAGAAACTCGCCCGATTACAACGGTATGTGTATTTTTTCCCTAGTCCATTCTGGTTAAGCGTTTGGAGCAGCAGAAGTGCGAAAAATTTGTTGTCTTCTCAACCATTTCTTAGCTTCAAACTCCCATATCTCGCGAACGGATTGACGTGACCCAAAATTTCCTATTGCATCTGAAAGTAGAAACTCGCCCGATTACAACGTTATGTGTATTTTTTCCCTAGGCCATTCTGGTTAAGCGTTTGGAGCAGCAGAAGTGCGAAAAATTTGTTGTCTTCTCAACCATTTCTTAGCTTCAAACTCCCATATCTCGCGAACGGATTGACCAAACCCAGAAGTTCCTGCTGCGTCTGAAAGTAGAAACTCGCCCGATTACAACGGTGTGTGTATTTTTTCCCTAGGCCATTCTGGTTAAGCGTTTGTCGCGGCAGAATTGCGAAAAATTTTTTGCCGTCTCAACCATTTCTTAGCTTCAAACTCCCATATCTCGCGAACGGATTGACCTAACCCAAAAATTCCTATTGTATCTGCAAGTAGAAACTCGCCCGATTACAACGGTATGTGTATTTTTTCCCTAGGCCATTCTGGTTAAGCGTTTGGAGCAGCAGAATTGCGAAAAGTATTTTGCCTTCTCAACCATTTCTTGTCTTCAAACTCCCATGTCTCGCGAACGGATTGACCTAACCCAAAAATTCCTATTGCATCTGAAAGTTGAAACTCGCCCGACTACATCGGTATGTGTATTTTTTCCCTAGGGCATTCTGGTTAAGCGTTTGGAGGAGCAGAAGTGCGAAAAATTTGTTGTCTTCTCAACCATTTCTTGGCTTCAAACTCCCATGTCTCGCGAACGGATTGACCTAACCCAAAAATTCCTATTGCGTGTGAAAGTAGAAACTCGCCCGATTACAACGGTATGTGTATTTTTTCCCTAGTCCATTCTGGTTAAGCGTTTGGAGCAGCAGAATTGCGAAAAATTTGTTGTCTTCTCAACCATTTCTTAGCTTCAAACTCCCATATCTCGCGAACGGATTGACCAAACCCAAAAATTCCTGCTGCGTCTGAAAGTAGAAACTCGCCCGATTATAACGATATGCGTATTTTTTCCCTAGGCCATTCTGGTTAAGCGTTTGGGGCAGCAGAATTTCGAAAAATGTTTTGCCTTCTCAACCATTTCTTGTCTTCAAACTCTCATATCTCGCGAATGGATTGACATAACCCAAAATTTCCTATTGCATCTGAAAGTAGAAACTCGCCCGATTACAACGTTATGTGTATTTTTTCCCTAGGCCATTCTGGTTAAGCGTTTGGAGCAGCAGAAGTGCGAAAAATTTGTTGTCTTCTCAACCATTTCTTAGCTTCAAACTCCCATATCTCGCGAACGGATTGACCAAACCCAGAAGTTCCTGCTGCGTCTGAAAGTAGAAACTCGCCCGATTACAACGGTGTGTGTATTTTTTCCCTAGGCCATTCTGGTTAAGCGTTTGTCGCGGCAGAATTGCGAAAAATTTTTTGCCGTCTCAACCATTTCTTAGCTTCAAAGTCCCATATCTCGCGAACGGATTGACCGAACCCAAAAATTCCTGCTGCCTCTGAAAGTAGAAACACGCCCGATTACAACGGTATGCGTATTTTTTCCCTAGGCCATTCTGGTTAAGTGTTTGGAGCAGCAGAATTGCGAAAAATTTTTTGCCTTCTCAACCATTTCTTGGCTTCAAACTCCCATATCTCGCGAACGGATTGACCTAACCCAAAAATTCCTGTTGCATCTGAAAGTAGAAACTCGCCCCATTACAACGGTATGTGTATTTTTTCCCGAGGCCATTCTGGCTAAGCGTTTGGAGCAGCAGAAGTGCGAAAAATTTGTTGTCTTCTCAACCATTTCTTAGCTTCAAACTCCCATATCTCGCGAACGGATTGACCTAACCCAAAAATTCCTGTTGCGTCTGAAAGTAGAAACTCGCCCGATTACAACGCTATGTGTATTTTTTCCCTAGGCCATACTCGTTAAGCGTTTGGAGCAGCAGAAGTGCGAAGAATTTGTTGTCTTCTCAACCATTTCTTAGCTTCAAACTCCCATATCTCGCGAACGGATTGAGCAAACCCAGAAGTTCCTGCTGCGTCTGAAAGAAGGAACTCGCCCGATTACAACGATATGCGTATTTTTTCCCTAGGGCATTCTGGTTAAGCGCTTGGAGCAGCAGAATTGCGAAAATTTTTCTGCCTTCTCAACCATTTCTTGGCTTCAAAGTCCCATATCTCGCGAACGGATTGACATAACCAAAAAATTCCTATTGCATCTGAAAGTTGAAACTCGCCCGACTACATCGGTATGTGTATTTTTTCCCTAGGCCATTCTGGTTAAGCGTTTGGAGCAGCAGAAGTGCGAAAAATTTGTTGTCTTCTCAACCATTTCTTAGCTTCAAACTCCCATATCTCGCGAACGGATTGACCAAACCCAGAAGTTCCTGCTGCGTCTGAAAGTAGAAACTCGCTCGATTACAACGGTATGTGTATTTTTTCCCTAGGCCATTCTGGTTAAGCGTTTGTCGCGGCAGAATTGCGAAAAATTTTTTGCCTTCTCAACCATTTCTTAGCTTCAAACTCCCATATCTCGCGAACGGATTGACCTAACCCAAAAATTCCTATTGTATCTGAAAGTAGAAACTCGCCCGATTAAAACGTTATGTGTATTTTTTCCCTAGGCCATTCTGGTTAAGCGTTTGGCGCGGCAGAATTGCGAAAAATTTTTTGCCTTCTCAACCATTTCTTAGCTTCAAACTCCCATATCTCGCGAACGGATTGACCGAACCCAAAAATTCCTATTGTATCTGAAAGTAGAAACTCGCCCGATTACAACGGTATGTGTATTTTTTCCCTAGGCCATTCTGGTTAAGCGTTTGGAGCAGCAGAAGTGCGAAAAATTTGTTGTCTTCTCAACCATTTCTTAGCTTCAAACTCCCATATCTCGCGAACGGATTGACGTAACCCAAAGATTCCTGTTGCATCTGAAAGTAGAAACTCGGCCGATTACAACGGTATGTGTATTTTTTCCCTACGCCATTCTGGTTAAGCGTTTGGAGCAGCAGAATTGCGAAAAATTTCTTGCCTTCTCAACCATTTCTTGGCTTCAAACTCCCATATCTCGCGAACGGATTGACCTAACCCAAAAATTCCTATGGTATCTGAAAGTAGAAACTCACCCGATTACAACGGTATGTGAATTTTTTCCCTAGGCCATTCTGGTTAAGCGTTTGGAGCAGCTGAAGTGCGAAAAATTTGTTGTCTTCTCAACCATTTCTTAGCTTCAAACTCCCATATCTCGCGAACGGATTGACCTAACCCAAAAATTCCTATTGTATCTGAAAGTAGAAACTCGCCCGATTACAACGGTATGTGTATTTTTTCCCTAGGCCATTCTGGTTAAGCGTTTGGAGCAGCAGAAGTGCGAAAAATTTGTTGTCTTCTCAACCATTTCTTAGCTTCAAACTCCCATATCTCGCTAACGGATTGGCGTAACCCAAAGATTCCTGTTGCATCTGAAAGTAGAAACTCGGCCGATTACAACGGTATGTGTATTTTTTCCCTACGCCATTCTGGTTAAGCGTTTGGAGCAGCAGAATTGCGAAAAATTTCTTGCCTTCTCAACCATTTCTTGGCTTCAAACTCCCATATCTCGCGAACGGATTGACCTAACCCAAAAATTCCTATGGCATCTGAAAGTAGAAACTCACCCGATTACAACGGTATGTGAATTTTTTCCCTAGGCCATTCTGGTTAAGCGTTTGGAGCAGCAGAATTGCGAAAAATTTTTTGCCTTCTCAACCATTTCTTGGCTTCAAAGTCCCACATCTCGCGAACGGATTGACATAACCCAAAAATTCCTATTGCACCTGAAAGTAGAAACTCGCCCGATTAGAGCGGTATGTGTATTTTTTCCCTAGGCCATTCTGGTTAAGCGTTTGGAGCAGCAGAAGTGCGAAAAATTTGTTGTCTTCTCAACCATTTCTTAGCTTCAAACTCCCATATCTCGCGAACGGATTGACCAAACCCAGAAGTTCCTGCTGCGTCTGAAAGTAGAAACTCGCCCGATTACAACGGTGTGTGTATTTTTTCCCTAGGCCATTCTGGTTAAGCGTTTGTCGCGGCAGAATTGCGAAAAATTTTTTGCCTTCTCAACCATTTCTTGTTTTCAAACTCCCATATCTCGCGAACGGATTGACCTAACCCAAAAATTCCTATTGCATCTGAAAGTTGAAACTCGCCCGATTACATCGGTATGTGTATTTTTTCCCTAGGGCATTCTGGTTAAGCGTTTGGATCAGCAGAATTGCGAAAAATTGTATGCCTTCTCAACCATTTCTTGGCTTCAAACTCCCATATCTCGCGAACGGATAGATCTAACCCAAAAATTCCTGTTGCGTGTGAAAGTAGAAACTCGCCCGATTACAACGGTATGTGTATTTTCTCCCTAGTCCATTCTGGTTAAGCGTTTGGAGCAGCAGAATTGCGAAAAATTTGTTGTCTTCTCAACCATTTCTTAGCTTCAAACTCCCATATCTCGCGAACGGATTGACCAAACCCAAAAATTCCTGCTGCGTCTGAAAGTAGAAACTCGCCCGATTATAACGATATGCGTATTTTTTCCCTAGGCCATTCTGGTTAAGCGTTTGGAGCAGCAGAATTGCGAAAAATTTTTTGCCTTCTCAACCATTTCTTAGCTTCAAAGTCCCATATCTCGCGAACAGATTGACCAAACCCAAAAATTCCTGCTGCGTCTGAAAGTAGAAACTCGCCCGATTACAACGGTATGCGTATTTTTTCCCTAGGCCATTCTGGTTAAGCGTTTGGAGCAGCAGAATTGCGAAAAGTTTTTTGCCTTCTCAACCATTTCTTGTCTTCAAACTCCCATATCTCGCGAACGGATTGACCTAACCCAAAAATTCCTGTTGCATCTGAAAGTTGAAACTCGCCCGACTACATCGGTATGTGTATTTTTTCCCTAGGGCATTCTGGTTAAGCGTTTGGATCAGCAGAATTGCGAAAAATTGTATGCCTTCTCAACCATTTCTTGGCTTCAAACTCCCATATCTCGCGAACGGATTGACCTAACCCAAAAATTCCTGTTGCATCTGAAAGTTGAAACTCGCCCGACTACATCGGTATGTGTATTTTTTCCCTAGGGCATTCTGGTTAAGCGTTTGGATCAGCAGAATTGCGAAAAATTTTTTGCCTTCTCAACCATTTCTTGGCTTCAAACTCCCATATCACGTGAACGGATTGACCTAACCCAAAAATTCCTATTGCGTCTGAAAGTAGAAACTCGCCCCATTACGACGGTATGTGTATTTTTTCCCGAGGCCATTCTTGTTAAGCGTTTGGAGCAGCAGAATTGCGAAAAATTTTTTGCCTTCTCAACCATTTCTTAGCTTCAAAGTCCCATATCTCGCGAACGGATTGACCAAACCCAAAAATTCCTGCTGCGTCTGAAAGTAGAAACTCGCCCGATTACAACGGTATGCGTATTTTTTCCCTAGGCCATTCTGGTTAAGCGTTTGGAGCAGCAGAATTGCGAAAAATTTCTTTCCTTCTCAACCATTTCTTGTCTTCAAACTCCCATATCTCGCGAACGGATTGACCTAACACAAAAATTCCTATTGCATCTGAAAGTAGAAACTCGCCCGATTACAGCGGTATTTGTATTTTTTCCCTAGGCCGTTCTGGTTAAGCGTTTGGAGCAGCAGAATTGCGAAAAATTTTTTGCCTTCTCAACCATTTCTTAGCTTCAAACTCCCATATCTCGCGAACGGATTGACCAAACCCAGATGTTCCTGCAGCGTCTGAAAGTAGGAACTCGCCCGATTACAACGATATGCGTATTTTTTCCCTAGGCCATTCTGGTTAAGCGTTTGGAGCAGCAGAATTGCGAAAAATTTTTTGCCTTCTCAACCATTTCTTGGCTTCAAACTCCCATATCTCGCGAACGGATAGACCTAACCCAAAAATTCCTATTGCATCTGAAAGTAGAAACTCGCCCGATTACAACGGTATTTGTATTTTTTCCCTAGGCCATTCTGGTTAAGTGTATGGAGCAGCAGAATTGCGAAAATTTTTTTGCCTCCTCAACCATTTCTTGGCTTCAAAGTCCCATATCTCGCGAACGGATTGACATAACCAAAAAATCCCTATTGCACCTGAAAGTAGAAACTCGCCCGATTAGAGCGGTATGTGTATTTTTTCCCTAGGCCATTCTGGTTAAGCGTTTGTCGCGGCAGAATTGCGAAAAATTTTTTGCCTTCTCAACCATTTCTTAGCTTCAAACTCCCATATCTCGCGAACGGATTGACCTAACCCAAAAATTCCTATTGTATCTGAAAGTAGAAACTCGCCCGATTACAACGTTATGTGTATTTTTTCCCTAGGCCATTCTGGTTAAGCGTTTGGCGCGGCAGAATTGCGAAAAATTTTTTGCCTTCTCAACCATTTCTTAGCTTCAAACTCCCATATCTCGCGAACGGATTGACCTAACCCAAAAATTCCTATTGTATCTGAAAGTAGAAACTCGCCCGATTACAACGGTATGTGTATTTTTTCCCGAGGCCATTCTGGCTAAGCGTTTGGAGCAGCAGAAGTGCGAAAAATTTGTTGTCTTCTCAACCATTTCTTAGCTTCAAACTCCCATATCTCGCGAACGGATTGAACTAACCCAAAAATTCCTGTTGCGTCTGAAAGTAGAAACTCGCCCGATTACAACGCTATGTGTATTTTTTCCCTAGGCCATTCTCGTTAAGCGTTTGGAGCAGCAGAAGTGCGAAGAATTTGTTGTCTTCTCAACCATTTCTTAGCTTCAAACTCCCATATCTCGCGAACGGATTGACCAAACCCAGAAGTTCCTGCTGCGTCTAAAAGAAGGAACTCGCCCGATTACAACGATATGCGTACTTTTTCCCTAGGGCATTCTGGTTAAGCGCTTGTAGCAGCAGAATTGCGAAAAATTTTTTGCCTTCTCAACCATATCTTGGCTTCAAACTCCCATATCTCGCGAACGGATTGACCTAACCCAAAAATTCCTGTTGCATCTGAAAGTAGAAACTCGCCCGATTACAACGGTATGTGTATTTTTTCCCTAGGCCATTCTGGTTAAGCGTTTGGAGCAGCAGAATTGCGAAAAATTTTTTGCCTTCTCAACCATTTCTTGGCTTCAAACTCCCATATCTCGCGAACGGATTGACCTAACCCAAAAATTCCTGTTGCGTCTGAAAGTAGAAACTCGCCCGATTACAACGCTATGTGTATTTTTTCCCTAGGCCATTCTGGTTAAGCGTTTGGAGCAGCAGAAGTGCGAAGAATTTGTTGTCTTCTCAACCATTTCTTAGCTTCAAACTCCCATATCTCGCGAACGGATTGACCAAACCCAGAATTTCCTGCTGCGTCTGAAAGTAGGAACTCGCCCGATTACAACGATATGCGTATTTTTTCCTTAGGGCATTCTGGTTAAGCGCTTGGAGCAGCAGAATTGCGAAAAATTTTTTGCCTTCTCAACCATTTCTTGGCTTCAAACTCCCATATCACGTGAACGGATTGACCTAACCCAAAAATTCCTATTGCATCTGAAAGTAGAAACTCGCCCCATTACGACGGTATGTGTATTTTTTCCCGAGGCCATTCTGGTTAATCATTTGGAGCAGCAGAATTGCGAAAAATTTTTTGCCTTCTCAACCATTTCTTAGCTTCAAAGTCCCATATCTCGCGAACGGATTGACCAAACCCAAAAATACCTGCTGCGTCTGAAAGTAGAAACTCGCCCGATTACAACGGTATGCGTATTTTTTCCCTAGGCCATTCTGGTTAAGCGTTTGGAGCAGCAGAATTGCGAAAAATTTTTTGCCTCCTCAACCATTTCTTGTCTTCAAACTCCCATATCTCGCGAACGGATTGACCTAACACAACAATTCCTATTGCATCTGAAAGTAGAAACTCGCCCGATTACAGCGGTATTTGTATTTTTTCCCTAGGCCGTTCTGGTTAAGCGTTTGGAGCAGCAGAATTGCGAAAAATTTTTTGCCTTCTCAACCATTTCTTAGCTTCAAACTCCCATATCTCGCGAACGGATTGACCAAACCCAGATGTTCCTGCTGCGTCTGAAAGTAGGAACTCGCCCGATTACAACGATATGCGTATTTTTTCCCTAGGCCATTCTGGTTAAGCGTTTGGAGCAGCAGAATTGCGAAAAATTTTTTGCCTTCTCAACCATTTCTTGGCTTCAAACTCCCATATCTCGCGAACGGATTGACCTAACCCAAAAATTCCTATTGCATCTGAAAGTAGAAACTCGCCCGATTACAACGGTATTTGTATTTTTTCCCTAGGCCATTCTGGTTAAGTGTATGGAGCAGCAGAATTGCGAAAATTTTTTTGCCTTCTCAACCATTTCTTGGCTTCAAAGTCCCATATCTCGCGAACGGATTGACATAACCAAAAAATTCCTATTGCACCTGAAAGTAGAAACTCGCCCGATTAGAGCGGTATGTGTATTTTTTCCCTAGGCCATTCTGGTTAAGCGTTTGGAGCAGCAGAAGTGCGAAAAATTTGTTGTCTTCTGAACCATTTCTTAGCTTCAAACTCCCATATCTCGCGAACGGATTGACGTGACCCAAAATTTCCTATTGCATCTGAAAGTAGAAACTCGCCCGATTACAACGTTATGTGTATTTTTTCCCTAGGCCATTCTGGTTAAGCGTTTGGAGCAGCAGAATTGCGAAAAATTTGTTGTCTTCTCAACCATTTCTTATCTTCAAACTCCCATATCTCGCGAACGGATTGACCAAACCCAGAAGTTCCTGCTGCGTCTGAAAGTAGAAACTCGCTCGATTACAACGGTATGTGTATTTTTTCCCTAGGCCATTCTGGTTAAGCGTTTGTTGCGGCAGAATTGCGAAAAATTTTTTGCCTTCTCAACCATTTCTTAGCTTCAAACTCCCATATCTCGCGAACGGATTGACCTAACCCAAAAATTCCTATTGTATCTGAAAGTAGAAACTCGCCCGATTACAACGTTATGTGTATTTTTTCCCTAGGCCATTCTGGTTAAGCGTTTGGAGCAGCAGAATTGCGAAAAATTTCTTGCCTTCTCAACCATTTCTTGGCTTCAAACTCCCATATCTCGCGAACGGATTGACCTAACCCAAAAATTCCTATTGTATCTGAAAGTAGAAACTCGCCCGATTACAACGGTATGTGTATTTTTTCCCGAGGCCATTCTGGCTAAGCGTTTGGAGCAGCAGAAGTGCGAAAAATTTGTTGTCTTCTCAACCATTTCTTAGCTTCAAACTCCCATATCTCGCGAACGGATTGACCTAACCCAAAAATTCCTGTTGCGTCTGAAAGTAGAAACTCGCCCGATTACAACGCTATGTGTATTTTTTCCCTAGGCCATTCTCGTTAAGCGTTTGGAGCAGCAGAAGTGCGAAGAATTTGTTGTCTTCTCAACCATTTCTTAGCTTCAAACTCCCATATCTCGCGAACGGATTGACCAAACCCAGAAGTTCCTGCTGCGTCTGAAAGAAGGAACTCGCCCGATTACAACGATATGCGTACTTTTTCCCTAGGGCATTCTGGTTAAGCGCTTGGAGCAGCAGAATTGCGAAAAATTTTTTGCCTTCTCAACCATTTCTTGGCATCAAACTCCCATATCTCGCGAACGGATTGACCTAACCCAAAAATTCCTGTTGCATCTGAAAGTAGAAACTCGCCCCATTACGACGGTATGTGTATTTTTTCCCGAGGCCATTCTGGTTAAGCGTTTGGAGCAGCAGAATTGCGAAAAATTTTTTGCCTTCTCAACCATTTCTTAGCTTCAAAGTCCCATATCTCGCGAACGGATTGACCAAACCCAAAAATTCCTGCTGCGTCTGAAAGTAGAAACTCGCCCGATTACAACGGTATGCGTATCTTTTCCCTAGGCCATTCTGGTTAAGCGTTTGGAGCAGCAGAATTTCGAAAAATTTTTTGCCTTCTCAACCATTTCTTGTCTTCAAACTCCCATATCTCGCGAACGGATTGACCTAACACAAAAATTCCTATTGCATCTGAAAGTAGAATCTCGCCCGATTACAGCGGTATTTGTATTTTTTCCCTAGGCCGTTCTGGTTAAGCGTTTGGAGCAGCAGAATTGCGAAAAATTTTTTGCCTTCTCAACCATTTCTTAGCTTCAAACTCCCATATCTCGCGAACGGATTGACCAAACCCAGAAGTTCCTGCTGCGTCTGAAAGAAGGAACTCGCCCGATTACAACGATATGCGTACTTTTTCCCTAGGGCATTCTGGTTAAGCGCTTGGAGCAGCAGAATTGCGAAAAATTTTTTGCCTTCTCAACCATTTCTTGGCATCAAACTCCCATATCTCGCGAACGGATTGACCTAACCCAAAAATTCCTGTTGCATCTGAAAGTAGAAACTCGCCCGATTACAACGGTATTTGTATTTTTTCCCTAGGCCATTCTGGTTAAGTGTATGGAGCAGCAGAATTGCGAAAATTTTTTTGCCTTCTCAACCATTTCTTGGCTTCAAAGTCCCATATCTCGCGCACGGAATGACATAACCAAAAAATTCCTATTGCACCTGAAAGTAGAAACTCGCCCGATTAGAGCGGTATGTGTATTTTTTCCCTAGGCCATTCTGGTTAAGCGTTTGGAGCAGCAGAAGTGCGAAAAATTTGTTGTCTTCTCAACCATTTCTTAGCTTCAAACTCCCATATCTCGCGAACGGATTGACGTGACCCAAAATTTCCTATTGCATCTGAAAGTAGAAACTCGCCCGATTACAACGTTATGTGTATTGTTTCCCTAGGCCATTCTGGTTAAGCGTTTGGAGCAGCAGAATTGCGAAAAATTTGTTGTCTTCTCAACCATTTCTTATCTTCAAACTCCCATATCTCGCGAACGGATTGACCAAACCCAGAAGTTCCTGCTGCGTCTGAAAGTAGAAACTCGCTCGATTACAACGGTATGTGTATTTTTTCCCTAGGCCATTCTGGTTAAGCGTTTGTCGCGGCAGAATTGCGAAAAATTTTTTGCCTTCTCAACCATTTCTTAGCTTCAAACTCCCATATCTCGCGAACGGATTGACCTAACCCAAAAATTCCTATTGTATCTGAAAGTAGAAACTCGCCCGATTACAACGTTATGTGTATTTTTTCCCTAGGCCATTCTGGTTAAGCGTTTGGCGCGGCAGAATTGCGAAAAATTTTTTGCCTTCTCAACCATTTCTTAGCTTCAAACTCCCATATCTCGCGAACGGATTGACCTAACCCAAAAATTCCTATTGTATCTGAAAGTAGAAACTCGCCCGATTACAACGGTATGTGTATTTTTTCCCTAGGCCATTCTGGTTAAGCGTTTGGAGCAGCAGAAGTGCGAAAAATTTGTTGTCTTCTCAACCATTTCTTAGCTTCAAACTCCCATATCTCGCGAACGGATTGACGTAACCCAAAGATTCCTGTTGCATCTGAAAGTAGAAACTCGCCCGATTACAACGGCATGTGTATTTTTTCCCTACGCCATTCTGGTTAAGCGTTTGGAGCAGCAGAATTGCGAAAAATTTCTTGCCTTCTCAACCATTTCTTGGCTTCAAACTCCCATATCTCGTGAACGGATTGACCTAACCCAAAAATTCCTATTGCATCTGAAAGTAGAAACTCGCCCGATTACAACGGTATTTGTATTTTTTCCCTAGGCCATTCTGGTTAAGTGTATGGAGCAGCAGAATTGCGAAAATTTTTTTGCCTTCTCAACCATTTCTTGGCTTCAAAGTCCCATATCTCGCGAACGGATTGACATAACCCAAAAATTCCTATTGCACCTGAAAGTAGAAACTCGCCCGATTAGAGCGGTATGTGTATTTTTTCCCTAGGCCATTCTGGTTAAGCGTTTGGAGCAGCAGAATTGCGAAAAATTTGTTGTCTTCTCAACCATTTCTTAGCTTCAAACTCCCATATCTCGCGAACGGATTGACCAAACCCAGAAGTTCCTGCTGCGTCTGAAAGTAGAAACTCGCCCGATTACAACGGTATGTGTATTTTTTCCCTAGGCCATTCTGGTTAAGCGTTTGTCGCGGCAGAGTTGCGAAAAATTTTTTGCCTTCTCAACCATTTCTTAGCTTCAAACTCCCATATCTCGCGAACGGATTGAACTAACCCAAAAATTCCTATTGTATCTGCAAGTAGAAACTCGCCCGATTACAACGGTATGTGTATTTTTTCCCTAGGCCATTCTGGTTAAGCGTTTGGCGCGGCAGAATTGCGAAAAATTTTTTGCCTTCTCAACCATTTCTTAGCTTCAAACTCCCATATCTCGCGAACGGATTGACGTAACCCAAAGATTCCTGTTGCATCTGAAAGTAGAAACTCGCCCGATAAAACGGTATGTGTATTTTTTCCCTACGCCATTCTGGTTAAGCGCTTGTAGCAGCAGAATTGCGAAAAATTTCTTGCCTTCTCAACCATTTCTTGGCTTCAAACTCCCATATCTCGCGAACGGATTGACCTAACCCAAAAATTCCTATGGCATCTGAAAGTAGAAACTCACCCGATTACAACGGTATGTGTATTTTTTCCCTAGGCCATTCTGGTTAAGCGTTTGGAGCAGCAGAATTGCGAAAAATTTTTTGCCTTCTCAACCATTTCTTGGCTTCAAACTCCCATATCTCGCGAACGGATTGACCTAACCCAAAAATTCCTATGGTATCTGAAAGTAGAAACTCACCCGATTACAACGGTATGTGTATTTTTTCCCTAGGCCATTCTGGTTAAGCGTTTGGAGCAGCAGAATTGCGAAAAATTTGTTGTCTTCTCAACCATTTCTTAGCTTCAAACTCTCATATCTCGCGAACGGATTGACCTAACCCAAAAATTCCTATTGTATCTGCAAGTAGAAACTCGCCCGATTACAACGGTATGTGTATTTTTTCCCTAGGCCATTCTGGTTAAGCGTTTGGAGCAGCAGAATTGCGAAAAGTTTTTTGCCTTCTCAACCATTTCTTGACTTCAAACTCCCATATCTCGCGAACGGATTGACCTAACCCAAAAATTCCTATTGCATCTGAATGTTGAAACTCGCCCGACTACATTGGTATGTGTATTTTTTCCCTAGGGCATTCTGGTTAAGCGTTTGGATCAGCAGAATTGCGAAAAATTGTATGCCTTCTCAACCATTTCTTGGCTTCAAACTCCCATATCTCGCGAACGGATAGACCTAACCCAAAAATTCCTGTTGCGTGTGAAAGTAGAAACTCGCCCGATTACAACGGTATGTGTATTTTTTCCCTAGTCCATTCTGGTTAAGCGTTTGGAGCAGCAGAATTGCGAAAAATTTGTTGTCTTCTCAACCATTTCTTAGATTCAAACTCCCATATCTCGCGAACGGATTGACCAAACCCAGAAATTCCTGCTGCGTCTGAAAGTAGAAACTCGCCCGATTATAACGATATGCGTATTTTTTCCCTAGGCCATTCTGGTTAAGCGTTTGGGGCAGCAGAATTTCGAAAAATGTTTTGCCTTCTCAACCATTTCTTGTCTTCAAACTCTCATATCTCGCGAATGGATTGACATAACCCAAAAATTCCTATTGCATCTGAAAGTAGAAACTCGCCCGATTACAACGGTACGTGTATTTTTCCCTTTGGCCATTCTGGTTAAGCGATTGGAGCAGCAGATGTGCGAAAAATTTATTGTCTTCTCAACCATTTCTTAGCTTCAAACTCCCATATCTCGCGAACGGATTGACCTAACCCAAAAATTCCTATTGCATCTGAAAGTAGAAACTCGCCCCATTACAACGTTATGTGTATTTTTTCCCGAGGCCATTCTGGTTAAGCGTTTGGAGCAGCAGAAGTGCGAAAAATTTGTTGTCTTCTCAACCATTTCTT
The DNA here is from genome assembly GCF_051014685.1 of Ptiloglossa arizonensis. Classification (NCBI taxonomy): domain Eukaryota; kingdom Metazoa; phylum Arthropoda; class Insecta; order Hymenoptera; family Colletidae; genus Ptiloglossa; species Ptiloglossa arizonensis. The sequence continues at coordinate 371,139 of NW_027478728.1, read as the reverse complement.
AGCTTCAAAGTCCCATATCTCGCGAACGGATTGACCGAACCCAAAAATTCCTGCTGCCTCTGAAAGTAGAAACACGCCCGATTACAACGGTATGCGTATCTTTTCCCTAGGCCATTCTGGTTAAGTGTTTGGAGCAGCAGAAGTGCGAAAAATTTTTTGCCTTCTCAACCATTTCTTGGCTTCAAACTCCCATATCTCGCGAACGGATTGACCTAACCCAAAAATTCCTGTTGCATCTGAAAGTAGAAACTCGCCCCATTACAACGGTATGTGTATTTTTTCCCGAGGCCATTCTGGCTAAGCGTTTGGAGCAGCAGAAGTGCGAAAAATTTGTTGTCTTCTCAACCATTTCTTAGCTTCAAACTCCCATATCTCGCGAACGGATTGACCTAACCCAAAAATTCCTGTTGCGTCTGAAAGTAGAAACTCGCCCGATTACAACGCTATGTGTATTTTTTCCCTAGGCCATTCTGGTTAAGCGTTTGGAGCAGCAGAAGTGCGAAGAATTTGTTGTCTTCTCAACCATTTCTTAGCTTCAAACTCCCATATCTCGCGAACGGATTGACCAAACCCAGAAGTTCCTGCTGCGTCTGAAAGTAGAAACACGCCCGATTACAACGGTATGCGTATTTTTTCCCTAGGCCATTCTGGTTAAGCGGTTGGAGCAGCAGAAGTGCGAAAAATTTTTTGCCTCCTCAACCATTTCTTGGCTTCAAACTCCCATATCTCGCGAACGGATTGACCTAACCCAAAAATTCCTGTTGCATCTGAAAGTAGAAACTCGCCCGATTACAACGGTATGTGTTTTTTTCCCCTAGGCCATTCTGGTTAAGCGTTTGGAGCAGCAGAATTGCGAAAAATTTTTTGCCTTCTCAACCATTTCTTGGCTTCAAACTCCCATATCTCGCGAACGGATTGACCTAACCCAAAAATTCCTGTTGCGTCTGAAGGTAGAAACTCGCCCGATTACAACGCTATGTGTATTTTTTCCCTAGGCCATTCTGGTTAAGCGTTTGGAGCAGCAGAAGTGCGAAGAATTTGTTGTCTTCTCAACCATTTCTTAGCTTCAAACTCCCATATCTCGCGAACGGATTGACCAAACCCAGAAGTTCCTGCTGCGTCTGAAAGTAGAAACACGCCCGATTACAACTGTATGCGTATTTTTTCCCTAGGCCATTCTGGTTAAGCGTTTGGAGCAGCAGAAGTGCGAAAAATTTTTTGCCTTCTCAACCATTTCTTGGCTTCAAACTCCCATATCTCGCGAACGGATTGCCCTAACCCAAAAATTCCTGTTGCATCTGAAAGTAGAAACTCGCCCCATTACAACGGTATGTGTATTTTTTCCCGAGGCCATTCTGGCTAAGCATTTGGAGCAGCAGAAGTGCGAAAAATTTGTTGTCTTCTCAACCATTTCTTAGCTTCAAACTCCCATATCTCGCGAACGGATTGACCTAACCCAAAAATTCCTGTTGCGTCTGAAAGTAGAAACTCGCCCGATTACAACGCTATGTGTATTTTTTCCCTAGGCCATTCTGGTTAAGCGTAGGAGCAGCAGAAGTGCGAAGAATTTGTTGTCTTCTCAACCATTTCTTAGCTTCAAACTCCCATATCTCGCGAACGGATTGACCAAACCCAGAAGTTCCTGCTGCGTCTGAAAGTAGAAACACGCCCGATTACAACGGTATGCGTATTTTTTCCCTAGGCCATTCTGGTTAAGCGGTTGGAGCAGCAGAAGTGCGAAAAATTTTTTGCCTCCTCAACCATTTCTTGGCTTCAAACTCCCATATCTCGCGAACGGATTGACCTAACCCAAAAATTCCTGTTGCATCTGAAAGTAGAAACTCGCCCGATTACAACGGTATGTGTTTTTTTCCCCTAGGCCATTCTGGTTAAGCGTTTGGAGCAGCAGAATTGCGAAAAATTTTTTGCCTTCTCAACCATTTCTTGGCTTCAAACTCCCATATCTCGCGAACGGATTGACCTAACCCAAAAATTCCTGTTGCGTCTGAAAGTAGAAACTCGCCCGATTACAACGCTATGTGTATTTTTTCCCTAGGCCATTCTGGTTAAGCGTTTGGAGCAGCAGAAGTGCGAAGAATTTGTTGTCTTCTCAACCATTTCTTAGCTTCAAACTCCCATATCTCGCGAACGGATTGACCAAACCCAGAAGTTCCTGCTGCGTCTGAAAGTAGAAACACGCCCGATTACAACTGTATGCGTATTTTTTCCCTAGGCCATTCTGGTTAAGCGTTTGGAGCAGCAGAAGTGCGAAAAATTTTTTGCCTTCTCAACCATTTCTTGGCTTCAAACTCCCATATCTCGCGAACGGATTGACCTAACCCAAAAATTCCTGTTGCATCTGAAAGTAGAAACTCCCCCGATTACAACGGTATGTGTATTTTTTCCCTAGGCCATTCTGGTTAAGCGTTTGGAGCAGCAGAAGTGCGAAAAATTTGTTGTCTTCTCAACCATTTCTTAGCTTCAAACTCCCATATCTCGCGAACGGATTGACCAAACCCAGAAGTTCCTGCTGCGTCTGAAAGTAGAAACACGCCCGATTACAACGGTATGCGTATTTTTTCCCTAGGCCATTCTGGTTAAGCGGTTGGAGCAGCAGAAGTGCGAAAAATTTTTTGCCTCCTCAACCATTTCTTGGCTTCAAACTCCCATATCTCGCGAACGGATTGACCTAACCCAAAAATTCCTGTTGCATCTGAAAGTAGAAACTCGCCCGATTACAACGGTATGTGTTTTTTTCCCCTAGGCCATTCTGGTTAAGCGTTTGGAGCAGCAGAATTGCGAAAAATTTTTTGCCTTCTCAACCATTTCTTGGCTTCAAACTCCCATATCTCGCGAACGGATTGACCTAACCCAAAAATTCCTGTTGCGTCTGAAAGTAGAAACTCGCCCGATTACAACGCTATGTGTATTTTTTCCCTAGGCCATTCTGGTTAAGCGTTTGGAGCAGCAGAAGTGCGAAGAATTTGTTGTCTTCTCAACCATTTCTTAGCTTCAAACTCCCATATCTCGCGAACGGATTGACCAAACCCAGAAGTTCCTGCTGCGTCTGAAAGTAGAAACACGCCCGATTACAACTGTATGCGTATTTTTTCCCTAGGCCATTCTGGTTAAGCGTTTGGAGCAGCAGAAGTGCGAAAAATTTTTTGCCTTCTCAACCATTTCTTGGCTTCAAACTCCCATATCTCGCGAACGGATTGACCTAACCCAAAAATTCCTGTTGCATCTGAAAGTAGAAACTCCCCCGATTACAACGGTATGTGTATTTTTTCCCTAGGCCATTCTGGTTAAGCGTTTGGAGCAGCAGAAGTGCGAAAAATTTGTTGTCTTCTCAACCATTTCTTAGCTTCAAACTCCCATATCTCGCGAACGGATTGACCAAACCCAGAAGTTCCTGCTGCGTCTGAAAGTAGAAACTCGCCAGATTACAACGGTATGTGTATTTTTTCCCTACGCCATTCTGGTTAAGCGTTTGGAGCAGCAGAATTGCGAAAAATTTCTTGCCTTCTCAACCATTTCTTGGCTTCAAACTCCCATATCTCGCGAACGGATTGACCTAACCCAAAAATTCCTATGGCATCTGAAAGTAGAAACTCACCCGATTACAACGGTATGTGTATTTTTTCCCTAGGCCATTCTGGTTAAGCGTTTGGAGCAGCAGAATTGCGAAAAATTTTTTGCCTTCTCAACCATTTCTTGGCTTCAAACTCCCATATCTCGCGAACGGATTGACCTAACCCAAAAATTCCTATTGCATCTGAAAGTAGAAACTCGCCCGATTACAACGGTATTTGTATTTTTTCCCTAGGCCATTCTGGTTAAGTGTATGGAGCAGCAGAATTGCGAAAATTTGTTTGCCTTCTCAACCATTTCTTGGCTTCAAAGTCCCATATCTCGCGAACGGATTGACATAACCCAAAAATTCCTATTGCACCTGAAAGTAGAAACTCGCCCGATTAGTGCGGTATGTGTATTTTTTCCCTAGGCCACTCTGGTTAAGCGTTTGGAGCAGCAGAAGTGCGAAAAATTTGTTGTCTTCTCAACCATTTCTTAGCTTCAAACTCCCATATCTCGCGAACGGATTGACGTGACCCAAAATTTCCTATTGCATCTGAAAGTAGAAACTCGCCCGATTACAACGTTATGTGTATTTTTTCCCTAGGCCATTCTAGTTAAGCGTTTGGAGCAGCAGAAGTGCGAAAAATTTATTGTCTTCTCAACCATTTCTTAGCTTCAAACTCCCATATCTCGCGAACGGATTGACCAAACCCAGAAGTTCCTGCTGCGTCTGAAAGTAGAAACTCGCCCGATTACAACTGTATGTGTATTTTTTCCCTAGGCCATTCTGGTTAAGCGTTTGTCGCGGCAGAATTGCGAAAAATTTTTTGCCTTCTCAAACATTTCTTAGCTTCAAACTCCCATATCTCGCGAACGGATTGACCTAACCCAAAAATTCCTATTGTATCTGCAAGTAGAAACTCGCCCGATTACAACGGTATGTGTATTTTTTCCCTAGGCCATTCTGGTTAAGCGTTTGGAGCAGCAGAATTGCGAAAAGTTTTTTGCCTTCTCAACCATTTCTTGTCTTCAAACTCCCATATCTCGCGAACGGATTGACCTAACCCAAAAATTCCTATTGCATCTGAAAGTTGAAACTCGCCCGACTACATTGGTATGTGTATTTTTTCCCTAGGGCATTCTGGTTAAGCGTTTGGATCAGCAGAATTGCGAAAAATTGTATGCCTTCTCAACCATTTCTTGGCTTCAAACTCCCATATCTCGCGAACGGATAGACCTAACCCAAAAATTCCTGTTGCGTGTGAAAGTAGAAACTCGCCCGATTACAATGGTATGTGTATTTTTTCCCTAGTCCATTCTGGTTAAGCATTTGGAGCAGCAGAATTGCGAAAAATTTGTTGTCTTCTCAACCATTTCTTAGCTTCAAACTCCCATATCTCGCGAACGGATTGACCAAACCCAAAAATTCCTGCTGCGTCTGAAAGTAGAAACTCGCCCGATTATAACGATATGCGTATTTTTTCCCTAGGCCATTCTGGTTAAGCGTTTGGGGCAGCAGAATTTCGAAAAATGTTTTGCCTTCTCAACCATTTCTTGGCTTCAAACTCCCATATCTCGCGAACGGATTGACCTAACCCAAAAATTCCTGTTGCATCTGAATGTAGAAACTCGCCCCATTACAACGTTATGTGTATTTTTTCCCGAGGCCATTCTGGTTAAGCGTTTGGAGCAGCAGAATTGCGAAAAATTTTTTGCCTTCTCAACCATTTCTTAGCTTCAAACTCCCATATCTCGCGAACGGATTGACCTAACCCAAAAATTCCTATGGCATCTGAAAGTAGAAACTCACCCGATTACAACGGTATGTGTATTTTTTCCCTAGGCCATTCTGGTTAAGCGTTTGGAGCAGCAGAATTGCGAAAAATTTTTTGCCTTCTCAACCATTTCTTGTCTTCAAACTCCCATATCTCGCGAACGGATTGACCTAACTCAAAAATTCCAGTTGCATCTGAGAGTAGAAACTCGCCCGATTACAACGGTATGTGTATTTTTTCCCTAGGCCGTTCTGGTTAAGCGTTTGGAGCAGCAGAAGTGCGAAAAATTTTTTGCCTTCTCAACCATTTCTTAGCTTCAAACTCCCATATCTCGCGAACGGATTGACCAAACCCAGAAGTTCCTGCTGCGTCTGAAAGTAGGAACTCGCCCGATTACAACGATATGCGTATTTTTTCCATAGGACATTCTGGTTAAGCGTTTGGAGCAGCAGAATTGCGAAAAATTTTTTGCCTTCTCAACCATTCCTTAGCTTCAAACTCCCATTTCTCGCGAACGGATTGACCAAACCCAAAAGTTCCTGCTTCGTCTGAAAGTAGAAACACGCCCGATTACAACGGTATGCGTATTTTTTCCCTAGGCCATTCTGGTTAAGCGTTTGGAGCAGCAGAAGTGCGAAAAATTTGTTGTCTTCTCAACAATTTCTTAGCTTCAAACTCCCATATCTCGCGAACGGATTGACCAAACCCAAAAATTCCTGCTGCGTGTGAAAGTAGAAACTCGCCCGATTATAACGATATGCGTATTTTTTCCCTAGGCCATTCTGGTTAAGCGTTTGGGGCAGCAGAATTTCGAAAAATTTTTTGCCTTCTCAACCATTTCTTAGCTTCAAACTCCCATATCTCGCGAACGGATTGACCAAACCCAGAAGTTCCTGCTGCGTCTGAAAGTAGGAACTCGCCCGATTACAACGATATGCGTATTTTTTCCATAGGACATTCTGGTTAAGCGTTTGGAGCAGCAGAATTGCGAAAAATTTTTTGCCTTCTCAACCATTCCTTAGCTTCAAACTCCCATTTCTCGCGAACGGATTGACCAAACCCAAAAGTTCCTGCTTCGTCTGAAAGTAGAAACACGCCCGATTACAACGGTATGCGTATTTTTTCCCTAGGCCATTCTGGTTAAGCGTTTGGAGCAGCAGAAGTGCGAAAAATTTGTTGTCTTCTCAACAATTTCTTAGCTTCAAACTCCCATATCTCGCGAACGGATTGACCAAACCCAAAAATTCCTGCTGCGTGTGAAAGTAGAAACTCGCCCGATTATAACGATATGCGTATTTTTTCCCTAGGCCATTCTGGTTAAGCGTTTGGGGCAGCAGAATTTCGAAAAATGTTTTGCCTTCTCAACCATTTCTTGGCTTCAAACTCCCATATCTCGCGAACGGATTGACCTAACCCAAAAATTCCTGTTGCATCTGAATGTAGAAACTCGCCCCATTACAACGTTATGTGTATTTTTTCCCGAGGCCATTCTGGTTAAGCGTTTGGAGCAGCAGAATTGCGAAAAATTTTTTGCCTTCTCAACCATTTCTTAGCTTCAAACTCCCATATCTCGCGAACGGATTGACCTAACCCAAAAATTCCTATGGCATCTGAAAGTAGAAACTCACCCGATTACAACGGTATGTGTATTTTTTCCCTAGGCCATTCTGGTTAAGCGTTTGGAGCAGCAGAATTGCGAAAAATTTTTTGCCTTCTCAACCATTTCTTGTCTTCAAACTCCCATATCTCGCGAACGGATTGACCTAACACAAAAATTCCTATTGCATCTGAAAGTAGAAACTCGCCCGATTACAGCGGTATTTGTATTTTTCCCTAGGCCGTTCTGGTTAAGCGTTTGGAGCAGCAGAAGTGCGAAAAATTTTTTGCCTTCTCAACCATTTCTTAGATTCAAACTCCCATATCTCGCGAACGGATTGACCAAACCCAGAAGTTCCTGCTGCGTCCGAAAGTAGGAACTCGCCCGATTACAACGATATGCGTATTTTTTCCCTAGGCCATTCTGGTTAAGCGTAGGAGCAGCAGAAGTGCGAAGAATTTGTTGTCTTCTCAACCATTTCTTAGCTTCAAACTCCCATATCTCGCGAACGGATTGACCAAACCCAGAAGTTCCTGCTGCGTCTGAAAGTAGAAACACGCCCGATTACAACGGTATGCGTATTTTTTCCCTAGGCCATTCTGGTTAAGCGGTTGGAGCAGCAGAAGTGCGAAAAATTTTTTGCCTCCTCAACCATTTCTTGGCTTCAAACTCCCATATCTCGCGAACGGATTGACCTAACCCAAAAATTCCTGTTGCATCTGAAAGTAGAAACTCGCCCGATTACAACGGTATGTGTTTTTTTCCCCTAGGCCATTCTGGTTAAGCGTTTGGAGCAGCAGAAGTGCGAAAAATTTGTTGTCTTCTCAACCATTTCTTAGCTTCAAACTCCCATATCTCGCGAACGGATTGACGTAACTCAAAAATTCCAGTTGCATCTGAGAGTAGAAACTCACCCGATTACAACGGTATTAGTATTTTTTCCCTAGGGCATTATGGTTAAGCGCTTGGAGCAGCAGAATTGCGAAAAATTTTTTGCCTTCTCAACCATTTCTTGTCTTCAAACTCCCATATCTCGCGAACGGATAGACCTAACCCAAAAATTCCTATTGCATCTGAAAGTAGAAACTCGCCCCATTACAACGGTATGCGTATTTTTTCCCGAGGCCATTCTGGTTAAGTGTTTGGAGCAGCAGAAGTGCGAAAAATTTGTTGTCTTCTCAACCATTTCTTAGCTTCAAACTCCCATATCTCGCGAACGGATTGACCAAACCCAGAAGTTCCTGCTGCGTCTGAAAGTAGAAACTCGCCCGATTACAACTGTATGTGTATTTTTTCCCTAGGCCATTCTTGTTAAGCGTTTGTCGCGGCAGAATTGCGAAAAATTTTTTGCCTTCTCAAACATTTCTTAGCTTCAAACTCCCATATCTCGCGAACGGATTGACCTAACCCAAAAATTCCTATTGTATCTGCAAGTAGAAACTCGCCCGATTACAACGGTATGTGTATTTTTTCCCTAGGCCATTCTGGTTAAGCGTTTGGAGCAGCAGAATTGCGAAAAGTTTTTTGCCTTCTCAACCATTTCTTGTCTTCAAACTCCCATATCTCGCGAACGGATTGACCTAACCCAAAAATTCCTATTGCATCTGAAAGTTGAAACTCGCCCGACTACATTGGTATGTGTATTTTTTCCCTAGGGCATTCTGGTTAAGCGTTTGGATCAGCAGAATTGCGAAAAATTGTATGCCTTCTCAACCATTTCTTGGCTTCAAACTCCCATATCTCGCGAACGGATAGACCTAACCCAAAAATTCCTGTTGCGTGTGAAAGTAGAAACTCGCCCGATTACAACGGTATGTGTATTTTTTCCGTAGTCCATTCTGGTTAAGCATTTGGCGCAGCAGAATTGCGAAAAATTTGTTGTCTTCTCAACCATTTCTTAGCTTCAAACTCCCATATCTCGCGAACGGATTGACCAAACCCAAAAATTCCTGCTGCGTCTGAAAGTAGAAACTCGCCCGATTATAACGATATGCGTATTTTTTCCCTAGGCCATTCTGGTTAAGCGTTTGGGGCAGCAGAATTTCGAAAAATGTTTTGCCTTCTCAACCATTTCTTGGCTTCAAACTCCCATATCTCGCGAACGGATTGACCTAACCCAAAAATTCCTGTTGCATCTGAATGTAGAAACTCGCCCCATTACAACGTTATGTGTATTTTTTCCCGAGGCCATTCTGGTTAAGCGTTTGGAGCAGCAGAATTGCGAAAAATTTTTTGCCTTCTCAACCATTTCTTAGCTTCAAACTCCCATATCTCGCGAACGGATTGACCTAACCCAAAAATTCCTATGGCATCTGAAAGTAGAAACTCACCCGATTACAACGGTATGTGTATTTTTTCCCTAGGCCATTCTGGTTAAGCGTTTGGAGCAGCAGAATTGCGAAAAATTTTTTGCCTTCTCAACCATTTCTTGTCTTCAAACTCCCATATCTCGCGAACGGATTGACCTAACACAAAAATTCCTATTGCATCTGAAAGTAGAAACTCGCCCGATTACAGCGGTATTTGTATTTTTCCCTAGGCCGTTCTGGTTAAGCGTTTGGAGCAGCAGAAGTGCGAAAAATTTTTTGCCTTCTCAACCATTTCTTAGCTTCAAACTCCCATATCTCGCGAACGGATTGACCAAACCCAAAAGTTCCTGCTTCGTCTGAAAGTAGAAACACGCCCGATTACAACGGTATGCGTATTTTTTCCCTAGGCCATTCTGGTTAAGCGTTTGGAGCAGCAGAAGTGCGAAAAATTTGTTGTCTTCTCAACCATTTCTTAGCTTCAAACTCCCATATCTCGTGAACGGATTGACGTAACTCAAAAATTCCAGTTGCATCTGAGAGTAGAAACTCGCCCGATTACAACGGTATGTGTATTTTTTCCCTAGGCCATTCTGGTTAAGCGTTTGGAGCAGCAGAATTGCGAAAAATTTTTTGCCTTCTCAACCATTTCTTGTCTTCAAACTCCCATATCTCGCGAACGGATTGACCTAACACAAAAATTCCTATTGCATCTGAAAGTAGAAACTCGCCCGATTACAGCGGTATTTGTATTTTTTCCCTAGGCCGTTCTGGTTAAGCGTTTGGAGCAGCAGAAGTGCGAAAAATTTTTTGCCTTCTCAACCATTTCTTAGCTTCAAACTCCCATATCTCGCGAACGGATTGACCAAACCCAGAAGTTCCTGCTGCGTCTGAAAGTAGGAACTCGCCCGATTACAACGATATGCGTATTTTTTCCCTAGGGCATTCTGGTTAAGCGCTTGGAGCAGCAGAATTGCGAAAAATTTTTTGCCTTCTCAACCATTTCTTGGCTTCAAACTCCCATATCTCGCGAACGGATAGACCTAACCCAAAAATTCCTATTGCATCTGAAAGTAGAAACTCGCCCCATTACAACGGTATGCGTATTTTTTCCCGAGGCCATTCTGGTTAAGCGTTTGGAGCAGCAGAAGTGCGAAAAATTTGTTGTCTTCTCAACCATTTCTTAGTTTCAAACTCCCATATCTCGCGAACGGATTGACCAAACCCAGAAGTTCCTGCTGCGTCTGAAAGTAGAAACTCGCCCGATTACAACGGTATGTGTATTTTTTCCCTAGGCCATTCTGGTTAAGCGTTTGGCGCGGCAGAATTGCGAAAAATTGTTTGCCTTCTCAACCATTTCTTAGCTTCAAACTCCCATATCTCGCGAACGGATTGACCTAACCCAAAAATTCCTATTGCATCTGAAAGTAGAAACTCGCCCCATTACAACGTTATGTGTATTTTTTCCCGAGGCCATTCTGGTTAAGCGTTTGGAGCAGCAGAATTGCGAAAAATTTTTTGCCTTCTCAACCATTTTTTAGCTTCAAACTCCCACATCACGCGAACGGATTTACCAAACCCAGAAGCTCCTGCTTCGTCTGAAAGTAGAAACACGCCCGATTACAACGGTATGCGTATTTTTTCCCTAGGCCATTCTGGTTAAGCGTTTGGAGCAGCAGAAGTGCAAAAAATTTGTTGTCTTCTCAACCATTTCTTAGCTTCAAACTCCCATATCTCGCGAACGGATTGACCAAACCCAGAAGTTCCTGCTGCGTCTGAAAGTAGGAACTCGCCCGATTACAACGATATGCGTATTTTTTCCCGAGGCCATTCTGGTTAAGCGTTTGGAGCAGCAGAAGTGCGAAAAATTTGTTGTCTTCTCAACCATTTCTTAGCTTCAAACTCCCATATCTCGCGAACGGATTGACGTAACTCAAAAATTCCAGTTGCATCTGAGAGTAGAAACTCGCCCGATTACAACGGTATGTGTATTTTTTCCCTAGGCCATTCTGGTTAAGCGTTTGGAGCAGCAGAAGTGCGAAAAATTTGTTGTCTTCTCAACCATTTCTTAGTTTCAAACTCCCATACCTCGCGAACGGATTGACCAAACCCAGAAGTTCCTGCTGCGTCTGAAAGTAGAAACTCGCCCGATTACAACGGTATGTGTATTTTTTCCCTAGGCCATTCTGGTTAAGCGATTGGCGCGGCAGAATTGCGAAAAATTTTTTGCCTTCTCAACCATTTCTTAGCTTCAAACTCCCATATCTCGCGAACGGATTGACCTAACCCAAAAATTCCTGTTGCATCTGAAAGTAGAAACTCGCCCCATTACAACGTTATGTGTATTTTTTCCCGAGGCCATTCTGGTTAAGCGTTTGGAGCAGCAGAATTGCGAAAAATTTTTTGCCTTCTCAACCATTTCTTAGCTTCAAACTCCCATATCTCGCGAACGGATGGACCAAACCCAGAAGTTCCTGCTTCGTCTGAAAGTAGAAACACGCCCGATTACAACGGTATGCGTATTTTTTCCCTAGGCCATTCTGGTTAAGCGTTTGGAGCAGCAGAAGTGCGAAAAATTTGTTGTCTTCTCAACCATTTCTTAGCTTCAAGCTCCCATATCTCGCGAACGGATTGATGTAACTCAAAAATTCCAGTTGCATCTGAGAGTAGAAACTCGCCCGATTACAACGGTATGCGTATTTTTTCCCTAGGCCATTCTGGTTAAGCGTTTGGAGCAGCAGAAGTGCGAAAAATTTGTTGTCTTCTCAACCATTTCTTAGCTTCAAACTCCCATATCTCGCGAACGGATTGACGTAACTCAAAAATTCCAGTTGCATCTGAGAGTAGAAACTCGCCCGATTACAACGGTATGTGTATTTTTTCCCTAGGCCATTCTGGTTAATCGTTTGGAGCAGCAGAATTGCGAAAAATTTTTTGCCTTCTCAACCATTTCTTGTCTTCAAACTCCCATATCTCGCGAACGGATTGACCTAACACAAAAATTCCTATTGCATCTGAAAGTAGAAACTCGCCCGATTACAGCGGTATTTGTATTTTTTCCCTAGGCCGTTCTGGTTAAGCGTTTGGAGCAGCAGAAGTGCGAAAAATTTTTTGCCTTCTCAACCATTTCTTAGCTTCAAACTCCCATATCTCGCGAACGCATTGACCAAACCCAGAAGTTCCTGCTGCGTCTGAAAGTAGGAACTCGCCCGATTACAACGATATGCGTATTTTTTCCCTAGGGCATTCTGGTTAAGCGCTTGGAGCAGCAGAATTGCGAAAAATTTTTTGCCTTCTCAACCATTTCTTGGCTTCAAACTCCCATATCTCGCGAACGGATAGACCTAACCCAAAAATTCCTATTGCATCTGAAAGTAGAAACTCGCCCCATTACAACGGTATGCGTATTTTTTCCCGAGGCCATTCTGGTTAAGCGTTTGGAGCAGCAGAATTGCGAAAAATTTTTTGCCTTCTCAACCATTTCTTGTCTTCAAACTCCCATATCTCGCGAACGGATTGACCTAACACAAAAATTCCTATTGCATCTGAAAGTAGAAACTCGCCCGATTACAGCGGTATTTGTATTTTTCCCTAGGCCGTTCTGGTTAAGCGTTTGGAGCAGCAGAAGTGCGAAAAATTTTTTGCCTTCTCAACCATTTCTTAGCTTCAAACTCCCATATCTCGCGAACGGATAGACCTAACCCAAAAATTCCTATTGCATCTGAAAGTAGAAACTCGCCCCATTACAACGGTATGCGTATTTTTTCCCGAGGCCATTCTGGTTAAGCGTTTGGAGCAGCAGAAGTGCGAAAAATTTGTTGTCTTCTCAACCATTTCTTAGCTTCAAACTCCCATATCTCGCGAACGGATTGACGTAACTCAAAAATTCCAGTTGCATCTGAGAGTAGAAACTCGCCCGATTACAACGGTATGTGTATTTTTTCCCTAGGCCATTCTGGTTAAGCGTTTGGAGCAGCAGAAGTGCGAAAAATTTGTTGTCTTCTCAACCATTTCTTAGTTTCAAACTCCCATATCTCGCGAACGGATTGACCAAACCCAGAAGTTCCTGCTGCGTCTGAAAGTAGAAACTCGCCCGATTACAACGGTATGTGTATTTTTTCCCTAGGCCATTCTGGTTAAGCGTTTGGCGCGGCAGAATTGCGAAAAATTTTTTGCCTTCTCAACCATTTCTTAGCTTCAAACTCCCATATCTCGCGAACGGATTGACCTAACCCAAAAATTCCTATTGCATCTGAAAGTAGAAACTCGCCCCATTACAACGTTATGTGTATTTTTTCCCGAGGCCATTCTGGTTAAGCGTTTGGAGCAGCAGAATTGCGAAAAATTTTTTGCCTTCTCAACCATTTCTTAGCTTCAAACTCCCACATCTCGCGAACGGATTGACCAAACCCAGAAGCTCCTGCTTCGTCTGAAAGTAGAAACACGCCCGATTACAACGGTATGCGTATTTTTTCCCTAGGCCATTCTGGTTAAGCGTTTGGAGCAGCAGAAGTGCAAAAAATTTGTTGTCTTCTCAACCATTTCTTAGCTTCAAACTCCCATATCTCGCGAACGGATTGACCAAACCCAGAAGTTCCTGCTGCGTCTGAAAGTAGGAACTCGCCCGATTACAACGATATGCGTATTTTTTCCCGAGGCCATTCTGGTTAAGCGTTTGGAGCAGCAGAAGTGCGAAAAATTTGTTGTCTTCTCAACCATTTCTTAGCTTCAAACTCCCATATCTCGCGAACGGATTGACGTAACTCAAAAATTCCAGTTGCATCTGAGAGTAGAAACTCGCCCGATTACAACGGTATGTGTATTTTTTCCCTAGGCCATTCTGGTTAAGCGTTTGGAGCAGCAGAAGTGCGAAAAATTTGTTGTCTTCTCAACCATTTCTTAGTTTCAAACTCCCATATCTCGCGAACGGATTGACCAAACCCAGAAGTTCCTGCTGCGTCTGAAAGTAGAAACTCGCCCGATTACAACGGTATGTGTATTTTTTCCCTAGGCCATTCTGGTTAAGCGTTTGGCGCGGCAGAATTGCGAAAAATTTTTTGCCTTCTCAACCATTTCTTAGCTTCAAACTCCCATATCTCGCGAACGGATTGACCTAACCCAAAAATTCCTATTGCATCTGAAAGTAGAAACTCGCCCCATTACAACGTTATGTGTATTTTTTCCCGAGGCCATTCTGGTTAAGCGTTTGGAGCAGCAGAATTGCGAAAAATTTTTTGCCTTCTGAACCATTTCTTAGCTTCAAACTCCCACATCTCGCGAACGGATTGACCAAACCCAGAAGCTCTTGCTTCGTCTGAAAGTAGAAACACGCCCGATTACAACGGTATGCGTATTTTTTCCCTAGGCCATTCTGGTTAAGCGTTTGGAGCAGCAGAAGTGCAAAAAATTTGTTGTCTTCTCAACCATTTCTTAGCTTCAAACTCCCATATCTCGCGAACGGATTGACCAAACCCAGAAGTTCCTGCTGCGTCTGAAAGTAGGAACTCGCCCGATTACAACGATATGCGTATTTTTTCCCGAGGCCATTCTGGTTAAGCGTTTGGAGCAGCTGAAGTGCGAAAAATTTGTTGTCTTCTCAACCATTTCTTAGCTTCAAACTCCCATATCTCGCGAACGGATTGACGTAACTCAAAAATTCCAGTTGCATCTGAGAGTAGAAACTCGCCCGATTACAACGGTATGTGTATTTTTTCCCTAGGCCATTCTGGTTAAGCGTTTGGAGCAGCAGAAGTGCGAAAAATTTGTTGTCTTCTCAACCATTTCTTAGTTTCAAACTCCCATATCACGCGAACGGATTGACCAAACCCAGAAGTTCCTGCTGCGTCTGAAAGTAGAAACTCGCCCGATTACAACGGTATGTGTATTTTTTCCCTAGGCCATTCTGGTTAAGCGTTTGGCGCGGCAGAATTGCGAAAAATTTTTTGCCTTCTCAAACATTTCTTGGCTTCAAA
Organism: Ptiloglossa arizonensis; assembly: GCF_051014685.1. Classification (NCBI taxonomy): domain Eukaryota; kingdom Metazoa; phylum Arthropoda; class Insecta; order Hymenoptera; family Colletidae; genus Ptiloglossa; species Ptiloglossa arizonensis. The sequence goes on along the minus strand of NW_027478728.1, from coordinate 355,913 downwards.
CTCCCATATCTCGCGAACGGATAGACCTAACCCAAAAATTGCTATTGCATCTGAAAGTAGAAACTCGCCCCATTACAACGGTATGCGTATTTTTTCCCGAGGCCATTCTGGTTAAGCGTTTGGAGCAGCAGAAGTGCGAAAAATTTGTTGTCTTCTCAACCATTTCTTAGCTTCAAACTCCCATATCTCGCGAACGGATTGACGTAACTCAAAAATTCCAGTTGCATCTGAGAGTAGAAACTCGCCCGATTACAACGGTATGTGTATTTTTTCCCTAGGCCATTCTGGTTAAGCGTTTGGAGCAGCAGAAGTGCGAAAAATTTGTTGTCTTCTCAACCATTTCTTAGTTTCAAACTCCCATATCTCGCGAACGGATTGACCAAACCCAGAAGTTCCTGCTGCGTCTGAAAGTAGAAACTCGCCCGATTACAACGGTATGTGTATTTTTTCCCTAGGCCATTCTGGTTAAGCGTTTGGCGCGGCAGAATTGCGAAAAATTTTTTGCCTTCTCAACCATTTCTTAGCTTCAAACTCCCATATCTCGCGAACGGATTGACCTAACCCAAAAATTCCTATTGCATCTGAAAGTAGAAACTCGCCCCATTACAACGTTATGTGTATTTTTTCCCGAGGCCATTCTGGTTAAGCGTTTGGAGCAGCAGAATTGCGAAAAATTTTTTGCCTTCTCAACCATTTCTTAGCTTCAAACTCCCACATCTCGCGAACGGATTGACCAAACCCAGAAGCTCCTGCTTCGTCTGAAAGTAGAAACACGCCCGATTACAACGGTATGCGTATTTTTTCCCTAGGCCATTCTGGTTAAGCGTTTGGAGCAGCAGAAGTGCAAAAAATTTGTTGTCTTCTCAACCATTTCTTAGCTTCAAACTCCCATATCTCGCGAACGGATTGACCAAACCCAAAAGTTCCTGCTGCGTCTGAAAGTAGGAACTCGCCCGATTACAACGATATGCGTATTTTTTCCCGAGGCCATTCTGGTTAAGCGTTTGGAGCAGCAGAAGTGCGAAAAATTTGTTGTCTTCTCAACCATTTCTTAGCTTCAAACTCCCATATCTCGCGAACGGATTGACGTAACTCAAAAATTCCAGTTGCATCTGAGAGTAGAAACTCGCCCGATTACAACGGTATGTGTATTTTTTCCCTAGGCCATTCTGGTTAAGCGTTTGGAGCAGCAGAAGTGCGAAAAATTTGTTGTCTTCTCAACCATTTCTTAGTTTCAAACTCCCATATCTCGCGAACGGATTGACCAAACCCAGAAGTTCCTGCTGCGTCTGAAAGTAGAAACTCGCCCGATTACAACGGTATGTGTGTTTTTTCCCTAGGCCATTCTGGTTAAGCGTTTGGCGCGGCAGAATTGCGAAAAATTTTTTGCCTTCTCAACCATTTCTTAGCTTCAAACTCCCATATCTCGCGAACGGATTGACCTAACCCAAAAATTCCTATTGCATCTGAAAGTAGAAACTCGCCCCATTACAACGTTATGTGTATTTTTTCTCGAGGCCATTCTGGTTATGCGTTTGGAGCAGCAGAAGTGCAAAAAATTTGTTGTCTTCTCAACCATTTCTTAGCTTCAAACTCCCATATCTCGCGAACGGATTGACCAAACCCAGAAGTTCCTGCTGCGTCTGAAAGTAGGAACTCGCCCGATTACAACGATATGCGTATTTTTTCCCGAGGCCATTCTGGTTAAGCGTTTGGAGCAGCAGAAGTGCGAAAAATTTGTTGTCTTCTCAACCATTTCTTAGCTTCAAACTCCCATATCTCGCGAACGGATTGACCAAACCCAGAAGTTCCTGCTTCGTGTGAAAGTAGAAACACGCCCGATTACAACGGTATGCGTATTTTTTCCCTAGGCCATTCTGGTTAAGCGTTTGGAGCAGCAGAAGTGCGAAAAATTTGTTGTCTTCTCAACCATTTCTTAGTTTCAAACTCCCATATCACGCGAACGGATTGACCAAACCCAGAAGTTCCTGCTGCGTCTGAAAGTAGAAACTCGCCCGATTACAACGGTATGTGTATTTTTTCCCTAGGCCATTCTGGTTAAGCGTTTGGCGCGGCAGAATTGCGAAAAATTTTTTGCCTTCTCAACCATTTCTTGGCTTCAAACTCCCATATCTCGCGAACGGATAGACCTAACCCAAAAATTGCTATTGCATCTGAAAGTAGAAACTCGCCCCATTACAACGGTATGCGTATTTTTTCCCGAGGCCATTCTGGTTAAGCGTTTGGAGCAGCAGAAGTGCGAAAAATTTGTTGTCTTCTCAACCATTTCTTAGCTTCAAACTCCCATATCTCGCGAACGGATTGACGTAACTCAAAAATTCCAGTTGCATCTGAGAGTAGAAACTCGCCCGATTACAACGGTATGTGTATTTTTTCCCTAGGCCATTCTGGTTAAGCGTTTGGAGCAGCAGAAGTGCGAAAAATTTGTTGTCTTCTCAACCATTTCTTAGCTTCAAACTCCCATATCTCGCGAACGGATTGACCTAACCCAAAAATTCCTATTGCATCTGAAAGTAGAAACTCGCCCCATTACAACGTTATGTGTATTTTTTCCCGAGGCCATTCTGGTTAAGCGTTTGGAGCAGCAGAATTGCGAAAAATTTGTTGTCTTCTCAACCATTTCTTAGCTTCAAACTCCCATATCTCGCGAACGGATTGACGTAACTCAAAAATTCCAGTTGCATCTGAGAGTAGAAACTCGCCCGATTACAACGGTATGTGTATTTTTTCCCTAGGCCATTCTGGTTAAGCGTTTGGAGCAGCAGAATTGCGAAAAATTTTTTGCCTTCTCAACCATTTCTTAGCTTCAAACTCCCACATCTCGCGAACGGATTGACCAAACCCAGAAGCTCCTGCTTCGTCTGAAAGTAGAAACACGCCCGATTACAACGGTATGCGTATTTTTTCCCTAGGCCATTCTGGTTAAGCGTTTGGAGCAGCAGAAGTGCAAAAAATTTGTTGTCTTCTCAACCATTTCTTAGCTTCAAACTCCCATATCTCGCGAACGGATTGACCAAACCCAGAAGTTCCTGCTGCGTCTGAAAGTAGGAACTCGCCCGATTACAACGATATGCGTATTTTTTCCCGAGGCCATTCTGGTTAAGCGTTTGGAGCAGCAGAAGTGCGAAAAATTTGTTGTCTTCTCAACCATTTCTTAGCTTCAAACTCCCATATCTCGCGAACGGATTGACGTAACTCAAAAATTCCAGTTGCATCTGAGAGTAGAAACTCGCCCGATTACAACGGTATGTGTATTTTTTCCCTAGGCCATTCTGGTTAAGCGTTTGGAGCAGCAGAAGTGCGAAAAATTTGTTGTCTTCTCAACCATTTCTTAGTTTCAAACTCCCATATCTCGCGAACGGATTGACCAAACCCAGAAGTTCCTGCTGCGTCTGAAAGTAGAAACTCGCCCGATTACAACGGTATGTGTATTTTTTCCCTAGGCCATTCTGGTTAAGCGTTTGGCGCGGCAGAATTGCGAAAAATTTTTTGCCTTCTCAACCATTTCTTAGCTTCAAACTCCCATATCTCGCGAACGGATTGACCTAACCCAAAAATTCCTATTGCATCTGAAAGTAGAAACTCGCCCCATTACAACGTTATGTGTATTTTTTCCCGAGGCCATTCTGGTTAAGCGTTTGGAGCAGCAGAATTGCGAAAAATTTTTTGCCTTCTGAACCATTTCTTAGCTTCAAACTCCCACATCTCGCGAACGGATTGACCAAACCCAGAAGCTCTTGCTTCGTCTGAAAGTAGAAACACGCCCGATTACAACGGTATGCGTATTTTTTCCCTAGGCCATTCTGGTTAAGCGTTTGGAGCAGCAGAAGTGCAAAAAATTTGTTGTCTTCTCAACCATTTCTTAGCTTCAAACTCCCATATCTCGCGAACGGATTGACCAAACCCAGAAGTTCCTGCTGCGTCTGAAAGTAGGAACTCGCCCGATTACAACGATATGCGTATTTTTTCCCGAGGCCATTCTGGTTAAGCGTTTGGAGCAGCTGAAGTGCGAAAAATTTGTTGTCTTCTCAACCATTTCTTAGCTTCAAACTCCCATATCTCGCGAACGGATTGACGTAACTCAAAAATTCCAGTTGCATCTGAGAGTAGAAACTCGCCCGATTACAACGGTATGTGTATTTTTTCCCTAGGCCATTCTGGTTAAGCGTTTGGAGCAGCAGAAGTGCGAAAAATTTGTTGTCTTCTCAACCATTTCTTAGTTTCAAACTCCCATATCACGCGAACGGATTGACCAAACCCAGAAGTTCCTGCTGCGTCTGAAAGTAGAAACTAGCCCGATTACAACGGTATGTGTATTTTTTCCCTAGGCCATTCTGGTTAAGCGTTTGGCGCGGCAGAATTGCGAAAAATTTTTTGCCTTCTCAAACATTTCTTGGCTTCAAACTCCCATATCTCGCGAACGGATAGACCTAACCCAAAAATTGCTATTGCATCTGAAAGTAGAAACTCGCCCCATTACAACGGTATGCGTATTTTTTCCCGAGGCCATTCTGGTTAAGCGTTTGGAGCAGCAGAAGTGCGAAAAATTTGTTGTCTTCTCAACCATTTCTTAGCTTCAAACTCCCATATCTCGCGAACGGATTGACGTAACTCAAAAATTCCAGTTGCATCTGAGAGTAGAAACTCGCCCGATTACAACGGTATGTGTATTTTTTCCCTAGGCCATTCTGGTTAAGCGTTTGGAGCAGCAGAAGTGCGAAAAATTTGTTGTCTTCTCAACCATTTCTTAGTTTCAAACTCCCATATCTCGCGAACGGATTGACCAAACCCAGAAGTTCCTGCTGCGTCTGAAAGTAGAAACTCGCCCGATTACAACGGTATGTGTATTTTTTCCCTAGGCCATTCTGGTTAAGCGTTTGGCGCGGCAGAATTGCGAAAAATTTTTTGCCTTCTCAACCATTTCTTAGCTTCAAACTCCCATATCTCGCGAACGGATTGACCAAACCCAAAAGTTCCTGCTGCGTCTGAAAGTAGGAACTCGCCCGATTACAACGATATGCGTATTTTTTCCCGAGGCCATTCTGGTTAAGCGTTTGGAGCAGCAGAAGTGCGAAAAATTTGTTGTCTTCTCAACCATTTCTTAGCTTCAAACTCCCATATCTCGCGAACGGATTGACGTAACTCAAAAATTCCAGTTGCATCTGAGAGTAGAAACTCGCCCGATTACAACGGTATGTGTATTTTTTCCCTAGGCCATTCTGGTTAAGCGTTTGGAGCAGCAGAAGTGCGAAAAATTTGTTGTCTTCTCAACCATTTCTTAGTTTCAAACTCCCATATCTCGCGAACGGATTGACCAAACCCAGAAGTTCCTGCTGCGTCTGAAAGTAGAAACTCGCCCGATTACAACGGTATGTGTGTTTTTTCCCTAGGCCATTCTGGTTAAGCGTTTGGCGCGGCAGAATTGCGAAAAATTTTTTGCCTTCTCAACCATTTCTTAGCTTCAAACTCCCATATCTCGCGAACGGATTGACCTAACCCAAAAATTCCTATTGCATCTGAAAGTAGAAACTCGCCCCATTACAACGTTATGTGTATTTTTTCTCGAGGCCATTCTGGTTAAGCGTTTGGAGCAGCAGAAGTGCAAAAAATTTGTTGTCTTCTCAACCATTTCTTAGCTTCAAACTCCCATATCTCGCGAACGGATTGACCAAACCCAGAAGTTCCTGCTGCGTCTGAAAGTAGGAACTCGCCCGATTACAACGATATGCGTATTTTTTCCCGAGGCCATTCTGGTTAAGCGTTTGGAGCAGCAGAAGTGCGAAAAATTTGTTGTCTTCTCAACCATTTCTTAGCTTCAAACTCCCATATCTCGCGAACGGATTGACCAAACCCAGAAGTTCCTGCTTCGTGTGAAAGTAGAAACACGCCCGATTACAACGGTATGCGTATTTTTTCCCTAGGCCATTCTGGTTAAGCGTTTGGAGCAGCAGAAGTGCGAAAAATTTGTTGTCTTCTCAACCATTTCTTAGTTTCAAACTCCCATATCACGCGAACGGATTGACCAAACCCAGAAGTTCCTGCTGCGTCTGAAAGTAGAAACTCGCCCGATTACAACGGTATGTGTATTTTTTCCCTAGGCCATTCTGGTTAAGCGTTTGGCGCGGCAGAATTGCGAAAAATTTTTTGCCTTCTCAACCATTTCTTAGCTTCAAACTCCCATATCTCGCGAACGGATTGACCTAACCCAAAAATTCCTATTGCATCTGAAAGTAGAAACTCGCCCCATTACAACGTTATGTGTATTTTTTCCCGAGGCCATTCTGGTTAAGCGTTTGGAGCAGCAGAATTGCGAAAAATTTTTTGCCTTCTCAACCATTTCTTAGCTTCAAACTCCCACATCTCGCGAACGGATTGACCAAACCCAGAAGCTCCTGCTTCGTCTGAAAGTAGAAACACGCCCGATTACAACGGTATGCGTATTTTTTCCCTAGGCCATTCTGGTTAAGCGTTTGGAGCAGCAGAAGTGCAAAAAATTTGTTGTCTTCTCAACCATTTCTTAGCTTCAAACTCCCATATCTCGCGAACGGATTGACCAAACCCAAAAGTTCCTGCTGCGTCTGAAAGTAGGAACTCGCCCGATTACAACGATATGCGTATTTTTTCCCGAGGCCATTCTGGTTAAGCGTTTGGAGCAGCAGAAGTGCGAAAAATTTGTTGTCTTCTCAACCATTTCTTAGCTTCAAACTCCCATATCTCGCGAACGGATTGACGTAACTCAAAAATTCCAGTTGCATCTGAGAGTAGAAACTCGCCCGATTACAACGGTATGTGTATTTTTTCCCTAGGCCATTCTGGTTAAGCGTTTGGAGCAGCAGAAGTGCGAAAAATTTGTTGTCTTCTCAACCATTTCTTAGTTTCAAACTCCCATATCTCGCGAACGGATTGACCAAACCCAGAAGTTCCTGCTGCGTCTGAAAGTAGAAACTCGCCCGATTACAACGGTATGTGTGTTTTTTCCCTAGGCCATTCTGGTTAAGCGTTTGGCGCGGCAGAATTGCGAAAAATTTTTTGCCTTCTCAACCATTTCTTAGCTTCAAACTCCCATATCTCGCGAACGGATTGACCTAACCCAAAAATTCCTATTGCATCTGAAAGTAGAAACTCGCCCCATTACAACGTTATGTGTATTTTTTCTCGAGGCCATTCTGGTTAAGCGTTTGGAGCAGCAGAAGTGCAAAAAATTTGTTGTCTTCTCAACCATTTCTTAGCTTCAAACTCCCATATCTCGCGAACGGATTGACCAAACCCAGAAGTTCCTGCTGCGTCTGAAAGTAGGAACTCGCCCGATTACAACGATATGCGTATTTTTTCCCGAGGCCATTCTGGTTAAGCGTTTGGAGCAGCAGAAGTGCGAAAAATTTGTTGTCTTCTCAACCATTTCTTAGCTTCAAACTCCCATATCTCGCGAACGGATTGACCAAACCCAGAAGTTCCTGCTTCGTGTGAAAGTAGAAACACGCCCGATTACAACGGTATGCGTATTTTTTCCCTAGGCCATTCTGGTTAAGCGTTTGGAGCAGCAGAAGTGCGAAAAATTTGTTGTCTTCTCAACCATTTCTTAGTTTCAAACTCCCATATCACGCGAACGGATTGACCAAACCCAGAAGTTCCTGCTGCGTCTGAAAGTAGAAACTCGCCCGATTACAACGGTATGTGTATTTTTTCCCTAGGCCATTCTGGTTAAGCGTTTGGCGCGGCAGAATTGCGAAAAATTTTTTGCCTTCTCAACCATTTCTTGGCTTCAAACTCCCATATCTCGCGAACGGATAGACCTAACCCAAAAATTGCTATTGCATCTGAAAGTAGAAACTCGCCCCATTACAACGGTATGCGTATTTTTTCCCGAGGCCATTCTGGTTAAGCGTTTGGAGCAGCAGAAGTGCGAAAAATTTGTTGTCTTCTCAACCATTTCTTAGCTTCAAACTCCCATATCTCGCGAACGGATTGACGTAACTCAAAAATTCCAGTTGCATCTGAGAGTAGAAACTCGCCCGATTACAACGGTATGTGTATTTTTTCCCTAGGCCATTCTGGTTAAGCGTTTGGAGCAGCAGAAGTGCGAAAAATTTGTTGTCTTCTCAACCATTTCTTAGCTTCAAACTCCCATATCTCGCGAACGGATTGACCTAACCCAAAAATTCCTATTGCATCTGAAAGTAGAAACTCGCCCCATTACAACGTTATGTGTATTTTTTCCCGAGGCCATTCTGGTTAAGCGTTTGGAGCAGCAGAATTGCGAAAAATTTGTTGTCTTCTCAACCATTTCTTAGCTTCAAACTCCCATATCTCGCGAACGGATTGACGTAACTCAAAAATTCCAGTTGCATCTGAGAGTAGAAACTCGCCCGATTACAACGGTATGTGTATTTTTTCCCTAGGCCATTCTGGTTAAGCGTTTGGAGCAGCAGAATTGCGAAAAATTTCTTGCCTTCTCAACCATTTCTTGGCTTCAAACTCCCATATCTCGCGAACGGATTGACCTAACCCAAAAATTCCTATGGCATCTGAAAGTAGAAACTCACCCGATTACAACGGTATGTGTATTTTTTCCCTAGGCTATTCTGGTTAAGCGTTTGGAGCAGCAGAATTGCGAAAATTTTTTTGCCTTCTCAACCATTTCTTGGCTTCAAAGTCCCATATCTCGCGAACGGATTGACATAACCCAAAAATTCCTATTGCACCTGAAAGTAGAAACTCGCCCGATTACAACGGTATGTGTATTTTTTCCCTAGGCCATTCTGGTTAAGCGTTTGGAGCAGCAGAAGTGCGAAAAATTTGTTGTCTTCTCAACCATTTCTTAGTTTCAAACTCCCATATCTCGCGAACGGATTGACCAAACCCAGAAGTTCCTGCTGCGTCTGAAAGTAGAAACTCGCCCGATTACAACGGTATGTGTATTCTTTCCCTAGGCCATTCTGGTTAAGCGTTTGGCGCGGCAGAATTGCGAAAAATTTTTTGCCTTCTCAACCATTTCTTAGCTTCAAACTCCCATATCTCGCGAACGGATTGACCTAACCCAAAAATTCCTATTGCATCTGAAAGTAGAAACTCGCCCCATTACAACGTTATGTGTATTTTTTCCCGAGGCCATTCTGGTTAAGCGTTTGGAGCAGCAGAATTGCGAAAAATTTTTTGCCTTCTCAATCATTTCTTAGCTTCAAACTCCCACATCTCGCGAACGGATTGACCAAACCCAGAAGCTCCTGCTTCGTCTGAAAGTAGAAACACGCCCGATTACAACGGTATGCGTATTTTTTCCCTAGGCCATTCTGGTTAAGCGTTTGGAGCAGCAGAAGTGCAAAAAATTTGTTGTCTTCTCAACCATTTCTTAGCTTCAAACTCCCATATCTCGCGAACGGATTGACCAAACCCAAAAGTTCCTGCTGCGTCTGAAAGTAGGAACTCGCCCGATTACAACGATATGCGTATTTTTTCCCGAGGCCATTCTGGTTAAGCGTTTGGAGCAGCAGAAGTGCGAAAAATTTGTTGTCTTCTCAACCATTTCTTAGCTTCAAACTCCCATATCTCGCGAACGGATTGACGCAACTCAAAAATTCCAGTTGCATCTGAGAGTAGAAACTCGCCCGATTACAACGGTATGTGTATTTTTTCCCTAGGCCATTCTGGTTAAGCGTTTGGAGCAGCAGAAGTGCGAAAAATTTGTTGTCTTCTCAACCATTTCTTAGTTTCAAACTCCCATATCTCGCGAACGGATTGACCAAACCCAGAAGTTCCTGCTGCGTCTGAAAGTAGAAACTCGCCCGATTACAACGGTATGTGTATTTTTTCCCTAGGCCATTCTGGTTAAGCGTTTGGCGCGGCAGAATTGCGAAAAATTTTTTGCCTTCTCAACCATTTCTTAGCTTCAAACTCCCATATCTCGCGAACGGATTGACCTAACCCAAAAATTCCTATTGCATCTGAAAGTAGAAACTCGCCCCATTACAACGTTATGTGTATTTTTTCCCGAGGCCATTCTGGTTAAGCGTTTGGAGCAGCAGAATTGCGAAAAATTTTTTGCCTTCTCAACCATTTCTTAGCTTCAAACTCCCACATCTCGCGAACGGATTGACCAAACCCAGAAGCTCCTGCTTCGTCTGAAAGTAGAAACACGCCCGATTACAACGGTATGCGTATTTTTTCCCTAGGCCATTCTGGTTAAGCGTTTGGAGCAGCAGAAGTGCAAAAAATTTGTTGTCTTCTCAACCATTTCTTAGCTTCAAACTCCCATATCTCGCGAACGGATTGACCAAACCCAGAAGTTCCTGCTGCGTCTGAAAGTAGGAACTCGCCCGATTACAACGATATGCGTATTTTTTCCCGAGGCCATTCTGGTTAAGCGTTTGGAGCAGCAGAAGTGCGAAAAATTTGTTGTCTTCTCAACCATTTCTTAGCTTCAAACTCCCATATCTCACGAACGGATTGACGTAATTCAAAAATTCCAGTTGCATCTGAGAGTAGAAACTCGCCCGATTACAACGGTATGTGTATTTTTTCCCTAGGCCATTCTGGTTAAGCGTTTGGAGCAGCAGAAGTGCGAAAAATTTGTTGTCTTCTCAACCATTTCTTAGTTTCAAACTCCCATATCTCGCGAACGGATTGACCAAACCCAGAAGTTCCTGCTGCGTCTGAAAGTAGAAACTCGCCCGATTACAACGGTATGTGTATTTTTTCCCTAGGCCATTCTGGTTAAGCGTTTGGCGCGGCAGAATTGCGAAAAATTTTTTGCCTTCTCAACCATTTCTTGGCTTCAAACTCCCATATCTCGCGAACGGATAGACCTAACCCAAAAATTGCTATTGCATCTGAAAGTAGAAACTCGCCCCATTACAACGGTATGCGTATTTTTTCCCGAGGCCATTCTGGTTAAGCGTTTGGAGCAGCAGAAGTGCGAAAAATTTGTTGTCTTCTCAACCATTTCTTAGCTTCAAACTCCCATATCTCGCGAACGGATTGACGTAACTCAAAAATTCCAGTTGCATCTGAGAGTAGAAACTCGCCCGATTACAACGGTATGTGTATTTTTTCCCTAGGCCATTCTGGTTAAGCGTTTGGAGCAGCAGAAGTGCGAAAAATTTGTTGTCTTCTCAACCATTTCTTAGTTTCAAACTCCCATATCTCGCGAACGGATTGACCAAACCCAGAAGTTCCTGCTGCGTCTGAAAGTAGAAACTCGCCCGATTACAACGGTATGTGTATTTTTTCCCTAGGCCATTCTGGTTAAGCGTTTGGCGCGGCAGAATTGCGAAAAATTTTTTGCCTTCTCAACCATTTCTTAGCTTCAAACTCCCATATCTCGCGAACGGATTGACCTAACCCAAAAATTCCTATTGCATCTGAAAGTAGAAACTCGCCCCATTACAACGTTGTGTGTATTTTTTCCCGAGGCCATTCTGGTTAAGCGTTTGGAGCAGCAGAATTGCGAAAAATTTTTTGCCTTCTCAACCATTTCTTAGCTTCAAACTCCCACATCTCGCGAACGGATTGACCAAACCCAGAAGTTCCTGCTTCGTCTGAAAGTAGAAACACGCCCGATTACAACGGTATGCGTATTTTTTCCCGAGGCCATTCTGGTTAAGCGTTTGGAGCAGCAGAAGTGCGAAAAATTTGTTCTCTTCTCAACCATTTCTTAGCTTCAAACTCCCATATCTCGCGAACGGATTGACGTAACTCAAAAATTCCAGTTGCATCTGAGAGTAGAGACTCGCCCGATTACAACGGTATGTGTATTTTTCCCCTAGGCCATTCTGGTTAAGCGTTTGGAGCAGCAGAAGTGCGAAAAATTTGTTGTCTTCTCAACCATTTCTTAGTTTCAAACTCCCATATCTCGCGAACGGATTGACCAAACCCAGAAGTTCCTGCTGCGTCTGAAAGTAGAAACTCGCCCGATTACAACGATATGCGTATTTTTTCCCGAGGCCATTCTGGTTAAGCGTTTGGAGCAGCAGAAGTGCGAAAAATTTGTTCTCTTCTCAACCATTTCTTAGCTTCAAACTCCCATATCTCGCGAACGGATTGACGTAACTCAAAAATTCCAGTTGCATCTGAGAGTAGAGACTCGCCCGATTACAACGGTATGTGTATTTTTTCCCTAGGCCATTCTGGTTAAGCGTTTGGAGCAGCAGAAGTGCGAAAAATTTGTTGTCTTCTCAACCATTTCTTAGTTTCAAACTCCCATATCTCGCGAACGGATTGACCAAACCCAGAAGTTCCTGCTGCGTCTGAAAGTAGAAACTCGCCCGATTTCAACGGTATGTGTATTTTTTCCCTAGGCCATTCTGGTTAAGCGTTTGGCGCGGCTGAATTGCGAAAAATTTTGTGCCTTCTCAACCATATCTTAGCTTCAAACTCCCATATCTCGCGAACGGATTGACCTAACCCAAAAATTCCTATTGCATCTGAAAGTAGAAACTCGCCCCATTACAACGTTATGTGTATTTTTTCCCGAGGCCATTCTGGTTAAGCGTTTGGAGCAGCAGAATTGCGAAAAATTTTTTGCCTTCTCAACCATTTCTTAGCTTCAAACTCCCATATCTCGCGAACGGATTGACCAAACCCAGAAGTTCCTGCTTCGTCTGAAAGTAGAAACAAGCCCGATTACAACGGTATGCGTATTTTTTCCCTAGGCCATTCTGGTTAAGCGTTTGGAGCAGCAGAAGTGCGAAAAATTTGTTGTCTTCTCAACCATTTCTTAGCTTCAAACTCCCATATCTCGCGAACGGATTGACGTAACTCAAAAATTCCAGTTGCATCTGAGAGTAGAAACTCGCCCGATTACAACGGTATGTGTATTTTTTCCCTAGGCCATTCTGGTTAAGCGTTTGGAGCAGCAGAAGTGCGAAAAATTTGTTCTCTTCTCAACCAATTCTTAGCTTCAAACTCCCATATCTCGCGAACGGATTGACGTAACTCAAAAATTCCAGTTGCATCTGAGAGTAGAGACTCGCCCGATTACAACGGTATTTGTATTTTTTCCCTAGGCCGTTCTGGTTAAGCGTTTGGAGCAGCAGAAGTGCGAAAAATTTTTTGCCTTCTCAACCATTTCTTAGCTTCAAACTCCCATATCTCGCGAACGGATTGACCAAACCCAGAAGTTCCTGCTGCGTCTGAAAGTAGGAACTCGCCCGATTACAACGATATGCGTATTTTTTCCCTAGGGCATTCTGGTTAAGCGCTTGGAGCAGCAGAATTGCGAAAAATTTTTTGCCTTCTCAACCATTTCTTAGCTTCAAACTCCCATATCTCGCGAACGGATTGACCTAACCCAAAAATTCCTATTGTATCTGCAAGTAGAAACTCGCCCGATTACAACGGTATGTGTATTTTTTCCCTAGGCCATTCTGGTTAAGCGTTTGGCGCGGCAGAATTGCGAAAAATTTTTTGCCTTCTCAACCATTTCTTAGCTTCAAACTCCCATATCTCGCGAACGGATTGACCTAACCCAAAAATTCCTATTGTATCTGAAAGTAGAATCTCGCCCGATTACAACGGTATGTGTATTTTTTCCGTAGGCCATTCTGGTTAAGCGTTTGGAGCAGCAGAAGTGCGAAAAATTTGTTGTCTTCTCAACCATTTCTTAGCTTCAAACTCCCATATCTCGCGAACGGATTGACGTAACCCAAAGATTCCTGTTGCATCTGAAAGTAGAAACTCGCCCGATTACAACGGTATGTGTATTTTTTCCCTACGCCATTCTGGTTAAGCGTTTGGAGCAGCAGAATTGCGAAAAATTTCTTGCCTTCTCAACCATTTCTTAGTTTCAAACTCCCATATCTCGCGAACGGATTGACCAAACCCAGAAGTTCCTGCTGCGTCTGAAAGTAGAAACTCGCCCGATTACAACGGTATGTGTATTTTTTCCCTAGGCCATTCTGGTTAAGCGTTTGGCGCGGCAGAATTGCGAAAAATTTTTTGCCTTCTCAACCATTTCTTAGCTTCAAACTCCCATATCTCGCGAACGGATTGACCTAACCCAAAAATTCCTATTGCATCTGAAAGTAGAAACTCGCCCCATTACAACGTTATGTGTATTTTTTCCCGAGGCCATTCTGGTTAAGCGTTTGGAGCAGCAGAATTGCGAAAAATTTTTTGCCTTCTCAACCATTTCTTAGCTTCAAACTCCCACATCTCGCGAACGGATTGACCAAACCCAGAAGTTCCTGCTTCGTCTGAAAGTAGAAACACGCCCGATTACAACGGTATGCGTATTTTTTCCCGAGGCCATTCTGGTTAAGCGTTTGGAGCAGCAGAAGTGCGAAAAATTTGTTCTCTTCTCAACCATTTCTTGGCTTCAAACTCCCATATCTCGCGAACGGATTGACCTAACCCAAAAATTCCTATTGTATCTGCAAGTAGAAACTCGCCCGATTACAACGGTATGTGTATTTTTTCCCTAGGCCATTCTGGTTAAGCGTTTGGCGCGGCAGAATTGCGAAAAATTTTTTGCCTTCTCAACCATTTCTTAGCTTCAAACTCCCATATCTCGCGAACGGATTGACCTAACCCAAAAATTCCTATTGTATCTGAAAGTAGAATCTCGCCCGATTACAACGGTATGTGTATTTTTTCCGTAGGCCATTCTGGTTAAGCGTTTGGAGCAGCAGAAGTGCGAAAAATTTGTTGTCTTCTCAACCATTTCTTAGCTTCAAACTCCCATATCTCGCGAACGGATTGACGTAACCCAAAGATTCCTGTTGCATCTGAAAGTAGAAACTCGCCCGATTACAACGGTATGTGTATTTTTTCCCTACGCCATTCTGGTTAAGCGTTTGGAGCAGCAGAATTGCGAAAAATTTCTTGCCTTCTCAACCATTTCTTAGTTTCAAACTCCCATATCTCGCGAACGGATTGACCAAACCCAGAAGTTCCTGCTGCGTCTGAAAGTAGAAACTCGCCCGATTACAACGGTATGTGTATTTTTTCCCTAGGCCATTCTGGTTAAGCGTTTGGCGCGGCAGAATTGCGAAAAATTTTTTGCCTTCTCAACCATTTCTTAGCTTCAAACTCCCATATCTCGCGAACGGATTGACCTAACCCAAAAATTCCTATTGCATCTGAAAGTAGAAACTCGCCCCATTACAACGTTATGTGTATTTTTTCCCGAGGCCATTCTGGTTAAGCGTTTGGAGCAGCAGAATTGCGAAAAATTTTTTGCCTTCTCAACCATTTCTTAGCTTCAAACTCCCACATCTCGCGAACGGATTGACCAAACCCAGAAGTTCCTGCTTCGTCTGAAAGTAGAAACACGCCCGATTACAACGGTATGCGTATTTTTTCCCGAGGCCATTCTGGTTAAGCGTTTGGAGCAGCAGAAGTGCGAAAAATTTGTTCTCTTCTCAACCATTTCTTGGCTTCAAACTCCCATATCTCGCGAACGGATTGACCTAACCCAAAAATTCCTATTGCATCTGAAAGTAGAAACTCGCCCGATTACAACGGTACGTGTATTTTTCCCTTAGGCCATTCTGGTTAAGCGATTGGAGCAGCAGATGTGCGAAAAATTGATTGTCTTCTCAACCATTTCTTAGCTTCAAACTCCCATATCTCGCGAACGGATTGACGTGACCCAAAATTTCCTATTGCATCTGAAAGTAGAAACTCGCCCGATTACAACGTTATGTGTATTTTTTCCCTAGGCCATTCTGGTTAAGCGTTTGGAGCAGCAGAAGTGCGAAAAATTTGTTGTCTTCTCAAACATTTCTTAGCTTCAAACTCCCATATCTCGCGAACGGATTGACCAAACCCAGAAGTTCCTGCTGCGTCTGAAAGTAGAAACTCGCCCGATTACAACGCTATGTGTATTTTTTCCCTAGGCCATTCTGGTTAAGCGTTTGGAGCAGCAGAAGTGCGAAAAATTTGTTGTCTTCTCAACCATTTCTTAGCTTCAAACTCCCATATCTCGCGAACGGATTGACCTAACCCAAAAATTCCTATTGTATCTGAAAGTAGAATCTCGCCCGATTACAACGGTATGTGTATTTTTTCCGTAGGCCATTCTGGTTAAGCGTTTGGAGCAGCAGAAGTGCGAAAAATTTGTTGTCTTCTCAACCATTTCTTAGCTTCAAACTCCCATATCTCGCGAACGGATTGACGTAACTCAAAAATTTCAGTTGCATCTGAGAGTAGAAACTCGCCCGATTACAACGGTATGTGTATTTTTTCCCTAGGCCATTCTGGTTAAGCGTTTGGAGCAGCAGAAGTGCGAAAAATTTGTTCTCTTCTCAACCATTTCTTAGCTTCAAACTCCCATATCTCGCGAACGGATTGACGTAACTCAAAAATTCCAGTTGCATCTGAGAGTAGAGACTCGCCCGATTACAACGGTATTTGTATTTTTTCCCTAGGCCGTTCTGGTTAAGCGTTTGGAGCAGCAGAAGTGCGAAAAATTCTTTGCCTTCTCAACCATTTCTTAGCTTCAAACTCCCATATCTCGCGAACGGATTGACCAAACCCAGAAGTTCCTGCTGCGTCTGAAAGTAGGAACTCGCCCGATTACAACGATATGCGTATTTTTTCCCTAGGGCATTCTGGTTAAGCGCTTGGAGCAGCAGAATTGCGAAAAATTTTTTGCCTTCTCAACCATTTCTTAGCTTCAAACTCCCATATCTCGCGAACGGATTGACCTAACCCAAAAATTCCTATTGTATCTGCAAGTAGAAACTCGCCCGATTACAACGGTATGTGTATTTTTTCCCTAGGCCATTCTGGTTAAGCGTTTGGCGCGGCAGAATTGCGAAAAATTTTTTGCCTTCTCAACCATTTCTTAGCTTCAAACTCCCATATCTCGCGAACGGATTGACCTAACCCAAAAATTCCTATTGTATCTGAAAGTAGAATCTCGCCCGATTACAACGGTATGTGTATTTTTTCCGTAGGCCATTCTGGTTAAGCGTTTGGAGCAGCAGAAGTGCGAAAAATTTGTTGTCTTTTCAACCATTTCTTAGCTTCAAACTCCCATATCTCGCGAACGGATTGACGTAACCCAAAGATTCCTGTTGCATCTGAAAGTACAAACTCGCCCGATTACAACGGTATGTGTATTTTTTCCCTACGCCATTCTGGTTAAGCGTTTGGAGCAGCAGAATTGCGAAAAATTTCTTGCCTTCTCAACCATTTCTTGGCTTCAAACTCCCATATCTCGCGAACGGATTGACCTAACCCAAAAATTCCTATGGCATCTGAAAGTAGAAACTCACCCGATTACAACGGTATGTGTATTTTTTCCCTAGGCTATTCTGGTTAAGCGTTTGGAGCAGCAGAATTGCGAAAATTTTTTTGCCTTCTCAACCATTTCTTGGCTTCAAAGTCCCATATCTCGCGAACGGATTGACATAACCCAAAAATTCCTATTGCACCTGAAAGTAGAAACTCGCCCGATTAGAGCGGTATGTGTATTTTTTCCCTAGGGCATTCTGGTTAAGCGTTTGGAGCAGCAGAAGTGCGAAAAATTTGTTGTCTTCTCAACCATTTCTTAGCTTCAAACTCCCATATCTCGCGAACGGATTGACTTGACCCAAAATTTCCTATTGCATCTGAAAGTAGAAACTCGCCCGATTACAACGTTATGTGTATTTTTTCCCTAGGGCATTCTGGTTAAGCGTTTGGATCAGCAGAATTGCGAAAAATTGTATGTCTTCTCAACCATTTCTTGGCTTCAAACTCCCATATCTCGCGAACGGATAGACCTAACCCAAAAATTCCTGTTGCGTGTGAAAGTAGAAACTCGCCCGATTACAACGGTATGTGTATTTTTTCCCTAGTCCATTCTGGTTAAGCGTTTGGAGCAGCAGAATTGCGAAAAATTTGTTGTCTTCTCAACCATTTCTTAGCTTCAAACTCCCATATCTCGCGAACGGATTGACCAAACCCAAAAATTCCTGCTGCGTCTGAAAGTAGAAACTCGCCCGATTATAACGATATGCGTATTTTTTCCCTAGGCCATTCTGGTTAAGCGTTTGGAGCAGCAGAATTGCGAAAAATGTTTTGCCTTCTCAACCATTTCTTGTCTTCAAACTCTCATATCTCGCGAATGGATTGACATAACCCAAAAATTCCTATTGCATCTGAAAGTAGAAACTCGCCCGATTACAACGGTACGTGTATTTTTCCCTTAGGCCATTCTGGTTAAGCGATTGGAGCAGCAGATGTGCGAAAAATTGATTGTCTTCTCAACCATTTCTTAGCTTCAAACTCCCATATCTCGCGAACGGATTGACGTGACCCAAAATTTCCTATTGCATCTGAAAGTAGAAACTCGCCCGATTACAACGTTATGTGTATTTTTTCCCTAGGCCATTCTGGTTAAGCGTTTGGAGCAGCAGAAGTGCGAAAAATTTGTTGTCTTCTCAAACATTTCTTAGCTTCAAACTCCCATATCTCGCGAACGGATTGACCAAACCCAGAAGTTCCTGCTGCGTCTGAAAGTAGAAACTCGCCCGATTACAACGCTATGTGTATTTTTTCCCTAGGCCATTCTGGTTAAGCGTTTGGAGCAGCAGAAGTGCGAAAAATTTGTTGTCTTCTCAACCATTTCTTAGCTTCAAACTCCCATATCTCGCGAACGGATTGACCTAACCCAAAAATTCCTATTGTATCTGAAAGTAGAATCTCGCCCGATTACAACGGTATGTGTATTTTTTCCGTAGGCCATTCTGGTTAAGCGTTTGGAGCAGCAGAAGTGCGAAAAATTTGTTGTCTTCTCAACCATTTCTTAGCTTCAAACTCCCATATCTCGCGAACGGATTGACGTAACCCAAAGATTCCTGTTGCATCTGAAAGTAGAAACTCGCCCGATTACAACGGTATGTGTATTTTTTCCCTACGCCATTCTGGTTAAGCGTTTGGAGCAGCAGAATTGCGAAAAATTTCTTGCCTTCTCAACCATTTCTTGGCTTCAAACTCCCATATCTCGCGAACGGATTGACCTAACCCAAAAATTCCTATGGCATCTGAAAGTAGAAACTCACCCGATTACAACGGTATGTGTATTTTTTCCCTAGGCTATTCTGGTTAAGCGTTTGGAGCAGCAGAATTGCGAAAATTTTTTTGCCTTCTCAACCATTTCTTGGCTTCAAAGTCCCATATCTCGCGAACGGATTGACATAACCCAAAAATTCCTATTGCACCTGAAAGTAGAAACTCGCCCGATTAGAGCGGTATGTGTATTTTTTCCCTAGGGCATTCTGGTTAAGCGTTTGGAGCAGCAGAAGTGCGAAAAATTTGTTGTCTTCTCAACCATTTCTTAGCTTCAAACTCCCATATCTCGCGAACGGATTGACGCAACCCAAAATTTCCTATTGCATCTGAAAGTAGAAACTCGCCCGATTACAACGTTATGTGTATTTTTTCCCTAGGGCATTCTGGTTAAGCGTTTGGATCAGCAGAATTGCGAAAAATTGTATGTCTTCTCAACCATTTCTTGGCTTCAAACTCCCATATCTCGCGAACGGATAGACCTAACCCAAAAATTCCTGTTGCGTGTGAAAGTAGAAACTCGCCCGATTACAACGGTATGTGTATTTTTTCCCTAGTCCATTCTGGTTAAGCGTTTGGAGCAGCAGAATTGCGAAAAATTTGTTGTCTTCTCAACCATTTCTTAGCTTCAAACTCCCATATCTCGCGAACGGATTGACCAAACCCAAAAATTCCTGCTGCGTCTGAAAGTAGAAACTCGCCCGATTATAACGATATGCGTATTTTTTCCCTAGGCCATTCTGGTTAAGCGTTTGGAGCAGCAGAATTGCGAAAAATGTTTTGCCTTCTCAACCATTTCTTGTCTTCAAACTCTCATATCTCGCGAATGGATTGACCAAACCCAGAAGTTCCTGCTGCGTCTGAAAGTAGAAACTCGCCCGATTACAACGGTATGTGTATTTTTTCCCTAGGCCATTCTGGTTAAGCGTTTGGCGCGGCAGAATTGCGAAAAATTTTTTGCCTTCTCAACCATTTCTTGGCTTCAAACTCCCATATCTCGCGAACGGATAGACCTAACCCAAAAATTGCTATTGCATCTGAAAGTAGAAACTCGCCCCATTACAACGGTATGCGTATTTTTTCCCGAGGCCATTCTGGTTAAGCGTTTGGAGCAGCAGAAGTGCGAAAAATTTGTTGTCTTCTCAACCATTTCTTAGCTTCAAACTCCCATATCTCGCGAACGGATTGACGTAACTCAAAAATTCCAGTTGCATCTGAGAGTAGAAACTCGCCCGATTACAACGGTATGTGTATTTTTTCCCTAGGCCATTCTGGTTAAGCGTTTGGAGCAGCAGAAGTGCGAAAAATTTGTTGTCTTCTCAACCATTTCTTAGTTTCAAACTCCCATATCTCGCGAACGGATTGACCAAACCCAGAAGTTCCTGCTGCGTCTGAAAGTAGAAACTCGCCCGATTACAACGGTATGTGTATTTTTTCCCTAGGCCAATCTGGTTAAGCGTTTGGCGCGGCAGAATTGCGAAAAATTTTTTGCCTTCTCAACCATTTCTTAGCTTCAAACTCCCATATCTCGCGAACGGATTGACCTAACCCAAAAATTCCTATTGCATCTGAAAGTAGAAACTCGCCCCATTACAACGTTATGTGTATTTTTTCCCGAGGCCATTCTGGTTAAGCGTTTGGAGCAGCAGAATTGCGAAAAATTTTTTGCCTTCTCAACCATTTCTTAGCTTCAAACTCCCACATCTCGCGAACGGATTGACCAAACCCAGAAGTTCCTGCTTCGTCTGAAAGTAGAAACACGCCCGATTACAACGGTATGCGTATTTTTTCCCGAGGCCATTCTGGTTAAGCGTTTGGAGCAGCAGAAGTGCGAAAAATTTGTTCTCTTCTCAACAATTTCTTAGCTTCAAACTCCCATATCTCGCGAACGGATTGACGTAACTCAAAAATTCCAGTTGCATCTGAGAGTAGAGACTCGCCCGATTACAACGGTATGTGTATTTTTTCCCTAGGCCATTCTGGTTAAGCGTTTGGAGCAGCAGAAGTGCGAAAAATTTGTTGTCTTCTCAACCATTTCTTAGTTTCAAACTCCCATATCTCGCGAACGGATTGACCAAACCCAGAAGTTCCTGCTGCGTCTGAAAGTAGAAACTCGCCCGATTACAACGATATGCGTATTTTTTCCCGAGGCCATTCTGGTTAAGCGTTTGGAGCAGCAGAAGTGCGAAAAATTTGTTCTCTTCTCAACCATTTCTTAGCTTCAAACTCCCATATCTCGCGAACGGATTGACGTAACTCAAAAATTCCAGTTGCATCTGAGAGTAGAGACTCGCCCGATTACAACGGTATGTGTATTTTTTCCCTAGGCCATTCTGGATAAGCGTTTGGAGCAGCAGAAGTGCGAAAAATTTGTTGTCTTCTCAACCATTTCTTAGTTTCAAACTCCCATATCTCGCGAACGGATTGACCAAACCCAGAAGTTCCTGCTGCGTCTGAAAGTAGAAACTCGCCCGATTACAACGGTATGTGTATTTTTTCCCTAGGCCATTCTGGTTAAGCGTTTGGCGCGGCTGAATTGCGAAAAATTTTTTGCCTTCTCAACCATATCTTAGCTTCAAACTCCCATATCTCGCGAACGGATTGACCTAACCCAAAAATTCCTATTGCATCTGAAAGTAGAAACTCGCCCCATTACAACGTTATGTGTATTTTTTCCCGAGGCCATTCTGGTTAAGCGTTTGGAGCAGCAGAATTGCGAAAAATTTTTTGCCTTCTCAACCATTTCTTAGCTTCAAACTCCCATATCTCGCGAACGGATTGACCAAACCCAGAAGTTCCTGCTTCGTCTGAAAGTAGAAACAAGCCCGATTACAACGGTATGCGTATTTTTTCCCTAGGCCATTCTGGTTAAGCGTTTGGAGCAGCAGAAGTGCGAAAAATTTGTTGTCTTCTCAACCATTTCTTAGCTTCAAACTCCCATATCTCGCGAACGGATTGACGTAACTCAAAAATTCCAGTTGCATCTGAGAGTAGAAACTCGCCCGATTACAACGGTATGTGTATTTTTTCCCTAGGCCATTCTGGTTAAGCGTTTGGAGCAGCAGAAGTGCGAAAAATTTGTTCTCTTCTCAACCATTTCTTAGCTTCAAACTCCCATATCTCGCGAACGGATTGACGTAACTCAAAAATTCCAGTTGCATCTGAGAGTAGAGACTCGCCCGATTACAACGGTATTTGTATTTTTTCCCTAGGCCGTTCTGGTTAAGCGTTTGGAGCAGCAGAAGTGCGAAAAATTTTTTGCCTTCTCAACCATTTCTTAGCTTCAAACTCCCATATCTCGCGAACGGATTGACCAAACCCAGAAGTTCCTGCTGCGTCTGAAAGTAGGAACTCGCCCGATTACAACGATATGCGTATTTTTTCCCTAGGGCATTCTGGTTAAGCGCTTGGAGCAGCAGAATTGCGAAAAATTTTTTGCCTTCTCAACCATTTCTTAGCTTCAAACTCCCATATCTCGCGAACGGATTGACCTAACCCAAAAATTCCTATTGTATCTGCAAGTAGAAACTCGCCCGATTACAACGGTATGTGTATTTTTTCCCTAGGCCATTCTGGTTAAGCGTTTGGCGCGGCAGAATTGCGAAAAATTTTTTGCCTTCTCAACCATTTCTTAGCTTCAAACTCCCATATCTCGCGAACGGATTGACCTAACCCAAAAATTCCTATTGTATCTGAAAGTAGAATCTCGCCCGATTACAACGGTATGTGTATTTTTTCCGTAGGCCATTCTGGTTAAGCGTTTGGAGCAGCAGAAGTGCGAAAAATTTGTTGTCTTCTCAACCATTTCTTAGCTTCAAACTCCCATATCTCGCGAACGGATTGACGTAACCCAAAGATTCCTGTTGCATCTGAAAGTAGAAACTCGCCCGATTACAACGGTATGTGTATTTTTTCCCTACGCCATTCTGGTTAAGCGTTTGGAGCAGCAGAATTGCGAAAAATTTCTTGCCTTCTCAACCATTTCTTGGCTTCAAACTCCCATATCTCGCGAACGGATTGACCTAACCCAAAAATTCCTATGGCATCTGAAAGTAGAAACTCACCCGATTACAACGGTATGTGTATTTTTTCCCTAGGCTATTCTGGTTAAGCGTTTGGAGCAGCAGAATTGCGAAAATTTTTTTGCCTTCTCAACCATTTCTTGGCTTCAAAGTCCCATATCTCGCGAACGGATTGACATAACCCAAAAATTCCTATTGCACCTGAAAGTAGAAACTCGCCCGATTAGAGCGGTATGTGTATTTTTTCCCTAGGGCATTCTGGTTAAGCGTTTGGAGCAGCAGAAGTGCGAAAAATTTGTTGTCTTCTCAACCATTTCTTAGCTTCAAACTCCCATATCTCGCGAACGGATTGACTTGACCCAAAATTTCCTATTGCATCTGAAAGTAGAAACTCGCCCGATTACAACGTTATGTGTATTTTTTCCCTAGGGCATTCTGGTTAAGCGTTTGGATCAGCAGAATTGCGAAAAATTGTATGTCTTCTCAACCATTTCTTGGCTTCAAACTCCCATATCTCGCGAACGGATAGACCTAACCCAAAAATTCCTGTTGCGTGTGAAAGTAGAAACTCGCCCGATTACAACGGTATGTGTATTTTTTCCCTAGTCCATTCTGGTTAAGCGTTTGGAGCAGCAGGATTGCGAAAAATTTGTTGTCTTCTCAACCATTTCTTAGCTTCAAACTCCCATATCTCGCGAACGGATTGACCAAACCCAAAAATTCCTGCTGCGTCTGAAAGTAGAAACTCGCCCGATTATAACGATATGCGTATTTTTTCCCTAGGCCATTCTGGTTAAGCGTTTGGAGCAGCAGAATTGCGAAAAATGTTTTGCCTTCTCAACCATTTCTTGTCTTCAAACTCTCATATCTCGCGAATGGATTGACATAACCCAAAAATTCCTATTGCATCTGAAAGTAGAAACTCGCCCGATTACAACGGTACGTGTATTTTTCCCTTAGGCCATTCTGGTTAAGCGATTGGAGCAGCAGATGTGCGAAAAATTGATTGTCTTCTCAACCATTTCTTAGCTTCAAACTCCCATATCTCGCGAACGGATTGACGTGACCCAAAATTTCCTATTGCATCTGAAAGTAGAAACTCGCCCGATTACAACGTTATGTGTATTTTTTCCCTAGGCCATTCTGGTTAAGCGTTTGGAGCAGCAGAAGTGCGAAAAATTTGTTGTCTCCTCAAACATTTCTTAGCTTCAAACTCCCATATCTCGCGAACGGATTGACCAAACCCAGAAGTTCCTGCTGCGTCTGAAAGTAGAAACTCGCCCGATTACAACGCTATGTGTATTTTTTCCCTAGGCCATTCTGGTTAAGCGTTTGGAGCAGCAGAAGTGCGAAAAATTTGTTGTCTTCTCAACCATTTCTTAGCTTCAAACTCCCATATCTCGCGAACGGATTGACCTAACCCAAAAATTCCTATTGTATCTGAAAGTAGAATCTCGCCCGATTACAACGGTATGTGTATTTTTTCCGTAGGCCATTCTGGTTAAGCGTTTGGAGCAGCAGAAGTGCGAAAAATTTGTTGTCTTCTCAACCATTTCTTAGCTTCAAACTCCCATATCTCGCGAACGGATTGACGTAACCCAAAGATTCCTGTTGCATCTGAAAGTAGAAACTCGCCCGATTACAACGGTATGTGTATTTTTTCCCTACGCCATTCTGGTTAAGCGTTTGGAGCAGCAGAATTGCGAAAAATTTCTTGCCTTCTCAACCATTTCTTGGCTTCAAACTCCCATATCTCGCGAACGGATTGACCTAACCCAAAAATTCCTATGGCATCTGAAAGTAGAAACTCACCCGATTACAACGGTATGTGTATTTTTTCCCTAGGCTATTCTGGTTAAGCGTTTGGAGCAGCAGAATTGCGAAAATTTTTTTGCCTTCTCAACCATTTCTTGGCTTCAAAGTCCCATATCTCGCGAACGGATTGACATAACCCAAAAATTCCTATTGCACCTGAAAGTAGAAACTCGCCCGATTAGAGCGGTATGTGTATTTTTTCCCTAGGGCATTCTGGTTAAGCGTTTGGAGCAGCAGAATTGCGAAAAATTTGTTGTCTTCTCAACCATTTCTTAGCTTCAAACTCCCATATCTCGCGAACGGATTGACGCGACCCAAAATTTCCTATTGCATCTGAAAGTAGAAACTCGCCCGATTACAACGTTATGTGTATTTTTTCCCTAGGGCATTCTGGTTAAGCGTTTGGATCAGCAGAATTGCGAAAAATTGTATGTCTTCTCAACCATTTCTTGGCTTCAAACTCCCATATCTCGCGAACGGATAGACCTAACCCAAAAATTCCTGTTGCGTGTGAAAGTAGAAACTCGCCCGATTACAACGGTATGTGTATTTTTTCCCTAGTCCATTCTGGTTAAGCGTTTGGAGCAGCAGAATTGCGAAAAATTTGTTGTCTTCTCAACCATTTCTTAGCTTCAAACTCCCATATCTCGCGAACGGATTGACGTGACCCAAAATTTCCTATTGCATCTGAAAGTAGAAACTCGCCCGATTACAACGGTACGTGTATTTTTCCCTTAGGCCATTCTGGTTAAGCGATTGGAGCAGCAGATGTGCGAAAAATTGATTGTCTTCTCAACCATTTCTTAGCTTCAAACTCCCATATCTCGCGAACGGATTGACGTGACCCAAAATTTCCTATTGCATCTGAAAGTAGAAACTCGCCCGATTACAACGTTATGTGTATTTTTTCCCTAGGGCATTCTGGTTAAGCGTTTGGAGCAGCAGAAGTGCGAAAAATTTGTTGTCTTCTCAAACATTTCTTAGCTTCAAACTCCCATATCTCGCGAACGGATTGACCAAACCCAGAAGTTCCTGCTGCGTCTGAAAGTAGAAACTCGCCCGATTACAACGCTATGTGAATTTTTTCCCTAGGCCATTCTGGTTAAGCGTTTGGAGCAGCAGAAGTGCGAAAAATTTGTTGTCTTCTCAACCATTTCTTAGCTTCAAACTCCCATATCTCGCGAACGGATTGACGTGACCCAAAATTTCCTATTGCATCTGAAAGTAGAAACTCGCCCGATTACAACGTTATGTGTATTTTTTCCCTAGTCCATTCTGGTTAAGCGTTTGGAGCAGCAGAATTGCGAAAAATTTGTTGTCTTCTCAACCATTTCTTAGCTTCAAACTCCCATATCTCGCGAACGGATTGACCAAACCCAAAAATTCCTGCTGCGTCTGAAAGTAGAAACTCGCCCGATTATAAGGATATGCGTATTTTTTCCCTAGGCCATTCTGGTTAAGCGTTTGGAGCAGCAGAATTGCGAAAAATGTTTTGCCTTCTCAACCATTTCTTGTCTTCAAACTCTCATATCTCGCGAATGGATTGACATAACCCAAAAATTCCTATTGCATCTGAAAGTAGAAACTCGCCCGATTACAACGGTACGTGTATTTTTCCCTTAGGCCATTCTGGTTAAGCGATTGGAGCAGCAGATGTGCGAAAAATTGATTGTCTTCTCAACCATTTCTTAGCTTCAAACTCCCATATCTCGCGAACGGATTGACCTAGCCCAAAAATTCCTATTGCATCTGAAAGTAGAAACTCGCCCCATTACAACGTTATGTGTATTTTTTCCCGAGGCCATTCTGGTTAAGCGTTTGGAGCAGCAGAATTGCGAAAAATTTTTTGCCTTCTCAACCATTTCTTAGTTTCAAAGTCCCATATCTCGCGAACGGATTGACCAAACCCAAAAATTCCTGCTGCGTCTGAAAGTAGAAGCTCGCCCGATTACAACGGTATGCGTATTTTTTCCCTAGGCCATTCTGGTTAAGCGTTTGGAGCAGCAGAAGTGCGAAGAATTTGTTGTCTTCTCAACCATTTCTTAGCTTCAAACTCCCATATCTCGCGAACGGATTGACCAAACCCAGAAGTTCCTGCTGCGTCTGAAAGTAGAAACTCGCCCGATTACAACGGTATGCGTATTTTTTCCCTAGGCCATTCTGGTTAAGCGTTTGGAGCAGCAGAATTGCGAAAATTTTTTTGCCTTCTCAACCATTTCTTGGCTTCAAAGTCCCATATCTCGCGAACGGATTGACATAACCCAAAAATTCCTATTGCACCTGAAAGTAGAAACTCGCCCGATTAGAGCGGTATGTGTATTTTTTCCCTAGGGCATTCTGGTTAAGCGTTTGGAGCAGAAGAAGTGCGAAAAATTTGTTGTCTTCTCAACCATTTCTTAGCTTCAAACTCCCATATCTCGCGAACGGATTGACGTGACCCAAAATTTCCTATTGCATCTGAAAGTAGAAACTCGCCCGATTACAACGTTATGTGTATTTTTTCCCTAGGGCATTCTGGTTAAGCGTTTGGATCAGCAGAATTGCGAAAAATTGTATGTCTTCTCAACCATTTCTTGGCTTCAAACTCCCATATCTCGCGAACGGATAGACCTAACCCAAAAATTCCTGTTGCGTGTGAAAGTAGAAACTCGCCCGATTACAACGGTATGTGTATTTTTTCCCTAGTCCATTCTGGTTAAGCGTTTGGAGCAGCAGAATTGCGAAAAATTTGTTGTCTTCTCAACCATTTCTTAGCTTCAAACTCCCATATCTCGCGAACGGATTGACCAAACCCAAAAATTCCTGCTGCGTCTGAAAGTAGAAACTCGCCCGATTATAACGATATGCGTATTTTTTCCCTAGGCCATTCTGGTTAAGCGTTTGGAGCAGCAGAATTGCGAAAAATGTTTTGCCTTCTCAACCATTTCTTGTCTTCAAACTCTCATATCTCGCGAATGGATTGACATAACCCAAAAATTCCTATTGCATCTGAAAGTAGAAACTCGCCCGATTACAACGGTACGTGTATTTTTCCCTTAGGCCATTCTGGTTAAGCGATTGGAGCAGCAGATGTGCGAAAAATTGATTGTCTTCTCAACCATTTCTTAGCTTCAAACTCCCATATCTCGCGAACGGTTTGACGTGACCCAAAATTTCCTATTGCATCTGAAAGTAGAAACTCGCCCGATTACAACGTTATGTGTATTTTTTCCCTAGGCCTTTCTGGTTAAGCGTTTGGAGCAGCAGAAGTGCGAAAAATTTGTTGTCTTCTCAAACATTTCTTAGCTTCAAACTCCCATATCTCGCGAACGGATTGACCAAACCCAGAAGTTCCTGCTGCGTCTGAAAGTAGAAACTCGCCCGATTACAACGCTATGTGTATTTTTTCCCTAGGCCATTCTGGTTAAGCGTTTGGAGCAGCAGAAGTGCGAAAAATTTGTTGTCTTCTCAACCATTTCTTAGCTTCAAACTCCCATATCTCGCGAACGGATTGACGTGACCCAAAATTTCCTATTGCATCTGAAAGTAGAAACTCGCCCGATTACAACGTTATGTGTATTTTTTCCCTAGTCCATTCTGGTTAAGCGTTTGGAGCAGCAGAATTGCGAAAAATTTGTTGTCTTCTCAACCATTTCTTAGCTTCAAACTCCCATATCTCGCGAACGGATTGACCAAACCCAAAAATTCCTGCTGCGTCTGAAAGTAGAAACTCGCCCGATTATAACGATATGCGTATTTTTTCCCTAGGCCATTCTGGTTAAGCGTTTGGAGCAGCAGAATTGCGAAAAATGTTTTGCCTTCTCAACCATTTCTTGTCTTCAAACTCTCATATCTCGCGAATGGATTGACATAACCCAAAAATTCCTATTGCATCTGAAAGTAGAAACTCGCCCGATTACAACGGTACGTGTATTTTTCCCTTAGGCCATTCTGGTTAAGCGATTGGAGCAGCAGATGTGCGAAAAATTGATTGTCTTCTCAACCATTTCTTAGCTTCAAACTCCCATATCTCGCGAACGGATTGACCTAGCCCAAAAATTCCTATTGCATCTGAAAGTAGAAACTCGCCCCATTACAACGTTATGCGTATTTTTTCCCTAGGCCATTCTGGTTAAGCGTTTGGAGCAGCAGAAGTGCGACAAATTTGTTGTCTTCTCAACCATTTCTTAGCTTCAAACTCCCATATCTCGCGAACGGATTGACCTAACCCAAAAATTCCTGTTGCGTCTGAAAGTAGAAACTCGCCCGATTACAACGCTATGTGTATTTTTTCCCTAAGCCATTCTGGTTAAGCGTTTGGAGCAGCAGAATTGCGAAGAATTTGTTGTCTTCTCAACCATTTCTTAGCTTCAAACTCCCATATCTCGCGAACGGATTGACCAAACCCAGAAGTTCCTGCTGCGTCTGAAAGTAGAAACTCGCCCGATTACAACGGTATGCGTATTTTTTCCCTATGCCATTCTGGTTAAGCGTTTGGAGCAGCAGAATTGCGAAAATTTTTTTGCCTTCTCAACCATTTCTTGGCTTCAAAGTCCCATATCTCGCGAACGGATTGACATAACCCAAAAATTCCTATTGCACCTGAAAGTAGAAACTCGCCCGATTAGAGCGGTATGTGTATTTTTTCCCTAGGGCATTCTGGTTAAGCGTTTGGAGCAGAAGAAGTGCGAAAAATTTGTTGTCTTCTCAACCATTTCTTAGCTTCAAACTCCCATATCTCGCGAACGGATTGACGTGACCCAAAATTTCCTATTGCATCTGAAAGTAGAAACTCGCCCGATTACAACGTTATGTGTATTTTTTCCCTAGGGCATTCTGGTTAAGCGTTTGGATCAGCAGAATTGCGAAAAATTGTATGTCTTCTCAACCATTTCTTGGCTTCAAACTCCCATATCTCGCGAACGGATAGACCTAACCCAAAAATTCCTGTTGCGTGTGAAAGTAGAAACTCGCCCGATTACAACGGTATGTGTATTTTTTCCCTAGTCCATTCTGGTTAAGCGTTTGGAGCAGCAGAATTGCGAAAAATTTGTTGTCTTCTCAACCATTTCTTAGCTTCAAACTCCCATATCTCGCGAACGGATTGACCAAACCCAAAAATTCCTGCTGCGTCTGAAAGTAGAAACTCGCCCGATTATAACGATATGCGTATTTTTTCCCTATGCCATTCTGGTTAAGCGTTTGGAGCAGCAGAATTGCGAAAAATGTTTTGCCTTCTCAACCATTTCTTGTCTTCAAACTCTCATATCGCGCGAATGGATTGACATAACCCAAAAATTCCTATTGCATCTGAAAGTAGAAACTCGCCCGATTACAACGGTACGTGTATTTTTCCCTTAGGCCATTCTGGTTAAGCGTTTGGAGCAGCAGAAGTGCGAAAAATTTGTTGTCTTCTCAACCATTTCTTAGCTTCAAACTCCCATATCTCGCGAACGGATTGACCTAACCCAAAAATTCCTGTTGCGTCTGAAAGTAGAAACTCGCCCGATTACAACGCTATGTGTATTTTTTCCCTAGGCCATTCTGGTTAAGCGTTTGGAGCAGCAGAATTGCGAAGAATTTGTTGTCTTCTCAACCATTTCTTAGCTTCAACCTCCCATATCTCGCGAACGGATTGACCAAACCCAGAAGTTCCTGCTGCGTCTGAAAGTAGAAACTCGCCCGATTACAACGGTATGTGTATTTTTTCCCTAGTCCATTCTGGTTAAGCGTTTGGAGCAGCAGAATTGCGAAAAATTTGTTGTCTTCTCAACCATTTCTTAGCTTCAAACTCCCATATCTCGCGAACGGATTGATCAAACCCAAAAATTCCTGCTGCGTCTGAAAGTAGAAACTCGCCCGATTATAACGATATGCGTATTTTTTCCCTAGGCCATTCTGGTTAAGCGTTTGGAGCAGCAGAATTGCGAAAAATGTTTTGCCTTCTCAACCATTTCTTGTCTTCAAACTCTCATATCTCGCGAATGGATTGACATAACCCAAAAATTCCTATTGCATCTGAAAGTAGAAACTCGCCCGATTACAACAGTACGTGTATTTTTTCCCTAGGCCATTCTGGTTAAGCGTTTGGAGCAGCAGAAGTGCGAAAAATTTGTTGTCTTCTCAACCATTTCTTAGCTTCAAACTCCCATATCTCGCGAACGGATTGACCTAACCCAAAAATTCCTGTTGCGTCTGAAAGTAGAAACTCGCCCGATTACAACGCTATGTGTATTTTTTCCCTAGGCCATTCTGGTTAAGCGTTTGGAGCAGCAGAATTGCGAAGAATTTGTTGTCTTCTCAACCATTTCTTAGCTTCAAACTCCCATATCTCGCGAACGGATTGACCAAACCCAGAAGTTCCTGCTGCGTCTGAAAGTAGAAACTCGCCCGATTACAACGGTATGCGTATTTTTTCCCTAGGCCATTCTGGTTAAGCGTTTGGAGCAGCAGAAGTGCGAAAAATTTTTTGCCTTCTCAACCATTTCTTGGCTTCAAACTCCCATATCTCGCGAACGGATTGACCTAACCCAAAAATTCCTGTTGCATCTGAAAGTAGAAACTCGCCCGATTACAACGGTATGTGTATTTTTTCCCTAGGCCATTCTGGTTAAGCGTTTGGAGCAGCAGAATTGCGAAAAATTTTTTGCCTTCTCAACCATTTCTTGGCTTCAAACTCCCATATCTCGCGAACGGATTGACCTAACCCAAAAATTCCTGTTTGCGTCTGAAAGTAGAAACTCGCCCGATTACAACGCTATGTGTATTTTTTCCCTAGGCCATTCTGGTTAAGCGTTTGGAGCAGCAGAAGTGCGAAGAATTTGTTGTCTTCTCAACCATTTCTTAGCTTCAAACTCCCATATCTCGCGAACGGATTGACCAAACCCAGAAGTTCCTGCAGCGTCTGAAAGTAGGAACTCGCCCGATTACAACGATATGCGTATTTTTTCCCTAGGCCATTCTGGTTAAGTGTTTGGAGCAGCAGAAGTGCGAAAAATTTGTTGCCTTCTCAACCATTTCTTGGATTCAAACTCCCATATCTCGCGAACGGATTGACCTAACCCAAAAATTCCTGTTGCATCTGAAAGTAGAAACTCGCCCCATTACAACGGTATGTGTATTTTTTCCCGTGGCCATTCTGGTTAAGCGTTTGGAGCAGCAGAAGTGCGAAAAATTTGTTGTCTTCTCAACCATTTCTTAGCTTCAAACTCCCATATCTCGCGAACGGATTGACCTAACACAAAAATTCCTGTTGCGTCTGAAAGTAGAAACTCGCCCGATTACAACGCTATGTGTATTTTTTCCCTAGGCCATTCTGGTTAAGCGTTTGGAGCAGCAGAAGTGCGAAGAATTTGTTGTCTTCTCAACCATTTCTTAGCTTCAAACTCCCATATCTCGCGAACGGATTGACCAAACCCAGAAGCTCCTGCTGCGTCTGAAAGTAGGAACTCGCCCGATTACAACGATATGCGTATTTTTTCCCTAGGGCATTCTGGTTAAGCGCTTGGAGCAGCAGAATTGCGAAAAATTTTTTGCCTTCTCAACCATTTCTTGGCTTCAAACTCCCATATCTCGCGAACGGATTGACCTAACCCAAAAATTCCTGTTGCATCTGAAAGTAGAAACTCGCCCGATTACAACGGTATGTGTATTTTTTCCCTAGGCCATTCTGGTTAAGCGTTTGGAGCAGCAGAATTGCGAAAAATTTTTTGCCTTCTCAACCATTTCTTAGCTTCAAACTCCCATATCTCGCGAACGGATTGACCTAACCCAAAAATTCCTATTGTATCTGCAAGTAGAAACTCGCCCGATTACAACGGTATGTGTATTTTTTCCCTAGGGCATTCTGGTTAAGCGTTTGGATCAGCAGAATTGCGAAAAATTGTATGCCTTCTCAACCATTTCTTGGCTTCAAACTCCCATATCTCGCGAACGGATTGACCTAACCCAAAAATTCCTGTTTGCGTCTGAAAGTAGAAACTCGCCCGATTACAACGCTATGTGTATTTTTTCCCTAGGCCATTCTGGTTAAGCGTTTGGAGCAGCAGAAGTGCGAAGAATTTGTTGTCTTCTCAACCATTTCTTAGCTTCAAACTCCCATATCTCGCGAACGGATTGACCAAACCCAGAAGTTCCTGCAGCGTCTGAAAGTAGGAACTCGCCCGATTACAACGATATGCGTATTTTTTCCCTAGGCCATTCTGGTTAAGTGTTTGGAGCAGCAGAAGTGCGAAAAATTTGTTGCCTTCTCAACCATTTCTTGGATTCAAACTCCCATATCTCGCGAACGGATTGACCTAACCCAAAAATTCCTGTTGCATCTGAAAGTAGAAACTCGCCCCATTACAACGGTATGTGTATTTTTTCCCGTGGCCATTCTGGTTAAGCGTTTGGAGCAGCAGAAGTGCGAAAAATTTGTTGTCTTCTCAACCATTTCTTAGCTTCAAACTCCCATATCTCGCGAACGGATTGACCTAACACAAAAATTCCTGTTGCGTCTGAAAGTAGAAACTCGCCCGATTACAACGCTATGTGTATTTTTTCCCTAGGCCATTCTGGTTAAGCGTTTGGAGCAGCAGAAGTGCGAAGAATTTGTTGTCTTCTCAACCATTTCTTAGCTTCAAACTCCCATATCTCGCGAACGGATTGACCAAACCCAGAAGCTCCTGCTGCGTCTGAAAGTAGGAACTCGCCCGATTACAACGATATGCGTATTTTTTCCCTAGGGCATTCTGGTTAAGCGCTTGGAGCAGCAGAATTGCGAAAAATTTTTTGCCTTCTCAACCATTTCTTGGCTTCAAACTCCCATATCTCGCGAACGGATTGACCTAACCCAAAAATTCCTGTTGCATCTGAAAGTAGAAACTCGCCCGATTACAACGGTATGTGTATTTTTTCCCTAGGCCATTCTGGTTAAGCGTTTGGAGCAGCAGAATTGCGAAAAATTTTTTGCCTTCTCAACCATTTCTTAGCTTCAAACTCCCATATCTCGCGAACGGATTGACCTAACCCAAAAATTCCTATTGTATCTGCAAGTAGAAACTCGCCCGATTACAACGGTATGTGTATTTTTTCCCTAGGGCATTCTGGTTAAGCGTTTGGATCAGCAGAATTGCGAAAAATTGTATGCCTTCTCAACCATTTCTTGGCTTCAAACTCCCATATCTCGCGAACGGATTGACCTAACCCAAAAATTCCTGTTGCATCTGAAAGTAGAAACTCGCCCGATTACAACGGTATGTGTATTTTTTCCCTAGGCCATTCTGGTTAAGCGTTTGGAGCAGCAGAATTGCGAAAAATTTTTTCCCTCTCAACCATTTCTTGGCTTCAAACTCCCATATCTCGCGAACGGATTGACCTAACCCAAAAATTCCTGTTGCGTCTGAAAGTAGAAACTCGCCCGATTACAACGCTATGTGTATTTTTTCCCTAGGCCATTCTGGTTAAGCGTTTGGAGCAGCAGAAGTGCGAAGAATTTGTTGTCTTCTCAACCATTTCTTAG
This sequence comes from Ptiloglossa arizonensis, assembly GCF_051014685.1. Taxonomy (NCBI): domain Eukaryota; kingdom Metazoa; phylum Arthropoda; class Insecta; order Hymenoptera; family Colletidae; genus Ptiloglossa; species Ptiloglossa arizonensis. Next base: position 321,581 of record NW_027478728.1, on the reverse strand, counting down.
CTTCAAACTCCCATATCTCGCGAACGGATTGACCTAACCCAAAAATTCCTATTGTATCTGCAAGTAGAAACTCGCCCGATTACAACGGTATGTGTATTTTTTCCCTAGGGCATTCTGGTTAAGCGTTTGGATCAGCAGAATTGCGAAAAATTGTATGCCTTCTCAACCATTTCTTGGCTTCAAACTCCCATATCTCGCGAACGGATAGACCTAACCCAAAAATTCCTGTTGCGTTGAAAGTAGAAGCTCGCCCGATTACAACGGTATGCGTATTTTTTCCCTAGTCCATTCTGGTTAAGCGTTTGGAGCAGCAGAATTGCGAAAAATTTGTTGTTTTCTCAAACAATTCTTAGCTTCAAACTCCCATATCTCGCGAACGGATTGACCAAACCCAAAAATTCCTGCTGCGTCTGAAAGTAGAAACACGCCCGATTATAACGATATGCGTATTTTTTCCCTAGGCCATTCTGGTTAAGCGTTTGGAGCAGCAGAATTGCGAAAAATGTTTTGCCTTCTCAACCATTTCTTAGCTTCAAACTCCCATATCTCGCGAACGGATTGACCTAACCCAAAAATTCCTATTGTATCTGCAAGTAGAAACTCGCCCGATTACAACGGTATGTGTATTTTTTCCCTAGGGCATTCTGGTTAAGCGTTTGGATCAGCAGAATTGCGAAAAAATGTATGCCTTCTCAACCATTTCTTGGCTTCAAACTCCCATATCTCGCGAACGGATAGACCTAACCCAAAAATTCCTGTTGCGTTGAAAGTAGAAGCTCGCCCGATTACAACGGTATGCGTATTTTTTCCCTAGTCCATTCTGGTTAAGCGTTTGGAGCAGCAGAATTGCGAAAAATTTGTTGTCTTCTCAACCATTTCTTAGCTTCAAACTACCATATATCGCGAATGGATTGACATAACCCAAAAATTCCTATTGCATCTGAAAGTAGAAACTCGCCCGATTACAACGGTACGTGTATTTTTCCCTTAGGCCATTCTGGTTAAGCGATTGGAGCAGCAGATGTGCGAAAAATTTATTGTCTTCTCAACCATTTCTTAGCTTCAAATTCCCATATCTCGCGAACGGATTGACCTAACCCAAAAATTCCTATTGCATCTGATAGTAGAAACTCGCCCCATTACAACGGTATGTGTATTCTTTCCCTAGGCCATTCTGGTTAAGCGTTTGGAGCAGCAGAAGTGTGAAAAATTTGTTGTCTTCTCAACCATTTCTTAGCTTTAAACTCCCATATCTCGCGAACGGATTGACCTAACCCAAAAATTCCTGTTGCGTCTGAAAGTAGAAACTAGCCCGATTACAACGCAATGTGTATTTTTTCCCTAGGCCATTCTGGTTAAGCGTTTGGAGCAGCAGAATTGCGAAAAGTTTTTTGCCTTCTCAACCATTTCTTGTCTTCAAACTCCCATATCTCGCGAACGGATTGACCTGACCCAAAAATTCCTATTGCATCTGAAAGTTGAAACTCGCCCGACTACAGCGGTTTGTGTATTTTTTCCCTAGGGCATTCTGGTTAAGCGTTTGGATCAGCAGAATTGCGAAAAATTGTATGCCTTCTCAACCATTTCTTGGCTTCAAACTCCCATATCTCGTCAACGGATAGACCTAACCCAAAAATTCCTGTTGCGTGTGAAAGTAGAAACTCGCCCGATTACAACGGTATGTGTATTTTTTCCCTAGTCCATTCTGGTTAAGCGTTTGGAGAAGCAGAATTGCGAAAAATTTGTTGTCTTCTCAACCATTTCTTAGCTTCAAACTCCCATATCTCGCGAACGGATTGACCAAACCCAAAAATTCCTGCTGCGTCTGAAAGTAGAAACTCGCCCGATTATAACGATATGCGTATTTTTTCCCTAGGCCATTCTGGTTAAGCGTTTGGAGCAGCAGAATTGCGAAAAATGTTTTGCCTTCTCAACCATTTCTTGTCTTCAAACTCTCATATCTCGCGAATGGATTGACATAACCCAAAAATTCCCACTGCATCTGAAAGTAGAAACTCGCCCGATTACAACGGTACGTGTATTTTTCCCTTAGGCCATTCTGGTTAAGCGATTGGAGCAGCAGATGTGCGAAAAATATATTGTCTTCTCAACCATTTCTTAGCTTCAAACTCCCATATCTCGCGAACGGATTGACATAACCCAAAAATTCCTATTGCATCTGAAAGTAGAAACTCGCCCCATTATAACGTTATGTGTATTTTTTCCCGAGGCCATTCTGGTTAAGCGTTTGGAGCAGCAGAATTGCGAAAAATTTTTTGCCTTCTCAACCATTTCTTAGCTTCAAACTCCCATATCTCGCGAACGGATTGACCTAACCCAAAAATTCCTATTGCATCTGAAAGTAGAAACTCGCCCCATTATAACGTTATGTGTATTTTTTCCCTAGGCCATTCTGGTTAAGCGTTTGGAGCAGCAGAAGTGCGAAGAATTTGTTGTCTTCTCAACCATTTCTTAGCTTCAAACTCCCATATCTCGCGAACGGATTGACCAAACCCAGAAGTTCCTGCTGCGTCTCAAAGTAGAAACTCTCCCGATTACAACGGTATGTGTATTTTTTCCCTAGGCCATTCTGGTTAAGCGTTTGGCGCGGCAGAATTGCGAAAAATTTTTTGCCTTCTCAACCATTTCTTACCTTCAAACTCCCATATCTCGCGAACGGATTGACCTAACCCAAAAATTCCTATTGTATCTGAAAGTAGAAACTCGCCCGATTACAACGGTATGTGTATTTTTTCCTTGGCCATTCTGGTTAAGCGTTTGGAGCAGCAGAATTGCGAAAAGTTTTTTGCCTTCTCAACCATTTCTTGTCTTCAAACTCCCATATCTCGCGAAAGGATTGACCTGACCCAAAAATTCCTATTGCATCTGAAAGTTGAAACTCGCCCGACTACAGCGGTTTGTGTATTTTTTCCCTAGGGCATTCTGGTTAAGCGTTTGGATCAGCAGAATTGCGAAAAATTGTATGCCTTCTCAACCATTTCTTGTCTTCAAACTCCCATATCTCGCGAACGGATTGACCTAACCCAAAAATTCCTATTGCATCTGAAAGTTGAAACTCGCCCGACTACATTGGTATGTGTATTTTTTCCCTAGGGCATTCTGGTTAAGCGTTTGGATCAGCAGAATTGCGAAAAATTGTATGCCTTCTCAACCATTTCTTGGCTTCAAACTCCCATATCTCCCGAACGGATAGACCTAACCCAAAAATTCCTATTGCATCTGAAAGTAGAAACTCGCCCGATTACAACGGTACGTGTATTTTTCCCTTAGGCCATTCTGGTTAAGCGATTGGAGCAGCAGATGTGCGAAAAATTTATTGTCTTCTCAACCATTTCTTAGCTTCAAACTCCCATATCTCGCGAACGGATTGACCTAACCCAAAAATTCCTATTGCATCTGAAAGTAGAAACTCGCCCCATTACAACGTTATGTGTATTTTTTCGCGAGGCCATTCTGGTTAAGCGTTTGGAGCAGCAGAATTGCGAAAAATTTTTTGCCTTCTCAACCATTTCTTAGTTTCAAAGTCCCATATCTCGCGAACGGATTGACCAAACCCAAAAATTCCTGCTGCGTCTGAAAGTAGAAGCTCGACCGATTACAACGGTATGCGTATTTTTTCCCTAGGCCATTCTGGTTAAGCGTTTGGAGCAGCAGAAATGCGAAAAATTTGTTGTCTTCTCAACCATTTCTTAGCTTCAAAGTCCCATATCTCGCGAACGGATTGACCGAACCCAAAAATTCCTGCTTCGTCTGAAAGTAGAAACACGCCCGATTACAACGGTATGCGTATTTTTTCCCTAGGCCATTCTGGTTAAGCGTTTGGAGCAGCAGAAGTGCGAAAAATTGTTTGCCTTCTCAACCATTTCTTGGCTTCAAACTCCCATATCTCGCGAACGGATTGACCTAACCCAAAAATTCCTGTTGCATCTGAAAGTAGAAACTCGCCCCATTACAACGGTATGTGTATTTTTTCCCGAGGCCATTCTGGTTAAGCGTTTGGAGCAGCAGAATTGCGAAAAATTTTTTGCCTTCTCAACCATTTCGTGTCTTCAAACTCCCATATCTCGCGAACGGATTGACCTAACCCAAAAATTCCTGTTGCGTCTGAAAGTAGAAACTAGCCCGATTACAACGCAATGTGTATTTTTTCCCTAGGCCATTCTGGTTAAGCGTTTGGAGCAGCAGAAGTGCGAAGAATTTGTTGTCTTCTCAACCATTTCTTAGCTTCAAACTCACATATCTCGCGAACGGATTGACCAAACCCAGAAGTTCCTGCTGCGTCTGAAAGTAGAAACTCGCCCGATTACAACGGTATGTGTATTTTTTCCCTAGGCCATTCTGGTTAAGCGTTTGGCGCGGCAGAATTGCGAAAAATTTTTTGCCTTCTCAACCATTTCTTAGCTTCAAACTCCCATATCTCGCGAACGGATTGACCTAACCCAAAAATTCCTATTGTATCTGAAAGTAGAAACTCGCCCGATTACAACGGTATGTGTATTTTTTCCTTGGCCATTCTGGTTAAGCGTTTGGAGCAGCAGAATTGCGAAAAATTTTTTGCCTTCTCAACCATTTCTTAGCTTCAAAGTCCCATATCTCGCGAACGGATAGACCAAACCCAAAAATTCCTGCTGCGTCTGAAAGTAGAAGCTCGCCCGATTACAACGGTATACGTATTTTTTCCCTAGGCCATTCTGGTTAAGCGTTTGGAGCAGCAGAAGTGCGAAAAATTTGTCGTCTTCTCAACCATTTCTTAGCTTCAAACTCCCATATCTCGCGAACGGATTGACCAAACCCAGAACTTCCTGCTGCGTCTGAAAGTAGAAGCTCGCCCGATTACAACGGTATACGTATTTTTTCCCTAGGCCATTCTAGTTAAGCGTTTGGAGCAGCAGAAGTGCGAAAAATTTGTTGTCTTCTCAACCATTTCTTGGCTTCAAACTCCCATATCTCGCGAACGGATTGACCAAACCCAAAAATTCCTGCTGCGTCTGAAAGTAGAAACTCGCCCGATTATAACGATATGCGTATTTTTTCCCTAGGCCATTCTGGTTAAGCGTTTGGAGCAGCAGAATTGCGAAAAATGTTTTGCCTTCTCAACCATTTCTTGTCTTCAAACTCTCATATCTCGCGAATGGATTGACATAACCCAAAAATTCCTATTGCATCTGAAAGTAGAAACTCGCCCGATTACAACGGTTCGTGTATTTTTCCCTTAGGCCATTCTGGTTAAGCGATTGGAGCAGCAGATGTGCGAAAAATATATTGTCTTCTCAACCATTTCTTAGCTTCAAACTCCCATATCTCGCGAACGGATTGACCTAACCCAAAAATTCCTGTTGCATCTGAAAGTAGAAACTCGCCCCATTACAACGTTATGTGTATTTTTTCCCGAGGCCATTCTGGTTAAGCGTTTGGAGCAGCAGAAGTGCGAAAAATTTTTTGCCTTCTCAACCATTTCTTAGCTTCAAACTCCCATATCTCGCGAACGGATTGACCTAACCCAAAAATTCCTATTGTATCTGCAAGTAGAAACTCGCCCGATTACAACGGTATGTGTATTTTTTCCTTGGCCATTCTGGTTAAGCGTTTGGAGCAGCAGAATTGCGAAAAATTTTTTGCCTTCTCAACCATTTCTTAGTTTCAAAGTCCCATATCTCGCGAACGGATTGACCAAACCCAAAAATTCCTGCTGCGTCTGAAAGTAGAAGCTCGACCAATTACAACGGTATGCGTATTTTTTCCCTAGGCCATTCTGGTTAAGCGTTTGGAGCAGCAGAAATGCGAAAAATTTGTTGCCTTCTCAACCATTTCTTAGCTTCAAAGTCCCATATCTCGCGAACGGATTGACCGAACCCAAAAATTCCTGCTTCGTCTGAAAGTAGAAACACGCCCGATTACAACGGTATGCGTATTTTTTCCCTAGGCCATTCTGGTTAAGCGTTTGGAGCAGCAGAAGTGCGAAAAATTGTTTGCCTTCTCAACCATTTCTTGGCTTCAAACTCCCATATCTCGCGAACGGATTGACCTAACCCAAAAATTCCTGTTGCTTCTGAAAGTAGAAACTCGCCCCATTACAACGGTATGTGTATTTTTTCCCGAGGCCATTCTGGTTAAGCGTTTGGAGCAGCAGAAGTGTGAAAAATTTGTTGTCTTCTCAACCATTTCTTAGCTTCAAACTCCCATATCTCGCGAACGGATTGACCTAACCCAAAAATTCCTGTTGCGTCTGAAAGTAGAAACTAGCCCGATTACAACGCAATGTGTATTTTTTCCCTAGGCCATTCTGGTTAAGCGTTTGGAGCAGCAGAAGTGCGAAGAATTTGTTGTCTTCTCAACCATTTCTTAGCTTCAAACTCCCATATCTCGCGAACGGATTGACCAAACCCAGAAGTTCCTGCTGCGTCTGAAAGTAGAAACTCGCCCGATTACAACGGTATGTGTATTTTTTCCCTAGGCCATTCTGGTTAAGCGTTTGGCGCGGCAGAATTGCGAAAAATTTTTTGCCTTCTCAACCATTTCTTAGCTTCAAACTCCCATATCTCGCGAACGGATTGACCTAACCCAAAAATTCCTATTGTATCTGAAAGTAGAAACTCGCCCGATTACAACGGTATATGTATTTTTTCCTTGGCCATTCTGGTTAAGCGTTTGGCGCGGCAGAATTGCGAAAAATTTTTTGCCTTCTCAACCATTTCTTAGCTTCAAACTCCCATATCTCGCGAACGGATTGACATAACCCAAAAATTCCTATTGCATCTGAAAGTAGAAACTCGCCCGATTACAACGGTACGTGTATTTTTCCCTTAGGCCATTCTGGTTAAGCGATTGGAGCAGCAGATGTGCGAAAAATATATTGTCTTCTCAACCATTTCTTAGCTTCAAACTCCCATATCTCGCGAACGGATTGACCTAACCCAAAAATTCCTATTGCATCTGAAAGTAGAAACTCGCCGCATTACAACGTTATGTGTATTTTTTCCCGAGGCCATTCTGGTTAAGCGTTTGGAGCAGCAGAATTGCGAAAAATTTTTTGCCTTCTCAACCATTTCTTAGCTTCAAAGTCCCATATCTCGCGAACGGATAGACCAAACCCAAAAATTCCTGCTGCGTCTGAAAGTAGAAGCTCGCCCGATTACAACGGTATACGTATTTTTTCCCTAGGCCATTCTGGTTAAGCGTTTGGAGCAGCAGAAGTGCGAAAAATTTGTCGTCTTCTCAACCATTTCTTAGCTTCAAACTCCCATATCTCGCGAACGGATTGACCAAACCCAGAACTTCCTGCTGCGTCTGAAAGTAGAAGCTCGCCCGATTACAACGGTATACGTATTTTTTCCCTAGGCCATTCTAGTTAAGCGTTTGGAGCAGCAGAAGTGCGAAAAATTTGTTGTCTTCTCAACCATTTCTTAGCTTCAAACTCCCATATCTCGCGAACGGATTGACCAAACCCAAAAATTCCTGCTGCGTCTGAAAGTAGAAACTCGCCCGATTATAACGATATGCGTATTTTTTCCCTAGGCCATTCTGGTTAAGCGTTTGGAGCAGCAGAATTGCGAAAAATGTTTTGCCTTCTCAACCATTTCTTGTCTTCAAACTCTCATATCTCGCGAATGGATTGACATAACCCAAAAATTCCTATTGCATCTGAAAGTAGAAACTCGCCCGATTACAACGGTACGTGTATTTTTCCCTTAGGCCATTCTGGTTAAGCGATTGGAGCAGCAGATGTGCGAAAAATATATTGTCTTCTCAACCATTTCTTAGCTTCAAACTCCCATATCTCGCGAACGGATTGACCTAACCCAAAAATTCCTATTGCATCTGAAAGTAGAAACTCGCCCCATTACAACGTTATGTGTATTTTTTCCCGAGGCCATTCTGGTTAAGCGTTTGGAGCAGCAGAAGTGCGAAAAATTTTTTGCCTTCTCAACCATTTCTTAGCTTCAAACTCCCATATCTCGCGAACGGATTGACCTAACCCAAAAATTCCTGCTGCGTCTGAAAGTAGAAACTCGCCCGATTACAACGGTATGTGTATTTTTTCCTTGGCCATTCTGGTTAAGCGTTTGGAGCAGCAGAATTGCGAAAAGTTTTTTGCCTTCTCAACCATTTCTTGTCTTCAAACTTCCATATCTCGCGAAAGGATTGACCTGACCCAAAAATTCCTATTGCATCTGAAAGTTGAAACTCGCCCGACTACAGCGGTTTGTGTATTTTTTCCCTAGGGCATTCTGGTTAAGCGTTTGGATCAGCAGAATTGCGAAAAATTGTATGCCTTCTCAACCATTTCTTGGCTTCAAACTCCCATATCTCGTCAACGGATAGACCTAACCCAAAAATTCCTGTTGCGTGTGTAAGTAGAAACTCGCCCGATTACAACGGTATGTGTATTTTTTCCCTAGTCCATTCTGGTTAAGCGTTTGGAGAAGCAGAATTGCGAAAAATTTGTTGTCTTCTCAACCATTTCTTAGCTTCAAACTCCCATATCTCGCGAACGGATTGACCAAACCCAAAAATTCCTGCTGCGTCTGAAAGTAGAAACTCGCCCGATTATAACGATATGCGTATTTTTTCCCTAGGCCATTCTGGTTAAGCGTTTGGAGCAGCAGAATTGCGAAAAATGTTTTGCCTTCTCAACCATTTCTTGTCTTCAAACTCTCATATCTCGCGAATGGATTGACATAACCCAAAAATTCCTATTGCATCTGAAAGTAGAAACTCGCCCGATTACAACGGTACGTGTGTTTTTCCCTTAGGCCATTCTGGTTAAGCGATTGGAGCAGCAGATGTGCGAAAAATATATTGTCTTCTCAACCATTTCTTAGCTTCAAACTCCCATATCTCGCGAACGGATTGACCTAACCCAAAAATTCCTATTGCATCTGAAAGTAGAAACTCGCCCCATTATAACGTTATGTGTATTTTTTCCCGAGGCCATTCTGGTTAAGCGTTTGGGCAGCAGAATTGCGAAAAATTTTTTGCCTTCTCAACCATTTCTTAGCTTCAAACTCCCATATCTCGCGAACGGATTGACCTAACCCAAAAAATCCTATTGCATCTGAAAGTAGAAACTCGCCCCATTATAACGTTATGTGTATTTTTTCCCGAGGCCATTCTGGTTAAGCGTTTGGAGCAGCAGAAGTGCGAAGAATTTGTTGTCTTCTCAACCATTTCTTAGCTTCAAACTCCCATATCTCGCGAACGGATTGACCAAACCCAGAAGTTCCTGCTGCGTCTCAAAGTAGAAACTCTCCCGATTACAACGGTATGTGTATTTTTTCCCTAGGCCATTCTGGTTAAGCGTTTGGCGCGGCAGAATTGCGAAAAATTTTTTGCCTTCTCAACCATTTCTTACCTTCAAACTCCCATATCTCGCGAACGGATTGACCTAACCCAAAAATTCCTATTGTATCTGAAAGTAGAAACTCGCCCGACTACAGCGGTTTGTGTATTTTTTCCCTAGGGCATTCTGGTTAAGCGTTTGGATCAGCAGAATTGCGAAAAATTGTATGCCTTCTCAACCATTTCTTGTCTTCAAACTTCCATATCTCGCGAACGGATTGACCTAACCCAAAAATTCCTATTGCATCTGAAAGTTGAAACTCGCCCGACTACATTGGTATGTGCATTTTTTCCCTAGGGCATTCTGGTTAAGCGTTTGGATCAGCAGAATTGCGAAAAATTGTATGCCTTCTCAACCATTTCTTGGCTTCAAACTCCCATATCTCGCGAACGGATAGACCTAACCCAAAAATTCCTATTGCATCTGAAAGTAGAAACTCGCCCGATTACAACGGTACGTGTATTTTTCCCTTAGGCCATTCTGGTTAAGCGATTGGAGCAGCAGATGTGCGAAAAATTTATTGTCTTCTCAACCATTTCTTAGCTTCAAACTCCCATATCTCGCGAACGGATTGACCTAACCCAAAAATTCCTATTGCATCTGAAAGTAGAAACTCGCCCCATTACAACGTTATGTGTATTTTTTCGCGAGGCCATTCTGGTTAAGCGTTTGGAGCAGCAGAATTGCGAAAAATTTTTTGCCTTCTCAACCATTTCTTAGCTTCAAAGTCCCATATCTCGCGAACGGATTGACCAAACCCAAAAATTCCTGCTGCGTCTGAAAGTAGAAGCTCGACCGATTACAACGGTATGCGTATTTTTTCCCTAGGCCATTCTGGTTAAGCGTTTGGAGCAGCAGAAATGCGAAAAATTTGTTGTCTTCTCAACCATTTCTTAGCTTCAAAGTCCCATATCTCGCGAACGGATTGACCGAACCCAAAAATTCCTGCTGCGTCTGAAAGTAGAAGCTCGCCCGATTACAACGGTATACGTATTTTTTCCCTAGGCCATTCTAGTTAAGCGTTTGGAGAAGCAGAATTGCGAAAAATTTGTTGTCTTCTCAACCATTTCTTAGCTTCAAACTCCCATATCTCGCGAACGGATTGACCAAACCCAAAAATTCCTGCTGCGTCTGAAAGTAGAAACTCGCCCGATTATAACGATATGCGTATTTTTTCCCTAGGCCATTCTGGTTAAGCGTTTGGAGCAGCAGAATTGCGAAAAATGTTTTGCCTTCTCAACCATTTCTTGTCTTCAAACTCTCATATCTCGCGAATGGATTGACATAACCCAAAAATTCCTATTGCATCTGAAAGTAGAAACTCGCCCGATTACAACGGTACGTGTGTTTTTCCCTTAGGCCATTCTGGTTAAGCGATTGGAGCAGCAGATGTGCGAAAAATATATTGTCTTCTCAACCATTTCTTAGCTTCAAACTCCCATATCTCGCGAACGGATTGACCTAACCCAAAAATTCCTATTGCATCTGAAAGTAGAAACTCGCCCCATTATAACGTTATGTGTATTTTTTCCCGAGGCCATTCTGGTTAAGCGTTTGGAGCAGCAGAATTGCGAAAAATTTTTTGCCTTCTCAACCATTTCTTAGCTTCAAACTCCCATATCTCGCGAACGGATTGACCTAACCCAAAAATTCCTATTGCATCTGAAAGTAGAAACTCGCCCCATTATAACGTTATGTGTATTTTTTCCCGAGGCCATTCTGGTTAAGCGTTTGGAGCAGCAGAAGTGCGAAGAATTTGTTGTCTTCTCAACCATTTCTTAGCTTCAAACTCCCATATCTCGCGAACGGATTGACCAAACCCAGAAGTTCCTGCTGCGTCTCAAAGTAGAAACTCTCCCGATTACAACGGTATGTGTATTTTTTCCCTAGGCCATTCTGGTTAAGCGTTTGGCGCGGCAGAATTGCGAAAAATTTTTTGCCTTCTCAACCATTTCTTACCTTCAAACTCCCATATCTCGCGAACGGATTGACCTAACCCAAAAATTCCTATTGTATCTGAAAGTAGAAACTCGCCCGATTACAACGGTATGTGTATTTTTTCCTTGGCCATTCTGGTTAAGCGTTTGGAGCAGCAGAATTGCGAAAAGTTTTTTGCCTTCTCAACCATTTCTTGTCTTCAAACTCCCATATCTCGCGAAAGGATTGACCTGACCCAAAAATTCCTATTGCATCTGAAAGTTGAAACTCGCCCGACTACAGCGGTTTGTGTATTTTTTCCCTAGGGCATTCTGGTTAAGCGTTTGGATCAGCAGAAGTGCGAAAAATTTGTTGTCTTCTCAACCATTTCTTAGCTTCAAACTCCCATATCTCGCGAACGGATTGACCAAACCCAAAAATTCCTGCTGCGTCTGAAAGTAGAAACTCGCCCGATTATAACGATATGCGTATTTTTTCCCTAGGCCATTCTGGTTAAGCGTTTGGAGCAGCAGAATTGCGAAAAATGTTTTGCCTTCTCAACCATTTCTTGTCCTCAAACTCTCATATCTCGCGAATGGATTGACATAACCCAAAAATTCCTATTGCATCTGAAAGTAGAAACTCGCCCGATTACAACGGTACGTGTATTTTTCCCTTAGGCCATTCTGGTTAAGCGATTGGAGCAGCAGATGTGCGAAAAATATATTGTCTTCTCAACCATTTCTTAGCTTCAAACTCCCATATCTCGCGAACGGATTGACCTAACCCAAAAATTCCTATTGCATCTGAAAGTAGAAACTCGCCCCATTACAACGTTATGTGTATTTTTTCCCGAGGCCATTCTGGTTAAGCGTTTGGAGCAGCAGAAGTGCGAAAAATTTTTTGCCTTCTCAACCATTTCTTAGCTTCAAACTCCCATATCTCGCGAACGGATTGACCTAACCCAAAAATTCCTATTGTATCTGCAAGTAGAAACTCGCCCGATTACAACGGTATGTGTATTTTTTCCTTGGCCATTCTGGTTAAGCGTTTGGAGCAGCAGAATTGCGAAAAGTTTTTTGCCTTCTCAACCATTTCTTGTCTTCAAACTCCCATATCTCGCGAAAGGATTGACCTGACCCAAAAATTCCTATTGCATCTGAAAGTTGAAACTCGCCCGACTACAGCGGTTTGTGTATTTTTTCCCTAGGGCATTCTGGTTAAGCGTTTGGATCAGCAGAATTGCGAAAAATTGTATGCCTTCTCAACCATTTCTTGGCTTCAAACTCCCATATCTCGTCAACGGATAGACCTAACCCAAAAATTCCTGTTGCGTGTGAAAGTAGAAACTCGCCCGATTACAACGGTATGTGTATTTTTTCCCTAGTCCATTCTGGTTAAGCGTTTGGAGAAGCAGAATTGCGAAAAATTTGTTGTCTTCTCAACCATTTCTTAGCTTCAAACTCCCATATCTCGCGAACGGATTGACCAAACCCAAAAATTCCTGCTGCGTCTGAAAGTAGAAACTCGCCCGATTATAACGATATGCGTATTTTTTCCCTAGGCCATTCTGGTTAAGCGTTTGGAGCAGCAGAATTGCGAAAAATGTTTTGCCTTCTCAACCATTTCTTGTCTTCAAACTCTCATATCTCGCGAATGGATTGACATAACCCAAAAATTCCTATTGCATCTGAAAGTAGAAACTCGCCCGATTACAACGGTACGTGTGTTTTTCCCTTAGGCCATTCTGGTTAAGCGATTGGAGCAGCAGATGTGCGAAAAATATATTGTCTTCTCAACCATTTCTTAGCTTCAAACTCCCATATCTCGCGAACGGATTGACCTAACCCAAAAGTTCCTATTGCATCTGAAAGTAGAAACTCGCCCCATTATAACGTTATGTGTATTTTTTCCCGAGGCCATTCTGGTTAAGCGTTTGGAGCAGCAGAATTGCGAAAAATTTTTTGCCTTCTCAACCATTTCTTAGCTTCAAACTCCCATATCTCGCGAACGGATTGACCTAACCCAAAAATTCCTATTGCATCTGAAAGTAGAAACTCGCCCCATTATAACGTTATGTGTATTTTTTCCCGAGGCCATTCTGGTTAAGCGTTTGGAGCAGCAGAAGTGCGAAGAATTTGTTGTCTTCTCAACCATTTCTTAGCTTCAAACTCCCATATCTCGCGAACGGATTGACCAAACCCAGAAGTTCCTGCTGCGTCTCAAAGTTGAAACTCTCCCGATTACAACGGTATGTGTATTTTTTCCCTAGGCCATTCTGGTTAAGCGTTTGGCGCGGCAGAATTGCGAAAAATTTTTTGCCTTCTCAACCATTTCTTACCTTCAAACTCCCATATCTCGCGAACGGATTGACCTAACCCAAAAATTCCTATTGTATCTGAAAGTAGAAACTCGCCCGATTACAACGGTATGTGTATTTTTTCCTTGGCCATTCTGGTTAAGCGTTTGGAGCAGCAGAATTGCGAAAAGTTTTTTGCCTTCTCAACCATTTCTTGTCTTCAAACTCCCATATCTCGCGAAAGGATTGACCTGACCCAAAAATTCCTATTGCATCTGAAAGTTGAAACTCGCCCGACTACAGCGGTTTGTGTATTTTTTCCCTAGGGCATTCTGGTTAAGCGTTTGGATCAGCAGAATTGCGAAAAATTGTATGCCTTCTCAACCATTTCTTGTCTTCAAACTTCCATATCTCGCGAACGGATAGACCTAACCCAAAAATTCCTATTGCATCTGAAAGTAGAAACTCGCCCGATTACAACGGTACGTGTATTTTTCCCTTAGGCCATTCTGGTTAAGCGATTGGAGCAGCAGATGTGCGAAAAATTTATTGTCTTCTCAACCATTTCTTAGCTTCAAACTCCCATATCTCGCGAACGGATTGACCTAACCCAAAAATTCCTATTGCATCTGAAAGTAGAAACTCGCCCCATTACAACGTTATGTGTATTTTTTCGCGAGGCCATTCTGGTTAAGCGTTTGGAGCAGCAGAATTGCGAAAAATTTTTTGCCTTCTCAACCATTTCTTAGTTTCAAAGTCCCATATCTCGCGAACGGATTGACCAAACCCAAAAATTCCTGCTGCGTCTGAAAGTAGAAGCTCGACCGATTACAACGGTATGCGTATTTTTTCCCTAGGCCATTCTGGTTAAGCGTTTGGAGCAGCAGAAATGCGAAAAATTTGTTGCCTTCTCAACCATTTCTTGGCTTCAAACTCCCATATCTCGCGAACGGATTGACCTAACCCAAAAATTCCTGTTGCATCTGAAAGTAGAAACTCGCCCCATTACAACGGTATGTGTATTTTTTCCCGAGGCCATTCTGGTTAAGCGTTTGGAGCAGCAGAATTGCGAAAAATTTTTTGCCTTCTCAACCATTTCGTGTCTTCAAACTCCCATATCTCGCGAACGGATTGACCTAACCCAAAAATTCCTGTTGCGTCTGAAAGTAGAAACTAGCCCGATTACAACGCAATGTGTATTTTTTCCCTAGGCCATTCTGGTTAAGCGTTTGGAGCAGCAGAAGTGCGAAGAATTTGTTGTCTTCTCAACCATTTCTTAGCTTCAAACTCACATATCTCGCGAACGGATTGACCAAACCCAGAAGTTCCTGCTGCGTCTAAAAGTAGAAACTCGCCCGATTACAACGGTACGTGTATTTTTTCCCTAGGCCATTCTGGTTAAGCGTTTGGAGCAGCAGAATTGCGAAAAATGTTTTGCCTTCTCAACCATTTCTTGTCTTCAAACTCTCATATCTCGCGAATGGATTGACATAACCCAAAAATTCCTATTGCATCTGAAAGTAGAAACTCGCCCGATTACAACGGTACGTGTGTTTTTCCCTTAGGCGATTCTGGTTAAGCGATTGGAGCAGCAGATGTGCGAAAAATATATTGTCTTCTCAACCATTTCTTAGCTTCAAACTCCCATATCTCGCGAACGGATTGACCTAACCCAAAAATTCCTATTGCATCTGAAAGTAGAAACTCGCCCCATTATAACGTTATGTGTATTTTTTCCCGAGGCCATTCTGGTTAAGCGTTTGGGCAGCAGAATTGCGAAAAATTTTTTGCCTTCTCAACCATTTCTTAGCTTCAAACTCCCATATCTCGCGAACGGATTGACCTAACCCAAAAAATCCTATTGCATCTGAAAGTAGAAACTCGCCCCATTATAACGTTATGTGTATTTTTTCCCGAGGCCATTCTGGTTAAGCGTTTGGAGCAGCAGAAGTGCGAAGAATTTGTTGTCTTCTCAACCATTTCTTAGCTTCAAACTCCCATATCTCGCGAACGGATTGACCAAACCCAGAAGTTCCTGCTGCGTCTCAAAGTAGAAACTCTCCCGATTACAACGGTATGTGTATTTTTTCCCTAGGCCATTCTGGTTAAGCGTTTGGCGCGGCAGAATTGCGAAAAATTTTTTGCCTTCTCAACCATTTCTTACCTTCAAACTCCCATATCTCGCGAACGGATTGACCTAACCCAAAAATTCCTATTGTATCTGAAAGTAGAAACTCGCCCGATTACAAAGGTATGTGTATTTTTTCCTTGGCCATTCTGGTTAAGCGTTTGGAGCAGCAGAGTTGCGAAAAGTTTTTTGCCTTCTCAACCATTTCTTGTCTTCAAACTCCCATATCTCGCGAAAGGATTGACCTGACCCAAAAATTCCTATTGCATCTGAAAGTTGAAACTCGCCCGACTACAGCGGTTTGTGTATTTTTTCCCTAGGGCATTCTGGTTAAGCGTTTGGATCAGCAGAATTGCGAAAAATTGTATGCCTTCTCAACCATTTCTTGTCTTCAAACTTCCATATCTCGCGAACGGATTGACCTAACCCAAAAATTCCTATTGCATCTGAAAGTTGAAACTCGCCCGACTACATTGGTATGTGCATTTTTTCCCTAGGGCATTCTGGTTAAGCGTTTGGATCAGCAGAATTGCGAAAAATTGTATGCCTTCTCAACCATTTCTTGGCTTCAAACTCCCATATCTCGCGAACGGATAGACCTAACCCAAAAATTCCTATTGCATCTGAAAGTAGAAACTCGCCCGATTACAACGGTACGTGTATTTTTCCCTTAGGCCATTCTGGTTAAGCGATTGGAGCAGCAGATGTGCGAAAAATTTATTGTCTTCTCAACCATTTCTTAGCTTCAAACTCCCATATCTCGCGAACGGATTGACCTAACCCAAAAATTCCTATTGCATCTGAAAGTAGAAACTCGCCCCATTACAACGTTATGTGTATTTTTTCGCGAGGCCATTCTGGTTAAGCGTTTGGAGCAGCAGAATTGCGAAAAATTTTTTGCCTTCTCAACCATTTCTTAGCTTCAAAGTCCCATATCTCGCGAACGGATTGACCAAACCCAAAAATTCCTGCTGCGTCTGAAAGTAGAAGCTCGACCGATTACAACGGTATGCGTATTTTTTCCCTAGGCCATTCTGGTTAAGCGTTTGGAGCAGCAGAAATGCGAAAAATTTGTTGTCTTCTCAACCATTTCTTAGCTTCAAAGTCCCATATCTCGCGAACGGATTGACCGAACCCAAAAATTCCTGCTGCGTCTGAAAGTAGAAGCTCGCCCGATTACAACGGTATACGTATTTTTTCCCTAGGCCATTCTAGTTAAGCGTTTGGAGAAGCAGAATTGCGAAAAATTTGTGTTCTTCTCAACCATTTCTTAGCTTCAAACTCCCATATCTCGCGAACGGATTGACCAAACCCAAAAATTCCTGCTGCGTCTGAAAGTAGAAACTCGCCCGATTATAACGATATGCGTATTTTTTCCCTAGGCCATTCTGGTTAAGCGTTTGGAGCAGCAGAATTGCGAAAAATGTTTTGCCTTCTCAACCATTTCTTGTCTTCAAACTCTCATATCTCGCGAATGGATTGACATAACCCAAAAATTCCTATTGCATCTGAAAGTAGAAACTCGCCCGATTACAACGGTACGTGTGTTTTTCCCTTAGGCCATTCTGGTTAAGCGATTGGAGCAGCAGATGTGCGAAAAATATATTGTCTTCTCAACCATTTCTTAGCTTCAAACTCCCATATCTCGCGAACGGATTGACCTAACCCAAAAATTCCTATTGCATCTGAAAGTAGAAACTCGCCCCATTATAACGTTATGTGTATTTTTTCCCGAGGCCATTCTGGTTAAGCGTTTGGAGCAGCAGAATTGCGAAAAATTTTTTGCCTTCTCAACCATTTCTTAGCTTCAAACTCCCATATCTCGCGAACGGATTGACCTAACCCAAAAATTCCTATTGCATCTGAAAGTAGAAACTCGCCCCATTATAACGTTATGTGTATTTTTTCCCGAGGCCATTCTGGTTAAGCGTTTGGAGCAGCAGAAGTGCGAAGAATTTGTTGTCTTCTCAACCATTTCTTAGCTTCAAACTCCCATATCTCGCGAACGGATTGACCAAACCCAGAAGTTCCTGCTGCGTCTCAAAGTAGAAACTCTCCCGATTACAACGGTATGTGTATTTTTTCCCTAGGCCATTCTGGTTAAGCGTTTGGCGCGGCAGAATTGCGAAAAATTTTTTGCCTTCTCAACCATTTCTTACCTTCAAACTCCCATATCTCGCGAACGGATTGACCTAACCCAAAAATTCCTATTGTATCTGAAAGTAGAAACTCGCCCGATTACAACGGTATGTGTATTTTTTCCTTGGCCATTCTGGTTAAGCGTTTGGAGCAGCAGAATTGCGAAAAGTTTTTTGCCTTCTCAACCATTTCTTGTCTTCAAACTCCCATATCTCGCGAAAGGATTGACCTGACCCAAAAATTCCTATTGCATCTGAAAGTTGAAACTCGCCCGACTACAGCGGTTTGTGTATTTTTTCCCTAGTGCATTCTGGTTAAGCGTTTGGATCAGCAGAAGTGCGAAAAATTTGTTGTCTTCTCAACCATTTCTTAGCTTCAAACTCCCATATCTCGCGAACGGATTGACCAAACCCAAAAATTCCTGCTGCGTCTGAAAGTAGAAACTCGCCCGATTATAACGATATGCGTATTTTTTCCCTAGGCCATTCTGGTTAAGCGTTTGGAGCAGCAGAATTGCGAAAAATGTTTTGCCTTCTCAACCATTTCTTGTCTTCAAACTCTCATATCTCGCGAATGGATTGACATAACCCAAAAATTCCTATTGCATCTGAAAGTAGAAACTCGCCCGATTACAACGGTACGTGTATTTCTCCCTTAGGCCATTCTGGTTAAGCGATTGGAGCAGCAGATGTGCGAAAAATATATTGTCTTCTCAACCATTTCTTAGCTTCAAACTCCCATATCTCGCGAACGGATTGACCTAACCCAAAAATTCCTATTGCATCTGAAAGTAGAAACTCGCCCCATTACAACGTTATGTGTATTTTTTCCCGAGGCCATTCTGGTTAAGCGTTTGGAGCAGCAGAAGTGCGAAAAATTTTTTGCCTTCTCAACCATTTCTTAGCTTCAAACTCCCATATCTCGCGAACGGATTGACCTAACCCAAAAATTCCTATTGTATCTGCAAGTAGAAACTCGCCCGATTACAACGGTATGTGTATTTTTTCCTTGGCCATTCTGGTTAAGTGTTTGGAGCAGCAGAATTGCGAAAAGTTTTTTGCCTTCTCAACCATTTCTTGTCTTCAAACTCCCATATCTCGCGAAAGGATTGACCTGACCCAAAAATTCCTATTGCATCTGAAAGTTGAAACTCGCCCGACTACAGCGGTTTGTGTATTTTTTCCCTAGGGCATTCTGGTTAAGCGTTTGGATCAGCAGAATTGCGAAAAATTGTATGCCTTCTCAACCATTTCTTGGCTTCAAACTCCCATATCTCGTCAACGGATAGACCTAACCCAAAAATTCCTGTTGCGTGTGAAAGTAGAAACTCGCCCGATTACAACGGTATGTGTATTTTTTCCCTAGTCCATTCTGGTTAAGCGTTTGGAGAAGCAGAATTGCGAAAAATTTGTTGTCTTCTCAACCATTTCTTAGCTTCAAACTCCCATATCTCGCGAACGGATTGACCAAACCCAAAAATTCCTGCTGCGTCTGAAAGTAGAAACTCGCCCGATTATAACGATATGCGTATTTTTTCCCTAGGCCATTCTGGTTAAGCGTTTGGAGCAGCAGAATTGCGAAAAATGTTTTGCCTTCTCAACCATTTCTTGTCTTCAAACTCTCATATCTCGCGAATGGATTGACATAACCCAAAAATTCCTATTGCATCTGAAAGTAGAAACTCGCCCGATTACAACGGTACGTGTGTTTTTCCCTTAGGCCATTCTGGTTAAGCGATTGGAGCAGCAGATGTGCGAAAAATATATTGTCTTCTCAACCATTTCTTAGCTTCAAACTCCCATATCTCGCGAACGGATTGACCTAACCCAAAAATTCCTATTGCATCTGAAAGTAGAAACTCGCCCCATTATAACGTTATGTGTATTTTTTCCCGAGGCCATTCTGGTTAAGCGTTTGGAGCAGCAGAATTGCGAAAAATTTTTTGCCTTCTCAACCATTTCTTAGCTTCAAACTCCCATATCTCGCGAACGGATTGACCTAACCCAAAAATTCCTATTGCATCTGAAAGTAGAAACTCGCCCCATTATAACGTTATGTGTATTTTTTCCCGAGGCCGTTCTGGTTAAGCGTTTGGAGCAGCAGAAGTGCGAAGAATTTGTTGTCTTCTCAACCATTTCTTAGCTTCAAACTCCCATATCTCGCGAACGGATTGACCAAACCCAGAAGTTCCTGCTGCGTCTCAAAGTAGAAACTCTCCCGATTACAACGGTATGTGTATTTTTTCCCTAGGCCATTCTGGTTAAGCGTTTGGCGCGGCAGAATTGCGAAAAATTTTTTGCCTTCTCAACCATTTCTTACCTTCAAACTCCCATATCTCGCGAACGGATTGACCTAACCCAAAAATTCCTATTGTATCTGAAAGTAGAAACTCGCCCGATTACAACGGTATGTGTATTTTTTCCTTGGCCATTCTGGTTAAGCGTTTGGAGCAGCAGAATTGCGAAAAGTTTTTTGCCTTCTCAACCATTTCTTGTCTTCAAACTCCCATATCTCGCGAAAGGATTGACCTGACCCAAAAATTCCTATTGCATCTGAAAGTTGAAACTCGCCCGACTACAGCGGTTTGTGTATTTTTTCCCTAGGGCATTCTGGTTAAGCGTTTGGATCAGCAGAATTGCGAAAAATTGTATGCCTTCTCAACCATTTCTTGTCTTCAAACTTCCATATCTCGCGAACGGATAGACCTAACCCAAAAATTCCTATTGCATCTGAAAGTAGAAACTCGCCCGATTACAACGGTACGTGTATTTTTCCCTTAGGCCATTCTGGTTAAGCGATTGGAGCAGCAGATGTGCGAAAAATTTATTGTCTTCTCAACCATTTCTTAGCTTCAAACTCCCATATCTCGCGAACGGATTGACCTAACCCAAAAATTCCTATTGCATCTGAAAGTAGAAACTCGCCCCATTACAACGTTATGTGTATTTTTTCGCGAGGCCATTCTGGTTAAGCGTTTGGAGCAGCAGAATTGCGAAAAATTTTTTGCCTTCTCAACCATTTCTTAGTTTCAAAGTCCCATATCTCGCGAACGGATTGACCAAACCCAAAAATTCCTGCTGCGTCTGAAAGTAGAAGCTCGACCGATTACAACGGTATGCGTATTTTTTCCCTAGGCCATTCTGGTTAAGCGTTTGGAGCAGCAGAAATGCGAAAAATTTGTTGTCTTCTCAACCATTTCTTAGCTTCAAAGTCCCATATCTCGCGAACGGATTGACCGAACCCAAAAATTCCTGCTTCGTCTGAAAGTAGAAACACGCCCGATTACAACGGTATGCGTATTTTTTCCCTAGGCCATTCTGGTTAAGCGTTTGGAGCAGCAGAAGTGCGAAAAATTGTTTGCCTTCTCAACCATTTCTTGGCTTCAAACTCCCATATCTCGCGAACGGATTGACCTAACCCAAAAATTCCTGTTGCATCTGAAAGTAGAAACTCGCCCCATTACAACGGTATGTGTATTTTTTCCCGAGGCCATTCTGGTTAAGCGTTTGGAGCAGCAGAATTGCGAAAAATTTTTTGCCTTCTCAACCATTTCGTGTCTTCAAACTCCCATATCTCGCGAACGGATTGACCTAACCCAAAAATTCCTGTTGCGTCTGAAAGTAGAAACTAGCCCGATTACAACGCAATGTGTATTTTTTCCCTAGGCCATTCTGGTTAAGCGTTTGGAGCAGCAGAAGTGCGAAGAATTTGTTGTCTTCTCAACCATTTCTTAGCTTCAAACTCACATATCTCGCGAACGGATTGACCAAACCCAGAAGTTCCTGCTGCGTCTAAAAGTAGAAACTCGCCCGATTACAACGGTACGTGTATTTTTTCCCTAGGCCATTCTGGTTAAGCGTTTGGAGCAGCAGAATTGCGAAAAATGTTTTGCCTTCTCAACCATTTCTTGTCTTCAAACTCTCATATCTCGCGAATGGATTGACATAACCCAAAAATTCCTATTGCATCTGAAAGTAGAAACTCGCCCGATTACAACGGTACGTGTATTTTTCCCTTAGGCCATTCTGGTTAAGCGATTGGAGCAGCAGATGTGCGAAAAATATATTGTCTTCTCAACCATTTCTTAGCTTCAAACTCCCATATCTCGCGAACGGATTGACCTAACCCAAAAATTCCTATTGCATCTGAAAGTAGAAACTCGCCCGATCACAACGGTATGTGTATTTTTTCCCTAGGCCATTCTGGTTAAGCGTTTGGAGCAGCAGAATTGCGAAAAATTTTTTGCCTTCTCTACCATTTCTTGGCTTCAAACTCCCATATCTCGCGAACGGATTGACCTAACCCAAAAATTCCTATTGCATCTGAAAGTGGAAACTCGCCCGATCACAAAGGTATGTGTATTTTTTCCCTAGGCCACTCTGGTTAAGCGTTTGGAGCAGCAGAATTGCGAAAAATTTCTTGCCTTCTCAACCATTTCTTGGCTTCAAACTCCCATATCTCGCGAACGGATTGACCTAACCCAAAAATTCCTATGGCATCTGAAAGTAGAAACTCACCCGATTACAACGGTATGTGTATTTTTTCCCTAGGCCATTCTGGTTAAGCGTTTGGAGCAGCAGAATTGCGAAAAATTTTTTGCCTTCTCTACCATTTCTTGGCTTCAAACTCCCATATCTCGCGAACGGATTGACCTAACCCAAAAATTCCTATTGCATCTGAAAGTAGAAACTTGCCCGATCACAACGGTATGTGTATTTTTTCCCTAGGCCACTCTGGTTAAGCGTTTGGAGCAGCAGAATTGCGAAAAATTTCTTGCCTTCTCAACCATTTCTTAGCTTCAAACTCCCATATCTCGCGAACGGATTGACCTAACCCAAAAATTCCTATTGTATCTGCAAGTAGAAACTCGCCCGATTACAACGGTATGTGTATTTTTTCCTTGGCCATTCTGGTTAAGTGTTTGGAGCAGCAGAATTGCGAAAAGTTTTTTGCCTTCTCAACCATTTCTTGTCTTCAAACTCCCATATCTCGCGAAAGGATTGACCTGACCCAAAAATTCCTATTGCATCTGAAAGTTGAAACTCGCCCGACTACAGCGGTTTGTGTATTTTTTCCCTAGGGCATTCTGGTTAAGCGTTTGGATCAGCAGAATTGCGAAAAATTGTATGCCTTCTCAACCATTTCTTGGCTTCAAACTCCCATATCTCGTCAACGGATAGACCTAACCCAAAAATTCCTGTTGCGTGTGAAAGTAGAAACTCGCCCGATTACAACGGTATGTGTATTTTTTCCCTAGTCCATTCTGGTTAAGCGTTTGGAGAAGCAGAATTGCGAAAAATTTGTTGTCTTCTCAACCATTTCTTAGCTTCAAACTCCCATATCTCGCGAACGGATTGACCAAACCCAAAAATTCCTGCTGCGTCTGAAAGTAGAAACTCGCCCGATTATAACGATATGCGTATTTTTTCCCTAGGTCATTCTGGTTAAGCGTTTGGAGCAGCAGAATTGCGAAAAATGTTTTGCCTTCTCAACCATTTCTTGTCTTCAAACTCTCATATCTCGCGAATGGATTGACATAACCCAAAAATTCCTATTGCATCTGAAAGTAGAAACTCGCCCGATTACAACGGTACGTGTGTTTTTCCCTTAGGCCATTCTGGTTAAGCGATTGGAGCAGCAGATGTGCGAAAAATATATTGTCTTCTCAACCATTTCTTAGCTTCAAACTCCCATATCTCGCGAACGGATTGACCTAACCCAAAAATTCCTATTGCATCTGAAAGTAGAAACTCGCCCCATTATAACGTTATGTGTATTTTTTCCCGAGGCCATTCTGGTTAAGCGTTTGGAGCAGCAGAATTGCGAAAAATTTTTTGCCTTCTCAACCATTTCTTAGCTTCAAACTCCCATATCTCGCGAACGGATTGACCTAACCCAAAAATTCCTATTGCATCTGAAAGTAGAAACTCGCCCCATTATAACGTTATGTGTATTTTTTCCCGAGGCCGTTCTGGTTAAGCGTTTGGAGCAGCAGAAGTGCGAAGAATTTGTTGTCTTCTCAACCATTTCTTAGCTTCAAACTCCCATATCTCGCGAACGGATTGACCAAACCCAGAAGTTCCTGCTGCGTCTCAAAGTAGAAACTCTCCCGATTACAACGGTATGTGTATTTTTTCCCTAGGCCATTCTGGTTAAGCGTTTGGCGCGGCAGAATTGCGAAAAATTTTTTGCCTTCTCAACCATTTCTTACCTTCAAACTCCCATATCTCGCGAACGGATTGACCTAACCCAAAAATTCCTATTGTATCTGAAAGTAGAAACTCGCCCGATTACAACGGTATGTGTATTTTTTCCTTGGCCATTCTGGTTAAGCGTTTGGAGCAGCAGAATTGCGAAAAGTTTTTTGCCTTCTCAACCATTTCTTGTCTTCAAACTCCCATATCTCGCGAAAGGATTGACCTGACCCAAAAATTCCTATTGCATCTGAAAGTTGAAACTCGCCCGACTACAGCGGTTTGTGTATTTTTTCCCTAGGGCATTCTGGTTAAGCGTTTGGATCAGCAGAATTGCGAAAAATTGTATGCCTTCTCAACCATTTCTTGTCTTCAAACTTCCATATCTCGCGAACGGATAGACCTAACCCAAAAATTCCTATTGCATCTGAAAGTAGAAACTCGCCCGATTACAACGGTACGTGTATTTTTCCCTTAGGCCATTCTGGTTAAGCGATTGGAGCAGCAGATGTGCGAAAAATTTATTGTCTTCTCAACCATTTCTTAGCTTCAAACTCCCATATCTCGCGAACGGATTGACCTAACCCAAAAATTCCTATTGCATCTGAAAGTAGAAACTCGCCCCATTACAACGTTATGTGTATTTTTTCGCGAGGCCATTCTGGTTAAGCGTTTGGAGCAGCAGAATTGCGAAAAATTTTTTGCCTTCTCAACCATTTCTTAGTTTCAAAGTCCCATATCTCGCGAACGGATTGACCAAACCCAAAAATTCCTGCTGCGTCTGAAAGTAGAAGCTCGACCGATTACAACGGTATGCGTATTTTTTCCCTAGGCCATTCTGGTTAAGCGTTTGGAGCAGCAGAAATGCGAAAAATTTGTTGTCTTCTCAACCATTTCTTAGCTTCAAAGTCCCATATCTCGCGAACGGATTGACCGAACCCAAAAATTCCTGCTTCGTCTGAAAGTAGAAACACGCCCGATTACAACGGTATGCGTATTTTTTCCCTAGGCCATTCTGGTTAAGCGTTTGGAGCAGCAGAAGTGCGAAAAATTGTTTGCCTTCTCAACCATTTCTTGGCTTCAAACTCCCATATCTCGCGAACGGATTGACCTAACCCAAAAATTCCTGTTGCATCTGAAAGTAGAAACTCGCCCCATTACAACGGTATGTGTATTTTTTCCCGAGGCCATTCTGGTTAAGCGTTTGGAGCAGCAGAATTGCGAAAAATTTTTTGCCTTCTCAACCATTTCGTGTCTTCAAACTCCCATATCTCGCGAACGGATTGACCTAACCCAAAAATTCCTGTTGCGTCTGAAAGTAGAAACTAGCCCGATTACAACGCAATGTGTATTTTTTCCCTAGGCCATTCTGGTTAAGCGTTTGGAGCAGCAGAAGTGCGAAGAATTTGTTGTCTTCTCAACCCTTTCTTAGCTTCAAACTCACATATCTCGCGAACGGATTGACCAAACCCAGAAGTTCCTGCTGCGTCTAAAAGTAGAAACTCGCCCGATTACAACGGTACGTGTATTTTTTCCCTAGGCCATTCTGGTTAAGCGTTTGGAGCAGCAGAATTGCGAAAAATGTTTTGCCTTCTCAACCATTTCTTGTCTTCAAACTCTCATATCTCGCGAATGGATTGACATAACCCAAAAATTCCTATTGCATCTGAAAGTAGAAACTCGCCCGATTACAACGGTACGTGTATTTTTCCCTTAGGCCATTCTGGTTAAGCGATTGGAGCAGCAGATGTGCGAAAAATATATTGTCTTCTCAACCATTTCTTAGCTTCAAACTCCCATATCTCGCGAACGGATTGACCTAACCCAAAAATTCCTATTGCATCTGAAAGTAGAAACTCGCCCGATCACAACGGTATGTGTATTTTTTCCCTAGGCCATTCTGGTTAAGCGTTTGGAGCAGCAGAATTGCGAAAAATTTTTTGCCTTCTCAACCATTTCTTGTCTTCAAACTCCCATATCTCGCGAACGGATTGACCTAACCCAAATATTCCTATTGCAACCGAAAGTAGAAACTCGACCGAATACAACGGTATGTGTATTTTTTCCCTAGGCCATTCTGGTTAAGCGTTTGGAGCAGCAGAATTGTGAAAAATTTTTTGCCTTCTCTACCATTTCTTGGCTTCAAACTCCCATATCTCGCGAACGGATTGACCTAACCCAAAAATTCCTATTGCATCTGAAAGTAGAAACTCGCCCGATTACAACGGTATTTGTATTTTTTCCCTAGGCCATTCTGGTTAAGCGTTTGGAGCAGCAGAAGTGCGAAAAATTTGTTGTCTTGTCAACCATTTCTTAGCTTCAGACTCCTATATCTCGCGAACGGATTGACCAAACCCAGATTTTCCTGCTGCGTCTGAAAGTAGAAACTCGACCGATTACAACGGTATTTGTATTTTTTCCCTAGGCCATTCTGGTTAAGCGTTTGGAGCAGCAGAATTGCGAAAAATTTGTTGCCTTCTCAACCATTTCTTGGCTTCAAACTCCCATATCTCGCGAACGGATTGACCTAACCCAAAAATTCCTGTTGCGTCTGAAAGTAGAAACTCGCCCGATTACAACGGTATGTGTATTTTTTCCCTAGGACATTCTGGTTAAGCGTTTGGAACAGCAGAATTGCGAAAAATTTTTTGCCTTCTCAACCATTTCTTGTCTTCAAACTCCCATATCTCGCGAACGGATTGACCTAACCCAAAAATTCCTATTGCATCCGAAAGTAGAAACTCGACCGATTACAACGGTATGTGTATTTTTTCCCTAGGCCATTCTGGTTAAGCGTTTGGAGCAGCAGAATTATGAAAAATTTTTTGCCTTCTCTACCATTTCTTGGCTTCAAACTCCCATATCTCGCGAACGGATTGAACTAACCCAAAAATTCCTGTTGCGTCTGAAAGTAGAAACTCGCACGATTACAACGCTATGTGTATTTTTTCCCTAGGCCATTCTGGTTAAGCGTTCGGAGCAGCAGAATTGCGAAAAATTTTTTGCCTTCTCAACCATTTCTTGTCTTCAAACTCCCATATCTCGCGAACGGATTGACCTAACCCAAAAATTCCTATTGCATCTGAAAGTAGAAACTCGCCCGATTACAACAGTATGTGTATTTTTTCCCTAGGCCATTCTGGTTAAGCGTTTGGAGCAGCAGAATTGCGAAAAATTTTTTGCCTTCTCAACCATTTCTTGGCTTCAAACTCCCATAACTCGCGAACGGATTGACATAACCCAAAAATTCCTGTTGCGTCTGAAAGTAGAATCTCGCCCGGTTACAACGGTACGTGTGTTTTTTCCCTAGGCCATTCTGGTTAAGCTTTGGAGCAGCAGAATTGCGAAAAATTTGTTGCCTTCTCAACCATTTCTTGGCTTCAAACTCCCATATCTCGCGAACGGATTGACCTAACCCAAAAATTCCTGTTGCGTCTGAAAGTAGAAACTCGCCCGATTACAACGGTATGTGTATTTTTTCCCTAGGCCATTCTGGTTAAGCGTTTGGAGCAGCAGAATTGTGAAAAATTTTTTGCCTTCTCTACCATTTCTTGGCTTCAAAGTTCCATATCTCGCGAACGGATTGACCTAACCCAAAAATTCCTATTGCATCTGAAAGTAGAAACTCGCCCGATCACAACGGTATGTGTATTTTTTCCCTAGGCCATTCTGGTTAAGCGTTTGGAGCAGCAGAATTGCGAAAAATTTCTTGCCTTCTCAACCATTTCTTGGCTTCAAACTCCCATATCTCGCGAACGGATTGACCTAACCCAAAAATTCCTATTGCATCTGAAAGTAGAAACTCGCCCGATTACAACGGTATTTGTATTTTTTCCCTAGGCCATTCTGGTTAAGCGTTTGGAGCAGCAGAATTGCGCAAAATTTTTTGCCTTCACAACCATTTCTTGGCTTCAAGCTCCCATATCTCGCGAACGGATTGACCTAACCCAAAAATTCCTATTGCATCTGAAAGTAGAAACTCGCCCGATTACAACGGTATTTGTATTTTTTCCCTAGGCCATTCTGGTTAAGCGTTTGGAGCAGCAGAAGTGCGAAAAATTTGTTGTCTTGTCAACCATTTCTTAGCTTCAGACTCCTATATCTCGCGAACGGATTGACCAAACCCAGATTTTCCTGCTGCGTCTGAAAGTAGAAACTCGACCGATTACAACGGTATGTGTATTTTTTCCCTAGGCCATTCTGGTTAAGCGTTCGGAGCAGCAGAATTGCGAAAAATTTTTTGCCTTCTCAACCATTTCTTGTCTTCAAACTCCCATATCTCGCGAACGGATTGACCTAACCAAAAAATTCCTATTGCATCTGAAAGTAGAAACTCGCCCGATTACAACGGTATGTGTATTTTTTCCCTAGGCCATTCTGGTTAAGCGTTTGGAGCAGCAGAATTGCGAAAAATTTTTTGCCTTCTCTACCATTTCTTGGCTTCAAACTCCCATATCTCGCGAACGGATTGACCTAACCCAAAAATTCCTATTGCATCTGAAAGTAGAAACTCGCCCGATTACAACGGCATGTGTATTTTTTCCCTAGGCCATTCTGGTTAAGCGTTTGGAGCAGCAGAATTGCGAAAAATTTCTTGCCTTCTCAACCATTTCTGGCTTCAACTCCCATATCTCGCGAACGGATTGACCTAACCCAAAAATTCCTATTGCATCTGAAAGTAGAAACTCGCCCGATCACAACGGTATGTGTATTTTTTCCCTAGGCCATTCTGGTTAAGCGTTTGGAGCAGCAGAATTGCGAAAAATTTTTTGCCTTCTCTACCATTTCTTGGCTTCAAACTCCCATATCTCGCGAACGGATTGACCTAACCCAAAAATTCCTATTGCATCTGAAAGTAGAAACTCGCCCGATTACAACGGCATGTGTATTTTTTCCCTAGGCCATTCTGGTTAAGCGTTTGGAGCAGCAGAATTTGAAAAATTTTTTGCCTTCTCTACCATTTCTTGGCTTCAAACTACCATATCTCGCGAACGAATTGACCTAACCCAAAAATTCCTATTGCATCTGAAAGTAGAAACTCGCCCGATTACAACGGTATGTGTATGTTTTCCCTAGGCCATTCTGGTTAAGCGTCTGGAGCAGCAGAAGTGCGAAAAATTTGTTGTCTTCTCAACCATTTCTTAGCTTCAAACTCCCATATCTCGCGAACGGATTGACGTAACCCAAAAATTCCTGTTGCATCTGAAAGTAGAAACTCGCCCGATTACAACGGTATGTGTATTTTTTCCCTAGGCCATTCTGGTTAAGCGTTTGGAACAGCAGAATTGCGAAAAATTTTTAGCCTTCTCAAGCATTTCTTGTCTTCAAACTCCCATATCTCGCGAACGGATTGACCTAACCCAAGAATTCCTATTGCATCCGAAAGTAGAAACTCGACCGATTACAACGGTATGTGTATTTTTTCCCTAGGCCATTCTGGTTAAGCGTTTGGAGCAGCAGAATTGTAAAAAATTTTTTGCCTTCTCTACCATTTCTTGGCTTCAAACTGCCATATCTCGCGAACGGATTGACCTAACCCAAAAATTCCTGTTGCGTCTGAAAGTAGAAACTCGCCCGGTTACAACGGTATGTGTATTTTTTCCCTAGGCCATTCTGGTTAAGCGTTTGGAGCAGCAGAATTGCGAAAAATTTTTTGCCTTCTCAACCATTTCTTGTCTTCAAACTCCCATATCTCGCGAACGGATTGACCTAACCCAAAAATTCCTATTGCATCTGAAAGTAGAAACTCGCCCGATTACAACGGTATGTGTATTTTTTCCCTAGGCCATTCTAGTTAAGCGTTTGGAGCAGCAGAATTGTGAAAAATTTTTTGCCTTCTCTACCATTTCTTGGCTTCAAACTCCCATATCTCGCGAACGGATTGACCTAACCCAAAAATTCCTATTGCATCTGAAAGTAGAAACTCGCCCGATCACAACGGTATGTATATTTTTTCCCTAGGCCATTCTGGTTAAGCGTTTGGAGCAGCAGAATTGCGAAAAATTTCTTGCCTTCTCAACCATTTCTTGGCTTCAAGCTCCCATATCTCGCGAACGGATTGACCTAACCCAAAAATTCCTATTGCATCTGAAAGTAGAAACTCGCCCGATCACAACGGTATGTGTATTTTTTCCCTAGGCCATTCTGGTTAAGCGTTTGGAGCAGCAGAATTGCGAAAAATTTTTTGCCTTCTCTACCATTTCTTGGCTTCAAACTCCCATATCTCGCGAACGGATTGACTTAACCCAAAAATTACTATTGCATCTGAAAGTAGAAACTCGCCCGATTACAACGGTATTTGTATTTTTTCCCTAGGCCATTCTGGTTAAGCGTTTGGAGCAGCAGAATTGCGAAAAATTTTTTGCCTTCACAACCATTTCTTGGCTTCAAAGTCCCATATCTCGCGAACCGATTGACCTAACCCAAAAATTCCTATTGCATCTGAAAGTAGAAACTCGCCCGATTACAACGGTATGTGTATGTTTTCCCTAGGCCATTCTGGTTAAGCGTCTGGAGCAGCAGAAGTGCGAAAGTTTGTTGTCTTCTCAACCATTTCTTAGCTTCAAACTCCCATATCTCGCGAACGGATTGACGTAACCCAAAAATTCCTGTTGCATCTGAAAGTAGAAACTCGCCCGATTACAACGGTATGTGTATTTTTTCCCTAGGCCATTCTGGTTAAGCGTTTGGAGCAGCAGAAGTGCGAAAAATTTGTTGCCTTCACAACCATTTCTTGGCTTCAAAGTCCCACATCTCGCGAACGGATTGACCTAACCCAAAAATTCCTATTGCATCTGAAAGTAGAAACTCGCCCGATTACAACGGTATGTGAATTTTTTCCCTGGGCTATTCTGGTTAAGCGTTCGGAGCAGCAGAATTGTGAAAAATTTTTTGCCTTCTCTACCATTTCTTGGCTTCAAACTCCCATATCTCGCGAACGGATTGACCTAACCCAAAAATTCCTATTGCATCTGAAAGTAGAAACTCGCCCGATTACAACGGAATGTGTATTTTTTCCCTAGGCCATTCTGGTTAAGCGTTTGGAGCAGCAGAAGTGCGAAAAATTTGTTGCCTTCACAACCATTTCTTGGCTTCAAAGTCCCACATCTCGCGAACGGATTGACCTAACCCAAAAATTCCTATTGCATCTGAAAGTAGAAACTCGCCCGATTACAACGGCATGTGTATTTTTTCCCTAGGCCATTCTGGTTAAGCGTTTGGAGCAGCAGAATTGTGAAAAATTTTTTGCCTTCTCTACCATTTCTTGGCTTCAAACTACCATATCTCGCGAACGAATTGACCTAACCCAAAAATTCCTGTTGCATCTGAAAGTAGAAACTCGCCCGATTACAACGGTATGTGTATTTTTTCCCTAGGCCATTCTGGTTAAGCGTTTGGAGCAGCAGAATTGCGAAAAATTTTTTGCCTTCTCAACCATTTCTTGTCTTCAAACACCCATGTCTCGCGAACGGATTGACCTAACCCAAAAATTCCTATTGCATCTGAAAGTAGAAACTCGCCCGATTACAACGGTATGTGTATTTTTTCCCTAGGCCATTCTGGTTAAGCGTTTGTAGCAGCAGAATTGTGAAAAATTTTTTGCCTTCTCTACCATTTCTTGGCTTCAAACTCCCATATCTCGCGAACGGATTGACCTAACCCAAAAATTCCTATTGCATCTGAAAGCAGAAACTCGCCCGATTACAACGGTATGTGAATTTTTCCCTGGGCTATTCTGGTTAAGCGTTTGGAGCAGCAGAACTGCGAAAAATTTTTTGCCTTCTCAACCATTTCTTGTCTTCAAACTCCCATATCTCTCGAACGGATTGACCTAACCCAAAAATTCCTATTGCATCCGAAAGTAGAAACTCGACCGATTACAACGGTATGTGTATTTTTTCCCTAGGCCATTCTGGTTAAGCGTTTGGAGCAGCAGAATTGTGAAAAATTTTTTGCCTTCTCTACCATTTCTTGGCTTCAAACTCCCATATCTCGCGAACGGATTGACCTAACCCAAAAATTCCTATTGCATCTGAAAGTAGAAACTCGCCCGATTACAACGGTATGTGTATTTTTTCCCTAGGCCATTCTGGTTAAGCGTTTGGAACAGCAGAATTGCGAAAAATTTTTTGCTTTCTCAACCATTTCTTGGCTTCAAACTCCCATATCTCGCGAACGGATTGACCTAACCCAAAAATTCCTGTTGCGTCTGAAAGTAGAAACTCGCACGATTACAACGCTATGTGTATTTTTTCCCTAGGCCATTCTGGTTAAGCGTTCGGAGCAGCAGAATTGCGAAAATTTTTTGCCTTCTCAACCATTTCTTGTCTTCAAACTCCCATATCTCGCGAACGGATTGACCTAACCCAAAAATTCCTATTGCATCCGAAAGTAGAAACTCGACCGATTACAACGGTATGTGTATTTTTTCCCTAGGCCATTCTGGTTAAGCGTTTGGAGCATCAGAATTGTGAAAAATTTTTTGCCTTCTCTACCATTTCTTGGCTTCAAACTCCCATATCTCGCGAACGGATTGACCTAACCCAAAAATTCCTGTTGCGTCTGAAAGTAGAAACTCGCTCGGTTACAACGGTATGTGTATTTTTTCCCTAGGCCATTCTGGTTAAGCGTTTGGAGCAGCAGAAGTGCGAAAAATTTGTTGCCTTCTCAACCATTTCTTGGCTTCAAACTCCCATATCTCGCGAACGGATTGACCTAACCCAAAAATTCCTGTTGCGTCTGAAGGTAGAACCTCGCCCGATTACAACGGTATGTGTATTTTTTCCCTAGGCCATTCTGGTTAAGCGTTTGGAGCAGCAGAATTGCGAAAAATTTTTTGCCTTCTCAACCATTTCTTGTCTTCAAACACCCATATCTCGCGAACGGATTGACCTAACCCAAAAATTCCTATTGCATCTGAAAGTAGAAACTCGCCGATTACAACGGTATGTGTATTTTTTCCCTAGGCCATTCTGGTTAAGCGTTTGTAGCAGCAGAATTGTGAAAAATTTTTTGCCTTCTCTACCATTTCTTGGCTTCAAACTCCCATATCTCGCGAACGGATTGACCTAACCCAAAAATTCCTATTGCATCTGAAAGTAGAAACTCGCCCGATTACAACGCTATGTGTATTTTTTCCCTAGGCCATTCTGGTTAAGCTTTCGGAGCAGCAGAATTGCGAAAAATTTTTTGCCTTCTCAACCATTTCCTGTCTTCAAACTCCCATATCTCGCGAACGGATTGACCTAACCCAAAAATTCCTATTGCATCCGAAAGTAGAAACTCGACCGATTACAACGGTATGTGTATTTTTTCCCTAGGCCATTCTGGTTAAGCGTTTGGAGCATCAGAATTGTGAAAAATTTTTTGCCTTCTCTACCATTTCTTGGCTTCAAACTCCCATATCTCGCGAACGGATTGCCCTAACCCAAAAATTCCTGTTGCGTCTGAAAGTAGAACCTCGCCCGATTACAACGGTATGTGTATTTTTTCCCTAGGCCATTCTGGTTAAGCGTTTGGAGCAGCAGAATTGCGAAAAATTTTTTGCCTTCTCAACCATTTCTTGTCTTCAAACACCCATATCTCGCGAACGGATTGACCTAACCCAAAAATTCCTATTGCATCTGAAAGTAGAAACTCGCCCGATTACAAAGGTATGTGTATTTTTTCCCTAGGCCATTCTGGTTAAGCGTTTGTAGCAGCAGAATTGTGAAAAATTTTTTGCCTTCTCTACTATTTCTTGGCTTCAAACTCCCGTATCTCGCGAACGGATTGACCTAACCCTAAAATTCCTATTGCATCTGAAAGTAGAAACTCGCCCGATTACAACGGTATTTGTATTTTTTCCCTAGGCCATTCTGGTTAAGCGTTTGGAGCAGCAGAAGTGCGAAAAATTTGTTGTCTTCTCAACCATTTCTTAGCTTCAAAATCCTATATCTCGCGAACGGATTGACCAAACCCAGATGTTCCTGCTGCGTCTGAAAGTAGAAACTCGCCCGATTACAACGGTATGTGTATTTTTTCCCTGGGCCATTCTGGTTAAGCGTTCGGAGCAGCAGAAATGCGAAAAATTTTTTGCCTTCTCAACCATTTCTTGTCTTCAAACTCCCATATCTCGCGAACGGATTGACCTAACCAAAAAATTCCTATTGCATCTGAAAGTAGAAACTCGCCCGATTACAACGGTATGTGTATGTTTTCCCTAGGCCATTCTGGTTAAGCGTCTGGAGCAGCAGAAGTGCGAAAAATTTGTTGTCTTCTCAACCATTTCTTAGCTTCAAACTCCCATATCTCGCGAACGGATTGACGTAACCCAAAAATTCCTGTTGCATCTGAAAGTAGAAACTCGCCCGATTACAACGGTATGTGTATTTTTTCCCTAGGCCATTCTGGTTAAGCGTTTGGAGCAGCAGAAGTGCGAAAAATTTGTTGCCTTCACAACCATTTCTTGGCTTCAAAGTCCCACATCTCGCGAACGGATTGACCTAACCCAAAAATTCCTATTGCATCTGAAAGTAGAAACTCGCCCGATTACAACGGTATGTGAATTTTTTCCCTGGGCTATTCTGGTTAAGCGTTCGGAGCAGCAGAATTGTGAAAAATTTTTTGCCTTCTCTACCATTTCTTGGCTTCAAACTCCCATATCTCGCGAACGGATTGACCTAACCCAAAAATTCCTATTGCATCTGAAAGTAGAAACTCGCCCGATTACAACGGAATGTGTATTTTTTCCCTAGGCCATTCTGGTTAAGCGTTTGGAGCAGCAGAAGTGCGAAAAATTTGTTGCCTTCACAACCATTTCTTGGCTTCAAAGTCCCACATCTCGCGAACGGATTGACCTAACCCAAAAATTCCTATTGCATCTGAAAGTAGAAACTCGCCCGATTACAACGGCATGTGTATTTTTTCCCTAGGCCATTCTGGTTAAGCGTTTGGAGCAGCAGAATTGTGAAAAATTTTTTGCCTTCTCTACCATTTCTTGGCTTCAAACTACCATATCTCGCGAACGAATTGACCTAACCCAAAAATTCCTGTTGCATCTGAAAGTAGAAACTCGCCCGATTACAACGGTATGTGTATTTTTTCCCTAGGCCATTCTGGTTAAGCGTTTGGAGCAGCAGAATTGCGAAAAATTTTTTGCCTTCTCAACCATTTCTTGTCTTCAAACACCCATGTCTCGCGAACGGATTGACCTAACCCAAAAATTCCTATTGCATCTGAAAGTAGAAACTCGCCCGATTACAACGGTATGTGTATTTTTTCCCTAGGCCATTCTGGTTAAGCGTTTGTAGCAGCAGAATTGTGAAAAATTTTTTGCCTTCTCTACCATTTCTTGGCTTCAAACTCCCATATCTCGCGAACGGATTGACCTAACCCAAAAATTCCTATTGCATCTGAAAGCAGAAACTCGCCCGATTACAACGGTATGTGAATTTTTCCCTGGGCTATTCTGGTTAAGCGTTTGGAGCAGCAGAACTGCGAAAAATTTTTTGCCTTCTCAACCATTTCTTGTCTTCAAACTCCCATATCTCTCGAACGGATTGACCTAACCCAAAAATTCCTATTGCATCCGAAAGTAGAAACTCGACCGATTACAACGGTATGTGTATTTTTTCCCTAGGCCATTCTGGTTAAGCGTTTGGAGCAGCAGAATTGTGAAAAATTTTTTGCCTTCTCTACCATTTCTTGGCTTCAAACTCCCATATCTCGCGAACGGATTGACCTAACCCAAAAATTCCTATTGCATCTGAAAGTAGAAACTCGCCCGATTACAACGGTATGTGTATTTTTTCCCTAGGCCATTCTGGTTAAGCGTTTGGAACAGCAGAATTGCGAAAAATTTTTTGCTTTCTCAACCATTTCTTGGCTTCAAACTCCCATATCTCGCGAACGGATTGACCTAACCCAAAAATTCCTGTTGCGTCTGAAAGTAGAAACTCGCACGATTACAACGCTATGTGTATTTTTTCCCTAGGCCATTCTGGTTAAGCGTTCGGAGCAGCAGAATTGCGAAAAATTTTTTGCCTTCTCAACCATTTCTTGTCTTCAAACTCCCATATCTCGCGAACGGATTGACCTAACCCAAAAATTCCTATTGCATCCGAAAGTAGAAACTCGACCGATTACAACGGTATGTGTATTTTTTCCCTAGGCCATTCTGGTTAAGCGTTTGGAGCATCAGAATTGTGAAAAATTTTTTGCCTTCTCTACCATTTCTTGGCTTCAAACTCCCATATCTCGCGAACGGATTGACCTAACCCGAAAATTCCTGTTGCGTCTGAAAGTAGAAACTCGCCCGGTTACAACGGTATGTGTATTTTTTCCCTAGGCCATTCTGGTTAAGCGTTTGGAGCAGCAGAAGTGCGAAAAATTTGTTGCCTTCTCAACCATTTCTTGGCTTCAAACTCCCATATCTCGCGAACGGATTGACCTAACCCAAAAATTCCTGTTGCGTCTGAAGGTAGAACCTCGCCCGATTACAACGGTATGTGTATTTTTTCCCTAGGCCATTCTGGTTAAGCGTTTGGAGCAGCAGAATTGCGAAAAATTTTTTGCCTTCTCAACCATTTCTTGTCTTCAAACACCCATATCTCGCGAACGGATTGACCTAACCCAAAAATTCCTATTGCATCTGAAAGTAGAAACTCGCCCGATTACAACGGTATGTGTATTTTTTCCCTAGGCCATTCTGGTTAAGCGTTTGTAGCAGCAGAATTGTGAAAAATTTTTTGCCTTCTCTACCATTTCTTGGCTTCAAACTCCCATATCTCGCGAACGGATTGACCTAACCCAAAAATTCCTATTGCATCTGAAAGTAGAAACTCGCCCGATTACAACGCTATGTGTATTTTTTCCCTAGGCCATTCTGGTTAAGCTTTCGGAGCAGCAGAATTGCGAAAAATTTTTTGCCTTCTCAACCATTTCCTGTCTTCAAACTCCCATATCTCGCGAACGGATTGACCTAACCCAAAAATTCCTATTGCATCCGAAAGTAGAAACTCGACCGATTACAACGGTATGTGTATTTTTTCCCTAGGCCATTCTGGTTAAGCGTTTGGAGCATCAGAATTGTGAAAAATTTTTTGCTTTCTCTACCATTTCTTGGCTTCAAACTCCCATATCTCGCGAACGGATTGCCCTAACCCAAAAATTCCTGTTGCGTCTGAAAGTAGAACCTCGCCCGATTACAACGGTATGTGTATTTTTTCCCTAGGCCATTCTGGTTAAGCGTTTGGAGCAGCAGAATTGCGAAAAATTTTTTGCCTTCTCAACCATTTCTTGTCTTCAAACACCCATATCTCGCGAACGGATTGACCTAACCCAAAAATTCCTATTGCATCTGAAAGTAGAAACTCGCCCGATTACAAAGGTATGTGTATTTTTTCCCTAGGCCATTCTGGTTAAGCGTTTGTAGCAGCAGAATTGTGAAAAATTTTTTGCCTTCTCTACTATTTCTTGGCTTCAAACTCCCGTATCTCGCGAACGGATTGACCTAACCCAAAAATTCCTATTGCATCTGAAAGTAGAAACTCGCCCGATTACAACGGTATTTGTATTTTTTCCCTAGGCCATTCTGGTTAAGCGTTTGGAGCAGCAGAAGTGCGAAAAATTTGTTGTCTTCTCAACCATTTCTTAGCTTCAAAATCCTATATCTCGCGAACGGATTGACCAAACCCAGATGTTCCTGCTGCGTCTGAAAGTAGAAACTCGCCCGATTACAACGGTATGTGTATTTTTTCCCTGGGCCATTCTGGTTAAGCGTTCGGAGCAGCAGAAATGCGAAAAATTTTTTGCCTTCTCAACCATTTCTTGTCTTCAAACTCCCATATCTCGCGAACGGATTGACCTAACCAAAAAATTCCTATTGCATCTGAAAGTAGAAACTCGCCCGATTACAACGGTATGTGTATTTTTTCCCTAGGCCATTCTGGTTAAGCGTTTGGAGCAGCAGAATTGTGAAAAATTTTTTGCCTTCTCAACCATTTCTTGGCTTCAAACTCCCATATCTCGCGAACGGATTGACCTAACCCAAAAATTCCTATTGCATCCGAAAGTAGAAACTCGACCGATTACAACGGTATTTGTATTTTTTCCCTAGGCCATTCTGGTTAAGCGTTTGGAGCAGCAGAATTGTGAAAAATTTTTGGCCTTCTCTACCATTTCTTGGCTTCAAACTCCCATATCTCGCGAACGGATTGACCTAACCCAAAAATTCCTATTGCATCTGAAAGTAGAAACTCGCCCGATTACAACGGTATGTGTATTTTTTCCCTAGGCCATTCTGGTTAAGCGTTTGGAGCAGCAGAATTGCGAAAAATTTTTTGCTTTCTCAACCATTTCTTGGCTTCAAACTCCCATATCTCGCGAACGGATTGACCTAACCCAAAAATTCCTGTTGCGTCTGAAAGTAGAAACTCGCACGATTACAACGCTATGTGTATTTTTTCCCTAGGCCATTCTGGTTAAGCGTTCGGAGCAGCAGAATTGCGAAAAATTTTTTGCCTTCTCAACCATTTCTTGTTTTCAAACTCCCATATCTCGCGAACGGATTGACCTAACCCAAAAATTCCTATTGCATCTGAAAGTAGAAACTCGCCCGATTACAACGGTATGTGTATTTTTCCCTTGGCCATTCTGGTTAAGCGTTTGGAGCAGCAGAATTGCGAAAAATTTTTTGCCTTCTCAACCATTTCTTGTCTTCAAACTCCCATATCTCGCGAACGGATTGACCTAACCCAAAAATTCCTATTGCATCCGAAAGAAGAAACTCGACCGATTACAACGGTATGTGTATTTTTTCCCTAGGCCATTCTGGTTAAGCGTTCGGAGCAGCAGAATTGCGAAAAATTTTTTGCCTTCTCAACCATTTCTTGTCTTCAAACTCCCATATCTCGCGAACGGATTGACCTAACCCAAAAATTCCTATTGCATCCGAAAGTAGAAACTCGACCGATTACAACGGTATGTGTATTTTTTCCCTAGGCCATTCTGGTTAAGCGTTTGGAGCATCAGAATTGTGAAAAATTTTTTGCCTTCTCTACCATTTCTTGGCTTCAAACTCCCATATCTCGCGAACGGATTGACCTAACCCAAAAATTCCTGTTGCGTCTGAAAGTAGAAACTCGCCCGGTTACAACGGTATGTGTATTTTTTCCCTAGGCCATTCTGGTTAAGCGTTTGGAGCAGCAGAAGTGCGAAAAATTTGTTGCCTTCTCAACCATTTCTTGGCTTCAAACTCCCATATCTCGCGAACGGATTGACCTAACCCAAAAATTCCTGTTGCGTCTGAAGGTAGAACCTCGCCCGATTACAACGGTATGTGTATTTTTTCCCTAGGCCATTCTGGTTAAGCGTTTGGAGCAGCAGAATTGCGAAAAATTTTTTGCCTTCTCAACCATTTCTTGTCTTCAAACACCCATATCTCGCGAACGGATTGACCTAACCCAAAAATTCCTATTGCATCTGAAAGTAGAAACTCGCCCGATTACAACGGTATGTGTATTTTTTCCCTAGGCCATTCTGGTTAAGCGTTTGTAGCAGCAGAATTGTGAAAAATTTTTTGCCTTCTCTACCATTTCTTGGCTTCAAACTCCCATATCTCGCGAACGGATTGACCTAACCCAAAAATTCCTATTGCATCTGAAAGTAGAAACTCGCCCGATTACAACGCTATGTGTATTTTTTCCCTAGGCCATTCTGGTTAAGCTTTCGGAGCAGCAGAATTGCGAAAAATTTTTTGCCTTCTCAACCATTTCCTGTCTTCAAACTCCCATATCTCGCGAACGGATTGACCTAACCCAAAAATTCCTATTGCATCCGAAAGTAGAAACTCGACCGATTACAACGGTATGTGTATTTTTTCCCTAGGCCATTCTGGTTAAGCGTTTGGAGCATCAGAATTGTGAAAAATTTTTTGCCTTCTCTACCATTTCTTGGCTTCAAACTCCCATATCTCGCGAACGGATTGCCCTAACCCAAAAATTCCTGTTGCGTCTGAAAGTAGAACCTCGCCCGATTACAACGGTATGTGTATTTTTTCCCTAGGCCATTCTGGTTAAGCGTTTGGAGCAGCAGAATTGCGAAAAATTTTTTGCCTTCTCAACCATTTCTTGTCTTCAAACACCCATATCTCGCGAACGGATTGACCTAACCCAAAAATTCCTATTGCATCTGAAAGTAGAAACTCGCCCGATTACAAAGGTATGTGTATTTTTTCCCTAGGCCATTCTGGTTAAGCGTTTGTAGCAGCAGAATTGTGAAAAATTTTTTGCCTTCTCTACTATTTCTTGGCTTCAAACTCCCGTATCTCGCGAACGGATTGACCTAACCCAAAAATTCCTATTGCATCTGAAAGTAGAAACTCGCCCGATTACAACGGTATTTGTATTTTTTCCCTAGGCCATTCTGGTTAAGCGTTTGGAGCAGCAGAAGTGCGAAAAATTTGTTGTCTTCTCAACCATTTCTTAGCTTCAAAATCCTATATCTCGCGAACGGATTGACCAAACCCAGATGTTCCTGCTGCGTCTGAAAGTAGAAACTCGCCCGATTACAACGGTATGTGTATTTTTTCCCTGGGCCATTCTGGTTAAGCGTTCGGAGCAGCAGAAATGCGAAAAATTTTTTGCCTTCTCAACCATTTCTTGTCTTCAAACTCCCATATCTCGCGAACGGATTGACCTAACCAAAAAATTCCTATTGCATCTGAAAGTAGAAACTCGCCCGATTACAACGGTATGTGTATTTTTTCCCTAGGCCATTCTGGTTAAGCGTTTGGAGCAGCAGAATTGTGAAAAATTTTTTGCCTTCTCAACCATTTCTTGGCTTCAAACTCCCATATCTCGCGAACGGATTGACCTAACCCAAAAATTCCTATTGCATCCGAAAGTAGAAACTCGACCGATTACAACGGTATGTGTATTTTTTCCCTAGGCCATTCTGGTTAAGCGTTTGGAGCAGCAGAATTGTGAAAAATTTTTGGCCTTCTCTACCATTTCTTGGCTTCAAACTCCCATATCTCGCGAACGGATTGACCTAACCCAAAAATTCCTATTGCATCTGAAAGTAGAAACTCGCCCGATTACAACGGTATGTGTATTTTTTCCCTAGGCCATTCTGGTTAAGCGTTTGGAGCAGCAGAATTGCGAAAAATTTTTTGCTTTCTCAACCATTTCTTGGCTTCAAACTCCCATATCTCGCGAACGGATTGACCTAACCCAAAAATTCCTGTTGCGTCTGAAAGTAGAAACTCGCACGATTACAACGCTATGTGTATTTTTTCCCTAGGCCATTCTGGTTAAGCGTTCGGAGCAGCAGAATTGCGAAAAATTTTTTGCCTTCTCAACCATTTCTTGTTTTCAAACTCCCATATCTCGCGAACGGATTGACCTAACCCAAAAATTCCTATTGCATCTGAAAGTAGAAACTCGCCCGATTACAACGGTATGTGTATTTTTCCCTTGGCCATTCTGGTTAAGCGTTTGGAGCAGCAGAATTGCGAAAAATTTTTTGCCTTCTCAACCATTTCTTGTCTTCAAACTCCCATATCTCGCGAACGGATTGACCTAACCCAAAAATTCCTATTGCAT
This sequence comes from Ptiloglossa arizonensis, assembly GCF_051014685.1. Classification (NCBI taxonomy): domain Eukaryota; kingdom Metazoa; phylum Arthropoda; class Insecta; order Hymenoptera; family Colletidae; genus Ptiloglossa; species Ptiloglossa arizonensis. The sequence goes on along the minus strand of NW_027478728.1, from coordinate 279,958 downwards.
CCGAAAGAAGAAACTCGACCGATTACAATGGTATGTGTATTTTTTCCCTAGGCCATTCTGGTTAAGCGTTTGGAGCAGCAGAATTGTGAAAAATTTTTTGCCTTCTCTACCATTTCTTGGCTTCAAACTCCCATATCTCGCGAACGGATTGACCTAACCCAAAAATTCCTATTGCATCTGAAAGTAGAAACTCGCCCGATTACAACGGTATGTGTATTTTTTCCCTAGGCCATTCTGGTTAAGCGTTTGGAGCAGCAGAATTGCGAAAAATTTTTTGCTTTCTCAACCATTTCTTGGCTTCAAACTCCCATATCTCGCGAACGGATTGACCTAACCCAAAAATTCCTGTTGCGTCTGAAAGTAGAAACTCGCACGATTACAACGCTATGTGTATTTTTTCCCTAGGCCATTCTGGTTAAGCGTTCGGAGCAGCAGAATTGCGAAAAATTTTTTGCCTTCTCAACCATTTCTTGTCTTCAAACTCCCATATCTCGCGAACGGATTGACCCAACCCAAAAATTCCTATTGCATCTGAAAGTAGAAACTCGCCCGATTACAACGGTATGTGTATTTTTCCCTAGGCCATTCTGGTTAAGCGTTTGGAGCAGCAGAATTGCGAAAAATTTTTTGCCTTCTCAACCATTTCTTGGCTTCAAACTCCCATAACTCGCGAACGGATTGACCTAACCCAAAAACTCCTGTTGCGTCTGAAAGTAGAAACTCGCCCGGTGACAACGGTATGTGTATTTTTTCCCTAGGCCATTCTGGTTAAGCGTTTGGAGCAGCAGAATTGCGAAAAATTTTTTGCTTTCTCAACCATTTCTTGGCTTCAAACTCCCATATCTCGCGAACGGATTGACCTAACCCAAAAATTCCTGTTGCGTCTGAAAGTAGAAACTCGCACGATTACAACGCTATGTGTATTTCTTCCCTAGGCCATTCTGGTTAAGCGTTCGGAGCAGCAGAATTGCGAAAAATTTTTTGCCTTCTCAACCATTTCTTGTCTTCAAACTCCCATATCTCGCGAACGGATTGACCTAACCCAAAAATTCCTATTGCATCCGAAAGTAGAAACTCGACCGATTACAACGGTATGTGTATTTTTTCCCTAGGCCATTCTGGTTAAGCGTTTGGAGCATCAGAATTGTGAAAAATTTTTTGCCTTCTCTACCATTTCTTGGCTTCAAACTCCCATATCTCGCGAACGGATTGACCTAACCCAAAAATTCCTGTTGCGTCTGAAAGTAGAAACTCGCCCGGTTACAACGGTATGTGTATTTTTTCCCTAGGCCATTCTGGTTAAGCGTTTGGAGCAGCAGAAGTGCGAAAAATTTGTTGCCTTCTCAACCATTTCTTGGCCTCAAACTCCCATATCTCGCGAACGGATTGACCTAACCCAAAAATTCCTGTTGCGTCTGAAAGTAGAACCTCGCCCGATTACAACGGTATGTGTATTTTTTCCCTAGGCCATTCTGGTTAAGCGTTTGGAGCAGCAGAATTGCGAAAAATTTTTTGCTTTCTCAACCATTTCTTGGCTTCAAACTCCCATATCTCGCGAACGGATTGACCTAACCCAAAAATTCCTGTTGCGTCTGAAAGTAGAAACTCGCACGATTACAACGCTATGTGTATTTTTTCCCTAGGCCATTCTGGTTAAGCGTTCGGAGCAGCAGAATTGCGAAAAATTTTTTGCCTTCTCAACCATTTCTTGTCTTCAAACTCCCATATCTCGCGAACGGATTGACCTAACCCAAAAATTCCTGTTGCGCCTGAAAGTAGAAACTCGCACGATTACAACGCTATGTGTATTTTTCCCTTGGCCATTCTGGTTAAGCGTTTGGAGCAGCAGAATTGCGAAAAATTTTTTGCCTTCTCAACCATTTCTTGTCTTCAAACTCCCATATCTCGCGAACGGATTGACCTAACCCAAAAATTCCTATTGCATCCGAAAGTAGAAACTCGACCGATTACAACGGTATGTGTATTTTTTCCCTAGGCCATTCTGGTTAAGCGTTTGGAGCAGCAGAATTGCGAACAATTTTTTGCTTTCTCAACCATTTCTTGGCTTCAAACTCCCATATCTCGCGAACGGATTGACCTAACCCAAAAATTCCTGTTGCGCCTGAAAGTAGAAACTCGCACGATTACAACGCTATGTGTATTTTTTCCCTAGGCCATTCTGGTTAAGCGTTCGGAGCAGCAGAATTGCGAAAAATTTTTTGCCTTCTCAACCATTTCTTGTCTTCAAACTCCCATATCTCGCGAACGGATTGACCTAACCCAAAAATTCCTATGGCATCTGAAGGTAGAAACTCAACCGATTACAACTGTATGTGTATTTTTTCCCTAGGCCATTCTGGTTAAGCGTTTGGAGCAGCAGAATTGCGAAAAATTTTTTGCCTTCTCAACCATTTCTTGGCTTCAAGCTCCCATATCTCGCGAACGGATTGACCTAACCCAAAAATTCCTATGGCATCTGAAGGTAGAAACTCACCCGATTACAACGGTATGTGTATTTTTTCCCTAGGCCATTCTGGTTAAGCGTTTGGAGCAGCAGAATTGCGAAAAATTTTTTGCCTTCTCAACCATTTCTTGGCTTCAAACTCCCATATCTCGCGAACGGATTGACCTAACCCAAAATTCCTGTTGCGTCTGAAAGTAGAACCTCGCCCGATTACAACGGTATGTGTATTTTTCCCTTGGCCATTCTGGTTAAGCGTTTGGAGCAGCAGAATTGCGAAAAATTTTTTGCCTTCTCAACCATTTCTTGTCTTCAAACTCCCATATCTCGCGAACGGATTGACCTAACCCAAAAATTCCTATTGCATCCGAAAGAAGAAACTCGACCGATTACAACGGTATGTGTATTTTATCCCTAGGCCAATTCTGGTTAAGCGTTTGGAGCAGCAGAATTGTGAAAAATTTTTTGCCTCTCTACCATTTCTTGGCTTCAAACTCCCATATCTCGCGAACGGATTGACCTAACCCAAAAATTCCTATTGCATCTGAAAGTAGAAACTCGCCCGATTACAACGGTATGTGTATTTTTTCCCTAGGCCATTCTGGTTAAGCGTTTGGAGCAGCAGAATTGCGAAAAATTTTTTGCTTTCTCAACCATTTCTTGGCTTCAAACTCCCATATCTCGCGAACGGATTGACCTAACCCAAAAATTCCTGTTGCGTCTGAAAGTAGAAACTCGCACGATTACAACGCTATGTGTATTTTTTCCCTAGGCATTCTGGTTAAGCGTTCGGAGCAGCAGAATTGCGAAAAATTTTTTGCCTTCTCAACCATTTCTTGTCTTCAAACTCCCATATCTCGCGAACGGATTGACCCAACCCAAAAATTCCTATTGCATCTGAAAGTAGAAACTCGCCCGATTACAACGGTATGTGTATTTTTCCCTAGGCCATTCTGGTTAAGCGTTTGGAGCAGCAGAATTGCGAAAAATTTTTTGCCTTCTCAACCATTTCTTGGCTTCAAACTCCCATAACTCGCGAACGGATTGACCTAACCCAAAAACTCCTGTTGCGTCTGAAAGTAGAAACTCGCCCGGTGACAACGGTATGTGTATTTTTTTCCCTAGGCCATTCTGGTTAGCGTTTGGAGCAGCAGAATTGCGAAAAATTTTTTGCTTTCTCAACCATTTCTTGGCTTCAAAACTCCATATCTCGCGAACGGATTGACCTAACCCAAAAATTCCTGTTGCGTCTGAAAGTAGAAACTCGCACGATTACAACGCTATGTGTATTTCTTCCCTAGGCCATTCTGGTTAAGCGTTCGGAAGCAGCAGAATTGCGAAAAATTTTTTGCCTTCTCAACCATTTCTTGTCTTCAAACTCCCATATCTCGCGAACGGATTGACCTAACCCAAAAATTCCTATTGCATCCGAAAGTAGAAACTCGACCGATTACAACGGTATGTGTATTTTTTCCCTAGGCCATTCTGGTTAAGCGTTTGGAGCATCAGAATTGTGAAAAATTTTTTGCCTTCTCTACCATTTCTTGGCTTCAAACTCACCATATCTCGCGAACGGATTGACCTAACCCAAAAATTCCTGTGGTTGCGTCTGAAAGTAGAAACTCGCCCGGTTACAACGGTATGTGTATTTTTTCCCTAGGCCATTCTGGTTAAGCGTTTGGAGCAGCAGAAGTGCGAAAAATTTGTTGCCTTCTCAACCATTTCTTGGCCTCAAACTCCCATATCTCGCGAACAGGATTGACCTAACCCAAAAATTCCTGTTGCGTCTGAAAGTAGAACCTCGCCGATTACAACGGTATGTGTATTTTTTCCCTAGGCCATTCTGGTTAAGCGTTTGGAGCAGCAGAATTGCGAAAAATTTTTTGCTTTCTCAACCATTTCTTGGCTTCAAACTCCCATATCTCGCGAACGGATTGACCTAACCCAAAAATTCCTGTTGCGTCTGAAGTAGAAACTCGCACGATTACAACGCTATGTGTATTTTTTCCCTAGGCCATTCTGGTTAAGCGTTCGGAGCAGCAGAATTGCGAAAAATTTTTTGCCTTCTCAACCATTTCTTGTCTTCAAACTCCCATATCTCGCGAACGGATTGACCTAACCCAAAAAATTCTGTGCGCCTGAAAGTAGAAACTCGCACGATTACAACGCTATGTGTATTTTTTCCCTTGGCCATTCTGGTTAAGCGTTTGGAGCAGCAGAATTGCGAAAAATTTTTTGCCTTCTCAACCATTTTCTTGTCTTCCAAACTCCCATATCTCGCGAACGGATTGACCTAACCCAAAAATTCCTATTGCATCCGAAAGTAGCAAACTCGACCGATTACAACGGTATGTGTATTTTTTCCCTAGGCCATTCTGGTTAAGCGTTTGGAGCAGCAGAATTGCGAACAATTTTTGCTTTCTCAACCATTTCTTGGCTTCAAACTCCCATATCTCGCGAACGGATTGACCTAACCCAAAAATTCCTGTTGCGCCTGAAAGTAGAAACTCGCACGATTACAACGCTATGTGTATTTTTTCCCTAGGCCATTCTGGTTAAGCGTTCGGAGCAGCAGAATTGCGAAAATTTTTTGCCTTCTCAACCATTTCTTGTCTTCAAACTCCCATATCTCGCGAACGGATTGACCTAACCCAAAAATTCCTATGGCATCTGAAGGTAGAAACTCAACCGATTACAACTGTATGTGTATTTTTTTCCCTAGGCCATTCTGGTTAAGCGTTTGGAGCAGCAGAATTGCGAAAAATTTTTTGCCTTCTCAACCATTTCTTGTCTTCAAACACCCATATCTCGCGAACGGATTGACCTAACCAAAAATTCCTATTGCATCTGAAAGTAGAAACTCGCCCGATTACAACGGTATGTGTATTTTTTCCCTAGGCCATTCTGGTTAAGCGTTTGTAGCAGCAGACTTTGTGAAAAATTTTTTGCCTTCTCTACATTTCTTGGCTTCCAACTCCCATATCTCGCGATCGGATTGACCTAACCAAAAATTCCTATTGCATCTGAGAAAGTAGAAACTCGCACGATTACGATACGCTATGTGTATTTTTTCCCTAGGCCATTCTGGTTAAGCGTTCGGAGCAGCAGAATTGCGAAGAATTTTTTGCCTTCTCAACCATTTCTTGTCTTCAAACTCCCATATCTCGCGAACGGATTGACCTAACCCAAAATTCCTATTGCATCCGAAAGTAGAAACTCGACCGATTACAACGGTATGTGTATTTTTTCCTAGGCCATTCTGGTTAAGCGTTTGGAGCATCAGAATTGTGAAAAATTTTTTGCCTTCTCTACCATTTCTTGGCTTCAAACTCCCATATCTCGCGAACGGATTGACCTAACCCAAAAATTCCTGTTGCGTCTGAAAGTAGAAACTCGCCCGGTTACAACGGTATGTGTATTTTTCCCTAGGCCATTCTGGTTAAGCGTTTGGAGCAGCAGAAGTGCGAAAAATTTGTTGCCTTCTCAACCATTTCTTGGCTTCAATCTCCCATATCTCGCGAACGGATTGACCTAACCCAAAAATTCCTGTTGCGTCTGAAAGTAGAACCTCGCCCGATTACAACGGTATGTGTATTTTTTCCCTAGGCCATTCTGGTTAAGCGTTTGGAGCAGCAGAATTGCGAAAATTTGCCTTCTCAACCATTTCTTGTCTTCAAACACCCATATCTCGCGAACGGATTGACCTAACCCAAAAATTCCTATTGCATCTGAAAGTAGAAACTCGCCCGATTACAACGGTATGTGTATTTTTTCCCTAGGCCATTCTGGTTAAGCGTTTGTAGCAGCAGAATTGTGAAAAATTTTTTGCCTTCTCTACCATTTCTTGGCTTCAAACTCCCATATCTCGCGAACGGATTGACCTAACCCAAAAATTCCTATTGCATCTGAAAGTAGAAACTCGCCCGATTACAACGGTATGTGAATTTTGTCCCTAGGCCATTCTGGTTAAGCGTTTGGAGCAGCAGAATTGCGAAAAATTTTTTGCCCTCTCTACCATTTCTTGGCTTCAAACTCCCATACCTCGCGAACGGATTGACCTAACCCAAAAATTCCTATTGCATCTGAAAGTAGAAACTCGCCCGATTACAACGGTATTTGTATTTTTTCCCTAGGCCATTCTGGTTAAGCGTTTGGAGCAGCAGAAGTGCGAAAAATTTGTTGTCTTCTCAACCATTTCTTAGCTTCAAACTCCTATATCTCGCGAACGGATTGACCAAACCCAGATGTTCCTACTGCGTCTGAAAGTAGAAACTCGCCCGATTACAACGGTATGAGCATTTTTTCCCTGGGCCATTCTGGTTAAGCGTTCGGAGCAGCAGAAATGCGAAAAATTTTTTGCCTTCTCAACCATTTCTTGTCTTCAAACTCCCATATCTCGCGAACGGATTGACCTAACCCAAAAATTCCTATTGCATCTGAAAGTAGAAACTCGCCCGATTACAACGGTATTTGTATTTTTTCCCTAGGCCATTCTGGTTAAGCGTTTGGAGCAGCAGAAGTGCGAAAAATTTGTTGTCTTGTCAACCATTTCTTAGCTTCAGAATCCTATATCTCGCGAACGGATTGACCAAACCCAGATTTTCCTGCTGCGTCTGAAAGTAGAAACTCGCCCGATTACAACGGTATGTGTATTTTTTCCCTAGGCCATTCTGGTTAAGCGTTCGGAGCAGCAGAATTGCGAAAAATTTTCTGCCTTCTCAACCATTTCTTGTCTTCAAACTCCCATATCTCGCGAACGGATTGACCTAACCAAAAAATTCCTATTGCATCTGAAAGTAGAAACTCGCCCGATTACAACGGTATGTGTATTTTTTCCCTAGGCCATTCTGGTTAAGCGTTTGGAGCAGCAGAATTGTGAAAAATTTTTTGCCTTCTCTACCATTTCTTGGCTTCAAACTACCATATGTCGCGAACGAATTGACCTAACCCAAAAATTCCTATTGCATCTGAAAGTAGAAACTCGCCCGATTACAACGGTATGTGTATGTTTTCCCTAGGCCATTCTGGTTAAGCGTTTGGAGCAGCAGAAGTGCGAAAAATTTGTTGTCTTCTCAACCATTTCTTGTCTTCAAACTCCCATATCTCGCGAACGGATTGACCTAACCCAAAAATTCCTATTGCATCCGAAAGTAGAAACTCGACCGATTACAACGGTATGTGTATGTTTTCCCTAGGCCATTCTGGTTAAGCGTTTGGAGCAGCAGAAGTGCGAAAAATTTGTTGTCTTCTCAACCATTTCTTGTCTTCAAACTCCCATATCTCGCGAACGGATTGACCTAACCCAAAAATTCCTATTGCATCCGAAAGTAGAAACTCGACCGATTACAACGGTATGTGTATTTTTTCCCTAGGCCATTCTGGCTAAGCGTTTGGAGCAGCAGAATTGAGAAAAATTTTTTGCCTTCTCAACCATTTCTTGGCTTCAAACTCCCATAACTCGCGAACGGATTGACCTAACCAAAAAATTCCTATTGCATCTGAAAGTAGAAACTCGCCCGATTACAACGGTATGTGTATGTTTTCCCTAGGCCATTCTGGTTAAGCGTTTGGAGCAGCAGAAGTGCGAAAAATTTGTTGTCTTCTCAACCATTTCTTGTCTTCAAACTCCCATATCTCGCGAACGGATTGACCTAACCCAAAAATTCCTATTGCATCCGAAAGTAGAAACTCGACCGATTACAACGGTATGTGTATTTTTTCCCTAGGCCATTCTGGCTAAGCGTTTGGAGCAGCAGAATTGTGAAAAATTTTTTGCCTTCTCTACCATTTCTTGGCTTCAAACTCCCATATCTCGCGAACGGATTGACCTAACCGAAAAATTCCTATTGCATCTGAAAGTAGAAACTCACCCGATTACAACGGTATTTGTATTTTTTCCCTAGGCCATTCTGGTTAAGCGTTTGGAGCAGCAGAAGTGCGAAAAATTTGTTGTCTTCTCAACCATTTCTTAGCTTCAAACTCCTATATCTCGCGAACGGATTGACCAAACCCAGATGTTCCTGCTGCGTCTGAAAGTAGAAACTCGCCCGATTACAACGGTATGTGTATTTTTTCCCTGGGCCATTCTGGTTAAGCGTTCGGAGCAGCAGAAATGCGAAAAATTTTTTGCCTTCTCAACCATTTCTTGTCTTCAAACTCCCATATCTCGCGAACGGATTGACCTAACCCAAAAATTCCTATTGCATCTGAAAGTAGAAACTCGCCCGATTACAACGGTATTTGTATTTTTTCCCTAGGCCATTCTGGTTAAGCGTTTGGAGCAGCAGAAGTGCGAAAAATTTGTTGTCTTGTCAACCATTTCTTAGCTTCAGAATCCTATATCTCGCGAACGGATTGACCAAACCCAGATTTTCCTGCTGCGTCTGAAAGTAGAAACTCGCCCGATTACAACGGTATTTGTATTTTTTCCCTAGGCCATTCTGGTTAAGCGTTTGGAGCAGCAGAATTGCGAAAAATTTTTTGCCTTCTCAACCATTTCTTGTCTTCAAACTCCCATATCTCGCGAACGGATTGACCTAACCCAAAAATTCCTGTTGCGTCTGAAAGTAGAAACTCGCACGATTACAACGCTATGTGTATTTTTTCCCTAGGCCATTCTGGTTAAGCGTTCGGAGCAGCAGAATTGCGAAAAATTTTTTGCCTTCTCAACCATTTCTTGTCTTCAAACTCCCATATCTCGCGAACGGATTGACCTAACCCAAAAATTCCTATTGCATCTGAAAGTAGAAACTCGACCGATTACAACGGTATGTGTATTTTTCCCTAGGCCATTCTGGTTAAGCGTTTGGAGCAGCAGAATTGAGAAAAATTTTTTGCCTTCTCAACCATTTCTTGGCTTCAAACTCCCATAACTCGCGAACGGATTGACCTAACCAAAAAATTCCTATTGCATCTGAAAGTAGAAACTCGCCCGATTACAACGGTATGTGTATTTTTTCCCTAGGCCATTCTGGTTAAGCGTTTGGAGCAGCAGAATTGTGAAAAATTTTTTGCCTTCTCTACCATTTCTTGGCTTCAAAGTCCCATATCTCGCGAACGGATTGACCTAACCCAAAAATTCCTATTGCATCTGAAAGTAGAAACTCGCACGATTACAACGCTATGTGTATTTTTTCCCTAGGCCATTCTGGTTAAGCGTTCGGAGCAGCAGAATTGCGAAAAATTTTTTGCCTTCTCAACCATTTCTTGTCTTCAAACTCCCATATCTCGCGAACGGATTGACCTAACCCAAAAATTCCTATTGCATCCGAAAGTAGAAACTCGACCGATTACAACGGTATGTGTATGTTTTCCCTAGGCCATTCTGGTTAAGCGTTTGGAGCAGCAGAAGTGCGAAAAATTTGTTGTCTTCTCAACCATTTCTTGTCTTCAAACTCCCATATCTCGCGAACGGATTGACCTAACCCAAAAATTCCTATTGCATCCGAAAGTAGAAACTCGACCGATTACAACGGTATGTGTATTTTTTCCCTAGGCCATTCTGGCTAAGCGTTTGGAGCAGCAGAATTGAGAAAAATTTTTTGCCTTCTCAACCATTTCTTGGCTTCAAACTCCCATAACTCGCGAACGGATTGACCTAACCAAAAAATTCCTATTGCATCTGAAAGTAGAAACTCGCCCGATTACAACGGTATGTGTATGTTTTCCCTAGGCCATTCTGGTTAAGCGTTTGGAGCAGCAGAAGTGCGAAAAATTTGTTGTCTTCTCAACCATTTCTTGTCTTCAAACTCCCATATCTCGCGAACGGATTGACCTAACCCAAAAATTCCTATTGCATCCGAAAGTAGAAACTCGACCGATTACAACGGTATGTGTATTTTTTCCCTAGGCCATTCTGGCTAAGCGTTTGGAGCAGCAGAATTGTGAAAAATTTTTTGCCTTCTCTACCATTTCTTGGCTTCAAACTCCCATATCTCGCGAACGGATTGACCTAACCCAAAAATTCCTATTGCATCTGAAAGTAGAAACTCACCCGATTACAACGGTATTTGTATTTTTTCCCTAGGCCATTCTGGTTAAGCGTTTGGAGCAGCAGAAGTGCGAAAAATTTGTTGTCTTCTCAACCATTTCTTAGCTTCAAACTCCTATATCTCGCGAACGGATTGACCAAACCCAGATGTTCCTGCTGTGTCTGAAAGTAGAAACTCGCCCGATTACAACGGTATGTGTATTTTTTCCCTAGGCCATTCTGGTTAAGCGTTTGGAGCAGCAGAATTGCGAAAAATTTTTTGCTTTCTCAACCATTTCTTGGCTTCAAACTCCCATATCTCGCGAACGGATTGACCTAACCCAAAAATTCCTGTTGCGTCTGAAAGTAGAAACTCGCACGATTACAACGCTATGTGTATTTTTTCCCTAGGCGATTCTGGTTAAGCGTTCGGAGCAGCAGAATTGCGAAAAATTTTTTGCCTTCTCAACCATTTCTTGTCTTCAAACTCCCATATCTCGCGAACGGAATGACCTAACCCAAAAATTCCTATTGCATCTGAAAGTAGAAACTCGCCCGATTACAACGGTATGTGTATTTTTCCCTAGGCCATTCTGGTTAAGCGTTTGGAGCAGCAGAATTGAGAAAAATTTTTTGCCTTCTCAACCATTTCTTGGCTTCAAACTCCCATAACTCGCGAACGGATTGACCTAACCCAAAAATTCCTATTGCATCTGAAAGTAGAAACTCGCCCGATTACAACGGTATGTGTATTTTTTCCCTAGGCCATTCTGGTTAAGCGTTTGGAGCAGCAGAATTGTGAAAAATTTTTTGCCTTCTCTACCATTTCTTGGCTTCAAAGTCCCATATCTCGCGAACGGATTGTCCTAACCCAAAAATTCCTATTGCATCTGAAAGTAGAAACTCGCCCGATCACAACGGTATGTGTATTTTTTCCCTAGGCCATTCTGGTTAAGCGTTTGGAGCAGCAGAATTGCGAAAAATTTCTTGCCTTCTCAACCATTTCTTGGCTTCAAACTCCCATATCTAGCGAACGGATTGACCTAACCCAAAAATTCCTATTGTACCTGAAAGTAGAAACTCGCCCGATTACAACGGTATTTGTATTTTTTCCCTAGGCCATTCTGGTTAAGCGTTTGGAGCAGCAGAAGTGCGAAAAATTTGTTGTCTTGTCAACCATTTCTTAGCTTCAGACTCCTATTTCTCGCGAACGGATTGACCAAACCCAGATATTCCTGCTGCGTTTGAAAGTAGAAACTCGCCCGATTACAACGGTATGTGTATTTTTTCCCTAGGCCACTCTGGTTATGCGTTCGGAGCAGCAGAATTGCGAAAAATTTTTTGCCTTCTCAACCATTTCTTGTCTTCAAACTCCCATATCTCGCGAACGGATTGACCTAACCCAAAAATTCCTGTTGCGTCTGAAAGTAGAAACTCGCACGATTACAACGCTATGTGTATTTTTTCCCTAGGCCATTCTGGTTAAGCGTTCGGAGCAGCAGAATTGCGAAAAATTTTTTGCCTTCTCAACCATTTCTTGTCTTCAAACTCCCATATCTCGCGAACGGAATGACCTAACCCAAAAATTCCTATTGCATCTGAAAGTAGAAACTCGCCCGATTACAACGGTATGTGTATTTTTCCCTAGGCCATTCTGGTTAAGCGTTTGGAGCAGCAGAATTGAGAAAAATTTTTTGCCTTCTCAACCATTTCTTGGCTTCAAACTCCCATAACTCGCGAACGGATTGACCTAACCCAAAAATTCCTATTGCATCTGAAAGTAGAAACTCGCCCGATTACAACGGAATGTGTATTTTTTCCCTAGGCCATTCTGGTTAAGCGTTTGGAGCAGCAGAATTGTGAAAATTTTTTTGCCTTCTCTACCATTTCTTGGCTTCAAAGTCCCATATCTCGCGAACGGATTGTCCTAACCCAAAAATTCCTATTGCATCTGAAAGTAGAAACTCGCCCGATCACAACGGTATGTGTATTTTTTCCCTAGGCCATTCTGGTTAAGCGTTTGGAGCAGCAGAATTGCGAAAAATTTCTTGCCTTCTCAACCATTTCTTGGCTTCAAACTCCCATATCTAGCGAACGGATTGACCTAACCCAAAAATTCCTATTGTACCTGAAAGTAGAAACTCGCCCGATTACAACGGTATTTGTATTTTTTCCCTAGGCCATTCTGGTTAAGCGTTTGGAGCAGCAGAAGTGCGAAAAATTTGTTGTCTTGTCAACCATTTCTTAGCTTCAGACTCCTATATCTCGCGAACGGATTGACCAAACCCAGATATTCCTGCTGCGTTTGAAAGTAGAAACTCGCCCGATTACAACGGTATGTGTATTTTTTCCCTAGGCCACTCTGGTTAAGCGTTCGGAGCAGCAGAATTGTGCAAAATTTTTTGCCTTCTCTACCATTTCTTGGCTTCAAACTACCATATCTCGCGAACGAATTGACCTAACCCAAAAATTCCTATTGCATCTGAAAGTAGAAACTCGCCCGATTACAACGGTATGTGTATGTTTTCCCTAGGCCATTCTGGTTAAGCGTTTGGAGCAGCAGAAGTGCGAAAAATTTGTTGTCTTCTCAACCATTTCTTAGCTTCAAACTCCCATATCTCGCGAACGGATTGACGTAACCCAAAAATTCCTGTTGCATCTGAAAGTAGAAACTCGCCCGATTACAACGGTATGTGTATTTTTTCCCTAGGCCATTCTGGTTAAGCGTTTGGAACAGCAGAATTGCGAAAAATTTTTTGCCTTCTCAACCATTTCTTGTCTTCAAACTCCCATATCTCGCGAACGGATTGACCTAACCCAAATATTCCTATTGCAACCGAAAGTAGAAACTCGACCGAATACAACGGTATGTGTATTTTTTCCCTAGGCCATTCTGGTTAAGCGTTTGGAGCAGCAGAATTGTGAAAAATGTTTTGCCTTCTCTACCATTTCTTGGCTTCAAAGTCCCATATCTCGCGAACGGATTGTCCTAACCCAAAAATTCCTATTGCATCTGAAAGTAGAAACTCGCCCGATCACAACGGTATGTATTATTTTTTCCCTAGGCCATTCTGGTTAAGCGTTTGGAGCAGCAGAATTGCGAAAAATTTCTTGCCTTCTCAACCATTTCTTGGCTTCAAACTCCCATATCTAGCGAACGGATTGACCTAACCCAAAAATTGCTATTGTACCTGAAAGTAGAAACTCGCCCGATTACAACGGTATTTGTATTTTTTCCCTAGGCCATTCTGGTTAAGCGTTTGGAGCAGCAGAAGTGCGAAAAATTTGTTGTCTTGTCAACCATTTCTTAGCTTCAGACTCCTATATCTCGCGAACGGATTGACCAAACCCAGATATTCCTGCTGCGTTTGAAAGTAGAAACTCGCCCGATTACAACGGTATGTGTATTTTTTCCCTAGGCCACTCTGGTTAAGCGTTCGGAGCAGCAGAATTGCGAAAAATTTTTTGCCTTCTCAACCATTTCTTGTCTTCAAACTCCCATATCTCGCGAACGGATCGACCTAACCAAAAAATTCCTATTGCATCTGAAAGTAGAAACTCGCCCGATTACAACGGTATGTGTATTTTTTCCCTAGGCCATTCTGGTTAAGCGTTTGGAGCAGCAGAATTGTGAAAAATTTTTTGCCTTCTCTACCATTTCTTGGCTTCAAACTACCATATCTCGCGAACGAATTGACCTAACCCAAAAATTCCTATTGCATCTGAAAGTAGAAACTCGCCCGATTACAACGGTATGTGTATGTTTTCCCTAGGCCATTCTGGTTAAGCGTTTGGAGCAGCAGAAGTGCGAAAAATTTGTTGTCTTCTCAACCATTTCTTAGCTTCAAACTCCCATATCTCGCGAACGGATTGACGTAACCCAAAAATTCCTGTTGCATCTGAAAGTAGAAAACTCGCCCGATTACAACGGTATGTGTATTTTTTCCCTAGCCCATTCTGGTTAAGCGTTTGGAACAGCAGAATTGCGAAAATTTTTTGCCTTCTCAACCATTTCTTGTCTTCAAACTCCCATATCTCGCGAACGGATTGACCTAACCCAAATATTCCTATTGCAACCGAAAGTAGAAACTCGACCGAATACAACGGTATGTGTATTTTTTCCCTAGGCCATTCTGGTTAAGCGTTTGGAGCAGCAGAATTGTGAAAAATTTTTTGCCTTCTCTACCATTTCTTGGCTTCAAACTCCCATATCTCGCGAACGGATTGACCTAACCCAAAAATTCCTATTGCATCTGAAAGTAGAAACTCGCCCGATTACAACGGTATGTGTATGTTTTCCCTAGGCCATTCTGGTTAAGCGTTTGGAGCAGCAGAAGTGCGAAAAATTTGTTGTCTTCTCAACCATTTCTTGTCTTCAAACTCCATATCTCGCGAACGGATTGACCTAACCCAAAAATTCCTATTGCATCCGAAAGTAGAAACTCGACCGATTACAACGGTATGTGTATTTTTTCCCTAGGCCATTCTGGTTAAGCGTTTGGAGCAGCAGAATTGTGAAAAATTTTTTGCCTTCTCTACCATTTCTTGGCTTCAAACTCCCATATCTCGCGAACGGATTGACCTAACCCAAAAATTCCTATTGCATCTGAAAGTAGAAACTCACCCGATTACAACGGTATTTGTATTTTTTCCCTAGGCCATTCTGGTTAAGCGTTTGGAGCAGCAGAAGTGCGAAAAATTTGTTGTCTTCTCAACCATTTCTTAGCTTCAAACTCCTATATCTCGCGAACGGATTGACCAAACCCAGATGTTCCTGCTGCGTCTGAAAGTAGAAACTCGCCCGATTACAACGGTATGTGTATTTTTTCCCTGGGCCATTCTGGTTAAGCGTTCGGAGCAGCAGAAATGCGAAAAATTTTTTGCCTTCTCAACCATTTCTTGTCTTCAAACTCCCATATCTCGCGAACGGATTGACCTAACCCAAAAATTCCTATTGCATCTGAAAGTAGAAACTCGCCCGATTACAACGGTATTTGTATTTTTTCCCTAGGCCATTCTGGTTAAGCGTTTGGAGCAGCAGAAGTGCGAAAAATTTGTTGTCTTGTCAACCATTTCTTAGCTTCAGAATCCTATATCTCGCGAACGGATTGACCAAACCCAGATTTTCCTGCTGCGTCTGAAAGTAGAAACTCGCCCGATTACAACGGTATGTGTATTTTTTCCCTAGGCCATTCTGGTTAAGCGTTCGGAGCAGCAGAATTGCGAAAAATTTTTTGCCTTCTCAACCATTTCTTGTCTTCAAACTCCCATATCTCGCGAACGGATTGACCTAACCAAAAAATTCCTATTGCATCTGAAAGTAGAAACTCGCCCGATTACAACGGTATGTGTATTTTTTCCCTAGGCCATTCTGGTTAAGCGTTTGGAGCAGCAGAATTGTGAAAAATTTTTTGCCTTCTCTACCATTTCTTGGCTTCAAACTACCATATGTCGCGAACGAATTGACCTAACCCAAAAATTCCTATTGCATCTGAAAGTAGACAACGGTATGTGTATGTTTTCCCTAGGCCATTCTGGTTAAGCGTTTGGAGCAGCAGAAGTGCGAAAAATTTGTTGTCTTCTCAACCATTTCTTAGCTTCAAACTCCCATATCTCGCGAACGGATTGACGTAACCAAAAATTCTGTTGCATCTGAAAGTAGAAACTCGCCCGATTACAACGCTATGTGTATTTTTTCCCTAGGCCATTCTGGTTAAGCGTTTGGAACAGCAGAATTGCGAAAAATTTTTGCCTTCTCAACCATTTCTTGTCTTCAAACTCCCATATCTCGCGAACGGATTGACCTAACCAAAAATTCCTATTGCATCCGAAAGTAGAAACTCGACCGATTACAACGGTATGTGTATTTTTTCCCTAGGCCATTCTGGCTAAGCGTTTGGAGCAGCAGAATTGTGAAAAATTTTTGCCTTCTTTACCATTTCTTGGCTTCAAACTCCCATATCTCGCGAACGGATTGACCTAACCCAAAATTCCTATTGCATCTGAAAGTAGAAACTCGCCCGATTACAACGGTATGTGCATTTTTTCCCTAGGCCATTCTGGTTAAGCGTTTGGAGCAGCAGAATTGCGAAAAATTTTTTGCTTTCTCAACCATTTCTTGCTTCAAACTCCATATCTCGCGAACGGATTGACCTAAGCCAAAAATTCCTGTTGCGTCTGAAAGTAGAAACTCGCACGATTACAACGCTATGTGTATTTTTTCCTAGGCGATTCTGGTTAAGCGTTCGGAGCAGCAGAATTGCGAAAAATTTTTTGCCTTCTCAACCATTTCTTGTCTTCAAACTCCCATATCTCGCGAACGGAATGACCTAACCCAAAATTCCTATTGCATCTGAAAGTAGAAACTCGCCCGATTACAACGGTATGTGTATTTTCCCTAGGCCATTCTGGTTAAGCGTTTGAGCAGCAGAATTGAGAAAAATTTTTGCCTTCTCAACCATTTCTTGGCTTCAAACTCCATAACTCGCGAACGGATTGACCTAACCCAAAAATTCCTATTGCATCTGAAAGTAGAAACTCGCCCGATTACAACGGTATGTGTATTTTTTCCCTAGGCCATTCTGGTTAAGCGTTTGAGCAGCAGAATTGTGAAAAATTTTTTGCCTTCTCTACCATTTCTTGGCTTCAAAGTCCCATATCTCGCGAACGGAGTCCCATATCTCGCGAACGGATTGTCCTAACCCAAAAATTCCTATTGCATCTGAAAGTAGAAACTCGCCCGATCACAACGGTATGTGTATTTTTTCCCTAGGCCATTCTGGTTAAGCGTTTGGAGCAGCAGAATTGCGAAAAATTTCTTGCCTTCTCAACCATTTCTTGGCTTCAAACTCCCATATCTAGCGAACGGATTGACCTAACCCAAAAATTCCTATTGTACCTGAAAGTAGAAACTCGCCCGATTACAACGGTATTTGTATTTTTTCCCTAGGCCATTCTGGTTAAGCGTTTGGAGCAGCAGAAGTGCGAAAAATTTGTTGTCTTGTCAACCATTTCCCTTAGCTTCAGACTCCTATATCTCGCGAACGGATTGACCAAACCCAGATATTCCTGCTGCGTTTGAAAGTAGAAACTCGCCCGATTACAACGGTATGTGTATTTTTTCCCTAGCCACTCTGGTTAAGCGTTCGGAGCAGCAGAATTGCGAAAAAATTTTTTGCCTTCTCAACCATTTCTTGTCTTCAAACTCCCATATCTCGCAAACGGATTGACCTAACCCAAAAATTCCTGTTGCGTCTGAAAGTAGAAACTCGCACGATTACAACGCAAGTGTATTTTTTCCCTAGGCCTTTCTGGTTAAGCGTTCTGAGCAGCAGAATTGCGAAAAATTTTTTGCCTTCTCAACCATTCTGTCTTCAAACTCCCATATCTCGCGAACGGAATGACCTAACCCAAAAATTCCTATTGCATCTGAAAGTAGAAACTCGCCCGATTACAACGGTATGTGTATTTTTCCCTAGGCATTCTGGTTAAGCGTTTGGAGCAGCAGAATTGAGAAAAATTTTTTGCCTTCTCAACCATTTCTTGGCTTCAAACTCCCATAACTCGCGAACGGATTGACCTAACCCAAAAATTCCTATTGCATCTGAAAGTAGAAACTCGCCCGATTACAACGGTATGTGTATTTTTTCCTAGGCCATTCTGGTTAAGCGTTTGGAGCAGCAGAATTGTGAAAAATTTTTTGCCTTCTCTACATTTCTTGGCTTCAAAGTCCCATATCTCGCGAACGGTTTGTCCTAACCCAAAAATTCCTATTGCATCTGAAAGTAGAAACTCGCCCGATCACAACGGTATGTGTATTTTTTCCCTAGGCCATTCTGGTTAAGCGTTTGGAGCAGCAGAATTGCGAAAAATTTCTTGCCTTCTCAACCATTTCTTGGCTTCAAACTCCCATATCTAGCGAACGGATTGACCTAACCCAAAAATTCCTATTGTACCTGAAAGTAGAAACTCGCCCGATTACAACGGTATTTGAATTTTTTCCCTAGGCCATTCTGGTTAAGCGTTTGGAGCAGCAGAAGTGCGAAAAATTTGTTGTCTTGTCAACCATTTCTTAGCTTCAGACTCCTATATCTCGCGAACGGATTGACCAAACCCAGATATTCCTGCTGCGTTTGAAAGTAGAAACTCGCCCGATTACAACGGTATGTGTATTTTTTCCCTAGGCCACTCTGGTTAAGCGTTCGGAGCAGCAGAATTGCGAAAAATTTTTTGCCTTCTCAACCATTTCTTGTCTTCAAACTCCCATATCTCGCGAACGGATCGACCTAACCAAAAAATTCCTATTGCATCTGAAAGTAGAAACTCGCCCGATTACAACGGTATGTGTATTTTTTCCCTAGGCCATTCTGGTTAAGCGTTTGGAGCAGCAGAATTGTGAAAAATTTTTTGCCTTCTCTACCATTTCTTGGCTTCAAACTACCATATCTCGCGAACGAATTGACCTAACCCAAAAATTCCTATTGCATCTGAAAGTAGAAACTAGCCCGATTACAACGGTATGTGTATGTTTTCCCTAGGCCATTCTGGTTAAGCGTTTGGAGCAGCAGAAGTGCGAAAAATTTGTTGTCTTCTCAACCATTTCTTAGCTTCAAACTCCCATATCTCGCGAACGGATTGACGTAACCCAAAAATTCCTGTTGCATCTGAAAGTAGAAACTCGCCCGATTACAACGGTATGTGTATTTTTTCCCTAGGCCATTCTGGTTAAGCGTTTGGAACAGCAGAATTGCGAAAAATTTTTTGCCTTCTCAACCATTTCTTGTCTTCAAACTCCCATATCTCGCGAACGGATTGACCTAACCCAAATATTCCTATTGCAACCGAAAGTAGAAACTCGACCGAATACAACGGTATGTGTATTTTTTCCCTAGGCCATTCTGGTTAAGCGTTTGGAGCAGCAGAATTGTGAAAAATTTTTTGCCTTCTCTACCATTTCTTGGCTTCAAACTCCCATATCTCGCGAACGGATTGACCTAACCCAAAAATTCCTATTGCATCTGAAAGTAGAAACTCGCCCGATTACAACGGTATGTGTATTTTTTCCCTAGGCCATTCTGGTTAAGCGTTTGGAGCAGCAGAATTGCGAAAAATTTTTTGCTTTCTCATCCATTTCTTGGCTTCAAACTCCCATATCTCGCGAACGGATTGACCTAACCCAAAAATTCCTGTTGCGTCTGAAAGTAGAAACTCGCACGATTACAACGCTATGTGTATTTTTTCCCTAGGCCATTCTGGTTAAGCGTTCGGAGCAGCAGAATTGCGAAAAATGTTTTGCTTTCTCAACCATTTCTTGTCTTCAAACTCCCATATCTCGCGAACGGATTGACCTAACCCAAAAATTCCTATTGCATCTGAAAGTAGAAACTCGCCCGATTACAACGGTATGTGTATTTTTTCCCTAGGCCATTCTGGTTAAGCGTTTGGAGCAGCAGAATTGCGAAAAATTTTTTGCCTTCTCAACCATTTCTTGGCTTCAAACTCACATAACTCGCGAACGGATTGACCTAACCCAAAAATTCCTGTTGCGTCTGAAAGTATAAACTCGCCCGGTTACAACGGCATGTGTATTTTTTCCCTAGGCCATTCTGGTTAAGCGTTTGGAGCAGCAGAAGTGCGAGAAATTTGTTGCCTTCTCAACCATTTCTTGGCTTCAAACTCCCATATCTCGCGAACGGATTGACATAAACCAAAAATTCCTGTTGCGTCTGAAAGTAGAAACTCGCCCGATTACAACGGTATGTGTATTTTTTCCCTAGGCCATTCTGGTTAAGCGTTTGGAGCAGCAGAATTGCGAAAAATTTTTTGCCTTCTCAACCATTTCTTGTCTTCAAACACCCATATCTCGCGAACGGATTGACCTAACCCAAAAATTCCTATTGCATCTGAAAGTAGAAACTCGCCCGATTACAACGGTATATGTATTTTTTCCCTAGGCCACTCTGGTTAAGCGTTTGTAGCAGCAGAATTGTGAAAAATTTTTTGCCTTCTCTACCATTTCTTGGCTTCAAACTCCCATATCTCGCGAACGGATTGACCTAACCCAAAAATTCCTATTGCATCTGAAAGTAGAAACTCGCCCGATTACAACGGTATGTGTATTTTTTCCCTAGGCCATTCTGGTTAAGCGTTTGGAGCAGCAGAATTGTGAAAAATTTTTTGCCTTCTCTACCATTTCTTGGCTTCAAACTACCATATCTCGCGAACGAATTGACCTAACCCAAAAATTCCTATTGCATCTGAAAGTAGAAACTCGCCCGATTACAACGGTATGTGTATGTTTTCCCTAGGCCATTCTGGTTAAGCGTTTGGAGCAGCAGAAGAGCGAAAAATTTGTTGTCTTCTCAACCATTTCTTAGTTTCAAACTCCCATATCTCGCGAACGGATAGACGTAACCCAAAAATTCCTGTTGTATCTGAAAGTAGAAACTCGCCCGATTACAACGGTATGTGTATTTTTTCCCTAGGCCATTCTGGTTAAGCGTTTGGAACAGCAGAATTGCGAAAAATTTTTTGCCTTCTCAACCATTTCTTGTCTTCAAACTCCCATATCTCGCGAACGGATTGACATAAACCAAAAATTCCTGTTGCGTCTGAAAGTAGAAACTCGCCCGATTACAACGGTATGTGTATTTTTTCCCTAGGCCACTCTGGTTAAGCGTTTGTAGCAGCAGAATTGTGAAAAATTTTTTGCCTTCTCTACCATTTCTTGGCTTCAAACTCCCATATCTCGCGAACGGATTGACCTAACCCAAAAATTCCTATTGCATCTGAAAGTAGAAACTCGCCCGATTACAACGGTATGTGTATTTTTTCCCTAGGCCATTCTGGTTAAGCGTTTGGAGCAGCAGAATTGTGAAAAATTTTTTGCCTTCTCTACCATTTCTTGGCTTCAAACTACCATATCTCGCGAACGAATTGACCTAACCCAAAAATTCCTATTGCATCTGAAAGTAGAAACTCGCCCGATTACAACGGTATGTGTATGTTTTCCCTAGGCCATTCTGGTTAAGCGTTTGGAGCAGCAGAAGAGCGAAAAATTTGTTGTCTTCTCAACCATTTCTTAGTTTCAAACTCCCATATCTCGCGAACGGATAGACGTAACCCAAAAATTCCTGTTGTATCTGAAAGTAGAAACTCGCCCGATTACAACGGTATGTGTATTTTTTCCCTAGGCCATTCTGGTTAAGCGTTTGGAACAGCAGAATTGCGAAAAATTTTTTGCCTTCTCAACCATTTCTTGTCTTCAAACTCCCATATCTCGCGAACGGATTGACCTAACCCAAAAATTCCTATTGCATCCGAAAGTAGAAACTCGACCGATTACAACGGTATGTGTATTTTTTCCCTAGGCCATTCTGGTTAAGCGTTTGGAGCAGCAGAATTGTGAAAAATTTTTTGCCTTCTCAACCATTTCTTGTCTTCAAACACCCATATCTCGCGAACGGATTGACCTAACCCAAAAATTCCTATTGCATCTTAAAGTAGAAACTCGCCCGATTACAACGGTATGTGTATTTTTTCCCTAGGCTATTCTGGTTAAGCGTTTGGAGCAGCAGAAGTGCGAAAAATTTGTTGTCTTCTCAACCATTTCTTAGCTTCAAACTCCCAAATCTCGCGAACGGATTGACGTCACCCAAAAACTCCAGTTGCATCTGAAAGTAGAAACTCGCCCGATTACAACGGTATGTGTATTTTTTCCCTAGGCCATTCTGGTTAAGCGTTTGGAGCAGCAGAATTGCGAAAAATTTTTTGCCGTCTCAACCATTTCTTGGCTTCAAACTCCCATATCTCGCGAACGGATTGACCTAACCCAAAAATTCCTATTGCATCTGAAAGTAGAAACTCGCCCGATTACAACGGTATGTGTATTTTTTCCCTAGGCCATTCTGGTTAAGCGTTTGTAGCAGCAGAATTGTGAAAAATTTTTTGCCTTCTCTACCATTTCTTGGCTTCAAACTCCCATATCTCGCGAACGGATTGACCTAACCCAAAAATTCCTATTGCATCTGAAAGTAGAAACTCGCCCGATTACAACGGTATGTGAATTTTGTCCCTAGGCCATTCTGGTTAAGCGTTTGGAGCAGCAGAATTGCGAAAAATTTTTTGCCTTCTCTACCATTTCTTGGCTTCAAACTCCCATATCTCGCGAACGGATTGACCTAACCCAAAAATTCCTATTGCATCTGAAAGTAGAAACTCGCCCGATTACAACGGTATTTGTATTTTTTCCTTAGGCCATTCTGGTTAAGCGTTTGGAGCAGCAGAAGTGCGAAAAATTTGTTGTCTTCTCAACCATTTCTTAGCTTCAAACTCCTATATCTCGCGAACGGATTGACCAAACCCAGATGTTCCTGCTGCGTCTGAAAGTAGAAACTCGCCCGATTACAACGGTATGTGTATTTTTTCCCTGGGCCGTTCTGGTTAAGCCTTCGGAGCAGCAGAATTGCGAAAAATTTTTTGCCTTCTCAACCATTTCTTGTCTTCAAACTCCCATATCTCGCGAACGGATTGACCTAACCCAAAAATTCCTATTGCATCTGAAAGTAGAAACTCGCCCGATTACAACGGTATGTGTATTTTTTCCCTAGGCCATTCTGGTTAAGCGTTTGAAGCAGCAGAATTGCGAAAAATTTTTTGCCTTCTCAACCATTTCTTGGCTTCAAACTCCCATATCTCGCGAACGGATCGACCTAACCCAAAAATTCCTATTGCATCTGAAAGTAGAAACTCGCCCGATTACAACGGTATGTGTATTTTTTCCCTAGGCCACTCTGGTTAAGCGTTTGGAGCAGCAGAATTGTGAAAAATTTTTTGCCTTCTCTACCATTTCTTGGCTTCAAACTCCCATATCTCGCGAACGGATTGACCTAACCAAAAAATTCCTATTGCATCTGAAAGTAGAAACTCGCCCGATTACAACGGTATTTGTATTTTTTCCTTAGGCCATTCTGGTTAAGCGTTTGGAGCAGCAGAAGTGGGAAAAATTTGTTGTCTTCTCAACCATTTCTTAGCTTCAAACTCCCATATCTCGCGAACGGATTGACCTAACCCAAAAATTCCTATTGCATCTGAAAGTAGAAACTCGCCCGATTACAACGGTATGTGTATTTTTTCCCTAGGCCATTCTGGTTAAGCGTTTGAAGCAGCAGAATTGCGAAAAATTTTTTGCCTTCTCAACCATTTCTTGGCTTCAAACTCCCATATCTCGCGAACGGATCGACCTAACCCAAAAATTCCTATTGCATCTGAAAGTAGAAACTCGCCCGATTACAACGGTATGTGTATTTTTTCCCTAGGCCACTCTGGTTAAGCGTTTGGAGCAGCAGAATTGTGAAAAATTTTTTGCCTTCTCTACCATTTCTTGGCTTCAAACTCCCATATCTCGCGAACGGATTGACCTAACCAAAAAATTCCTATTGCATCTGAAAGTAGACACTCGCCCGATTACAACGGTATGTGTATTTTTTCCCTAGGCCATTCTGGTTAAGCGTTTGGAGCCGCAGCATTGCGAAAAATTTTTTGCCTTCTCAACCATTTCTTGGCTTCAAACTCCCATATCTCGCGAACGGATTGACCTAACCCAAAAATTCCTGTTGCGTCTGAAAGTAGAAACTCGCCCGGTTACAACGGTATGTGTATGTTTTCCCTAGGCCATTCTGGTTAAGCGTTTGGAGCAGCAGAATTGCGAAAAATTTTTTGCCTTCTCAACCATTTCTTGCCTTCAAACTCCCATATCTCGCGAACGGATTGACCTAACCCAAAAATTCCTATTGCATCTGAAAGTAGAAACTCGCCCGATTACAACGGTATGTGTATTTTTTCCCTAGGACATTCTGGTTAAGCGTTTGGAGCAGCAGAATTGTGAAAAATTTTTTGGCTTCTCTACCATTTCTTGGCTTCAAACTCCCATATCTCGCGAACGGATTGACCTAACCCAAAAATTCCTATTGCATCTGAAAGTAGAAACTCGCCCGATTACAACGGTATGTGTATTTTTTCCCTAGGCCATTCTGGTTAAGCGTTTGGAGCAGCAGAATTGCGAAAAATTTGTTGTCTTCTCAACCATTTCTTAGCTTCAAACTCCCAAATCTCGCGAACGGATTGACGTCACCCAAAAATTCCTGTTGCATCTGAAAGTAGAAACTCGCCCGATTACAACGGTATGTGTATTTTTTCCTTAGGCGATTCTGGTTAAGCGTTTGGAGCAGCAGAATTGCGAAAAATTTTTTGCCTTCTCAGCCATTTCTTGTCTTCAAACTCCCATATCTCGCGAACGGATTGACCTAACCCAAAAATTCCTGTTGCGTCTGAAAGTAGAAACTCGCCCGGTTACAACGGTATGTGTATTTTTTCCCTAGGCCATTCTGGTTAAGCCTTAGGAGCAGCAGAATTGTGAAAAATTTTTTGCCTTCTCTACCATTTCTTGGCTTCAAACTCCCATATCTCGCGAACGGATTGACCTAACCCAAAAATTCCTATTGCATCTGAAAGTAGAAACTCGCCCGATTACAACGGTATGTGTATTTTTTCCCTAGGCCATTCTGGTTAAGCGTTTGAAGCAGCAGAATTGCGAAAAATTTTTTGCCTTCTCAACCATTTCTTGGCTTCAAACTCCCATATCTCGCGAACGGATCGACCTAACCCAAAAATTCCTATTGCATCTGAAAGTAGAAACTCGCCCGATTACAACGGTATGTGTATTTTTTCCCTAGGCCACTCTGGTTAAGCGTTTGGAGCAGCAGAATTGTGAAAAATTTTTTGCCTTCTCTACCATTTCTTGGCTTCAAACTCCCATATCTCGCGAACGGATTGACCTAACCAAAAAATTCCTATTGCATCTGAAAGTAGAAACTCGCCCGATTACAACGGTATTTGTATTTTTTCCTTAGGCCATTCTGGTTAAGCGTTTGGAGCAGCAGAAGTGCGAAAAATTTGTTGTCTTCTCAACCATTTCTTAGCTTCAAACTCCTATATCTCGCGAACGGATTGACCTAACCCAAAAATTCCTATTGCATCTGAAAGTAGAAACTCGCCCGATTACAACGGTATTTGTATTTTTTCCTTAGGCCATTCTGGTTAAGCGTTTGGAGCAGCAGAAGTGCGAAAAATTTGTTGTCTTCTCAACCATTTCTTAGCTTCAAACTCCTATATCTCGCGAACGGATTGACCAAACCCAGATGTTCCTGCTGCGTCTGAAAGTAGAAACTCGCCCGATTACAACGGTATGTGTATTTTTTCCCTGGGCCGTTCTGGTTAAGCCTTCGGAGCAGCAGAATTGCGAAAAATTTTTTGCCTTCTCAACCATTTCTTGTCTTCAAACTCCCATATCTCGCGAACGGATTGACCTAACCCAAAAATTCCTATTGCATCTGAAAGTAGAAACTCGCCCGATTACAACGGTATGTGTATTTTTTCCCTAGGCCATTCTGGTTAAGCGTTTGAAGCAGCAGAATTGCGAAAAATTTTTTGCCTTCTCAACCATTTCTTGGCTTCAAACTCCCATATCTCGCGAACGGATCGACCTAACCCAAAAATTCCTATTGCATCTGAAAGTAGAAACTCGCCCGATTACAACGGTATGTGTATTTTTTCCCTAGGCCACTCTGGTTAAGCGTTTGGAGCAGCAGAATTGTGAAAAATTTTTTGCCTTCTCTACCATTTCTTGGCTTCAAACTCCCATATCTCGCGAACGGATTGACCTAACCAAAAAATTCCTATTGCATCTGAAAGTAGAAACTCGCCCGATTACAACGGTATTTGTATTTTTTCCTTAGGCCATTCTGGTTAAGCGTTTGGAGCAGCAGAAGTGCGAAAAATTTGTTGTCTTCTCAACCATTTCTTAGCTTCAAACTCCCATATCTCGCGAACGGATTGACCTAACCCAAAAATTCCTATTGCATCTGAAAGTAGAAACTCGCCCGATTACAACGGTATGTGTATTTTTTCCCTAGGCCATTCTGGTTAAGCGTTTGAAGCAGCAGAATTGCGAAAAATTTTTTGCCTTCTCAACCATTTCTTGGCTTCAAACTCCCATATCTCGCGAACGGATCGACCTAACCCAAAAATTCCTATTGCATCTGAAAGTAGAAACTCGCCCGATTACAACGGTATGTGTATTTTTTCCCTAGGCCACTCTGGTTAAGCGTTTGGAGCAGCAGAATTGTGAAAAATTTTTTGCCTTCTCTACCATTTCTTGGCTTCAAACTCCCATATCTCGCGAACGGATTGACCTAACCAAAAAATTCCTATTGCATCTGAAAGTAGACACTCGCCCGATTACAACGGTATGTGTATTTTTTCCCTAGGCCATTCTGGTTAAGCGTTTGGAGCCGCAGCATTGCGAAAAATTTTTTGCCTTCTCAACCATTTCTTGGCTTCAAACTCCCATATCTCGCGAACGGATTGACCTAACCCAAAAATTCCTGTTGCGTCTGAAAGTAGAAACTCGCCCGGTTACAACGGTATGTGTATGTTTTCCCTAGGCCATTCTGGTTAAGCGTTTGGAGCAGCAGAATTGCGAAAAATTTTTTGCCTTCTCAACCATTTCTTGCCTTCAAACTCCCATATCTCCCGAACGGATTGACCTAACCCAAAAATTCCTATTGCATCTGAAAGTAGAAACTCGCCCGATTACAACGGTATGTGTATTTTTTCCCTAGGCCACTCTGGTTAAGCGTTTGGAGCAGCAGAATTGTGAAAAATTTTTTGCCTTCTCTACCATTTCTTGGCTTCAAACTCCCATATCTCGCGAACGGATTGACCTAACCAAAAAATTCCTATTGCATCTGAAAGTAGAAACTCGCCCGATTACAACGGTATTTGTATTTTTTCCTTAGGCCATTCTGGTTAAGCGTTTGGAGCAGCAGAAGTGCGAAAAATTTGTTGTCTTCTCAACCATTTCTTAGCTTCAAACTCCCATATCTCGCGAACGGATTGACCTAACCCAAAAATTCCTATTGCATCTGAAAGTAGAAACTCGCCCGATTACAACGGTATGTGTATTTTTTCCCTAGGCCATTCTGGTTAAGCGTTTGAAGCAGCAGAATTGCGAAAAATTTTTTGCCTTCTCAACCATTTCTTGGCTTCAAACTCCCATATCTCGCGAACGGATCGACCTAACCCAAAAATTCCTATTGCATCTGAAAGTAGAAACTCGCCCGATTACAACGGTATGTGTATTTTTTCCCTAGGCCACTCTGGTTAAGCGTTTGGAGCAGCAGAATTGTGAAAAATTTTTTGCCTTCTCTACCATTTCTTGGCTTCAAACTCCCATATCTCGCGAACGGATTGACCTAACCAAAAAATTCCTATTGCATCTGAAAGTAGACACTCGCCCGATTACAACGGTATGTGTATTTTTTCCCTAGGCCATTCTGGTTAAGCGTTTGGAGCCGCAGCATTGCGAAAAATTTTTTGCCTTCTCAACCATTTCTTGGCTTCAAACTCCCATATCTCGCGAACGGATTGACCTAACCCAAAAATTCCTGTTGCGTCTGAAAGTAGAAACTCGCCCGGTTACAACGGTATGTGTATGTTTTCCCTAGGCCATTCTGGTTAAGCGTTTGGAGCAGCAGAATTGCGAAAAATTTTTTGCCTTCTCAACCATTTCTTGCCTTCAAACTCCCATATCTCCCGAACGGATTGACCTAACCCAAAAATTCCTATTGCATCTGAAAGTAGAAACTCGCCCGATTACAACGGTATGTGTATTTTTTCCCTAGGACATTCTGGTTAAGCGTTTGGAGCAGCAGAATTGTGAAAAATTTTTTGGCTTCTCTACCATTTCTTGGCTTCAAACTCCCATATCTCGCGAACGGATTGACCTAACCCAAAAATTCCTATTGCATCTGAAAGTAGAAACTCGCCCGATTACAACGGTATGTGTATTTTTTCCCTAGGCCATTCTGGTTAAGCGTTTGGAGCAGCAGAATTGCGAAAAATTTGTTGTCTTCTCAACCATTTCTTACCTTCAAACTCCCAAATCTCGCGAACGGATTGACGTCACCCAAAAATTCCTGTTGCATCTGAAAGTAGAAACTCGCCCGATTACAACGGTATGTGTATTTTTTCCTTAGGCGATTCTGGTTAAGCGTTTGGAGCAGCAGAATTGCGAAAAATTTTTTGCCTTCTCAGCCATTTCTTGTCTTCAAACTCCCATATCTCGCGAACGGATTGACCTAACCCAAAAATTCCTGTTGCGTCTGAAAGTAGAAACTCGCCCGGTTACAACGGTATGTGTATTTTTTCCCTAGGCCATTCTGGTTAAGCCTTAGGAGCAGCAGAATTGTGAAAAATTTTTTGCCTTCTCTACCATTTCTTGGCTTCAAACTCCCATATCTCGCGAACGGATTGACCTAACCCAAAAATTCCTATTGCATCTGAAAGTAGAAACTCGCCCGATTACAACGGTATGTGTATTTTTTCCCTAGGCCATTCTGGTTAAGCGTTTGAAGCAGCAGAATTGCGAAAAATTTTTTGCCTTCTCAACCATTTCTTGGCTTCAAACTCCCATATCTCGCGAACGGATCTACCTAACCCAAAAATTCCTATTGCATCTGAAAGTAGAAACTCGCCCGATTACAACGGTATGTGTATTTTTTCCCTAGGCCACTCTGGTTAAGCGTTTGGAGCAGCAGAATTGTGAAAAATTTTTTGCCTTCTCTACCATTTCTTGGCTTCAAACTCCCATATCTCGCGAACGGATTGACCTAACCAAAAAATTCCTATTGCATCTGAAAGTAGAAACTCGCCCGATTACAACGGTATTTGTATTTTTTCCTTAGGCCATTCTGGTTAAGCGTTTGGAGCAGCAGAAGTGCGAAAAATTTGTTGTCTTCTCAACCATTTCTTAGCTTCAAACTCCCATATCTCGCGAACGGATTGACCTAACCCAAAAATTCCTATTGCATCTGAAAGTAGAAACTCGCCCGATTACAACGGTATGTGTATTTTTTCCCTAGGCCATTCTGGTTAAGCGTTTGAAGCAGCAGAATTGCGAAAAATTTTTTGCCTTCTCAACCATTTCTTGGCTTCAAACTCCCATATCTCGCGAACGGATCGACCTAACCTAAAAATTCCTATTGCATCTGAAAGTAGAAACTCGCCCGATTACAACGGTATGTGTATTTTTTCCCTAGGCCACTCTGGTTAAGCGTTTGGAGCAGCAGAATTGTGAAAAATTTTTTGCCTTCACTACCATTTCTTGGCTTCAAACTCCCATATCTCGCGAACGGATTGACCTAACCAAAAAATTCCTATTGCATCTGAAAGTAGACACTCGCCCGATTACAACGGTATGTGTATTTTTTCCCTAGGCCATTCTGGTTAAGCGTTTGGAGCCGCAGCATTGCGAAAAATTTTTTGCCTTCTCAACCATTTCTTGGCTTCAAACTCCCATATCTCGCGAACGGATTGACCTAACCCAAAAATTCCTGTTGCGTCTGAAAGTAGAAACTCGCCCGGTTACAACGGTATGTGTATGTTTTCCCTAGGCCATTCTGGTTAAGCGTTTGGAGCAGCAGAATTGCGAAAAATTTTTTGCCTTCTCAACCATTTCTTGCCTTCAAACTCCCATATCTCGCGAACGGATTGACCTAACCCAAAAATTCCTATTGCATCTGAAAGTAGAAACTCGCCCGATTACAACGGTATGTGTATTTTTTCCCTAGGACATTCTGGTTAAGCGTTTGGAGCAGCAGAATTGTGAAAAATTTTTTGGCTTCTCTACCATTTCTTGGCTTCAAACTCCCATATCTCGCGAACGGATTGACCTAACCCAAAAATTCCTATTGCATCTGAAAGTAGAAACTCGCCCGATTACAACGGTATGTGTATTTTTTCCCTAGGCCATTCTGGTTAAGCGTTTGGAGCAGCAGAATTGCGAAAAATTTGTTGTCTTCTCAACCATTTCTTAGCTTCAAACTCCCAAATCTCGCGAACGGATTGACGTCACCCAAAAATTCCTGTTGCATCTGAAAGTAGAAACTCGCCCGATTACAACGGTATGTGTATTTTTTCCTTAGGCGATTCTGGTTAAGCGTTTGGAGCAGCAGAATTGCGAAAAATTTTTTGCCTTCTCAGCCATTTCTTGTCTTCAAACTCCCATATCTCGCGAACGGATTGACCTAACCCAAAAATTCCTGTTGCGTCTGAAAGTAGAAACTCGCCCGGTTACAACGGTATGTGTATTTTTTCCCTAGGCCATTCTGGTTAAGCCTTAGGAGCAGCAGAATTGTGAAAAATTTTTTGCCTTCTCTACCATTTCTTGGCTTCAAACTCCCATATCTCGCGAACGGATTGATCTAACCCAAAAATTCCTATTGCATCTGAAAGTAGAAACTCGCCCGATTACAACGGTATGTGAATTTTTTCCCTAGGCCATTCTGGTTAAGCGTTTGGAGCAGCAGAATTGCGAAAAATTTTTTGCCTTCTCTACCATTTCTTGGCTTCAAACTCCCATATCTCGCGAACGGATTGACCTAACCCAAAAATTCCTATTGCGTCTGAAAGTAGAAACTCGCCCGATTACAACGGTATGTGTATTTTTTCCTTAGGCCATTCTGGTTAAGCGTTTGGAGCAGCAGAATTGCGAAAAATTTTTTGCCTTCTCAACCATTTCTTGGCTTCAAACTCCCATATCTCGCGAACGGATTGACCTAACCCAAAAATTCCTGTTGCGTCTGAAAGTAGAAACTCGCCCGGTTACAACGGTATGTGTATTTTTTCCCTAGGCCATTCTGGTTAAGCGTTAGGAGCAGCAGAATTGTGAAAAATTTTTTGCCTTCTCTACCATTTCTTGGCTTCAAACTCCCATATCTCGCGAACGGATTGATCTAACCCAAAAATTCCTATTGCATCTGAAAGTAGAAACTCGCCCGATTACAACGGTATGTGAATTTTTTCGCTAGGCCATTCTGGTTAAGCGTTTGGAGCAGCAGAATTGCGAAAAATTTTTTGCCTTCTCTACCATTTCTTGGCTTCAAACTCCCATATCTCGCGAACGGATTCACCTAACCCAAAAATTCCTATGGCATCTGAAGGTAGAAACTCAACCGATTACAACTGTATGTGTATTTTTTCCCTAGGCCATTCTGGTTAAGCGTTTGGAGCAGCAGAATTGCGAAAAATTTTTTGCCTTCTCAACCATTTCTTGGCTTCAAGCTCCCATATCTCGCGAACGGATTGACCTAACCCAAAAATTCCTATGGCATCTGAAGGTAGAAACTCACCCGATTACAACGGTATGTGTATGTTTTCCCTAGGCCATTCTGGTTAAGCGTTTGGAGCAGCAGAAGTGCGAAAAATTTGTTGTCTTCTCAACCATTTCTTAGCTTCAAACTCCCATATCTCGCGAACGGATTGACGTAACCCAAAAATTCCTGTTGCATCTGAAAGTAGAAACTCGCCCGATTACAACGGTATGTGTATTTTTTCCCTAGGCCATTCTGGTTAAGCGTTTGGAACAGCAGAATTGCGAAAAATTTTTTGCCTTCTCAACCATTTCTTGTCTTCAAACTGCCATATCACGCGAACGGATTGACCTAACCCAAAAATTCCTGTTGCGTCTGAAAGTAGAAACTCGCCCGATTACAACGCTATGTGTATATTTTCCCTAGGCCATTCTGGTTAAGCGTTTGGAGCAGCAGAATTGCGAAAAATTTTTTGCCTTCTCTACCATTTCTTGGCTTCAAACTCCCATATCTCGCGAACGGATTGACCTAACCCAAAAATTCCTATAGCATCTGAAAGTAGAAACTCGCCCGGTTACAACGGTATGTGTATTTTTTCCCTAGGCCATTCTGGTTAAGCGTTTGGAGCAGCAGAATTGCGAAAAATTTTTTGCCTTCTCTACCATTTCTTGGCTTCAAACTCCCATATCTCGCGAACGGATTGACCTAACCCAAAAATTCCTGTTGCGTCTGAAAGTAGAAACTCGCCCGGTTACAACGGTATGTGTATTTTTTCCCTAGGCCATTCTGGTTAAGCGTTAGGAGCAGCAGAATTGTGAAAAATTTTTTGCCTTCTCTACCATTTCTTGGCTTCAAACTCCCATATCTCGCGAACGGATTGATCTAACCCAAAAATTCCTATTGCATCTGAAAGTAGAAACTCGCCCGATTACAACGGTATGTGAATTTTTTCCCTAGGACATTCTGGTTAAGCGTTTGGAGCAGCAGAATTGTGAAAAATTTTTTGGCTTCTCTACCATTTCTTGGCTTCAAACTCCCATATCTCGCGAACGGATTGACCTAACCCAAAAATTCCTATTGCATCTGAAAGTAGAAACTCGCCCGATTACAACGGTATGTGTATTTTTTCCCTAGGCCATTCTGGTTAAGCGTTTGGAGCAGCAGAATTGCGAAAAATTTGTTGTCTTCTCAACCATTTCTTACCTTCAAACTCCCAAATCTCGCGAACGGATTGACGTCACCCAAAAATTCCTGTTGCATCTGAAAGTAGAAACTCGCCCGATTACAACGGTATGTGTATTTTTTCCTTAGGCGATTCTGGTTAAGCGTTTGGAGCAGCAGAATTGCGAAAAATTTTTTGCCTTCTCAGCCATTTCTTGTCTTCAAACTCCCATATCTCGCGAACGGATTGACCTAACCCAAAAATTCCTGTTGCGTCTGAAAGTAGAAACTCGCCCGGTTACAACGGTATGTGTATTTTTTCCCTAGGCCATTCTGGTTAAGCCTTAGGAGCAGCAGAATTGTGAAAAATTTTTTGCCTTCTCTACCATTTCTTGGCTTCAAACTCCCATATCTCGCGAACGGATTGACCTAACCCAAAAATTCCTATTGCATCTGAAAGTAGAAACTCGCCCGATTACAACGGTATGTGTATTTTTTCCCTAGGCCATTCTGGTTAAGCGTTTGAAGCAGCAGAATTGCGAAAAATTTTTTGCCTTCTCAACCATTTCTTGGCTTCAAACTCCCATATCTCGCGAACGGATCTACCTAACCCAAAAATTCCTATTGCATCTGAAAGTAGAAACTCGCCCGATTACAACGGTATGTGTATTTTTTCCCTAGGCCACTCTGGTTAAGCGTTTGGAGCAGCAGAATTGTGAAAAATTTTTTGCCTTCTCTACCATTTCTTGGCTTCAAACTCCCATATCTCGCGAACGGATTGACCTAACCAAAAAATTCCTATTGCATCTGAAAGTAGAAACTCGCCCGATTACAACGGTATTTGTATTTTTTCCTTAGGCCATTCTGGTTAAGCGTTTGGAGCAGCAGAAGTGCGAAAAATTTGTTGTCTTCTCAACCATTTCTTAGCTTCAAACTCCCATATCTCGCGAACGGATTGACCTAACCCAAAAATTCCTATTGCATCTGAAAGTAGAAACTCGCCCGATTACAACGGTATGTGTATTTTTTCCCTAGGCCATTCTGGTTAAGCGTTTGAAGCAGCAGAATTGCGAAAAATTTTTTGCCTTCTCAACCATTTCTTGGCTTCAAACTCCCATATCTCGCGAACGGATCGACCTAACCTAAAAATTCCTATTGCATCTGAAAGTAGAAACTCGCCCGATTACAACGGTATGTGTATTTTTTCCCTAGGCCACTCTGGTTAAGCGTTTGGAGCAGCAGAATTGTGAAAAATTTTTTGCCTTCACTACCATTTCTTGGCTTCAAACTCCCATATCTCGCGAACGGATTGACCTAACCAAAAAATTCCTATTGCATCTGAAAGTAGACACTCGCCCGATTACAACGGTATGTGTATTTTTTCCCTAGGCCATTCTGGTTAAGCGTTTGGAGCCGCAGCATTGCGAAAAATTTTTTGCCTTCTCAACCATTTCTTGGCTTCAAACTCCCATATCTCGCGAACGGATTGACCTAACCCAAAAATTCCTGTTGCGTCTGAAAGTAGAAACTCGCCCGGTTACAACGGTATGTGTATGTTTTCCCTAGGCCATTCTGGTTAAGCGTTTGGAGCAGCAGAATTGCGAAAAATTTTTTGCCTTCTCAACCATTTCTTGCCTTCAAACTCCCATATCTCGCGAACGGATTGACCTAACCCAAAAATTCCTATTGCATCTGAAAGTAGAAACTCGCCCGATTACAACGGTATGTGTATTTTTTCCCTAGGACATTCTGGTTAAGCGTTTGGAGCAGCAGAATTGTGAAAAATTTTTTGGCTTCTCTACCATTTCTTGGCTTCAAACTCCCATATCTCGCGAACGGATTGACCTAACCCAAAAATTCCTATTGCATCTGAAAGTAGAAACTCGCCCGATTACAACGGTATGTGTATTTTTTCCCTAGGCCATTCTGGTTAAGCGTTTGGAGCAGCAGAATTGCGAAAAATTTGTTGTCTTCTCAACCATTTCTTAGCTTCAAACTCCCAAATCTCGCGAACGGATTGACGTCACCCAAAAATTCCTGTTGCATCTGAAAGTAGAAACTCGCCCGATTACAACGGTATGTGTATTTTTTCCTTAGGCGATTCTGGTTAAGCGTTTGGAGCAGCAGAATTGCGAAAAATTTTTTGCCTTCTCAGCCATTTCTTGTCTTCAAACTCCCATATCTCGCGAACGGATTGACCTAACCCAAAAATTCCTGTTGCGTCTGAAAGTAGAAACTCGCCCGGTTACAACGGTATGTGTATTTTTTCCCTAGGCCATTCTGGTTAAGCCTTAGGAGCAGCAGAATTGTGAAAAATTTTTTGCCTTCTCTACCATTTCTTGGCTTCAAACTCCCATATCTCGCGAACGGATTGATCTAACCCAAAAATTCCTATTGCATCTGAAAGTAGAAACTCGCCCGATTACAACGGTATGTGAATTTTTTCCCTAGGCCATTCTGGTTAAGCGTTTGGAGCAGCAGAATTGCGAAAAATTTTTTGCCTTCTCTACCATTTCTTGGCTTCAAACTCCCATATCTCGCGAACGGATTGACCTAACCCAAAAATTCCTATTGCGTCTGAAAGTAGAAACTCGCCCGATTACAACGGTATGTGTATTTTTTCCTTAGGCCATTCTGGTTAAGCGTTTGGAGCAGCAGAATTGCGAAAAATTTTTTGCCTTCTCAACCATTTCTTGGCTTCAAACTCCCATATCTCGCGAACGGATTGACCTAACCCAAAAATTCCTGTTGCGTCTGAAAGTAGAAACTCGCCCGGTTACAACGGTATGTGTATTTTTTCCCTAGGCCATTCTGGTTAAGCGTTAGGAGCAGCAGAATTGTGAAAAATTTTTTGCCTTCTCTACCATTTCTTGGCTTCAAACTCCCATATCTCGCGAACGGATTGATCTAACCCAAAAATTCCTATTGCATCTGAAAGTAGAAACTCGCCCGATTACAACGGTATGTGAATTTTTTCGCTAGGCCATTCTGGTTAAGCGTTTGGAGCAGCAGAATTGCGAAAAATTTTTTGCCTTCTCTACCATTTCTTGGCTTCAAACTCCCATATCTCGCGAACGGATTCACCTAACCCAAAAATTCCTATGGCATCTGAAGGTAGAAACTCAACCGATTACAACTGTATGTGTATTTTTTCCCTAGGCCATTCTGGTTAAGCGTTTGGAGCAGCAGAATTGCGAAAAATTTTTTGCCTTCTCAACCATTTCTTGGCTTCAAGCTCCCATATCTCGCGAACGGATTGACCTAACCCAAAAATTCCTATGGCATCTGAAGGTAGAAACTCACCCGATTACAACGGTATGTGTATGTTTTCCCTAGGCCATTCTGGTTAAGCGTTTGGAGCAGCAGAAGTGCGAAAAATTTGTTGTCTTCTCAACCATTTCTTAGCTTCAAACTCCCATATCTCGCGAACGGATTGACGTAACCCAAAAATTCCTGTTGCATCTGAAAGTAGAAACTCGCCCGATTACAACGGTATGTGTATTTTTTCCCTAGGCCATTCTGGTTAAGCGTTTGGAACAGCAGAATTGCGAAAAATTTTTTGCCTTCTCAACCATTTCTTGTCTTCAAACTGCCATATCACGCGAACGGATTGACCTAACCCAAAAATTCCTGTTGCGTCTGAAAGTAGAAACTCGCCCGATTACAACGCTATGTGTATATTTTCCCTAGGCCATTCTGGTTAAGCGTTTGGAGCAGCAGAATTGCGAAAAATTTTTTGCCTTCTCTACCATTTCTTGGCTTCAAACTCCCATATCTCGCGAACGGATTGACCTAACCCAAAAATTCCTATAGCATCTGAAAGTAGAAACTCGCCCGGTTACAACGGTATGTGTATTTTTTCCCTAGGCCATTCTGGTTAAGCGTTTGGAGCAGCAGAATTGCGAAAAATTTTTTGCCTTCTCTACCATTTCTTGGCTTCAAACTCCCATATCTCGCGAACGGATTGACCTAACCCAAAAATTCCTGTTGCGTCTGAAAGTAGAAACTCGCCCGGTTACAACGGTATGTGTATTTTTTCCCTAGGCCATTCTGGTTAAGCGTTAGGAGCAGCAGAATTGTGAAAAATTTTTTGCCTTCTCTACCATTTCTTGGCTTCAAACTCCCATATCTCGCGAACGGATTGATCTAACCCAAAAATTCCTATTGCATCTGAAAGTAGAAACTCGCCCGATTACAACGGTATGTGAATTTTTTCCCTAGGCCATTCTGGTTAAGCGTTTGGAGCAGCAGAATTGCGAAAAATTTTTTGCCTTCTCTACCATTTCTTGGCTTCAAACTCCCATATCTCGCGAACGGATTCACCTAACCCAAAAATTCCTATGGCATCTGAAGGTAGAAACTCAACCGATTACAACTGTATGTGTATTTTTTCCCTAGGCCATTCTGGTTAAGCGTTTGGAGCAGCAGAATTGCGAAAAATTTTTTGCCTTCTCAACCATTTCTTGGCTTCAAGCTCCCATATCTCGCGAACGGATTGACCTAACCCAAAAATTCCTATGGCATCTGAAGGTAGAAACTCACCCGATTACAACGGTATGTGTATTTTTTCCCTAGGCCATTCTGGTTAAGCGTTTGGAGCAGCAGTATTGCGAAAAATTTTTTGCCTTCTCAACCATTTCTTGGCTTCAAGCTCCCATATCTCGCGAACGGATTGACCTAACCCAAAATTTCCTATTGCATCTGAAAGTAGAAACTCGCCCGATTACAACGGTATTTGTATTTTTTCCTTAGGCCATTCTGGTTAAGCGTTTGGAACAGCAGAATTGCGAAAAATTTTTTGCCTTCTCAACCATTTCTTGTCTTCAAACTCCCATATCACGCGAACGGATTGACCTAACCCAAAAATTCCTGTTGCGTCTGAAAGTAGAAACTCGCCCGATTACAGCGCTATGTGTATATTTTCCCTAGGCCATTCTGGTTAAGCGTTTGGAGCAGCAGAATTGCGAAAAATTTTTTGCCTTCTCTACCATTTCTTGGCTTCAAACTCCCATATCTCGCGAACGGATTGACCTAACCCAAAAATTCCTATAGCATCTGAAAGTAGAAACTCGCCCGGTTACAACGGTATGTGTATTTTTTCCCTAGGCCATTCTGGTTAAGCGTTTGGAGCAGCAGAATTGCGAAAAATTTGTTGTCTTCCCAACCATTTCTTAGCTTCAAACTCCCAAATCTCGCGAACGAATTGACGTCACCCAAAAATTCCTGTTGCATCTGAAAGTAGAAACTCGCCCGATTACAACGGTATGTGTATTTTTTCCTTAGGCGATTCTGGTTAAGCGTTTGGAGCAGCAGAATTGCGAAAAATTTTTTGCCGTCTCAACCATTTCTTGGCTTCAAACTCCCATATCTCGCGAACGGATTGACCTAACCCAAAAATTCCTGTTGCGTCTGAAAGTAGAAACTCGCCCGGTTACAACGGTTTGTGTATTTTTTCCCTAGGCCATTCTGGTTAAGCGTTAGGAGCAGCAGAATTGTGAAAAGTTTTTTGCCTTCTCTACCATTTCTTGGCTTCAAACTCCCATATCTCGCGAACGGATTGACCTAACCCAAAAATTCCTATTGCGTCTGAAAGTAGAAACTCGCCCGATTACAACGGTATGTGTATTTTTTCCTTAGGCCATTCTGGTTAAGCGTTTGGAGCAGCAGAATTGCGAAAAATTTTTTGCCGTCTCAACCATTTCTTGGCTTCAAACTCCCATATCTCGCGAACGGATTGACCTAACCCAAAAATTCCTATTGCATCTGAAAGTAGAAACTCGCCCGATTACAACGGTATGTGTATTTTTTCCCTAGGCCATTCTGGTTAAGCGTTCGGAGCAGCAGAATTGCGAAAAGTTTTTTGCCTTCTCAGCCATTTCTTGTCTTCAAACTCCCTTATCTCGCGAACGGATTGACCTAACCCAAAAATTCCTATTGCTTCTGAAAGTAGAAACTCGCCCGATTACAACGGTATGTTTTTTTTTCCCTAGGCCATTCTGGTTAAGCGTTTGGAGCAGCAGAATTGCGAAAAATTTTTTGCCTTCTCAACCATTTCTTGGCTTCAAACTCCCATATCTCGCGAACGGATTGACCTAACCCAAAAATTCCTGTTGCATCTGAAAGTAGAAACTCGCCCGGTTACAACGGTATGTGTATTTTTTCCCTAGGCCACTCTGGTTAAGCGTTTGGAGCAGCAGAATTGTGAAAAATTTTTTGCCTTCTCTACCATTTCTTGGCTTCAAACTCCCATATCTCGCGAACGGATTGACCTAACCAAAAAATTCCTATTGCATCTGAAAGTAGACACTCGCCCGATTACAACGGTATGTGTATTTTTTCCCTAGGCCATTCTGGTTAAGCGTTTGGAGCCGCAGCATTGCGAAAAATTTTTTTCCTTCTCAACCATTTCTTGGCTTCAAACTCCCATATCTCGCGAACGGATTGATCTAACCCAAAAATTCCTGTTGCGTCTGAAAGTAGAAACTCGCCCGGTTACAACGGTATGTGTATGTTTTCCCTAGGCCATTCTGGTTAAGCGTTTGGAGCAGCAGAATTGCGAAAAATTTTTTGCCTTCTCAACCATTTCTTGTCTTCAAACTCCCATATCTCGCGAACGGATTGACCTAACCCAAAAATTCCTATTGCATCTGAAAGTAGAAACTCGCCGGATTTACAACGGTATGTGTATTTTTTCCCTAGGACATTCTGGTGAAGCGTTTGGAGCAGCAGAATTGTGAAAAATTTTTTGGCTTCTCTACCATTTCTTGGCTTCAAACTCCCATATCTCGCGAAGGGATTGACCTAACCCAAAAATTCCTATTGCATCTGAAAGTAGAAACTCGCCGGATTACAACGGTATGTGTATTTTTTCCCTAGGCCATTCTGGTTAAGCGTTTGGAGCAGCAGAATTGCGAAAAATTTGTTGTCTTCTCAACCATTTCTTAGCTTCAAACTCCCAAATCTCGCGAACGGATTGATCTAACCCAAAAATTCCTGTTGCATCTGAAAGTAGAAACTCGCCCAATTACAACGGTATGTGTATTTTTTCCTTAGGCGATTCTGGTTAAGCGTTTGGAGCAGCAGAATTGCGAAAAATTTTTTGCCTTCTCAGCCATTTCTTGTCTTCAAACTCCCATATCTCGCGAACGGATTGACCTAACCCAAAAATTCCTGTTGCGTCTGAAAGTAGAAACTCGCCCGGTTACAACGGTATGTGTATTTTTTCCCTAGGCCATTCTGGTTAAGCCTTAGGAGCAGCAGAATTGTGAAAAATTTTTTGCCTTCTCTACCATTTCTTGGCTTCAAACTCCCATATCTCGCGAACGGATTGATCTAACCCAAAAATTCCTATTGCATCTGAAAGTAGAAACTCGCCCGATTACAACGGTATGTGAATTTTTTCCCTAGGCCATTCTGGTTAAGCGTTTGGAGCAGCAGAATTGCGAAAAATTTTTTGCCTTCTCTACCATTTCTTGGCTTCAAACTCCCATATCTCGCGAACGGATTGACCTAACCCAAAAATTCCTATTGCGTCTGAAAGTAGAAACTCGCCCGATTACAACGGTATGTGTATTTTTTCCTTAGGCCATTCTGGTTAAGCGTTTGGAGCAGCAGAATTGCGAAAAATTTTTTGCCGTCTCAACCATTTCTTGGCTTCAAACTCCCATATCTCGCGAACGGATTGATCTAACCCAAAAATTCCTGTTGCGTCTGAAAGTAGAAACTCGCCCGGTTACAACGGTATGTGTATTTTTTCCCTAGGCCATTCTGGTTAAGCGTTAGGAGCAGCAGAATTGTGAAAAATTTTTTGCCTTCTCTACCATTTCTTGGCTTCAAACTCCCATATCTCGCGAACGGATTGATCTAACCCAAAAATTCCTGTTGCGTCTGAAAGTAGAAACTCGCCCGGTTACAACGGTATGTGTATGTTTTCCCTAGGCCATTCTGGTTAAGCGTTTGGAGCAGCAGAATTGCGAAAAATTTTTTGCCTTCTCAACCATTTCTTGTCTTCAAACTCCCATATCTCGCGAACGGATTGACCTAACCCAAAAATTCCTATTGCATCTGAAAGTAGAAACTCGCCGGATTTACAACGGTATGTGTATTTTTTCCCTAGGACATTCTGGTTAAGCGTTTGGAGCAGCAGAATTGTGAAAAATTTTTTGGCTTCTCTACCATTTCTTGGCTTCAAACTCCCATATCTCGCGAAGGGATTGACCTAACCCAAAAATTCCTATTGCATCTGAAAGTAGAAACTCGCCGGATTACAACGGTATGTGTATTTTTTCCCTAGGCCATTCTGGTTAAGCGTTTGGAGCAGCAGAATTGCGAAAAATTTGTTGTCTTCTCAACCATTTCTTAGCTTCAAACTCCCAAATCTCGCGAACGGATTGATCTAACCCAAAAATTCCTGTTGCATCTGAAAGTAGAAACTCGCCCAATTACAACGGTATGTGTATTTTTTCCTTAGGCGATTCTGGTTAAGCGTTTGGAGCAGCAGAATTGCGAAAAATTTTTTGCCTTCTCAGCCATTTCTTGTCTTCAAACTCCCATATCTCGCGAACGGATTGACCTAACCCAAAAATTCCTGTTGCGTCTGAAAGTAGAAACTCGCCCGGTTACAACGGTATGTGTATTTTTTCCCTAGGCCATTCTGGTTAAGCCTTAGGAGCAGCAGAATTGTGAAAAATTTTTTGCCTTCTCTACCATTTCTTGGCTTCAAACTCCCATATCTCGCGAACGGATTGATCTAACCCAAAAATTCCTATTGCATCTGAAAGTAGAAACTCGCCCGATTACAACGGTATGTGAATTTTTTCCCTAGGCCATTCTGGTTAAGCGTTTGGAGCAGCAGAATTGCGAAAAATTTTTTGCCTTCTCTACCATTTCTTGGCTTCAAACTCCCATATCTCGCGAACGGATTGACCTAACCCAAAAATTCCTATTGCGTCTGAAAGTAGAAACTCGCCCGATTACAACGGTATGTGTATTTTTTCCTTAGGCCATTCTGGTTAAGCGTTTGGAGCAGCAGAATTGCGAAAAATTTTTTGCCGTCTCAACCATTTCTTGGCTTCAAACTCCCATATCTCGCGAACGGATTGACCTATCCCAAAAATTCCTATTGCATCTGAAAGTAGAAACTCGCCCGATTACAACGGTATGTTTTTTTTCCCTAGGCCA
This sequence comes from Ptiloglossa arizonensis, assembly GCF_051014685.1. NCBI lineage: Eukaryota > Metazoa > Arthropoda > Insecta > Hymenoptera > Colletidae > Ptiloglossa > Ptiloglossa arizonensis. The sequence continues at coordinate 237,978 of NW_027478728.1, read as the reverse complement.
CTCTGGTTAAGCGTTTGGAGCAGCAGAATTGCGAAAAATTTTTTGCCTTCTCAACCATTTCTTGGCTTCAAACTCCCATATCTCGCGAACGGGTTGACCTAACCCAAAAATTCCTGTTGCGTCTGAAAGTAGAAACTCGCCCGGTTACAACGGTATGTGTATTTTTTCCCTAGGCCATTCTGGTTAAGCGTTAGGAGCAGCAGAATTGTGAAAAATTTTTTGCCTTCTCTACCATTTCTTGGCTTCAAACTCCCATATCTCGCGAACGGATTGATCTAACCCAAAAATTCCTATTGCATCTGAAAGTAGAAACTCGCCCGATTACAACGGTATGTGAATTTTTTCCCTAGGCCATTCTGGTTAAGCGTTTGGAGCAGCAGAATTGCGAAAAATTTTTTGCCTTCTCTACCATTTCTTGGCTTCAAACTCCCATATCTCGCGAACGGATTGACCTAACCCAAAAATTCCTATGGCATCTGAAGGTAGAAACTCACCCGATTACAACTGTATGTGTATTTTTTCCCTAGGCCATTCTGGTTAAGCGTTTGGAGCAGCAGAATTGCGAAAAATTTGTTGCCTTCTCAACCATTTCTTGGCTTCAAGCTCCCATATCTCGCGAACGGATTGACCTAACCCAAAAATTCCTATGGCATCTGAAGGTAGAAACTCACCCGATTACAACGGTATGTGTATTTTTTCCCTAGGCCATTCTGGTTAAGCGTTTGGAGCAGCAGAATTGCGAAAAATTTTTTGCCTTCTCAACCATTTCTTGGCTTCAAGCTCCCATATCTCGCGAACGGATTGACCTAACCCAAAATTTCCTATTGCATCTGAAAGTAGAAACTCGCCCGATTACAACGGTATTTGTATTTTTTCCTTAGGCCATTCTGGATAAGCGTTTGGAGCAGCAGAAGTGCGAAAAATTTGTTGTCTTGTCAACCATTTCTTAGCTTCAGACTCCTATATCTCGCGAACGGATTGACCAAACCCAGATTTTCCTGCTGCGTCTGAAAGTAGAAACTCGCCCGATTACAACGGTATGTGTATTTTTTCCCTAGGCCATTCTGGTTAAGCGTTCGGAGCAGTAGAATTGCGAAAAATTTTTTGCCTTCTCAACCATTTCTTGTCTTCAAACTCCCATATCTCGCGAACGGATTGACCTAACCAAAAAATTCCTATTGCATCTGAAAGTAGAAACTCGCCCGATTACAACGGTATGTGTATTTTTTCCCTAGGCCATTCTGGTTAAGCGTTTGGAGCAGCAGAATTGTGAAAAATTTTTTGCCTTCTCTACCATTTCTTGGCTTCAAACTACCATATCTCGCGAACGAATTGACCTAACCCAAAAATTCCTATTGCATCTGAAAGTAGAAACTCGCCCGATTACAACGGTATGTGTATGTTTTCCCTAGGCCATTCTGGTTAAGCGTTTGGAGCAGCAGAATTGCGAAAAATTTGTTGTCTTCTCAACCATTTCTTAGCTTCAAACTCCCAAATCTCGCGAACGGATTGACGTCACCCAAAAATTCCTGTTGCATCTGAAAGTAGAAACTCGCCCGATTACAACGGTATGTGTATTTTTTCCTTAGGCGATTCTGGTTAAGCGTTTGGAGCAGCAGAATTGCGAAAAATTTTTTGCCTTCTCTGCCATTTCTTGTCTTCAAACTCCCATATCTCGCGAAAGGATTGACCTAACCCAAAAATTCCTGTTGCGTCTGAAAGTAGAAACTCGCCCGGTTACAACGGTATGTGTATTTTTTCCCTAGGCCATTCTGGTTAAGCCTTAGGAGCAGCAGAATTGTGAAAAATTTTTTGCCTTCTCTACCATTTCTTGGCTTCAAACTCCCATATCTCGCGAACGGATTGACCTAACCCAAAAATTCCTATTGCATCTGAAAGTAGAAACTCGCCCGATTACAACGGTATGTGAATTTTTTCCCTAGGCCATTCTGGTTAAGCGTTTGGAGCAGCAGAATTGCGAAAAATTTTTTGCCTTCTCTACCATTTCTTGTCTTCAAACTCCCTTATCTCGCGAACGGATTGACCTAACCCAAAAATTCCTATTGCTTCTGAAAGTAGAAACTCGCCCGATTACAACGGTATGTTTTTTTTTCCCTAGGCCATTCTGGTTAAGCGTTTGGAGCAGCAGAATTGCGAAAAATTTTTTGCCTTCTCAACCATTTCTTGGCTTCAAACTCCCATATCTCGCGAACGGATTGACCTAACCCAAAAATTCCTGTTGCATCTGAAAGTAGAAACTCGCCCGGTTACAACGGTATGTGTATTTTTTCCCTAGGCCACTCTGGTTAAGCGTTTGGAGCAGCAGAATTGTGAAAAATTTTTTGCCTTCTCTACCATTTCTTGGCTTCAAACTCCCATATCTCGCGAACGGATTGACCTAACCAAAAAATTCCTATTGCATCTGAAAGTAGACACTCGCCCGATTACAACGGTATGTGTATTTTTTCCCTAGGCCATTCTGGTTAAGCGTTTGGAGCCGCAGCATTGCGAAAAATTTTTTTCCTTCTCAACCATTTCTTGGCTTCAAACTCCCATATCTCGCGAACGGATTGATCTAACCCAAAAATTCCTGTTGCGTCTGAAAGTAGAAACTCGCCCGGTTACAACGGTATGTGTATGTTTTCCCTAGGCCATTCTGGTTAAGCGTTTGGAGCAGCAGAATTGCGAAAAATTTTTTGCCTTCTCAACCATTTCTTGTCTTCAAACTCCCATATCTCGCGAACGGATTGACCTAACCCAAAAATTCCTATTGCATCTGAAAGTAGAAACTCGCCGGATTTACAACGGTATGTGTATTTTTTCCCTAGGACATTCTGGTGAAGCGTTTGGAGCAGCAGAATTGTGAAAAATTTTTTGGCTTCTCTACCATTTCTTGGCTTCAAACTCCCATATCTCGCGAAGGGATTGACCTAACCCAAAAATTCCTATTGCATCTGAAAGTAGAAACTCGCCGGATTACAACGGTATGTGTATTTTTTCCCTAGGCCATTCTGGTTAAGCGTTTGGAGCAGCAGAATTGCGAAAAATTTGTTGTCTTCTCAACCATTTCTTAGCTTCAAACTCCCAAATCTCGCGAACGGATTGATCTAACCCAAAAATTCCTGTTGCATCTGAAAGTAGAAACTCGCCCAATTACAACGGTATGTGTATTTTTTCCTTAGGCGATTCTGGTTAAGCGTTTGGAGCAGCAGAATTGCGAAAAATTTTTTGCCTTCTCAGCCATTTCTTGTCTTCAAACTCCCATATCTCGCGAACGGATTGACCTAACCCAAAAATTCCTGTTGCGTCTGAAAGTAGAAACTCGCCCGGTTACAACGGTATGTGTATTTTTTCCCTAGGCCATTCTGGTTAAGCCTTAGGAGCAGCAGAATTGTGAAAAATTTTTTGCCTTCTCTACCATTTCTTGGCTTCAAACTCCCATATCTCGCGAACGGATTGATCTAACCCAAAAATTCCTATTGCATCTGAAAGTAGAAACTCGCCCGATTACAACGGTATGTGAATTTTTTCCCTAGGCCATTCTGGTTAAGCGTTTGGAGCAGCAGAATTGCGAAAAATTTTTTGCCTTCTCTACCATTTCTTGGCTTCAAACTCCCATATCTCGCGAACGGATTGACCTAACCCAAAAATTCCTATTGCGTCTGAAAGTAGAAACTCGCCCGATTACAACGGTATGTGTATTTTTTCCTTAGGCCATTCTGGTTAAGCGTTTGGAGCAGCAGAATTGCGAAAAATTTTTTGCCGTCTCAACCATTTCTTGGCTTCAAACTCCCATATCTCGCGAACGGATTGATCTAACCCAAAAATTCCTGTTGCGTCTGAAAGTAGAAACTCGCCCGGTTACAACGGTATGTGTATTTTTTCCCTAGGCCATTCTGGTTAAGCGTTAGGAGCAGCAGAATTGTGAAAAATTTTTTGCCTTCTCTACCATTTCTTGGCTTCAAACTCCCATATCTCGCGAACGGATTGATCTAACCCAAAAATTCCTGTTGCGTCTGAAAGTAGAAACTCGCCCGGTTACAACGGTATGTGTATGTTTTCCCTAGGCCATTCTGGTTAAGCGTTTGGAGCAGCAGAATTGCGAAAAATTTTTTGCCTTCTCAACCATTTCTTGTCTTCAAACTCCCATATCTCGCGAACGGATTGACCTAACCCAAAAATTCCTATTGCATCTGAAAGTAGAAACTCGCCGGATTTACAACGGTATGTGTATTTTTTCCCTAGGACATTCTGGTTAAGCGTTTGGAGCAGCAGAATTGTGAAAAATTTTTTGGCTTCTCTACCATTTCTTGGCTTCAAACTCCCATATCTCGCGAAGGGATTGACCTAACCCAAAAATTCCTATTGCATCTGAAAGTAGAAACTCGCCGGATTACAACGGTATGTGTATTTTTTCCCTAGGCCATTCTGGTTAAGCGTTTGGAGCAGCAGAATTGCGAAAAATTTGTTGTCTTCTCAACCATTTCTTAGCTTCAAACTCCCAAATCTCGCGAACGGATTGATCTAACCCAAAAATTCCTGTTGCATCTGAAAGTAGAAACTCGCCCAATTACAACGGTATGTGTATTTTTTCCTTAGGCGATTCTGGTTAAGCGTTTGGAGCAGCAGAATTGCGAAAAATTTTTTGCCTTCTCAGCCATTTCTTGTCTTCAAACTCCCATATCTCGCGAACGGATTGACCTAACCCAAAAATTCCTGTTGCGTCTGAAAGTAGAAACTCGCCCGGTTACAACGGTATGTGTATTTTTTCCCTAGGCCATTCTGGTTAAGCCTTAGGAGCAGCAGAATTGTGAAAAATTTTTTGCCTTCTCTACCATTTCTTGGCTTCAAACTCCCATATCTCGCGAACGGATTGATCTAACCCAAAAATTCCTATTGCATCTGAAAGTAGAAACTCGCCCGATTACAACGGTATGTGAATTTTTTCCCTAGGCCATTCTGGTTAAGCGTTTGGAGCAGCAGAATTGCGAAAAATTTTTTGCCTTCTCTACCATTTCTTGGCTTCAAACTCCCATATCTCGCGAACGGATTGACCTAACCCAAAAATTCCTATTGCGTCTGAAAGTAGAAACTCGCCCGATTACAACGGTATGTGTATTTTTTCCTTAGGCCATTCTGGTTAAGCGTTTGGAGCAGCAGAATTGCGAAAAATTTTTTGCCGTCTCAACCATTTCTTGGCTTCAAACTCCCATATCTCGCGAACGGATTGACCTATCCCAAAAATTCCTATTGCATCTGAAAGTAGAAACTCGCCCGATTACAACGGTATGTTTTTTTTCCCTAGGCCACTCTGGTTAAGCGTTTGGAGCAGCAGAATTGCGAAAAATTTTTTGCCTTCTCAACCATTTCTTGGCTTCAAACTCCCATATCTCGCGAACGGGTTGACCTAACCCAAAAATTCCTGTTGCGTCTGAAAGTAGAAACTCGCCCGGTTACAACGGTATGTGTATTTTTTCCCTAGGCCATTCTGGTTAAGCGTTAGGAGCAGCAGAATTGTGAAAAATTTTTTGCCTTCTCTACCATTTCTTGGCTTCAAACTCCCATATCTCGCGAACGGATTGATCTAACCCAAAAATTCCTATTGCATCTGAAAGTAGAAACTCGCCCGATTACAACGGTATGTGAATTTTTTCCCTAGGCCATTCTGGTTAAGCGTTTGGAGCAGCAGAATTGCGAAAAATTTTTTGCCTTCTCTACCATTTCTTGGCTTCAAACTCCCATATCTCGCGAACGGATTGACCTAACCCAAAAATTCCTATGGCATCTGAAGGTAGAAACTCACCCGATTACAACTGTATGTGTATTTTTTCCCTAGGCCATTCTGGTTAAGCGTTTGGAGCAGCAGAATTGCGAAAAATTTGTTGCCTTCTCAACCATTTCTTGGCTTCAAGCTCCCATATCTCGCGAACGGATTGACCTAACCCAAAAATTCCTATGGCATCTGAAGGTAGAAACTCACCCGATTACAACGGTATGTGTATTTTTTCCCTAGGCCATTCTGGTTAAGCGTTTGGAGCAGCAGAATTGCGAAAAATTTTTTGCCTTCTCAACCATTTCTTGGCTTCAAGCTCCCATATCTCGCGAACGGATTGACCTAACCCAAAATTTCCTATTGCATCTGAAAGTAGAAACTCGCCCGATTACAACGGTATTTGTATTTTTTCCTTAGGCCATTCTGGATAAGCGTTTGGAGCAGCAGAAGTGCGAAAAATTTGTTGTCTTGTCAACCATTTCTTAGCTTCAGACTCCTATATCTCGCGAACGGATTGACCAAACCCAGATTTTCCTGCTGCGTCTGAAAGTAGAAACTCGCCCGATTACAACGGTATGTGTATTTTTTCCCTAGGCCATTCTGGTTAAGCGTTCGGAGCAGTAGAATTGCGAAAAATTTTTTGCCTTCTCAACCATTTCTTGTCTTCAAACTCCCATATCTCGCGAACGGATTGACCTAACCAAAAAATTCCTATTGCATCTGAAAGTAGAAACTCGCCCGATTACAACGGTATGTGTATTTTTTCCCTAGGCCATTCTGGTTAAGCGTTTGGAGCAGCAGAATTGTGAAAAATTTTTTGCCTTCTCTACCATTTCTTGGCTTCAAACTACCATATCTCGCGAACGAATTGACCTAACCCAAAAATTCCTATTGCATCTGAAAGTAGAAACTCGCCCGATTACAACGGTATGTGTATGTTTTCCCTAGGCCATTCTGGTTAAGCGTTTGGAGCAGCAGAATTGCGAAAAATTTGTTGTCTTCTCAACCATTTCTTAGCTTCAAACTCCCAAATCTCGCGAACGGATTGACGTCACCCAAAAATTCCTGTTGCATCTGAAAGTAGAAACTCGCCCGATTACAACGGTATGTGTATTTTTTCCTTAGGCGATTCTGGTTAAGCGTTTGGAGCAGCAGAATTGCGAAAAATTTTTTGCCTTCTCTGCCATTTCTTGTCTTCAAACTCCCATATCTCGCGAAAGGATTGACCTAACCCAAAAATTCCTGTTGCGTCTGAAAGTAGAAACTCGCCCGGTTACAACGGTATGTGTATTTTTTCCCTAGGCCATTCTGGTTAAGCCTTAGGAGCAGCAGAATTGTGAAAAATTTTTTGCCTTCTCTACCATTTCTTGGCTTCAAACTCCCATATCTCGCGAACGGATTGACCTAACCCAAAAATTCCTATTGCATCTGAAAGTAGAAACTCGCCCGATTACAACGGTATGTGAATTTTTTCCCTAGGCCATTCTGGTTAAGCGTTTGGAGCAGCAGAATTGCGAAAAATTTTTTGCCTTCTCTACCATTTCTTGGCTTCAAACTCCCATATCTCGCGAACGGATTGACCTAACCCAAAAATTCCTATTGCGTCTGAAAGTAGAAACTCGCCCGATTACAACGGTATGTGTATTTTTTCCTTAGGCCATTCTGGTTAAGCGTTTGGAGCAGCAGAATTGCGAAAAATTTTTTGCCTTCTCAACCATTTCTTGGCTTCAAACTCCCATATCTCGCGAACGGATTGACCTAACCCAAAAATTCCTGTTGCGTCTGAAAGTAGAAACTCGCCCGGTTACAACGGTATGTGTATTTTTTCCCTAGGCCATTCTGGTTAAGCGTTAGGAGCAGCAGAATTGTGAAAAATTTTTTGCCTTCTCTACCATTTCTTGGCTTCAAACTCCCATATCTCGCGAACGGATTGATCTAACCCAAAAATTCCTATTGCATCTGAAAGTAGAAACTCGCCCGATTACAACGGTATGTGAATTTTTTCCCTAGGCCATTCTGGTTAAGCGTTTGGAGCATCAGAATTGCGAAAAATTTTTTGCCTTCTCTACCATTTCTTGGCTTCAAACTCCCATATCTCGCGAACGGATTCACCTAACCCAAAAATTCCTATGGCATCTGAAGGTAGAAACTCAACCGATTACAACTGTATGTGTATTTTTTCCCTAGGCCATTCTGGTTAAGCGTTTGGAGCAGCAGAATTGCGAAAAATTTTTTGCCTTCTCAACCATTTCTTGGCTTCAAGCTCCCATATCTCGCGAACGGATTGACCTAACCCAAAAATTCCTATGGCATCTGAAGGTAGAAACTCACCCGATTACAACGGTATTTGTATTTTTTCCTTAGGCCATTCTGGTTAAGCGTTTGGAGCAGCAGAAGTGCGAAAAATTTGTTGTCTTGTCAACCATTTCTTAGCTTCAGACTCCTATATCTCGCGAACGGATTGACCAAACCCAGATTTTCCTGCTGCGTCTGAAAGTAGAAACTCGCCCGATTACAACGGTATGTGTATTTTTTCCCTAGGCCATTCTGGTTAAGCGTTCGGAGCAGTAGAATTGCGAAAAATTTTTTGCCTTCTCAACCATTTCTTGTCTTCAAACTCCCATATCTCGCGAACGGATTGACCTAACCAAAAAATTCCTATTGCATCTGAAAGTAGAAACTCGCCCGATTATAACGGTATGTGTATTTTTTCCCTAGGCCATTCTGGTTAAGCGTTTGGAGCAGCAGAATTGTGAAAAATTTTTTGCCTTCTCTACCATTTCTTGGCTTCAAACTACCATATCTCGCGAACGAATTGACCTAACCCAAAAATTCCTATTGCATCTGAAAGTAGAAACTCGCCCGATTACAACGGTATGTGTATGTTTTCCCTAGGCCATTCTGGTTAAGCGTTTGGAGCAGCAGAAGTGCGAAAAATTTGTTGTCTTCTCAACCATTTCTTAGCTTCAAACTCCCATATCTCGCGAACGGATTGACGTAACCCAAAAATTCCTGTTGCATCTGAAAGTAGAAACTCGCCCGATTACAACGGTATGTGTATATTTTCCCTAGGCCATTCTGGTTAAGCGTTTGGAGCAGCAGAATTGCGAAAAATTTTTTGCCTTCTCTACCATTTCTTGGCTTCAAACTCCCATATCTCGCGAACGGATTGACCTAACCCAAAAATTCCTATAGCATCTGAAAGTAGAAACTCGCCCGGTTACAACGGTATGTGTATTTTTTCCCTAGGCCATTCTGGTTAAGCGTTTGGAGCAGCAGAATTGCGAAAAATTTTTTGCCTTCTCTACCATTTCTTGGCTTCAAACTCCCATATCTCGCGAACGGATTGACCTAACCCAAAAATTCCTATTGCGTCTGAAAGTAGAAACTCGCCCGATTACAACGGTATGTGTATTTTTTCCTTAGGCCATTCTGGTTAAGCGTTTGGAGCAGCAGAATTGCGAAAAATTTTTTGCCTTCTCAACCATTTCTTGGCTTCAAACTCCCATATCTCGCGAACGGATTGACCTAACCCAAAAATTCCTGTTGCGTCTGAAAGTAGAAACTCGCCCGGTTACAACGGTATGTGTATTTTTTCCCTAGGCCATTCTGGTTAAGCGTTAGGAGCAGCAGAATTGTGAAAAATTTTTTGCCTTCTCTACCATTTCTTGGCTTCAAACTCCCATATCTCGCGAACGGATTGATCTAACCCAAAAATTCCTATTGCATCTGAAAGTAGAAACTCGCCCGATTACAACGGTATGTGAATTTTTTCCCTAGGCCATTCTGGTTAAGCGTTTGGAGCATCAGAATTGCGAAAAATTTTTTGCCTTCTCTACCATTTCTTGGCTTCAAACTCCCATATCTCGCGAACGGATTCACCTAACCCAAAAATTCCTATGGCATCTGAAGGTAGAAACTCAACCGATTACAACTGTATGTGTATTTTTTCCCTAGGCCATTCTGGTTAAGCGTTTGGAGCAGCAGAATTGCGAAAAATTTTTTGCCTTCTCAACCATTTCTTGGCTTCAAGCTCCCATATCTCGCGAACGGATTGACCTAACCCAAAAATTCCTATGGCATCTGAAGGTAGAAACTCACCCGATTACAACGGTATTTGTATTTTTTCCTTAGGCCATTCTGGTTAAGCGTTTGGAGCAGCAGAAGTGCGAAAAATTTGTTGTCTTGTCAACCATTTCTTAGCTTCAGACTCCTATATCTCGCGAACGGATTGACCAAACCCAGATTTTCCTGCTGCGTCTGAAAGTAGAAACTCGCCCGATTACAACGGTATGTGTATTTTTTCCCTAGGCCATTCTGGTTAAGCGTTCGGAGCAGTAGAATTGCGAAAAATTTTTTGCCTTCTCAACCATTTCTTGTCTTCAAACTCCCATATCTCGCGAACGGATTGACCTAACCAAAAAATTCCTATTGCATCTGAAAGTAGAAACTCGCCCGATTATAACGGTATGTGTATTTTTTCCCTAGGCCATTCTGGTTAAGCGTTTGGAGCAGCAGAATTGTGAAAAATTTTTTGCCTTCTCTACCATTTCTTGGCTTCAAACTACCATATCTCGCGAACGAATTGACCTAACCCAAAAATTCCTATTGCATCTGAAAGTAGAAACTCGCCCGATTACAACGGTATGTGTATGTTTTCCCTAGGCCATTCTGGTTAAGCGTTTGGAGCAGCAGAAGTGCGAAAAATTTGTTGTCTTCTCAACCATTTCTTAGCTTCAAACTCCCATATCTCGCGAACGGATTGACGTAACCCAAAAATTCCTGTTGCATCTGAAAGTAGAAACTCGCCCGATTACAACGGTATGTGTATTTTTTCCCTAGGCCATTCTGGTTAAGCGTTTGGAACAGCAGAATTGCGAAAAATTTTTTGCCTTCTCAACCATTTCTTGTCTTCAAACTCCCATATCACGCGAACGGATTGACCTAACCCAAAAATTCCTGTTGCGTCTGAAAGTAGAAACTCGCCCGATTACAACGCTATGTGTATATTTTCCCTAGGCCATTCTGGTTAAGCGTTTGGAGCAGCAGAATTGCGAAAAATTTTTTGCCTTCTCTACCATTTCTTGGCTTCAAACTCCCATATCTCGCGAACGGATTGACCTAACCCAAAAATTCCTATAGCATCTGAAAGTAGAAACTCGCCCGGTTACAACGGTATGTGTATTTTTTCCCTAGGCCATTCTGGTTAAGCGTTTGGAGCAGCAGAATTGCGAAAAATTTGTTGTCTTCCCAACCATTTCTTAGCTTCAAACTCCCAAATCTCGCGAACGGATTGACGTCACCCAAAAATTCCTGTTGCATCTGAAAGTAGAAACTCGCCCGATTACAACGGTATGTGTATTTTTTCCTTAGGCGATTCTGGTTAAGCGTTTGGAGCAGCAGAATTGCGAAAAATTTTTTGCCGTCTCAACCATTTCTTGGCTTCAAACTCCCATATCTCGCGAACGGATTGACCTAACCCAAAAATTCCTGTTGCGTCTGAAAGTAGAAACTCGCCCGGTTACAACGGTATGTGTATTTTTTCCCTAGGCCATTCTGGTTAAGCGTTAGGAGCAGCAGAATTGTGAAAAGTTTTTTGCCTTCTCTACCATTTCTTGGCTTCAAACTCCCATATCTCGCGAACGGATTGATCTAACCCAAAAATTCCTATTGCATCTGAAAGTAGAAACTCGCCCGATTACAACGGTATGTGTATTTTTTCCTTAGACGATTCTGGTTAAGCGTTTGGAGCAGCAGAATTGCGAAAAATTTTTTGCCTTCTCTACCATTTCTTGGCTTCAAACTCCCATATCTCGCGAACGGATTGACCTAACCCAAAAATTCCTATTGCGTCTGAAAGTAGAAACTCGCCCGATTACAACGGTATGTGTATTTTTTCCTTAGGCCATTCTGGTTAAGCGTTTGGAGCAGCAGAATTGCGAAAAATTTTTTGCCGTCTCAACCATTTCTTGGCTTCAAACTCCCATATCTCGCGAACGGATTGACCTAACCCAAAAATTCCTATTGCATCTGAAAGTAGAAACTCGCCCGATTACAACGGTATGTGTATTTTTTCCCTAGGCCATTCTGGTTAAGCGTTCGGAGCAGCAGAATTGCGAAAAGTTTTTTGCCTTCTCAGCCATTTCTTGTCTTCAAACTCCCTTATCTCGCGAACGGATTGACCTAACCCAAAAATTCCTATTGCTTCTGAAAGTAGAAACTCGCCCGATTACAACGGTATGTTTTTTTTTCCCTAGGCCATTCTGGTTAAGCGTTTGGAGCAGCAGAATTGCGAAAAATTTTTTGCCTTCTCAACCATTTCTTGGCTTCAAACTCCCATATCTCGCGAACGGATTGACCTAACCCAAAAATTCCTGTTGCATCTGAAAGTAGAAACTCGCCGGATTACAACGGTATGTGTATTTTTTCCCTAGGCCATTCTGGTTAAGCGTTTGGAGCAGCAGAATTGCGAAAAATTTGTTGTCTTCTCAACCATTTCTTAGCTTCAAACTCCCAAATCTCGCGAACGGATTGACCTAACCCAAAAATTCCTATTGCGTCTGAAAGTAGAAACTCGCCCGATTACAACGGTATGTGTATTTTTTCCTTAGGCCATTCTGGTTAAGCGTTTGGAGCAGCAGAATTGCGAAAAATTTTTTGCCGTCTCAACCATTTCTTGGCTTCAAACTCCCATATCTCGCGAACGGATTGACCTATCCCAAAAATTCCTATTGCATCTGAAAGTAGAAACTCGCCCGATTACAACGGTATGTGTATTTTTTCCCTAGGCCATTCTGGTTAAGCGTTCGGAGCAGCAGAATTGCGAAAAATTTTTTGCCTTCTCAGCCATTTCTTGTCTTCAAACTCCCATATCTCGCGAACGGATTGACCTAACCCAAAAATTCCTATTGCTTCTGAAAGTAGAAACTCGCCCGATTACAACGGTATGTTTTTTTTTCCCTAGGCCATTCTGGTTAAGCGTTTGGAGCAGCAGAATTGCGAAAAATTTTTTCCCTTCTCAACCATTTCTTGGCTTCAAGCTCCCATATCTCGCGAACGGATTGATCTAACCCAAAAATTCCTATTGCATCTGAAAGTAGAAACTCGCCCGATTACAACGGTATGTGAATTTTTTCCCTAGGCCATTCTGGTTAAGCGTTTGGAGCAGCAGAATTGCGAAAAATTTTTTGCCTTCTCTACCATTTCTTGGCTTCAAACTCCCATATCTCGCGAACGGATTGACCTAACCCAAAAATTCCTATAGCATCTGAAAGTAGAAACTCGCCCGGTTACAACGGTATGTGTATTTTTTCCCTAGGCCATTCTGGTTAAGCGTTTGGAGCAGCAGAATTGCGAAAAATTTGTTGTCTTCCCAACCATTTCTTAGCTTCAAACTCCCAAATCTCGCGAACGGATTGACGTCACCCAAAAATTCCTGTTGCATCTGAAAGTAGAAACTCGCCCGATTACAACGGTATGTGTATTTTTTCCTTAGGCGATTCTGGTTAAGCGTTTGGAGCAGCAGAATTGCGAAAAATTTTTTGCCGTCTCAACCATTTCTTGGCTTCAAACTCCCATATCTCGCGAACGGATTGACCTAACCCAAAAATTCCTGTTGCGTCTGAAAGTAGAAACTCGCCCGGTTACAACGGTATGTGTATTTTTTCCCTAGGCCATTCTGGTTAAGCGTTAGGAGCAGCAGAATTGTGAAAAGTTTTTTGCCTTCTCTACCATTTCTTGGCTTCAAACTCCCATATCTCGCGAACGGATTGATCTAACCCAAAAATTCCTATTGCATCTGAAAGTAGAAACTCGCCCGATTACAACGGTATGTGTATTTTTTCCTTAGACGATTCTGGTTAAGCGTTTGGAGCAGCAGAATTGCGAAAAATTTTTTGCCTTCTCTACCATTTCTTGGCTTCAAACTCCCATATCTCGCGAACGGATTGACCTAACCCAAAAATTCCTATTGCGTCTGAAAGTAGAAACTCGCCCGATTACAACGGTATGTGTATTTTTTCCTTAGGCCATTCTGGTTAAGCGTTTGGAGCAGCAGAATTGCGAAAAATTTTTTGCCGTCTCAACCATTTCTTGGCTTCAAACTCCCATATCTCGCGAACGGATTGACCTAACCCAAAAATTCCTATTGCATCTGAAAGTAGAAACTCGCCCGATTACAACGGTATGTGTATTTTTTCCCTAGGCCATTCTGGTTAAGCGTTCGGAGCAGCAGAATTGCGAAAAGTTTTTTGCCTTCTCAGCCATTTCTTGTCTTCAAACTCCCTTATCTCGCGAACGGATTGACCTAACCCAAAAATTCCTATTGCTTCTGAAAGTAGAAACTCGCCCGATTACAACGGTATGTTTTTTTTTCCCTAGGCCATTCTGGTTAAGCGTTTGGAGCAGCAGAATTGCGAAAAATTTTTTGCCTTCTCAACCATTTCTTGGCTTCAAACTCCCATATCTCGCGAACGGATTGACCTAACCCAAAAATTCCTGTTGCATCTGAAAGTAGAAACTCGCCGGATTACAACGGTATGTGTATTTTTTCCCTAGGCCATTCTGGTTAAGCGTTTGGAGCAGCAGAATTGCGAAAAATTTGTTGTCTTCTCAACCATTTCTTAGCTTCAAACTCCCAAATCTCGCGAACGGATTGACCTAACCCAAAAATTCCTATTGCGTCTGAAAGTAGAAACTCGCCCGATTACAACGGTATGTGTATTTTTTCCTTAGGCCATTCTGGTTAAGCGTTTGGAGCAGCAGAATTGCGAAAAATTTTTTGCCGTCTCAACCATTTCTTGGCTTCAAACTCCCATATCTCGCGAACGGATTGACCTATCCCAAAAATTCCTATTGCATCTGAAAGTAGAAACTCGCCCGATTACAACGGTATGTGTATTTTTTCCCTAGGCCATTCTGGTTAAGCGTTCGGAGCAGCAGAATTGCGAAAAATTTTTTGCCTTCTCAGCCATTTCTTGTCTTCAAACTCCCATATCTCGCGAACGGATTGACCTAACCCAAAAATTCCTATTGCTTCTGAAAGTAGAAACTCGCCCGATTACAACGGTATGTTTTTTTTTCCCTAGGCCATTCTGGTTAAGCGTTTGGAGCAGCAGAATTGCGAAAAATTTTTTCCCTTCTCAACCATTTCTTGGCTTCAAGCTCCCATATCTCGCGAACGGATTGATCTAACCCAAAAATTCCTATTGCATCTGAAAGTAGAAACTCGCCCGATTACAACGGTATGTGAATTTTTTCCCTAGGCCATTCTGGTTAAGCGTTTGGAGCAGCAGAATTGCGAAAAATTTTTTGCCTTCTCTACCATTTCTTGGCTTCAAACTCCCATATCTCGCGAACGGATTGACCTAACCCAAAAATTCCTATTGCGTCTGAAAGTAGAAACTCGCCCGATTACAACGGTATGTGTATTTTTTCCTTAGGCCATTCTGGTTAAGCGTTTGGAGCAGCAGAATTGCGAAAAATTTTTTGCCGTCTCAACCATTTCTTGGCTTCAAACTCCCATATCTCGCGAACGGATTGACCTATCCCAAAAATTCCTATTGCATCTGAAAGTAGAAACTCGCCCGATTACAACGGTATGTGAATTTTTTCCCTAGGCCATTCTGGTTAAGCGTTTGGAGCAGCAGAATTGCGAAAAATTTTTTGCCTTCTCTACCATTTCTTGGCTTCAAACTCCCATATCTCGCGAACGGATTGACCTAACCCAAAAATTCCTATGGCATCTGAAGGTAGAAACTCACCCGATTACAACTGTATGTGTATTTTTTCCCTAGGCCATTCTGGTTAAGCGTTTGGAGCAGCAGAATTGCGAAAGATTTTTTGCCTTCTCAACCATTTCTTGGCTTCAAGCTCCCATATCTCGCGAACGGATTGACCTAACCCAAAAATTCCTATGGCATCTGAAGGTAGAAACTCACCCGATTACAACGGTATGTGTATTTTTTCCCTAGGCCATTCTGGTTAAGCGTTTGGAGCAGCAGAATTGCGAAAAATTTTTTGCCTTCTCAACCATTTCTTGGCTTCAAGCTCCCATATCTCGCGAACGGATTGACCTAACCCAAAATTTCCTATTGCATCTGAAAGTAGAAACTCGCCCGATTACAACGGTATTTGTATTTTTTCCTTAGGCCATTCTGGTTAAGCGTTTGGAGCAGCAGAAGTGCGAAAAATTTGTTGTCTTCTCAACCATTTCTTAGCTTCAAACTCCCATATCTCGCGAACGGATTGACGTAACCCAAAAATTCCTGTTGCATCTGAAAGTAGAAACTCGCCCGATTACAACGGTATGTGTATTTTTTCCCTAGGCCATTCTGGTTAAGCGTTTGGAACAGCAGAATTGCGAAAAATTTTTTGCCTTCTCTACCATTTCTTGGCTTCAAACTCCCATATCTCGCGAACGGATTGACCTAACCCAAAAATTCCTATAGCATCTGAAAGTAGAAACTCGCCCGGTTACAACGGTATGTGTATTTTTTCCCTAGGCCATTCTGGTTAAGCGTTTGGAGCAGCAGAATTGCGAAAAATTTGTTGTCTTCTCAGCCATTTCTTGTCTTCAAACTCCCATATCTCGCGAACGGATTGACCTAACCCAAAAATTCCTATTGCTTCTGAAAGTAGAAACTCGCCCGATTACAACGGTATGTTTTTTTTTCCCTAGGCCATTCTGGTTAAGCGTTAGGAGCAGCAGAATTGTGAACAATTCTTTGCCTTCTCTACCATTACTTGGCTTCAAACTCCCATATCTCGCGAACGGATTGATCTAACCCAAAAATTCCTATTGCATCTGAAAGTAGAAACTCGCCCGATTACAACGGTATGTGAATTTTTTCCTTAGGCCATTCTGGTTAAGCGTTTGGAGCAGCAGAATTGTGAAAAATTTTTTGCCGTCTCAACCATTTCTTGGCTTCAAACTCCCATATCTCGCGAACGGATTGACCTAACCCAAAAATTCCTATTGCATCTGAAAGTAGAAACTCGCCCGATTACAACGGTATGTGTATTTTTTCCCTAGGCCATTATGGTTAAGCGTTCGGAGCAGCAGAATTGCGAAAAATTTGTTGCCTTCTCAGCCATTTCTTGTCTTCAAACTCCCATATCTCGCGAACGGATTGACCTAACCCAAAAATTCCTATTGCTTCTGAAAGTAGAAACTCGCCCGATTACAACGGTATGTTTTTTTTTCTCTAGGCCATTCTGGTTAAGCGTTTGGAGCAGCAGAATTGCGAAAAATTTTTTGCCTTCTCAACCATTTCTTGGCTTCAAACTCCCATATCTCGCGAACGGATTGACCTAACCCAAAAATTCCTGTTGCGTCTGAAAGTAGAAACTCGCCCGGTTACAACGGTATGTGTATTTTTTCCCTAGGCCATTCTGGTTAAGCGTTAGGAGCAGCAGAATTGTGAAAAATTTTTTGCCTTCTCTACCATTTCTTGGCTTCAAACTCCCATATCTCGCGAACGGATTGATCTAACCCAAAAATTCCTATTGCATCTGAAAGTAGAAACTCGCCCGATTACAACGGTATGTGAATTTTTTCCCTAGGCCATTCTGGTTAAGCGTTTGGAGCAGCAGAATTGCGAAAAATTTTTTGCCTTCTCTTCCATTTCTTGGCTTCAAACTCCCATATCTCGCGAACGGATTGACCTAACCCAAAAATTCCTATTGCGTCTGAAAGTAGAAACTCGCCCGATTACAACGGTATGTGTATTTTTTCCTTAGGCCATTCTGGTTAAGCGTTTGGAGCAGCAGAATTGCGAAAAATTTTTTGCCGTCTCAACCATTTCTTGGCTTCAAACTCCCATATCTCGCGAACGGATTGACTTAACCCAAAAATTCCTATTGCATCTGAAAGTAGAAACTCGCCCGATTACAACGGTATGTGTATTTTTTCCCTAGGCCATTCTGGTTAAGCGTTCGGAGCAGCAGAATTGCGAAAAATTTTTTGCCTTCTCAGCCATTTCTTGTCTTCAAACTCCCATATCTCGCGAACGGATTGACCTAACCCAAAAATTCCTATTGCTTCTGAAAGTAGAAACTCGCCCGATTACAACGGTATGTTTTTTTTTCCCTAGGCCATTCTGGTTAAGCGTTTGGAGCAGCAGAATTGCGAAAAATTTTTTGCCTTCTCAACCATTTCTTGGCTTCAAACTCCCATATCTCGCGAACGGATTGACCTAACCCAAAAATTCCTGTTGCGTCTGAAAGTAGAAACTCGCCCGGTTACAACGGTATGTGTATTTTTTCCTTAGGCCATTGTGGTTAAGCGTTAGGAGCAGCAGAATTGTGAAAAATTTTTTGCCTTCTCTACCATTTCTTGGCTTCAAACTCCCATATCTCGCGAACGGATTGATCTAACCCAAAAATTCCTATTGCATCTGAAAGTAGAAACTCGCCCGATTACAACGGTATGTGAATTTTTTCCCTAGGCCATTCTGGTTAAGCGTTTGGAGCAGCAGAATTGCGAAAAATTTTTTGCCTTCTCAACCATTTCTTGGCTTCAAACTCCCATATCTCGCGAACGGATTGACCTAACCCAAAAATTCCTGTTGCGTCTGAAAGTAGAAACTCGCCCGGTTACAACGGTATGTGTATTTTCTCCCTAGGCCATTCTGGTTAAGCGTTTGGAGCAGCAGAATTGTGAAAAATTTTTTGCCTTCTCTACCATTTCTTGGCTTCAAACTCCCATATCTCGCGAACGGATTGATCTAACCCAAAAATTCCTATTGCATCTGAAAGTAGAAACTCGCCCGATTACAACGGTATGTGAATTTTTCCCTAGGCCATTCTGGTTAAGCGTTTGGAGCAGCAGAATTGCGAAAAATTTTTTGCCTTCTCTACCATTTCTTGGCTTCAAACTCCCATATCTCGCGAACGGATTGACCTAACCCAAAAATTCCTATGGCATCTGAAGGTAGAAACTCACCCGATTACAACGGTATGTGTATTTTTTCCCTAGGCCATTCTGGTTAAGCGTTTGGAGCAGCAGAATTGCGAAAAATTTTTTGCCTTCTCAACCATTTCTTGGCTTCAAGCTCCCATATCTCGCGAACGGATTGACCTAACCCAAAAATTCCTATTGCATCTGAAAGTAGAAACTCGCCCGATTACAACGGTATGTGTATTTTTTCCCTAGGCCATTCTGGTTAAGCGTTTGGAGCAGCAGAATTGTGAAAAATTTTTTGCCTTCTCTACCATTTCTTGGCTTCAAACTACCATATCTCGCGAACGAATTGACCTAACCCAAAAATTCCTATTGCATCTGAAAGTAGAAACTCGCCCGATTACAACGGTATGTGTATGTTTTCCCTAGGCCATTCTGGTTAAGCGTTTGGAGCAGCAGAATTGCGAAAAATTTGTTGTCTTCTCAACCATTTCTTAGCTTCAAACTTCCATATCTCGCGAACGGATTGACGTAACCCAAAAATTCCTGTTGCATCTGAAAGTAGAAACTCGCCCGATTACAACGGTATGTGTATTTTTTCCCTAGGCCATTCTGGTTAAGCGTTTGGAACAGCAGAATTGCGAAAAATTTTTTGCCTTCTCAACCATTTCTTGTCTTCAAACTCCCATATCACGCGAACGGATTGACCTAACCCAAAAATTCCTGTTGCGTCTGAAAGTAGAAACTCGCCCGATTACAACGCTATGTGTATTTTTTCCCTAGGCCATTCTGGTTAAGCGTTTGGAGCAGCAGAATTGCGAAAAATTTTTTGCCTTCTCTACCATTTCTTGGCTTCAAACTCCCATATCTCGCGAACGGATTGACCTAACCCAAAAATTCCTATAGCATCTGAAAGTAGAAACTCGCCCGGTTACAACGGTATGTGTATTTTTTCCCTAGGCCATTCTGGTTAAGCGTTTGGAGCAGCAGAATTGTAAAAAATTTTTTGCCTTCTCAACCATTTCTTGTCTTCAAACTCCCATATCTCGCGAACGGATTGACCTAACCCAAAAATTCCTATTGCATCTGAAAGTAGAAACTCGCCCGATTACAACGGTATGTGTATTTTCTCCCTAGGCCATTCTGGTTAAGCGTTTGGAGCAGCAGAAGTGCGAAAAATTTGTTGCGTTCTCAACCATTTCTTAGCTTCAAACTCCCAAATCTCGCGAACGGATTGACGTCACCCAAAAATTCCTGTTGCATCTGAAAGTAGAAACTCGCCCGATTACAACGGTATGTGTATTTTTTCCCTAGGCCATTCTGGTTAAGCGTTTGGAGCAGCAGAATTGCGAAAAATTTTTTGCCGTCTCAAACATTTCTTGTGTTCAAACTCCCATATCTCGCGAACGGATTGACCTAACCCAAAAATTCCTATAGCATCTGAAAGTAGAAACTCGCCCGGTTACAACGGTATGTGTATTTTTTCCCTAGGCCATTCTGGTTAAGCGTTTGGAGCAGCAGAATTGTGAAAAATTTTTTGCCTTCTCAACCATTTCTTGTCTTCAAACTCCCATATCTCGCGAACGGATTGACCTAACCCAAAAATTCCTATTGCATCTGAAAGTAGAAACTCGCCAGATTACAACGGTATGTGAATTTTTTCTCTAGGCCATTCTGGTTAAGCGTTTGGAGCAGCAGAATTGCGAAAAATTTTTTGCCTTCTCTACCATTTCTTGGCTTCAAACTCCCATATCTCGCGAACGGATTGACCTAACCCAAAAATTCCTATTGCGTCTGAAAGTAGAAACTTGCCCGATTACAACGGTATTTGTATTTTTTCCCTAGGCCATTCTGGTTAAGCGTTTGGAGCAGCAGAATTGCGAAAAATTTTTTGCCTTCTCAACCATTTCTTGGCTTCAAACTCCCATATCTCGCGAACGGATTGACCTAACCCAAAAATTCCTGTTTCGTCTGAAAGTAGAAACTCGCCCGGTTACAACGGTATGTGTATTTTCTCCCTAGGCCATTCTGGTTAAGCGTTTGGAGCAGCAGAATTGTGAAAAATTTTTTGCATTCTCTACCATTTCTTGGCTTCAAACTCCCATATCTCGCGAACGGATTGATCTAACCCAAAAATTCCTATTGCATCTGAAAGTAGAAACTCGCCCGATTACAACGGTATGTGAATTTTTTCCCTAGGCCATTCTGGTTAAGCGTTTGGAGCAGCAGAATTGCGAAAAATTTTTTGCCTTCTCTACCATTTCTGGGCTTCAAACTCCCATATCTCGCGAACGGATTGACCTAACCCAAAAATTCCTATGGCATCTGAAGGTAGAAACTCACCCGATTACAACGGTATGTGTATTTTTTCCCTAGGCCATTCTGGTTAAGCGTTTGGAGCAGCAGAATTGCGAAAATTTTTTGCCTTCTCAACCATTTCTTGGCTTCAAGCTCCCATATCTCGCGAACGGATTGACCTAACCCAAAAATTCCTATGGCATCTGAAGGTAGAAACTCACCCGATTACAACGGTATGTGTATTTTTTCCCTAGGCCATTCTGGTTAAGCATTTGGAGCAGCAGAATTGCGAAAAATTTTTTGCCTTCTCAACCATTTCTTGGCTTCAAGCTCCCATATCTCGCGAACGGATTGACCTAACCCAAAATTTCCTATTGCATCTGAAAGTAGAAACTCTTCCGATTACAACGGTATTTGTATTTTTTCCTTAGGCCATTCTGGTTAAGCGTTTGGAGCAGCAGAAGTGCGAAAAATTTGTTGTCTTGTCAACCATTTCTTAGCTTCAGACTCCTATATCTCGCGAACGGATTGACCAAACCCAGATTTTCCTGCTGCGTCTGAAAGTAGAAACTCGCCCGATTACAACGGTATGTGTATTTTTTCCCTAGGCTATTCTGGTTAAGCGTTCGGAGCAGTAGAATTGCGAAAATTTTTTGCCTTCTCAACCATTTCTTGTCTTCAAACTCCCATATCTCGCGAACGGATTGACCTAACCAAAAAATTCCTATTGCATCTGAAAGTAGAAACTCGCCCGATTACAACGGTATGTGTATTTTTTCCCTAGGCCATTCTGGTTAAGCGTTTGGAGCAGCAGAATTGTGAAAAATTTTTTGCCTTCTCTACCATTTCTTGGCTTCAAACTACCATATCTCGCGAACGAATTGACCTAACCCAAAAATTCCTATTGCATCTGAAAGTAGAAACTCGCCCGATTACAACGGTATGTGTATGTTTTCCCTAGGCCATTCTGGTTAAGCGTTTGGAGTAGCAGAATTGCGAAAAAATTTGTTGTCTTCTCAACCATTTCTTAGCTTCAAACTCCCATATCTCGCGAACGGATTGACGTAACCCAAAAATTTCCTGTTGCATCTGAAAGTAGAAACTCGCCCGATTACAACGGTATGTGTATTTCTTCCCTAGGCCATTCTGGTTAAGCGTTCGGAGCAGCAGAATTGCGAAAAATTTTTTGCCTTCTCAACCATTTCTTGTCTTCAAACTCCCATATCTCGCGAACGGATTGACCTAACCTAAAAATTCCTATTGCATCTGAAAGTAGAAACTCGCCCGATTACAACGGTATGTGTATTTTTTCCCTAGGCCATTCTGGTTAAGCGTTTGAAGCAGCAGAATTGCGAAAAATTGTTTGCCTTCTCTACCATTTCTTGGCTTCAAACTCCCATATCTCGCGAACGGATTGACCAAACCCAATAATTCCTGCTGCATCTGAAAGTAGAAACTCGCCCGATTACAGCGGTATGTGTATTTTTTCCCTAGGCCATTCTGGTTAAGCGTTTGGAGCAGCAGAATTGCGAAAAATTTTTTGCCTTCTCTACCATTTCTTGGCTTCAAACTCCCATATCTCGCGAACGGATTGACCTAACCCAAAAATTCCTATTGCATCTGAAATTAGAAGCTCGCCCGATTACAACGGTATGTGTATTTTTTCCCTAGGCCATTCTGGTTAAGCGTTTAGAGCAGCAGAATTGCGAAAAAATTTTTTGCCGTCTCAACCATTTCTTGGCTTCAAACTCCCATATCTCGCGAACGGATTGACCTAACCCAAAAATTCCTATTGCATCTGAAAGTAGAAACTCGCCCGATTACAACGGTATGTGTATTTTTTCCCTAGGCCATTCTGGTTAAGCGTTTGTAGCAGCAGAATTGTGAAAAATTTTTTGCCTTCTCTACCATTTCTTGGCTTCAAACTCCCATATCTCGCGAACGGATTGACCTAACCCAAAAATTCCTATTGCATCTGAAAGTAGAAACTCGCCCGATTACAACGGTATGTGTATTTTCTCCCTAGGCCATTCTGGTTAAGCGTTTGAAGCAGCAGAATTGCGAAAAATTTTTTGCCGTCTCAACCATTTCTTGGCTTCAAACTCCCATATCTCGCGAACGGATTGACCTAACCCAAAAATTCCTATTGCATCTGAAAGTAGAAACTCGCCCGATTACAACGGTATGTGAATTTTGTCCCTAGGCCATTCTGGTTAAGCGTTTGGAGCAGCAGAATTGCGAAAAATTTTTTGCCTTCTCTACCATTTCTTGGCTTCAAACTCCCATATCTCGCGAACGGATTGACTTAACCCAAAAATTCTATTGCATCTGAAAGTAGAAACTCGCCGGATTACAACGGTATTTGTATTTTTTCCCTAGGCCATCCTGGTTAAGCGTTTGGAGCAGCAGAAGTGCGAAAAATTTGTTGTCCTCTCAACCATTTCTTAGCTTCAAACTCCTATATCTCGCGAACGGATTGACCAAACCCAGATGTTCCTCCTGCGTCTGAAAGTAGAAACTCGCCCGATTACAACGGTATGTGTATTTTTTCCCTGGGCCATTCTGGTTAAGCGTTTGGAGCAGCAGAAGTGCGAAAAATTTGTTGTCTTGTCAACCATTTCTTAGCTTCAGACTCCTATATCTCGCGAACGGATTGACCAAACCCAGATTTTCCTGCTGCGTCTGAAAGTAGAAACTCGCCCGATTACAACGGTATGTGTATTTTTTCCCTAGGCCATTCTGGTTAAGCGTTCGGAGCAGCAGAATTGCGAAAAATTTTTTGCCTTCTCAACCATTTCTTGTCTTCAAACCCCCATATCACGCGAACGGATTGACCTAACCCAAAAATTCCTGTTGCGTCTGAAAGTAGAAACTCGCCCGATTACAACGCTATGTGTATTTTTTCCCTAGGCCATTCTGGTTAAGCGTTTGGAGCAGCAGAATTGCGAAAAATTTTTTGCCTTCTCTACCATTTCTTGGCTTCAAACTCCCATATCTCGCGAACGGATTGACCTAACCCAAAAATTCCTATAGCATCTGAAAGTAGAAACTCGCCCGGTTACAACGGTATGTGTATTTTTTCCCTAGGCCATTCTGGTTAAGCGTTTGGAGCAGCAGAATTGCGAAAAATTTTTTGCCGTCTCAAACATTTCTTGTGTTCAAACTCCCATATCTCGCGAACGGATTGACCTAACCCAAAAATTCCTATAGCATCTGAAAGTAGAAACTCGCCCGGTTACAACGGTATGTGTATTTTTTCCCTAGGCCATTCTGGTTAAGCGTTTGGAGCAGCAGAATTGTGAAAAATTTTTTGCCTTCTCAACCATTTCTTGTCTTCAAACTCCCATATCTCGCGAACGGATTGACCTAACCCAAAAATTCCTATTGCATCTGAAAGTAGAAACTCGCCCGATTACAACGGTATGTGTATTTTTTCCCTAGGCCATTCTGGTTAAGCGTTTGGAGCAGCAGAAGTGCGAAAAATTTGTTGCGTTCTCAACCATTTCTTAGCTTCAAACTCCCAAATCTCGCGAACGGATTGACGTCACCCAAAAATTCCTATTGCTTCTGAAAGTAGAAACTCGCCCGATTACAACGGTATGTTTTTTTTTCCCTAGGCCATTCTGGTTAAGCGTTTGGAGCAGCAGAATTGCGAAAAATTTTTTGCCTTCTCAACCATTTCTTGGCTTCAAACTCCCATATCTCGCGAACGGATTGACCTAACCCAAAAATTATTATTGCATCTGAAAGTAGAAACTCGCCCGATTACAGCGGTATGTGTATTTTTTCCCTAGGACATTCTGGTTAAGCGTTTGGAGCAGCAGAAGTGCGAAAAATTTGTTGTCTTCTCAACCATTTCTTAGCTTCAAACTCCCATATCTCGCGAACGGATTGACGTAACTCAAAAATTCCTGTTGCATCTGAAAGTAGAAACTCGCCCGATTACAACGGTATGTGTATTTTTTCCCTAGGCCATTCTGGTTAAGCGTTTGGAGCAGCAGAATTGCGAAAATTTTTTTGCCTTCTCAACCATTTCTTGTCTTCAAAGTCCCATATCTCGCGAACGGATTGACCTAACCCAAAAATTCCTATTGCATCTGAAAGTAGAAACTCGCCCGATTACAACGGTATTTGTATTTTTTCCCTAGGCCATTCTGGTTAAGCGTTTGGAGCAGCAGAAGTGCGAAAAATTTGTTGTCTTGTCAACCATTTCTTAGCTTCAGACTCCTATATCTCGCGAACGGATTGACCAAACCCAGATTTTCCTGCTGCGTCTGAAAGTAGAAACTCGCCCGATTACAACGGTATGTGTATTTTTTCCCTAGGCCATTCTGGTTAAGCGTTCGGAGCAGCAGAATTGCGAAAAATTTTTTGCTTTCTCAACCATTTCTTGTCTTCAAACTCCCATATCTCGCGAACGGATTGACCTAACCAAAAAATTCCTATTGCATCTGAAAGTAGAAACTCGCCCGATTACAACGGTATGTGTATTTTTTCCCTAGGCCATTCTGGTTAAGCGTTTGGAGCAGCAGAATTGTGAAAAATTTTTTGCCTTCTCAACCATTTCTTGTCTTCAAACTCCCATATCTCGCGAACGGATTGACCTAACCCAAAAATTCCTATTGCATCTGAAAGTAGAAACTCGCCCGATTACAACGGTATGTGTATTTTTTCCCTAGGCCATTCTGGTTAAGCGTTTGGAGCAGCAGAAGTGCGAAAAATTTGTTGTCTTCTCAACCATTTCTTAGCTTCAAACTCCCAAATCTCGCGAACGGATTGACGTCACCCAAAAACTCCTGTTGCATCTGAAAGTAGAAACTCGCCCGATTACAACGGTATGTGTATTTTTTCCCTAGGCCATTCTGGTTAAGCGTTTAGAGCAGCAGAATTGCGAAAAATTTTTTGCCGTCTCAACCATTTCTTGGCTTCAAACTCCCATATCTCGCGAACGGATTGACCTAACCCAAAAATTCCTATTGCATCTGAAAGTAGAAACTCGCCCGATTACAACGGTATGTGTATTTTTTCCCTAGGCCATTCTGGTTAAGCGTTTGTAGCAGCAGAATTGTGAAAAATTTTTTGCCTTCTCTACCATTTCTTGGCTTCAAACTCCCATATCTCGCGAACGGATTGACCTAACCCAAAAATTCCTATTGCATCTGAAAGTAGAAACTCGCCCGATTACAACGGTATGTGTATTTTTTCCCTAGGCCATTCTGGTTAAGCGTTTGGAGCAGCAGAATTGTGAAAAATTTTTTGCCTTCTCAACCATTTCTTGTCTTCAAACTCCCATATCTCGCGAACGGATTGACCTAACCCAAAAATTCCTATTGCATCTGAAAGTAGAAACTCGCCCGATTACAACGGTATGTGTATTTTTTCCCTAGGCCATTCTGGTTAAGCGTTTGGAGCAGCAGAATTGCGAAAAATTTTTTGCCGTCTCAAACATTTCTTGTGTTCAAACTCCCATATCTCGCGAACGGATTGACCTAACCCAAAAATTCCTATAGCATCTGAAAGTAGAAACTCGCCCGGTTACAACGGTATGTGTATTTTTTCCCTAGGCCATTCTGGTTAAGCGTTTGGAGCAGCAGAATTGTGAAAAATTTTTTGCCTTCTCAACCATTTCTTGTCTTCAAACTCCCATATCTCGCGAACGGATTGACCTAACCCAAAAATTCCTATTGCATCTGAAAGTAGAAACTCGCCCGATTACAACGGTATGTGTATTTTTTCCCTAGGCCATTCTGGTTAAGCGTTTGGAGCAGCAGAATTGCGAAAAATTTGTTGCGTTCTCAACCATTTCTTAGCTTCAAACTCCCAAATCTCGCGAACGGATTGACGTCACCCAAAAATTCCTATTGCTTCTGAAAGTAGAAACTCGCCCGATTACAACGGTATGTTTTTTTTTCCCTAGGCCATTCTGGTTAAGCGTTTGGAGCAGCAGAATTGCGAAAAATTTTTTGCCTTCTCAACCATTTCTTGGCTTCAAACTCCCATATCTCGCGAACGGATTGACCTAACCCAAAAATTATTATTGCATCTGAAAGTAGAAACTCGCCCGATTACAGCGGTATGTGTATTTTTTCCCTAGGACATTCTGGTTAAGCGTTTGGAGCAGCAGAAGTGCGAAAAATTTGTTGTCTTCTCAACCATTTCTTAGCTTCAAACTCCCATATCTCGCGAACGGATTGACGTAACCCAAAAATTCCTGTTGCATCTGAAAGTAGAAACTCGCCCGATTACAACGGTATGTGTATTTTTTCCCTAGGCCATTCTGGTTAAGCGTTTGGAGCAGCAGAATTGCGAAAATTTTTTTGCCTTCTCAACCATTTCTTGTCTTCAAAGTCCCATATCTCGCGAACGGATTGACCTAACCCAAAAATTCCTATTGCATCTGAAAGTAGAAACTCGCCCGATTACAACGGTATTTGTATTTTTTCCCTAGGCCATTCTGGTTAAGCGTTTGGAGCAGCAGAAGTGCGAAAAATTTGTTGTCTTGTCAACCATTTCTTAGCTTCAGACTCCTATATCTCGCGAACGGATTGACCAAACCCAGATTTTCCTGCTGCGTCTGAAAGTAGAAACTCGCCCGATTACAACGGTATGTGTATTTTTTCCCTAGGCCATTCTGGTTAAGCGTTCGGAGCAGCAGAATTGCGAAAAATTTTTTGCTTTCTCAACCATTTCTTGTCTTCAAACTCCCATATCTCGCGAACGGATTGACCTAACCAAAAAATTCCTATTGCATCTGAAAGTAGAAACTCGCCCGATTACAACGGTATGTGTATTTTTTCCCTAGGCCATTCTGGTTAAGCGTTTGGAGCAGCAGAATTGTGAAAAATTTTTTGCCTTCTCAACCATTTCTTGTCTTCAAACTCCCATATCTCGCGAACGGATTGACCTAACCCAAAAATTCCTATTGCATCTGAAAGTAGAAACTCGCCCGATTACAACGGTATGTGTATTTTTTCCCTAGGCCATTCTGGTTAAGCGTTTGGAGCAGCAGAAGTGCGAAAAATTTGTTGTCTTCTCAACCATTTCTTAGCTTCAAACTCCCAAATCTCGCGAACGGATTGACGTCACCCAAAAACTCCTGTTGCATCTGAAAGTAGAAACTCGCCCGATTACAACGGTATGTGTATTTTTTCCCTAGGCCATTCTGGTTAAGCGTTTAGAGCAGCAGAATTGCGAAAAATTTTTTGCCGTCTCAACCATTTCTTGGCTTCAAACTCCCATATCTCGCGAACGGATTGACCTAACCCAAAAATTCCTATTGCATCTGAAAGTAGAAACTCGCCCGATTACAACGGTATGTGTATTTTTTCCCTAGGCCATTCTGGTTAAGCGTTTGTAGCAGCAGAATTGTGAAAAATTTTTTGCCTTCTCTACCATTTCTTGGCTTCAAACTCCCATATCTCGCGAACGGATTGACCTAACCCAAAAATTCCTATTGCATCTGAAAGTAGAAACTCGCCCGATTACAACGGTATGTGTATTTTCTCCCTAGGCCATTCTGGTTAAGCGTTTGAAGCAGCAGAATTGCGAAAAATTTTTTGCCGTCTCAACCATTTCTTGGCTTCAAACTCCCATATCTCGCGAACGGATTGACCTAACCCAAAAATTCCTATTGCATCTGAAAGTAGAAACTCGCCCGATTACAACGGTATGTGAATTTTGTCCCTAGGCCATTCTGGTTAAGCGTTTGGAGCAGCAGAATTGCGAAAAATTTTTTGCCTTCTCTACCATTTCTTGGCTTCAAACTCCCATATCTCGCGAACGGATTGACCTAACCCAAAAATTCCTATTGCATCTGAAAGTAGAAACTCGCCCGATTACAACGGTATTTGTATTTTTTCCCTAGGCCATTCTGGTTAAGCGTTTGGAGCAGCAGAAGTGCGAAAAATTTGTTGTCTTCTCAACCATTTCTTAGCTTCAAACTCCTATATCTCGCGAACGGATTGACCAAACCCAGATGTTCCTCCTGCGTCTGAAAGTAGAAACTCGCCCGATTACAACGGTATGTGTATTTTTTCCCTAGGCCACTCTGGTTAAGCGTTTGGAGCAGCAGAATTGTGAAAAATTTTTTGCCATCTCTACCATTTCTTGGCTTCAAACTCCCATATCTCGCGAACGGATTGACCTAACCAAAAAATTCCTATTGCATCTGAAAGTAGACACTCGCCCGATTACAACGGTATGTGTATTTTTTCCCTAGGCCATTCTGGTTAAGCGTTTGGAGCCGCAGAATTGCGAAAAATTTTTTGCCTTCTCAACCATTTCTTGTCTTCAAACTCCCATATCTCGCGAACGGATTGACCTAACCCAAAAATTCCTGCTGCGTCTGAAAGTAGAAACTCGCCCGATTACAACGGTAAGTGTAATTTTTCCCTAGGCCATTCTGGTTAAGCGTTTGGCGCAGCAGAATTGCGAAAAATTTTTTGCCTTCTCAACCATTTCTTGGCTTCAAGCTCCCATATCTCGCGAACGGATTGACCTAACCCAAAAATTCCTATTGCATCTGAAAGTAGAAACTCGCCCGATTACAACGGTATGTGTATTTTTTCCTTAGGCGATTCTGGTTAAGCGTTTGGAGCAGCAGAATTGCGAAAAATTTTTTGCCTTCTCAGCCATTTCTTGTCTTCAAACTCCCATATCTCGCGAACGGATTGACCTAACCCAAAAATTCCTGTTGCGTCTGAAAGTAGAAACTCACCCGGTTACAACGGTATGTGTATTTTTTCCCTAGGCCATTCTGGTTAAGCCTTAGGAGCAGCAGAATTGTGAAAAATTTTTTGCCTTCTCTACCATTTCTTGGCTTCAAACTCCCATATCTCGCGAACGGATTGATCTAACCCAAAAATTCCTATTGCATCTGAAAGTAGAAACTCGCCCGATTACAACGGTATGTGAATTTTTTCCCTAGGCCATTCTGGTTAAGCGTTTGGAGCAGCAGAATTGCGAAAAATTTTTTGCCTTCTCTACCATTTCTTGGCTTCAAACTCCCATATCTCGCGAACGGATTGACGTAACCCAAAAATTCCTGTTGCATCTGAAAGTAGAAACTCGCCCGATTACAACGGTATGTGTATTTTTTCCCTAGGCCATTCTGGTTAAGCGTTTGGAACAGCAGAATTGCGAAAAATTTTTTGCCTTCTCAACCATTTCTTGTCTTCAAACTCCCATATCACGCGAACGGATTGACCTAACCCAAAAATTCCTGTTGCGTCTGAAAGTAGAAACTCGCCCGATTACAACGCTATGTGTATTTTTTCCCTAGGCCATTCTGGTTAAGCGTTTGGAGCAGCAGAATTGCGAAAAATTTTTTGCCTTCTCTACCATTTCTTGGCTTCAAACTCCTATATCTCGCGAACGGATTGACCTAACCCAAAAATTCCTATAGCATCTGAAAGTAGAAACTCGCCCGGTTACAACGGTATGTGTATTTTTTCCCTAGGCCATTCTGGTTAAGCGTTTGGAGCAGCAGAATTGCGAAAAATTTGTTGTCTTCTCAACCATTTCTTAGCTTAAAACTCCCAAATCTCGCGAACGGATTGACGTCTCCCAAAAATTCCTGTTGCATCTGAAAGTAGAAACTCGCCCGATTACAACGGTATGTGTATTTTTTCCTTAGGCGATTCTGGTTAAGCGTTTGGAGCAGCAGAATTGCGAAAAATTTTTTGCCGTCTCAACCATTTCTTGGCTACAAACTCCCATATCTCGCGAACGGATTGATCTAACCCAAAAATTCCTATTGCATCTGAAAGTAGAAACTCGCCCGATTACAACGGTATGTGAATTTTTTCCCTAGGCCATTCTGGTTAAGCGTTTGGAGCAGCAGAATTGCGAAAAATTTTTTGCCTTCTCTACCATTTCTTGGCTTCAAACTCCCATATCTTGCGAACGGATTGACCTAACCCAAAAATTCCTATTGCGTCTGAAAGTAGAAACTCGCCCGATTACAACGGTATGTGTATTTTTTCCTTAGGCCATTCTGGTTAAGCGTTTGGAGCAGCAGAATTGCGAAAAATTTTTTGCCGTCTCAACCATTTCTTGGCTTCAAACTCCCATATCTCGCGAACGGATTGACCTAACCCAAAAATTCCTATTGCATCTGAAAGTAGAAACTCGCCCGATTACAACGGTATGTGTATTTTTTCCCTAGGCCATTCTGGTTAAGCGTTCGGAGCAGCAGAATTGCGAAAAATTTTTTGCCTTCTCAGCCATATCTTGTCTTCAAACTCCCATATCTCGCGAACGGATTGACCTAACCCAAAAATTCCTATTGCTTCTGAAAGTAGAAACTCGCCCGATTACAACGGTATGTTTTTTTTCCCCTAGGCCATTCTGGTTAAGCGTTTGGAGCAGCAGAATTGCGAAAAATTTTTTGCCTTCTCAACCATTTCTTGGTTTCAAACTCCCATTTCTCGCGAACGGATTGACCTAACCCAAAAATTCCTGTTGCGTCTGAAAGTAGAAACTCGCCCGGTTACAACGGTATGTGTATTTTTTCCCTAGGCCATTCTGGTTAAGCGTTAGGAGCAGCAGAATTGTGAAAAATTTTTTGCCTTCTCTACCATTTCTTGGCTTCAAACTCCCATATCTCGCGAACGGATTGATCTAACCCAAAAATTCCTATTGCATCTGAAAGTAGAAAGTCGCCCGATTACAACGGTATGTGAATTTTTTCCCTAGGCCATTCTGGTTAAGCGTTTGGAGCAGCAGAATTGCGAAAAATTTTTTGCCTTCTCTACCATTTCTT
Source organism: Ptiloglossa arizonensis (assembly GCF_051014685.1). Classification (NCBI taxonomy): domain Eukaryota; kingdom Metazoa; phylum Arthropoda; class Insecta; order Hymenoptera; family Colletidae; genus Ptiloglossa; species Ptiloglossa arizonensis. Next base: position 206,244 of record NW_027478728.1, on the reverse strand, counting down.
GGCTTCAAACTCCCATATCTCGCGAACGGATTGACCTAACCCAAAAATTCCTATTGCGTCTGAAAGTAGAAACTCGCCCGATTACAACGGTATTTGTATTTTTTCCCTAGGCCATTCTGGTTAAGCGTTTGGAGCAGCAGAATTGCGAAAAATTTTTTGCCTTCTCAACCATTTCTTGGCTTCAAGCTCCCATATCTCGCGAACGGATTGACCTAACCCAAAAATTCCTATGGCATCTGAAGGTAGAAACTCACCCGATTACAAGGGTATGTGTATTTTTTCCCTAGGCCATTCTGGTTAAGCGTTTGGAGCAGCAGAATTGCGAAAAATTTTTTGCCTTCTCTACCATTTCTTGGCTTCAAACTCCCATATCTCGCGAACGGATTGATCTAACCCAAAAATTCCTATTGCATCTGAAAGTAGAAACTCGCCCGGTTACAACGGTATGTGTATTTTTTCCCTAGGCCATTCTGGTTAAGCGTTAGGAGCAGCAGAATTGTGAAAAATTTTTTGCCTTCTCTACCATTTCTTGGCTTCAAACTACCATATCTCGCGAACGAATTGACCTAACCCAAAAATTCCTATTGCATCTGAAAGTAGAAACTCGCCCGATTACAACGGTATGTGAATTTTTTCCCTAGGCCATTCTGGTTAAGCGTTTGGAGCAGCAGAATTGCGAAAAATTTTTTGCCTTCTCTACCATTTCTTGGCTTCAAACTCCCATATCTCGCGAACGGATTGACCTAACCCAAAAATTCCTATTGCGTCTGAAAGTAGAAACTCGCCCGATTACAACGGTATTTGTATTTTTTCCCTAGGCCATTCTGGTTAAGCGTTTGGAGCAGCAGAATTGCGAAAAATTTTTTGCCTTCTCAACCATTTCTTGGCTTCAAGCTCCCATATCTCGCGAACGGATTGACCTAACCCAAAAATTCCTATGGCATCTGAAGGTAGAAACTCACCCGATTACAACGGTATGTGTATTTTTTCCCTAGGCCATTCTGGTTAAGCGTTTGGAGCAGCAGAATTGCGAAAAATTTTTTGCCTTCTCAAGCATTTCTTGGCTTCAAACTCCCATATCTCGCGAACAGATTGACCTAACCCAAAAATTCCTATTGCGTCTGAAAGTAGAAACTCGCCCGATTACAACGGTATGTGTATTTTTTCCTTAGGCCATTCTGGTTAAGCGTTTGGAGCAGCAGAATTGCGAAAAATTTTTTGCCGTCTCAACCATTTCTTGGCTTCAAACTCCCATATCTGGCGAACGGATTGACCTAACCCAAAAATTCCTATTGCATCTGAAAGTAGAAACTCGCCCGATTACAACGGTATGTGTATTTTTTCCCTAGGCCATTCTGGTTAAGCGTTCGGAGCAGCAGAATTGCGAAAAATTTTTTGCCTTCTCAGCCATTTCTTGTCTTCAAACTCCCATATCTCGCGAACGGATTGACCTAACCCAAAAATTCCTATTGCTTCTGAAAGTAGAAACTCGCCCGATTACAGCGGTATGTTTTTTTCCCCTAGGCCATTCTGGTTAAGCGTTTGGAGCAGCAGAATTGCGAAAAATTTTTTGCCTTCTCAACCATTTCTTGGCTTCAAACTCCCATATCTCGCGAACGGATTGACCTAACCCAAAAATTCCTGTTGCGTCTGAAAGTAGAAACTCGCCCGATTACAACGGTATGTGTATTTTTTCCCTAGGCCATTCTGGTTAAGCGTTCGGAGCAGCAGAATTGCGAAAAATTTTTTGCCTTCTCAGCCATTTCTTGTCTTCAAACTCCCATATCTCGCGAACGGATTGACCTAACCCAAAAATTCCTATTGCTTCTGAAAGTAGAAACTCGCCCGATTACAACGGTATGTTTTTTTCCCCTAGGCCATTCTGGTTAAGCGTTTGGAGCAGCAGAATTGCGAAAAATTTTTTGCCTTCTCAACCATTTCTTGGCTTCAAACTCCCATATCTCGCGAACGGATTGACCTAACCCAAAAATTCCTATTGCATCTGAAAGTAGAAACTCGCCCGATTACAACGGTATGTGTATTTTTTCCCTAGGCCATTCTGGTTAAGCGTTAGGAGCAGCAGAATTGTGAAAAATTTTTTGCCTTCTCTACCATTTCTTGGCTTCAAACTCCCATATCTCGCGAACGGATTGATCTAACCCAAAAATTCCTATTGCATCTGAAAGTAGAAACTCGCCCGATTACAACGGTATGTGAATTTTTTCCCTAGGCCATTCTGGTTAAGCGTTTGGAGCAGCAGAATTGCGAAAAATTTTTTGCCTTCTCTACCATTTCTTGGCTTCAAACTCCCATATCTCGCGAACGGATTGACCTAACCCAAAAATTCCTATTGCGTCTGAAAGTAGAAACTCGCCCGATTACAACGGTATTTGTATTTTTTCCCTAGGCCATTCTGGTTAAGCGTTTGGAGCAGCAGAATTGCGAAAAATTTTTTGCCTTCTCAATCATTTCTTGGCTTCAAACTCCCATATCTCGCGAACGGATTGACCTAACCCAAAAATTCCTGTTGCGTCTGAAAGTAGAAACTCGCCCGGTTACAGCGGTATGTGTATTTTCTCCCTAGGCCATTCTGGTTAAGCGTTTGGAGCAGCAGAATTGTGAAAAATTTTTTGCCTTCTCTACCATTTCTTGGCTTCAAACTCCCATATCTCGCGAACGGATTGATCTAACCCAAAAATTCCTATTGCATCTGAAAGTAGAAACTCGCCCGATTACAACGGTATGTGAATTTTTTCCCTAGGCCATTCTGGTTAAGCGTTTGGAGCAGCAGAATTGCGAAAAATTTTTTGCCTTCTCTACCATTTCTTGGCTTCAAACTCCCATATCTCGCGAACGGATTGACCTAACCCAAATATTCCTATGGCATCTGAAGGTAGAAACTCACCCGATTACAACGGTATGTGTATTTTTTCCCTAGGCCATTCTGGTTAAGCGTTTGGAGCAGCAGAATTGCGAAAAATTTTTTGCCTTCTCAACCATTTCTTGGCTTCAAGCTCCCACATCTCGCGAACGGATTGACCTAACCCAAAAATTCCTATGGCATCTGAAGGTAGAAACTCACCCGATTACAACGGTATGTGTATTTTTTCCCTAGGCCATTCTGGTTAAGCGTTTGGAGCAGCAGAATTGCGAAAAATTTTTTGCCTTCTCAACCATTTCTTGGCTTTAAACTCCCATATCTCGCGAACGGATTGATCTAACCCAAAAATTCCTATTGCATCTGAAAGTAGAAAGTCGCCCGATTACAACGGTATGTGAATTTTTTCCCTAGGCCATTCTGGTTAAGCGTTTGGAGCAGCAGAATTGCGAAAAATTTGTTGCCTTCTCTACCATTTCTTGGCTTCAAACTCCCATATCTCGCGAACGGATTGACCTAACCCAAAAATTCCTATTGCGTCTGAAAGTAGAAACTCGCCCGATTACAACGGTATGTTTTTTTTTCCCTAGGCCATTCTGGTTAAGCGTTTGGAGCAGCAGAATTGCGAAAAATTTTTTGCCCTCTCAACCATTTCTTGGCTTCAAACTCCCATATCTCGCGAACGGATTGACCTAACCCAAAAATTCCTGTTGCGTCTGAAAGTAGAAACTCGCCCGGTTACAACGGTATGTGTATTTTTTCCCTAGGCCATTCTGGTTAAGCTTTAGGAGCAGCAGAATTGTGAAAAATTTTTTGCCTTCTTTACCATTTCTTGGCTTCAAACTCCCATATCTCGCGAACGGATTGATCTAACCCAAAAATTCCTATTGCATCTGAAAGTAGAAACTCGCCCGATTACAACGGTATGTGAATGTTTTCCCTAGGCCATTCTGGTTAAGCGTTTGGAGCAGCAGAATTGCGAAAATTTTTTGCCTTCTCTACCATTTCTTGGCTTCAAACTCCCATATCTCGCGAACGGATTGACCTAACCCAAAAATTCCTATTAAGTCTGAAAGTAGAAACTCGCCCGATTACAACGGTATTTGTATTTTTTCCCTAGGCCATTCTGGTTAAGCGTTTGGAGCAGCAGAATTGCGAAAAATTTTTTGCCTTCTCAACCATTTCTTGGCTTCAAGCTCCCATATCTCGCGAACGGATTGACCTAACCCAAAAATTCCTATGGCATCTGAAGGTAGAAACTCACCCGATTACAACGGTATGTGTATTTTTTCCCTAGGCCATTCTGGTTAAGCGTTTGGAGCAGCAGAATTGCGAAAAATTTTTTGCCTTCTCAACCATTTCTTGGCTTCAAGCTCCCATATCTCGCGAACGGATTGACCTAACCCAAAATTTCCTATTGCATCTGAAAGTAGAAACTCGCCCGATTACAACGGTATTTGTATTTTTTCCTTAGGCCATTCTGGTTAAGCGTTTGGAGCAGCAGAAGTGCGAAAAATTTGTTGTCTTGTCAACCATTTCTTAGCTTCAGACTCCTATATCTCGCGAACGGATTGACCAAACCCAGATTTTCCTGCTGCGTCTGAAAGTAGAAACTCGCCCGATTACAACGGTATGTGTATTTTTTCCCTAGGCCATTCTGGTTAAGCGTTCGGAGCAGTAGAATTGCGAAAAATTTTTTGCCTTCTCAACCATTTCTTGTCTTCAAACTCCCATATCTCGCGAACGGATTGACCTAACCAAAAAACTCCTATTGCATCTGAAAGTAGAAACTCGCCCGATTACAACGGTATGTGTATTTTTTCCCTAGGCCATTCTGGTTAAGCGTTTGGAGCAGCAGAATTGTGAAAAATTTTTTGCCTTCTCTACCATTTCTTGGCTTCAAACTACCATATCTCGCGAACGAATTGACCTAACCCAAAAATTCCTATTGCATCTGAAAGTAGAAACTCGCCCGATTACAACGGTATGTGTATGTTTTCCCTAGGCCATTCTGGTTAAGCGTTTGGAGCAGCAGAAGTGCGAAAAGTTTGTTGTCTTCTCAACCATTTCTTAGCTTCAAACTCCCATATCTCGCGAACGGATTGACGTAACCCAAAAATTCCTGTTGCATCTGAAAGTAGAAATTCGCCCGATTACAACGGTATGTGTATTTTTTCCCTAGGCCATTCTGGTTAAGCGTTTGGAACAGCAGAATTGCGAAAAGTTTTTTGCCTTCTCAACCATTTCTTGTCTTCAAACTCCCATATCACGCGAACGGATTGACCTAACCCAAAAATTCCTGTTGCGTCTGAAAGTAGAAACTCGCCCGATTACAACGCTATGTGTATTTTTTCCCTAGGCCATTCTGGTTAAGCGTTTGGAGCAGCAGAATTGCGAAAAATTTTTTGCCTTCTCTACCATTTCTTGGCTTCAAACTCCCATATCTCGCGAACGGATTGACCTAACCCAAAAATTCCTATAGCATCTGAAAGTAGAAACTCGCCCGGTTACAACGGTATGTGTATTTTTTCCCTAGGCCATTCTGGTTAAGCGTTTGGAGCAGCAGAATTGTGAAAAATTTTTTGCCTTCTCAACCATTTCTTGTCTTCAAACTCCCATATCTCGCGAACGGATAGACCTAACCCAAAAATTCCTATTGCATCTGAAAGTAGAAACTCGCCCGATTACAACGGTATGTGTATTTTTTCCCTAGGCCATTCTGGTTAAGCGTTTTGAGCAGCAGAAGTGCGAAAAATTTGTTGCGTTCTCAACCATTTCTTAGCTTCAAACTCCCAAATCTCGCGAACGGATTGACGTCACCCAAAAATTCCTGTTGCATCTGAAAGTAGAAACTCGCCCGATTACAACGGTATGTGTATTTTTTCCCTAGGCCATTCTGGTTAAGCGTTTGGAGCAGCAGAATTGCGAAAAATTTTTTGCCGTCTCAAACATTTCTTGTGTTCAAACTCCCATATCTCGCGAACGGATTGACCTAACCCAAAAATTCCTATAGCATCTGAAAGTAGAAACTCGCCCGGTTACAACGGTATGTGTATTTTTTCCCTAGGCCATTCTGGTTAAGCGTTAGGAGCAGCAGAATTGTGAAAAATTTTTTGCCTTCTCTACCATTTCTTGGCTTCAAACTCCCATATCTCGCGAACGGATTGATCTAACCCAAAAATTCCTATTGCATCTGAAAGTAGAAACTCGCCCGATTACAACGGTATGTGAATTTTTTCCCTAGGCCATTCTGGTTAAGCGTTTGGAGCAGCAGAATTGCGAAAAATTTTTTGCCTTCTCTACCATTTCTTGGCTTCAAACTCCCATATCTCGCGAACGGATTGACCTAACCCAAAAATTCCTATTGCGTCTGAAAGTAGAAACTCGCCCGATTACAACGGTATTTGTATTTTTCCCTAGGCCATTGTGGTTAAGCGTTTGGAGCAGCAGAATTGCGAAAAATTTTTTGCCTTCTCAACCATTTCTTGGCTTCAAGCTCCCATATCTCGCGAACGGATTGACCTAACCCAAAAATTCCTCTGGCATCTGAAGGTAGAAACTCACCCGATTACAACGGTATGTGTATTTTTTCCCTAGGCCATTCTGGTTAAGCGTTTGGAGCAGCAGAATTGCGAAAAATTTTTTGCCGTCTCAACCATTTCTTGGCTTCAAACTCCCATATCTCGCGAACGGATTGACCTAACCCAAAAATTCCTATTGCATCTGAAAGTAGAAACTCGCCCGATTACAACGGTATGTGTATTTTTTCCCTAGGCCATTCTGGTTAAGCGTTTGGAGCAGCAGAATTGCGAAAAATTTTTTGCCTTCTCAACCATTTGTTGGCTTCAAGCTCCCATATCTCGCGAACGGATTGACCTAACCCAAAAATTCCTATGGCATCTGAAGGTAAAAACTCACCCGATTACAACGGTATGTGTATTTTTTCCCTAGGCCATTCTGGTTAAGCGTTTGGAGCAGCAGAATTGCGAAAAATTTTTTGCCTTCTCAACCATTTCTTGGCTTTAAACTCCCATATCTCGCGAACGGATTGATCTAACCCAAAAATTCCTATTGCATCTGAAAGTAGAAACTCGCCCGATTACAACGGTATGTGAATTTTTTCCCTAGGCCATTCTGGTTAAGCGTTTGGAGCAGCAGAATTGCGAAAAATTTTTTGCCTTCTCTACCATTTCTTGGCTTCAAACTCCCATATCTCGCGAACGGATTGACCTAACCCAAAAATTCCTATTGCTTCTGAAAGTAGAAACTCGCCCGATTACAACGGTATGTTTTTTTTTCCCTAGGCCATTCTGGTTAAGCGTTTGGAGCAGCAGAATTGCGAAAAATTTTTTGCCTTCTCAACCATTTCTTGGCTTCAAACTCCCATATGTCGCGAACGGATTGACCTAACCCAAAAATTCCTGTTGCGTCTGAAAGTAGAAACTCGCCCGGTTACAACGGTATGTGTATTTTTTCCCTAGGCCATTCTGGTTAAGCGTTAGGAGCAGCAGAATTGTGAAAAATTTTTTGCCTTCTCTACCATTTCTTGGCTTCAAACTCCCATATCTCGCGAACGGATTGATCTAACCCAAAAATTCCTATTGCATCTGAAAGTAGAAACTCGCCCGATTACAACGGTATGTGAATTTTTTCCCTAGGCCATTCTGGTTAAGCGTTTGGAGCAGCAGAATTGCGAAAAATTTTTTGCCTTCTCTACCATTTCTTGGCTTCAAACTCCCATATCTCGCGAACGGATTGACCTAACCCAAAAATTCCTATTGCGTCTGAAAGTAGAAACTCGCCCGATTACAACGGTATTTGTATTTTTTCCCTAGGCCATTCTGGTTAAGCGTTTGGAGCAGCAGAATTGCGAAAAATTTTTTGCCTTCTCAACCATTTCTTGGCTTCAAGCTCCCATATCTCGCGAACGGATTGACCTAACCCAAAAACTCCTATGGCATCTGAAGGTAGAAACTCACCCGATTACAACGGTATGTGTATTTTTTCCCTAGGCCATTCTGGTTAAGCGTTTGGAGCAGCAGAATTGCGAAAAATTTTTTGCCTTCTCAACCATTTCTTGGCTTCAAGCTCCCATATCTCGCGAACGGATTGACCTAACCCAAAATTTCCTATTGCATCTGAAAGTAGAAACTCGCCCGATTACAACGGTATTTGTATTTTTTCCTTAGGCCATTCTCGTTAAGCGTTTGGAGCAGCAGAAGTGCGAAAAATTTGTTGTCTTGTCAACCATTTCTTAGCTTCAGACTCCTATATCTCGCGAACGGATTGACCAAACCCAGATTTTCCTGCTGCGTCTGAAAGTAGAAACTCGCCCGATTACAACGGTATGTGTATTTTTTCCCTAGGCCATTCTGGTTAAGCGTTTGGAGCAGCAGAATTGCGAAAAATTTTTTGCCTTCTCAACCATTTCTTGGCTTCAAGCTCCCATATCTCGCGAACGGATTGACCTAACCCAAAAATTCCTATGGCATCTGAAGGTAAAAACTCACCCGATTACAACGGTATGTGTATTTTTTCCCTAGGCCATTCTGGTTAAGCGTTTGGAGCAGCAGAATTGCGAAAAATTTTTTGCCTTCTCAACCATTTCTTGGCTTTAAACTCCCATATCTCGCGAACGGATTGATCTAACCCAAAAATTCCTATTGCATCTGAAAGTAGAAACTCGCCCGATTACAACGGTATGTGAATTTTTTCCCTAGGCCATTCTGGTTAAGCGTTTGGAGCAGCAGAATTGCGAAAAATTTTTTGCCTTCTCTACCATTTCTTGGCTTCAAACTCCCATATCTCGCGAACGGATTGACCTAACCCAAAAATTCCTATTGCGTCTGAAAGTAGAAACCTGCCCGATTACAACGGTATGTGTATTTTTTCCTTAGGCCATTCTGGTTAAGCGTTTGGAGCAGCAGAATTGCGAAAAATTTTTTGCCGTCTCAACCATTTCTTGGCTTCAAACTCCCATATCTCGCGAACGGATTGACCAAACCCAAAAATTCCTATTGCATCTGAAAGTAGAAACTCGCCCGATTACAACGGCATGTGTATTTTTTCCCTAGGCCATTCTGGTTAAGCGTTCGGAGCAGCAGAATTGCGAAAAATTTTTTGCCTTCTCAGCCATTTCTTGTCTTCAAACTCCCATATCTCGCGAACGGAATGACCTAACCAAAAAATTCCTATTGCTTCTGAAAGTAGAAACTCGCCCGATTACAACGGTATGTTTTTTTTTCCCTAGGCCATTCTGGTTAAGCGTTTGGAGCAGCAGAATTGCGAAAAATTTTTTGCCTTCTCAACCATTTCTTGGCTTCAAACTCCCATATCTCGCGAACGGATTGACCTAACCCAAAAATTCCTGTTGCGTCTGAAAGTAGAAACTCGCCCGGTTACAACGGTATGTGTATTTTTTCCCTAGGCCATTCTGGTTAAGCGTTAGGAGCAGCAGAATTGTGAAAAATTTTTTGCCTTCTCTACCATTTCTTGGCTTCAAACTCCCATATCTCGCGAACGGATTGATCTAACCCAAAAATTCCTATTGCATCTGAAAGTAGAAACTCGCCCGATTACAACGGTATGTGAATTTTTTCCCTAGGCCATTCTGGTTAAGCGTTTGGAGCAGCAGAATTGCGAAAAATTTTTTGCCTTCTCTACCATTTCTTGGCTTCAAACTCCCATATCTCGCGAACGGATTGACCTAACCCAAAAATTCCTATTGCGTCTGAAAGTAGAAACTCGCCCGATTACAACGGTATTTGTATTTTTTCCCTAGGCCATTCTGGTTAAGCGTTTGGAGCAGCAGAATTGCGAAAAATTTTTTGCCTTCTCAACCATTTCTTGGCTTCAAGCTCCCATATCTCGCGAACGGATTGACCTAACCCAAAAACTCCTATGGCATCTGAAGGTAGAAACTCACCCGATTACAACGGTATGTGTATTTTTTCCCTAGGCCATTCTGGTTAAGCGTTTGGAGCAGCAGAATTGCGAAAAATTTTTTGCCTTCTCAACCATTTCTTGGCTTCAAGCTCCCATATCTCGCGAACGGATTGACCTAACCCAAAATTTCCTATTGCATCTGAAAGTAGAAACTCGCCCGATTACAACGGTATTTGTATTTTTTCCTTAGGCCATTCTGGTTAAGCGTTTGGAGCAGCAGAAGTGCGAAAAATTTGTTGTCTTGTCAACCATTTCTTAGCTTCAGACTCCTATATCTCGCGAACGGATTGACCAAACCCAGATTTTCCTGCTGCGTCTGAAAGTAGAAACTCGCCCGATTACAACGGTATGTGTATTTTTTCCCTAGGCCATTCTGGTTAAGCGTTTGGAGCAGCAGAATTGCGAAAAATTTTTTGCCTTCTCAACCATTTCTTGGCTTCAAGCTCCCATATCTCGCGAACGGATTGACCTAACCCAAAAATTCCTATGGCATCTGAAGGTAAAAACTCACCCGATTACAACGGTATGTGTATTTTTTCCCTAGGCCATTCTGGTTAAGCGTTTGGAGCAGCAGAATTGCGAAAAATTTTTTGCCTTCTCAACCATTTCTTGGCTTTAAACTCCCATATCTCGCGAACGGATTGATCTAACCCAAAAATTCCTATTGCATCTGAAAGTAGAAACTCGCCCGATTACAACGGTATGTGAATTTTTTCCCTAGGCCATTCTGGTTAAGCGTTTGGAGCAGCAGAATTGCGAAAAATTTTTTGCCTTCTCTACCATTTCTTGGCTTCAAACTCCCATATCTCGCGAATGGATTGACCTAACCCAAAAATTCCTATTGCGTCTGAAAGTAGAAACCTGCCCGATTACAACGGTATGTGTATTTTTTCCTTAGGCCATTCTGGTTAAGCGTTTGGAGCAGCAGAATTGCGAAAAATTTTTTGCCGTCTCAACCATTTCTTGGCTTCAAACTCCCATATCTCGCGAACGGATTGACCAAACCCAAAAATTCCTATTGCATCTGAAAGTAGAAACTCGCCCGATTACAACGGCATGTGTATTTTTTCCCTAGGCCATTCTGGTTAAGCGTTCTGAGCAGCAGAATTGCGAAAAATTTTTTGCCTTCTCAGCCATTTCTTGTCTTCAAACTCCCATATCTCGCGAACGGATTGACCTAACCCAAAAATTCCTATTGCTTCTGAAAGTAGAAACTCGCCCGATTACAACGGTATGTTTTTTTTTCCCTAGGCCATTCTGGTTAAGCGTTTGGAGCAGCAGAATTGCGAAAAATTTTTTGCCTTCTCAACCATTTCTTGGCTTCAAACTCCCATATCTCGCGAACGGATTGACCTAACCCAAAAATTCCTGTTGCGTCTGAAAGTAGAAACTCGCCCGGTTACAACGGTATGTGTATTTTTTCCCTAGGCCATTCTGGTTAAGCGTTTGGAGCAGCAGAATTGCGAAAAATTTTTTGCCTTCTCAACCATTTCTTGGCTTCAAGCTCCCATATCTCGCGAACGGATTGACCTAACCCAAAATTTCCTATTGCATCTGAAAGTAGAAACTCGCCCGATTACAACGGTATTTGTATTTTTTCCTTAGGCCATTCTGGTTAAGCGTTTGGAGCAGCAGAAGTGCGAAAAATTTGTTGTCTTGTCAACCATTTCTTAGCTTCAGACTCCTATATCTCGCGAACGGATTGACCAAACCCAGATTTTCCTGCTGCGTCTGAAAGTAGAAACTCGCCCGATTACAACGGTATGTGTATTTTTTCCCTAGGCCATTCTGGTTAAGCGTTCGGAGCAGTAGAATTGCGAAAAATTTTTTGCCTTCTCAACCATTTCTTGTCTTCAAACTCCCATATCTCGCGAACGGATTGACCTAACCCAAAAATTCCTATTGCATCTGAAAGTAGAAACTCGCCCGATTACAACGGTATGTGTATTTTTTCCCTAGGCCATTCTGGTTAAGCGTTTGGAGCAGCAGAAGTGCGAAAAATTTGTTGCCTTCTCAACCATTTCTTAGCTTCAAACTCCCATATCTCGCGAACGGATTGACGTAACCCAAAAATTCCTGTTGCATCTGAAAGTAGAAACTCGCCCGATTACAACGGTATGTGTATTTTTTCCCTAGGCCATTCTGGTTAAGCGTTTGGAGCAGCAGAATTGTGAAAAATTTTTTGCCTTCTCAACCATTTCTTGTCTTCAAACTCCCATATCTCGCGAACGGATTGACCTAACCCAAAAATTCCTATTGCATCTGAAAGTAGAAACTCGCCCGATTACAACGGTATGTGTATTTTTTCCCTAGGCCATTCTGGTTAAGCGTTTGGAGCAGCAGAAGTGCGAAAAATTTGTTGCGTTCTCAACCATTTCTTAGCTTCAAACTCCCAAATCTCGCGAACGGATTGACGTCACCCAAAAATTCCTGTTGCATCTGAAAGTAGAAACTCGCCCGATTACAACGGTATGTGTATTTTTTCCCTAGGCCATTCTGGTTAAGCGTTTGGAGCAGCAGAATTGCGAAAAATTTTTTGCCGTCTCAACCATTTCTTGGCTTCAAACTCCCATATCTCGCGAACGGATTGACCTAACCCAAAAATTCCTATTGCATCTGAAAGTAGAAACTCGCCCGATTACAACGGTATGTGTATTTTTTCCCTAGGCCATTCTGGTTAAGCGTTCGGAGCAGCAGAATTGCGAAAAATCTTTTGCCTTCTCAACCATTTCTTGTGTTCAAACTCCCATATCTCGCGAACGGATTGACCTAACCCAAAAATTCCTATTGCTTCTGAAAGTAGAAACTCGCCCGATTACAACGGTATGTGTATTTTTTCCCTAGGCCATTCTGGTTAAGCGTTTGGAGCAGCAGAATTGCGAAAAATTTTTTGCCTTCTCAACCATTTCTTGTGTTCAAACTCCCATATCTCGCGAACGGATTGACCTAACCCAAAAATTCCTATTGCTTCTGAAAGTAGAAACTCGCCCGATTACAACGCTATGTGTATTTTTTCCCTAGGCCATTCTGGTTAAGCGTTTGGAGAAGCAGAAGTGCGAAAAATTTGTTGTCTTCTCAACCATTTCTTAGCTTCAAACTCCTATATCTCGCGAACGGATTGACCAAACCCAGACGCTCCTGCTGCGTCTGAAAGTAGAAACTCGCCCGATTACAACGGTATGTGTATTTTTTCCCTAGGCCATTCTGGTTAAGCGTTCGGAGCAGCAGAATTGCGAAAAATTTTTTGCCTTCTCAACCATTTCTTGTCTTCAAACTCCCATATCTCGCGAACGGATTGACCTAACCTAAAAATTCCTATTGCATCTGAAAGTAGAAACTCGCCCGATTACAACGGTATGTGTATTTTTTCCCTAGGCCATTCTGGTTAAGCGTTTGAAGCAGCAGAATTGTGAAAAATTGTTTGCCTTCTCTACCATTTCTTGGCTTCAAACTCCCATATCTCGCGAACGGATTGACCTAACCCAAAAATTCCTATTGCATCTGAAAGTAGAAACTCGCCCGATTACAACGGTATGTGTATTTTTTCTCTAGGCCATTCTGGTTAAGCGTTTGGGGCAGCAGAATTGCGAAAAATTTTTTGCCTTCTCAACCATTTCTTGGCTTCAACCTCCCATATCTCGCGAACGGATTGACCTAACCCAAAAATTCCTATTGCATCTGAAAGTAGAAACTCGCCCGATTACAACGGTATGTGTATTTTTTCCCTAGGCCATTCTGGTTAAGCGTTCGGAGCAGCAGAATTGCGAAAAATTTTTTGCCTTCTCAACCATTTCTTGGCTTCAAACTCGCATATCTCGCGAACGGATTGACCAAACCCAATAATTCCTGTTGCGTCTGAAAGTAGAAACTCGCCCGGTTACAACGGTATGTGTATTTTTTCCCTAGGACATTCTGGTTAAGCGTTTGGAGCAGCAGAAGTGCGAAAAATTTGTTGTCTTCTCAACCATTTCTTAGCTTCAAACTCCCATATCTCGCGAACAGATTGACGTAACCCAAAAATTCCTGTTGCATCTGAAAGTAGAAACTCGCCCGATTACAACGGTATGTGTATTTTTTCCCTAGGCCATTCTGGTTAAGCGTTTGGAGCAGCAGAATTGCGAAAAATTTTTTGCCTTCTCAACCATTTCTTGTGTTCAAACTCCCATATCTCGCGAACGGATTGACCTAACCCAAAAATTCCTATTGCTTCTGAAAGTAGAAACTCGCCCGATTACAACGCTATGTGTATTTTTTCCCTAGGCCATTCTGGTTAAGCGTTTGGAGAAGCAGAAGTGCGAAAAATTTGTTGTCTTCTCAACCATTTCTTAGCTTCAAACTCCTATATCTCGCGAACGGATTGACCAAACCCAGACGCTCCTGCTGCGTCTGAAAGTAGAAACTCGCCCGATTACAACGGTATGTGTATTTTTTCCCTAGGCCATTCTGGTTAAGCGTTCGGAGCAGCAGAATTGCGAAAAATTTTTTGCCTTCTCAACCATTTCTTGTCTTCAAACTCCCATATCTCGCGAACGGATTGACCTAACCTAAAAATTCCTATTGCATCTGAAAGTAGAAACTCGCCCGATTACAACGGTATGTGTATTTTTTCCCTAGGCCATTCTGGTTAAGCGTTTGAAGCAGCAGAATTGTGAAAAATTGTTTGCCTTCTCTACCATTTCTTGGCTTCAAACTCCCATATCTCGCGAACGGATTGACCTAACCCAAAAATTCCTATTGCATCTGAAAGTAGAAACTCGCCCGATTACAACGGTATGTGTATTTTTTCTCTAGGCCATTCTGGTTAAGCGTTTGGGGCAGCAGAATTGCGAAAAATTTTTTGCCTTCTCAACCATTTCTTGGCTTCAACCTCCCATATCTCGCGAACGGATTGACCTAACCCAAAAATTCCTATTGCATCTGAAAGTAGAAACTCGCCCGATTACAACGGTATGTGTATTTTTTCCCTAGGCCATTCTGGTTAAGCGTTCGGAGCAGCAGAATTGCGAAAAATTTTTTGCCTTCTCAACCATTTCTTGGCTTCAAACTCGCATATCTCGCGAACGGATTGACCAAACCCAATAATTCCTGTTGCGTCTGAAAGTAGAAACTCGCCCGGTTACAACGGTATGTGTATTTTTTCCCTAGGACATTCTGGTTAAGCGTTTGGAGCAGCAGAAGTGCGAAAAATTTGTTGTCTTCTCAACCATTTCTTAGCTTCAAACTCCCATATCTCGCGAACAGATTGACGTAACCCAAAAATTCCTGTTGCATCTGAAAGTAGAAACTCGCCCGATTACAACGGTATGTGTATTTTTTCCCTAGGCCATTCTGGTTAAGCGTTTGGAGCAGCAGAATTGCGAAAAATTTTTTGCCTTCTCAACCATTTCTTGTCTTCAATCTCCCATATCTCGCGAACGGATTGACCTAACCCAAAAATTCCTATTGCATCTGAAAGTAGAAACTCGCCCGATTACAACGGTATGTGTATTTTTTCCCTAGGCAATTCTGGTTAAGCGTTTGGAGCAACAGAATTGCGAAAAATTTTTGGCCTTCTCAACCATTTCTTGGCTTCAAACTCCCATATCTCGCGAACGGATTGACCTAATCCAAAAATTCCTGCTGCGTCTGAAAGTAGAAACTCGCCCGGTTACAACGGTATGTGTATTTTTTCCCTAGGCCATTCTGGTTAAGCGTTTGGAGCAGCAGAATTGTGAAAAATTTGTTGTCTTCTCAACCATTTCTTAGCTTCAAACTCCCATATCTCGCGAACGGATTGACGTAACCCAAAAATTCCTGTTGCATCTGAAAGTAGAAACTCGCCCGATTACAACGGTATGTGTATTTTTTCCCTAAGCCATTCTGGTTAAGCGTTTGGAGCAGCAGAATTGTGAAAAATTTTTTGCCTTCTCAACCATTTCTTGTCTTCAAACTCCCATATCTCGCGAACGGATAGGCCTAACCCAAAAATTCCTATTGCATCTGAAAGTAGAAACTCGCCCGATTACAACGGTATGTGTATTTTTTCCCTAGGCCATTCTGGTTAAGCGTTTGGAGCAGCAGAAGTGCGAAAAATTTGTTGCGTTCTCAACCATTTCTTAGCTTCAAACTCCCAAATCTCGCGAACGGATTGACGTCACCCAAAAATTCCTGTTGCATCTGAAAGTAGAAACTCGCCCGATTACAACGGTATGTGTATTTTTTCCCTAGGCCATTCTGGTTAAGCGTTTGGAGCAGCAGAATTGCGAACAATTTTTTGCCGTCTCAAACATTTCTTGTGTTCAAATTCCCATATCTCGCGAACGGATTGACCTAACCCAAAAATTCCTATAGCATCTGAAAGTAGAAACTCGCCCGGTTACAACGGTATGTGTATTTTTTCCCTAGGCCATTCTGGTTAAGCGTTTGGAGCAGCAGAATTGTGAAAAATTTTTTGCCTTCTCAACCATTTCTTGTCTTCAAACTCCCATATCTCGCGAACGGATTGAGCTAACCCAAAAATTCCTATTGCATCTGAAAGTAGAAACTCGCCCGATTACAACGGTATGTGTATTTTTTCCCTAGGCCATTCTGGTTAAGCGTTTGGAGCAGCAGAAATGCGAAAAATTTGTTGCGTTCTCAACCATTTCTTAGCTTCAAACTCCCAAATCTCGCGAACGGATTGACGTCACCCAAAAATTCCTGTTGCATCTGAAAGTAGAAACTCGCCCGATTACAACGGTATGTGTATTTTTTCCCTAGGCCATTCTGGTTAAGCGTTTGGAGCAGCAGAATTGCGAAAAATTTTTTGCCGTCTCAACCATTTCTTGGCTTCAAACTCCCATATCTCGCGAACGGATTGACCTAACCCAAAAATTCCTATTGCATCTGAAAGTAGAAACTCGCCCGATTACAACGGTATGTGTATTTTTTCCCTAGGCCATTCTGGTTAAGCGTTCGGAGCAGCAGAATTGCGAAAAATCTTTTGCCTTCTCAACCATTTCTTGTGTTCAAACTCCCATATCTCGCGAACGGATTGACCTAACCCAAAAATTCCTATTGCTTCTGAAAGTAGAAACTCGCCCGATTACAACGGTATGTGTATTTTTTCCCTAGGCCATTCTGGTTAAGCGTTTGGAGCAGCAGAATTGCGAAAAATTTTTTGCCTTCTCAACCATTTCTTGTGTTCAAACTCCCATATCTCGCGAACGGATTGACCTAACCCAAAAATTCCTATTGCTTCTGAAAGTAGAAACTCGCCCGATTACAACGCTATGTGTATTTTTTCCCTAGGCCATTCTGGTTAAGCGTTTGGAGAAGCAGAAGTGCGAAAAATTTGTTGTCTTCTCAACCATTTCTTAGCTTCAAACTCCTATATCTCGCGAACGGATTGACCAAACCCAGACGTTCCTGCTGCGTCTGAAAGTAGAAACTCGCCCGATTACAACGGTATGTGTATTTTTTCCCTAGGCCATTCTGGTTAAGCGTTCGGAGCAGCAGAATTGCGAAAAATTTTTTGCCTTCTCAACCATTTCTTGTCTTCAAACTCCCATATCTCGCGAACGGATTGACCTAACCTAAAAATTCCTATTGCATCTGAAAGTAGAAACTAGCCCGATTACAACGGTATGTGTATTTTTTCCCTAGGCCATTCTGGTTAAGCGTTTGAAGCAGCAGAATTGCGAAAAATTTTTTGCCTTCTCAACCATTTCTTGGATTCAAACTCCCATATCTCGCGAACGGATTGACCTAACCCAAAAATTCCTATTGCATCTGAAAGTAGAAACTCGCCCGATTACAACGGTATGTTTATTTTTTCCCTAGGCCATTCTGGTTAAGCGTTTGGAGCAGCAGAATTGTGAAAAATTGTTTGCCTTCTCTACCATTTCTTGGCTTCAAACTCCCATATCTCGCGAACGGATTGACCTAACCCAAAAATTCCTATTGCATCTGAAAGTAGAAACTCGCCCGATTACAACGGTATGTGTATTTTTTCTCTAGGCCATTCTGGTTAAGCGTTTGGGGCAGCAGAATTGCGAAAAATTTTTTGCCTTCTCAACCATTTCTTGGCTTCAA
This sequence comes from Ptiloglossa arizonensis, assembly GCF_051014685.1. Lineage (NCBI taxonomy): Eukaryota > Metazoa > Arthropoda > Insecta > Hymenoptera > Colletidae > Ptiloglossa > Ptiloglossa arizonensis. The sequence continues at coordinate 188,369 of NW_027478728.1, read as the reverse complement.
CCTCCCATATCTCGCGAACGGATTGACCTAACCCAAAAATTCCTATTGCATCTGAAAGTAGAAACTCGCCCGATTACAACGGTATGTGTATTTTTTCCCTAGGCCATTCTGGTTAAGCGTTCGGAGCAGCAGAATTGCGAAAAATTTTTTGCCTTCTCAACCATTTCTTGGCTTCAAACTCGCATATCTCGCGAACGGATTGACCAAACCCAATAATTCCTGTTGCGTCTGAAAGTAGAAACTCGCCCGGTTACAACGGTATGTGTATTTTTTCCCTAGGACATTCTGGTTAAGCGTTTGGAGCAGCAGAGGTGCGAAAAATTTGTTGTCTTCTCAACCATTTCTTAGCTTCAAACTCCCATATCTCGCGAACGGATTGACGTAACCCAAAAATTCCTGTTGCATCTGAAAGTAGAAACTCGCCCGATTACAACGGTATGTGTATTTTTTCCCTAGGCCATTCTGGTTAAGCGTTTGGAGCAGCAGAATTGCGAAAAATTTTTTGCCTTCTCAACCATTTCTTGTCTTCAATCTCCCATATCTCGCGAACGGATTGACCTAACCCAAAAATTCCTATTGCATCTGAAAGTAGAAACTCGCCCGATTACAACGGTATGTGTATTTTTTCCCTAGGCAATTCTGGTTAAGCGTTTGGAGCAACAGAATTGCGAAAAATTTTTGACCTTCTCAACCATTTCTTGGCTTCAAACTCCCATATCTCGCGAACGGATTGACCTAACCCAAAAATTCCTGTTGCGTCTGAAAGTAGAAACTCGCCCGGTTACAACGGTATGTGTATTTTTTCCCTAGGCCATTCTGGTTAAGCGTTTGGAGCAGCAGAAGTGCGAAAAATTTGTTGTCTTCTCAACAATTTCTTAGCTTCAAACTCCCATATCTCGCGAACGGATTGACCTAACCCAAAAGGTCCTGTTGCATGTGAAAGTAGAATCTCGCCCGATTACAACGGTATGTGTATTTTTTCCCTAGGCCATTCTGGTTAAGCGTTTGGAGCAGCAGAATTGCGAAAAATTTTTTGCCTTCTCAACCATTTCTTGGCTTCAAACTCCCATATCTCGCGAACGGATTGACCTAACCCAAAAGTTCCTGTTGCGTCTGAAAGTAGAAACTCGCCCGGTTACAACGGTATGTGTATTTTTTCCCTAGGCCATTGTGGTTAAGCGTTTGGAGCAGCAGAATTGGAAAAATTTTTTGCCTTCACAACCATTTCTTGTCTTCAAACTCCCATATCTCGCGAACGGATTGACCTAACCCAAAAATTCCTATTGCATCTGAAAGTAGAAACTCGCCCGATTACAGCGGTATTTGTATTTTCTCCCTAGGCCGTTCTGGTTAAGCGTTTGGAGCAGCAGAATTTCGAAAAATTGTTTGCCATCTCAACCATTTCTTGGCTTCAAAGTCCCATATCTCGCGAACGGATTGACCTAACCCAAAAATTCCTATTGCATCTGAAAGTAGAAACTCGCCCGATTACAACGGTATGTGTATTTTTTCCCTAGGCCATTCTGGTTAAGCGTTTGGAGCAGCAGAAGTGCGAAAAATTAGTTGTCTTCTCAACCATTTCTTAGCTTCAAACTCCCATATCTCACGAACGGATTGACGTAACCCAAAAATTCCTGTTGCATCTGAAAGTTGAAACTCGCCCGATTACAACGGTATTTGTATTTTTTCCCTAGGCCGTTCTGGTTAAGCGTTTGGAGCAGCAGAATTGCGAAAAATTGTTTGCCATCTCAACCATTTCTTGGCTTCAAAGTCCCATATCTCGCGAACGGATTGACCTAACCCAAAAATTCCTATTGCATCTGAAAGTAGAAACTCGCCCGATTACAACGGTATGTGTATTTTTTCCCTAGGCCATTCTGGTTAAGCGTTTGGAGCAGCAGAATTGCGAAAAATTTTTTGCCTTCTCAACCATTTCTTGTCTTCAAACTCCCATATCTCGCGAACGGATTGACCTAACCCAAAAATTCCTATTGCATCTGAAAGTAGACACTCGCCCGATTACAACGGTATGTGTATTTTTTCCCTAGGCAATTCTGGTTAAGCGTTTGGAGCAGCAGAATTGCGAAAAATTTTTTGCCTTCTCAACCATTTCTTGGCTTCAAACTCACATATCTCGCGAACGGATTGACCTAACCCAAAAATTCGTGTTGCGTCTGAAAGTAGAAACTCGCCCGGTTACAACGGTATGTGTATTTTTTCCCTAGGCCATTCTGGTTATGCGTTTGGAGCAGCAGAAGTGCGAAAAATTTGTTGTCTTCTCAACCATTTCTTAGCTTCAAACTCCCATATCTCGCGAACGGATTGACCTAACCCAAAAATTCCTATTGCATCTGAAAGTAGAAACTCGCCCGATTACAACGGTATGTGCATTTTTTCCCTAGGCCATTCTGGTTAAGCGTTTGGAGCAGCAGAATTGCGAAAAATTTTTCGCCTTCTCAGCCATTTCTTGGCTTCAAACTCCCATATTTCGCGAACGGATTGACCTGACCCAAAAATTCCTATTGCATCTGAAAGTAGAAACTCGCCCGATTACAACGGTATGTGTATTTTTTCCCTAGGCAATTCTGGTTAAGCGTTTGGAGCAGCAGAATTGCGAAAAATTTTTTGCCTTCTCAACCATTTCTTGGCTTCAAACTCCCATATCTCGCGAACGGATTGACCAAACCCAGAAGTTCCTGCTGCGTCTGAAAGTAGAAACTCGCCCGATTACAACGGTATGTGTAATTTTTCCCTAGGCCATTCTGGTTATACGTTTGGCGCAGCAGAAATGCGAAAAATTTTTTGCCTTCTCAACCATTTCTTAGCTTCAAACTCCCATATCTCGCGAACGGATTGACCTAACCCAAAAACTCCTATTGTATCTGAAAGTAGAAACTCGCCCGATTACAAGGGTATGTGTATTTTTTCCCTAGGCCATTCTGGTTAAGCGTTTGGAGCAGCAGAATTGCGAAAAGTTTTTTGCCTTCTCAACCATTTCTTATCTTCAAACTCCCATATCTCGCGAACGGATTGACCTAACCCAAAAATTCCTATTGCATCTGAAAGTTGAAACTCGCCCGACTACAGCGGTATGTGTATTTTTTCCCTAGGGCATTCTGGTTAAGCATTTGGATCAGCAGAATTGCGAAAAATTGTATGCCTTCTCAACCATTTCTTGGCTTCAAACTCCCATATCTCGCGAACGGATAGACCTAACCCAAAAATTCCTGTTGCGTGTGAAAGTAGAAACTCGCCAGATTACAACGGTATGTGTATTTTTTCCCTAGGCCATTCTGGTTAAGCGTTCGGAGCAGTAGAATTGCGAAAAATTTTTTGCCTTCTCTACCATTTCTTGTCTTCAAACTCCCATATCTCGCGAACGGATTGACCTAACCAAAAAATTCCTATTGCATCTGAAAGTAGAAACTCGCCCGATTACAACGGTATGTGTATTTTTTCCCTAGGCCATTCTGGTTAAGCGTTTGGAGCAGCAGAATTGTGAAAAATTTTTTGCCTTCTCTACCATTTCTTGGCTTCAAACTACCATATCTCGCGAATGAATTGACCTAACCCAAAAATTCCTATTGCATCTGAAAGTAGAAATTCGCCCGATTACAACGGTATGTGTATGTTTTCCCTAGGCCATTCTGGTTAAGCGTTTGGAGCAGCAGAAGTGCGAAAAATTTGTTGTCTTCTCAACCATTTCTTAGCTTCAAACTCCCGTATCTCGCGAACGGATTGACGTAACCCAAAAATTCCTGTTGCATCTGAAAGTAGAAACTCGCCCGATTACAACGGTATGTGTATTTTTTCCCTAGGCCATTCTGGTTAAGCGTTTGGAACAGCAGAATTGCGAACAATTTTTTGCCTCCTCAACCATTTCTTGTCTTCAAACTCCCATATCACGCGAACGGATTGACCTAACCCAAAAATTCCTGTTGCGTCTGAAAGTAGAAACTCGCCCGATTACAACGCTATGTGTATTTTTTCCCTAGGCCATTCTGGTTAAGCGTTTGGAGCAGCAGAATTGCGAAAAATTTTTTGCCTTCTCTACCATTTCTTGGCTTCAAACTCCCATATCTCGCGAACGGATTGACCTAACCCAAAAATTCCTATAGCATCTGAAAGTAGAAACTCGCCCGGTTACAACGGTATGTGCATTTTTTCCCTAGGCCATTCTGGTTAAGCGTTTGGAGCAGCAGAATTGCGAAAAATTTTTTGCCTTCTCAGCCATTTCTTGGCTTCAAACTCCCATATTTCGCGAACGGATTGACCTGACCCAAAAATTCCTATTGCATCTGAAAGTAGAAACTCGCCCGATTACAACGGTATGTGTATTTTTTCCCTAGGCAATTCTGGTTAAGCGTTTGGAGCAGCAGAATTGCGAAAAATTTTTTGCCTTCTCAACCATTTCTTGGCTTCAAACTCCCATATCTCGCGAACGGATTGACCAAACCCAGAAGTTCCTGCTGCGTCTGAAAGTAGAAACTCGCCCGATTACAACGGTATGTGTAATTTTTCCCTAGGCCATTCTGGTTATACGTTTGGCGCAGCAGAAATGCGAAAAATTTTTTGCCTTCTCAACCATTTCTTAGCTTCAAACTCCCATATCTCGCGAACGGATTGACCTAACCCAAAAACTCCTATTGTATCTGAAAGTAGAAACTCGCCCGATTACAAGGGTATGTGTATTTTTTCCCTAGGCCATTCTGGTTAAGCGTTTGGAGCAGCAGAATTGCGAAAAGTTTTTTGCCTTCTCAACCATTTCTTATCTTCAAACTCCCATATCTCGCGAACGGATTGACCTAACCCAAAAATTCCTATTGCATCTGAAAGTTGAAACTCGCCCGACTACAGCGGTATGTGTATTTTTTCCCTAGGGCATTCTGGTTAAGCATTTGGATCAGCAGAATTGCGAAAAATTGTATGCCTTCTCAACCATTTCTTGGCTTCAAACTCCCATATCTCGCGAACGGATAGACCTAACCCAAAAATTCCTGTTGCGTGTGAAAGTAGAAACTCGCCAGATTACAACGGTATGTGTATTTTTTCCCTAGGCCATTCTGGTTAAGCGTTCGGAGCAGTAGAATTGCGAAAAATTTTTTGCCTTCTCTACCATTTCTTGTCTTCAAACTCCCATATCTCGCGAACGGATTGACCTAACCAAAAAATTCCTATTGCATCTGAAAGTAGAAACTCGCCCGATTACAACGGTATGTGTATTTTTTCCCTAGGCCATTCTGGTTAAGCGTTTGGAGCAGCAGAATTGTGAAAAATTTTTTGCCTTCTCTACCATTTCTTGGCTTCAAACTACCATATCTCGCGAATGAATTGACCTAACCCAAAAATTCCTATTGCATCTGAAAGTAGAAATTCGCCCGATTACAACGGTATGTGTATGTTTTCCCTAGGCCATTCTGGTTAAGCGTTTGGAGCAGCAGAAGTGCGAAAAATTTGTTGTCTTCTCAACCATTTCTTAGCTTCAAACTCCCGTATCTCGCGAACGGATTGACGTAACCCAAAAATTCCTGTTGCATCTGAAAGTAGAAACTCGCCCGATTACAACGGTATGTGTATTTTTTCCCTAGGCCATTCTGGTTAAGCGTTTGGAACAGCAGAATTGCGAACAATTTTTTGCCTCCTCAACCATTTCTTGTCTTCAAACTCCCATATCACGCGAACGGATTGACCTAACCCAAAAATTCCTGTTGCGTCTGAAAGTAGAAACTCGCCCGATTACAACGCTATGTGTATTTTTTCCCTAGGCCATTCTGGTTAAGCGTTTGGAGCAGCAGAATTGCGAAAAATTTTTTGCCTTCTCTACCATTTCTTGGCTTCAAACTCCCATATCTCGCGAACGGATTGACCTAACCCAAAAATTCCTATAGCATCTGAAAGTAGAAACTCGCCCGGTTACAAAGGTATGTGTATTTTTTCCCTAGGCCATTCTGGTTAAGCGTTTGGAGCAGCAGAATTGTGAAAAATTTTTTGCCTTCTCAACCATTTCTTGTCTTCAAACTCCCATATCTCGCGAACGGATTGACCTAACCCAAAAATTCCTATTGCATCTGAAAGTAGAAACTCGCCCGATTACAACGGTATGTGCATTTTTTCCCTAGGCCATTCTGGTTAAGCGTTTGGAGCAGCAGAATTGCGAAAAATTTTTTGCCTTCTCAACCATTTCTTGGCTTCAAACTCCCATATTTCGCGAACGGATTGACCTAACCCAAAAATTCCTATTGCAACTGAAAGTAGAAACTCGCCCGATTACAACGGTATGTGTATTTTTTCCCTAGGCAATTCTGGTTAAGCGTTTGGAGCAGCAGAATTGCGAAAAATTTTTTGCCTTCTCAACCATTTCTTGGCTTCAAACTCCCATATCTCGCGAACAGATTGACCTAACCCAAAAATTCGTGTTGCGTCTGAAAGTAGAAACTCGCCCGGTTACAACGGTATGTGTATTTTTTCCCTAGGCCATTCTGGTTAAGCGTTTGGAGCAGCAGAAGTGCGAAAAATTTGTTGTCTTCTCAACCATTTCTTAGCTTCAAACTCCCATATCTCGCGAACGGATTGACCTAACCCAAAAATTCCTATTGCATCTGAAAGTAGAAACTCGCCCGATTACAACGGTATGTGTATTTTTTCCCTAGGGCATTCTGGTTAAGCATTTGGATCAGCAGAATTGCGAAAAATTGTATGCCTTCTCAACCATTTCTTGGCTTCAAACTCCCATATCTCGCGAACGGATAGACCTAACCCAAAAATTCCTGTTGCGTGTGAAAGTAGAAACTCGCCCGATTACTACGGTATGTGTATTTTTTCCCTAGGCCATTCTGGTTAAGCGTTTGGAGCAGCAGAATTGCGAAAAGTTTTTTGCCTTCTCAACCATTTCTTATCTTCAAACTCCCATATCTCGCGAACGGATTGACCTAACCCAAAAATTCCTGTTGCGTCTGAAAGTAGAAACTCGCCCGATTACAACGCTATGTGTATTTTTTCCCTAGGCCATTCTGGTTAAGCGTTTGGAGCAGCAGAAGTGCGAAAAATTTGTTGTCTTCTCAACCATTTCTTAGCTTCAAACTCCCATATCTCGCGAACGGATTGACCTAACCCAAAAATTCCTATTGCATCTGAAAGTAGAAACTCGCCCGATTACAACGGTATGTGTATTTTTTCCCTAGGGCATTCTGGTTAAGCATTTGGATCAGCAGAATTGCGAAAAATTGTATGCCTTCTCAACCATTTCTTGGCTTCAAACTCCCATATCTCGCGAACGGATAGACCTAACCCAAAAATTCCTGTTGCGTGTGAAAGTAGAAACTCGCCCGATTACTACGGTATGTGTATTTTTTCCCTAGGCCATTCTGGTTAAGCGTTTGGAGCAGCAGAATTGCGAAAAGTTTTTTGCCTTCTCAACCATTTCTTATCTTCAAACTCCCATATCTCGCGAACGGATTGACCTAACCCAAAAATTCCTGTTGCGTCTGAAAGTAGAAACTCGCCCGATTACAACGCTATGTGTATTTTTTCCCTAGGCCATTCTGGTTAAGCGTTTGGAGCAGCAGAATTGCGAAAAATTTTTTGCCTTCTCTACCATTTCTTGGCTTCAAACTCCCATATCTCGCGAACGGATTGACCTAACCCAAAAATTCCTATAGCATCTGAAAGTAGAAACTCGCCCGGTTACAAAGGTATGTGTATTTTTTCCCTAGGCCATTCTGGTTAAGCGTTTGGAGCAGCAGAATTGTGAAAAATTTTTTGCCTTCTCAACCATTTCTTGTCTTCAAACTCCCATATCTCGCGAACGGATTGACCTAACCCAAAAATTCCTATTGCATCTGAAAGTAGAAACTCGCCCGATTACAACGGTATGTGCATTTTTTCCCTAGGCCATTCTGGTTAAGCGTTTGGAGCAGCAGAATTGCGAAAAATTTTTTGCCTTCTCAACCATTTCTTGGCTTCAAACTCCCATATTTCGCGAACGGATTGACCTAACCCAAAAATTCCTATTGCAACTGAAAGTAGAAACTCGCCCGATTACAACGGTATGTGTATTTTTTCCCTAGGCAATTCTGGTTAAGCGTTTGGAGCAGCAGAATTGCGAAAAATTTTTTGCCTTCTCAACCATTTCTTGGCTTCAAACTCCCATATCTCGCGAACAGATTGACCTAACCCAAAAATTCGTGTTGCGTCTGAAAGTAGAAACTCGCCCGGTTACAACGGTATGTGTATTTTTTCCCTAGGCCATTCTGGTTAAGCGTTTGGAGCAGCAGAAGTGCGAAAAATTTGTTGTCTTCTCAACCATTTCTTAGCTTCAAACTCCCATATCTCGCGAACGGATTGACCTAACCCAAAAATTCCTATTGCATCTGAAAGTAGAAACTCGCCCGATTACAACGGTATGTGTATTTTTTCCCTAGGGCATTCTGGTTAAGCATTTGGATCAGCAGAATTGCGAAAAATTGTATGCCTTCTCAACCATTTCTTGGCTTCAAACTCCCATATCTCGCGAACGGATAGACCTAACCCAAAAATTCCTGTTGCGTGTGAAAGTAGAAACTCGCCCGATTACTACGGTATGTGTATTTTTTCCCTAGGCCATTCTGGTTAAGCGTTTGGAGCAGCAGAATTGCGAAAAGTTTTTTGCCTTCTCAACCATTTCTTATCTTCAAACTCCCATATCTCGCGAACGGATTGACCTAACCCAAAAATTCCTATTGCATCTGAAAGTTGAAACTCGCCCGACTACAGCTGTATGTGTATTTTTTCCCTAGGGCATTCTGGTTAAGCATTTGGATCAGCAGAATTGCGAAAAATTGTATGCCTTCTCAACCATTTCTTGGCTTCAAACTCCCATATCTCGCGAACGGATTGACCTAACCCAAAAATTCCTATTGCATCTGAAAGTAGAAACTCGCCCGATTACAACGGTATGTGTATTTTTTCCCTAGGGCATTCTGGTTAAGCATTTGGATCAGCAGAATTGCGAAAAATTGTATGCCTTCTCAACCATTTCTTGGCTTCAAACTCCCATATCTCGCGAACGGATAGACCTAACCCAAAAATTCCTGTTGCGTGTGAAAGTAGAAACTCGCCCGATTACTACGGTATGTGTATTTTTTCCCTAGGCCATTCTGGTTAAGCGTTTGGAGCAGCAGAATTGCGAAAAGTTTTTTGCCTTCTCAACCATTTCTTATCTTCAAACTCCCATATCTCGCGAACGGATTGACCTAACCCAAAAATTCCTATTGCATCTGAAAGTTGAAACTCGCCCGACTACAGCGGTATGTGTATTTTTTCCCTAGGGCATTCTGGTTAAGCATTTGGATCAGCAGAATTGCGAAAAATTGTATGCCTTCTCAACCATTTCTTGGCTTCAAACTCCCATATCTCGCGAACGGATAGACCTAACCCAAAAATTCCTGTTGCGTGTGAAAGTAGAAACTCGCCCGATTACTACGGTATGTGTATTTTTTCCCTAGGCCATTCTGGTTAAGCGTTTGGAGCAGCAGAATTACGAAAAATTTTTTGCCTTCTCAACCATTTCTTGTCTTCAAACTCTCATATCTCGCGAATGGATTGACATAACACAAAAATTCCTATTGCATCTGAAAGTAGAAACTCGCCCGATTACAACGGTACGTGAATTTTTCCCTTAGGCCATTCTGGTTATGCGATTGGAGCAGCAGATGTGCGAAAAATTTATTGTCTTCTCAACCATTTCTTAGCTTCAAACTCCCATATCTCGCGAACGGATTGACGTAACTCAAAAATTCCAGTTGAATCTGAGAGTAGAAACTCGCCCGTTTACAACGGTATGTGTATTTTTTCCCTAGGCCATTCTGGTTAAGCGTTTGGAGCAGCAGAATTGCGAAAAATTTTTTGCCTTCTCAACCATTTCTTGTCTTCAAACTCCCATATCTCGCGAACGGATTGACCTAACCCAAAAATTCCTATTGCATCTGAAAGTAGAAACTAGCCCGATTACAGCGGTATTTGTATTTTTTCCCCAGGCCGTTCTGGTTAAGCGTTTGGAGCAGCAGAATTGGGAAAAATTTGTTGTCTTCTCAACCATTTCTTAGCTTCAAACTCCCATATCTCGCGAACGGATTGACGTAACCCAAAGATTCCTGTTGCATCTGAAAGTAGAAATTCGCCCGATTATAACGGTATGTGTATTTTTTCCCTACGCCATTCTGGTTAAGCGTTTGGAGCAGCAGAATTGCGAAAAATTTCTTGCCTTCTCAACCATTTCTTGGCTTCAAACTCCCATATCTCGCGAACGGATTGACCTAACCCAAAAATTCCTATGGCATCTGAAAGTAGAAACTCACCCGATTACAACGGTATGTGTATTTTTTCCCTAGGCCATTCTGGTTAAGCGTTTGGAGCAGCAGAAGTGCGAAAAATTTGTTGTCTTCTCAACCATTTCTTAGCTTCAAACTCCCATATCTCGCGAACGGATTGACGTAACCCAAAGATTCCTGTTGCGTGTGAAAGTAGAAACTCGCCCGATTACAACGGTATGTGTATTTTTTCCCTAGTCCATTCTGGTTAAGCGTTTGGAGCAGCAGAATTGTGGAAATTTTTTTGCCTTCTGTACCATTTCTTGGCTTCAAACTCCCATATCTCGCGAACCGATTGACCTAACCCAAAAATTCCTATTGCATCTGAAAGTAGAAACTCGCCCGATTACAACGGTATGTGTATTTTTTCCCTACGCCATTCTGGTTAAGCGTTTGGAGCAGCAGAATTGCGAAAAATTTTTTGCCTTCTCAACCATTTCTTGGCTTCAAACTCCCATATCTCGCGAACGGATTGACCTAACCCAAAAATTCCTATTGCATCTGAAAGTAGAAACTAGCCCGATTACAGCGGTATTTGTATTTTTTCCCCAGGCCGTTCTGGTTAAGCGTTTGGAGCAGCAGAATTGGGAAAAATTTGTTGTCTTCTCAACCATTTCTTAGCTTCAAACTCCCATATCTCGCGAACGGATTGACGTAACCCAAAGATTCCTGTTGCATCTGAAAGTAGAAATTCGCCCGATTATAACGGTATGTGTATTTTTTCCCTACGCCATTCTGGTTAAGCGTTTGGAGCAGCAGAATTGCGAAAAATTTCTTGCCTTCTCAACCATTTCTTGGCTTCAAACTCCCATATCTCGCGAACGGATTGACCTAACCCAAAAATTCCTATGGCATCTGAAAGTAGAAACTCACCCGATTACAACGGTATGTGTATTTTTTCCCTAGGCCATTCTGGTTAAGCGTTTGGAGCAGCAGAAGTGCGAAAAATTTGTTGTCTTCTCAACCATTTCTTAGCTTCAAACTCCCATATCTCGCGAACGGATTGACGTAACCCAAAGATTCCTGTTGCGTGTGAAAGTAGAAACTCGCCCGATTACAACGGTATGTGTATTTTTTCCCTAGTCCATTCTGGTTAAGCGTTTGGAGCAGCAGAATTGTGGAAATTTTTTTGCCTTCTGTACCATTTCTTGGCTTCAAACTCCCATATCTCGCGAACCGATTGACCTAACCCAAAAATTCCTATTGCATCTGAAAGTAGAAACTCGCCCGATTACAACGGTATGTGTATTTTTTCCCTACGCCATTCTGGTTAAGCGTTTGGAGCAGCAGAATTGCGAAAAATTTTTTGCCTTCTCAACCATTTCTTGGCTTCAAACTCCCATATCTCGCGAACGGATTGAACTAACCCAAAAATTCCTATTGCATCTGAAAGTAGATACTCGCCCGATTACAACGGTATTTGTATTTTTTCCCTAGGCCATTCTGGTTAAGCGTATGGAGCAGCATAATTGTGAAAAATTTTTTGCCTTCTCTACCATTTCTTGGCTTCAAACTCCCATATCTCGCGAACGGATTGACCTAACCCAAAAATTCCTATTGCATCTGAAAGTAGAAACTCGCCCGATTACAACGGTATGTGTATTTTTTCCCTAGGTCATTCTGGTTAAGCGTTTGGATCAGCAGAATTGTGAAAAATTTTTTGCCTTCTCTACCATTTCTTGGCTTCAAACTCCCATATCTCGCGAACGGATTGACCTAACCCAAAGATTCCTATTGCATCTGAAAGTAGAAACTCGCCCGATTACAACGGTATGTGTATTTTTTCCCTAGGCCATTCTGGTTAAGCGTTTGGAGCAGCAGAATTGCGAAAAATTTTTTACCTTCTCAACCATTTCTTGGCTTCAAACTCCCATATCTCGCGAACGGATTGACATAACCCAAAAATTCCTATTGCACCTGAAAGTAGAAACTCGCCCGATTAGAGCGGTATGTGTATTTTTTCCCTAGGCCATTCTGGTTAAGCGTTTGGAGCAGCAGAATTGCGAAAAATTGTATGCCTTCTCAACCATTTCTTGGCTTCAAACTCCCATATCTCGCGAACGGATTGACCTAACCCAAAAATTCCTATTGCATCTGAAAGTAGAAACTCGCCCGATTACAACGGTATGTGTATTTTTTCCCTAGGGCATTCTGGTTAAGCATTTGGATCAGCAGAATTGCGAAAAATTGTATGCCTTCTCAACCATTTCTTGGCTTCAAACTCCCATATCTCGCGAACGGATAGACCTAACCCAAAAATTCCTGTTGCGTGTGAAAGTAGAAACTCGCCCGATTACTACGGTATGTGTATTTTTTCCCTAGGCCATTCTGGTTAAGCGTTTGGAGCAGCAGAATTGCGAAAAGTTTTTTGCCTTCTCAACCATTTCTTATCTTCAAACTCCCATATCTCGCGAACGGATTGACCTAACCCAAAAATTCCTATTGCATCTGAAAGTTGAAACTCGCCCGACTACAGCGGTATGTGTATTTTTTCCCTAGGGCATTCTGGTTAAGCATTTGGATCAGCAGAATTGCGAAAAATTGTATGCCTTCTCAACCATTTCTTGGCTTCAAACTCCCATATCTCGCGAACGGATAGACCTAACCCAAAAATTCCTGTTGCGTGTGAAAGTAGAAACTCGCCCGATTACTACGGTATGTGTATTTTTTCCCTAGGCCATTCTGGTTAAGCGTTTGGAGCAGCAGAATTACGAAAAATTTTTTGCCTTCTCAACCATTTCTTGTCTTCAAACTCTCATATCTCGCGAATGGATTGACATAACACAAAAATTCCTATTGCATCTGAAAGTAGAAACTCGCCCGATTACAACGGTACGTGAATTTTTCCCTTAGGCCATTCTGGTTATGCGATTGGAGCAGCAGATGTGCGAAAAATTTATTGTCTTCTCAACCATTTCTTAGCTTCAAACTCCCATATCTCGCGAACGGATTGACGTAACTCAAAAATTCCAGTTGAATCTGAGAGTAGAAACTCGCCCGTTTACAACGGTATGTGTATTTTTTCCCTAGGCCATTCTGGTTAAGCGTTTGGAGCAGCAGAATTGCGAAAAATTTTTTGCCTTCTCAACCATTTCTTGTCTTCAAACTCCCATATCTCGCGAACGGATTGACCTAACCCAAAAATTCCTATTGCATCTGAAAGTAGAAACTAGCCCGATTACAGCGGTATTTGTATTTTTTCCCCAGGCCGTTCTGGTTAAGCGTTTGGAGCAGCAGAATTGGGAAAAATTTGTTGTCTTCTCAACCATTTCTTAGCTTCAAACTCCCATATCTCGCGAACGGATTGACGTAACCCAAAGATTCCTGTTGCATCTGAAAGTAGAAATTCGCCCGATTATAACGGTATGTGTATTTTTTCCCTACGCCATTCTGGTTAAGCGTTTGGAGCAGCAGAATTGCGAAAAATTTCTTGCCTTCTCAACCATTTCTTGGCTTCAAACTCCCATATCTCGCGAACGGATTGACCTAACCCAAAAATTCCTATGGCATCTGAAAGTAGAAACTCACCCGATTACAACGGTATGTGTATTTTTTCCCTAGGCCATTCTGGTTAAGCGTTTGGAGCAGCAGAAGTGCGAAAAATTTGTTGTCTTCTCAACCATTTCTTAGCTTCAAACTCCCATATCTCGCGAACGGATTGACGTAACCCAAAGATTCCTGTTGCGTGTGAAAGTAGAAACTCGCCCGATTACAACGGTATGTGTATTTTTTCCCTAGTCCATTCTGGTTAAGCGTTTGGAGCAGCAGAATTGTGGAAATTTTTTTGCCTTCTGTACCATTTCTTGGCTTCAAACTCCCATATCTCGCGAACCGATTGACCTAACCCAAAAATTCCTATTGCATCTGAAAGTAGAAACTCGCCCGATTAAAACGGTATGTGTATTTTTTCCCTACGCCATTCTGGTTAAGCGTTTGGAGCAGCAGAATTGCGAAAAATTTTTTGCCTTCTCAACCATTTCTTGGCTTCAAACTCCCATATCTCGCGAACGGATTGAACTAACCCAAAAATTCCTATTGCATCTGAAAGTAGATACTCGCCCGATTACAACGGTATTTGTATTTTTTCCCTAGGCCATTCTGGTTAAGCGTATGGAGCAGCATAATTGTGAAAAATTTTTTGCCTTCTCTACCATTTCTTGGCTTCAAACTCCCATATCTCGCGAACGGATTGACCTAACCCAAAAATTCCTATTGCATCTGAAAGTAGAAACTCGCCCGATTACAACGGTATGTGTATTTTTTCCCTAGGTCATTCTGGTTAAGCGTTTGGATCAGCAGAATTGTGAAAAATTTTTTGCCTTCTCTACCATTTCTTGGCTTCAAACTCCCATATCTCGCGAACGGATTGACCTAACCCAAAGATTCCTATTGCATCTGAAAGTAGAAACTCGCCCGATTACAACGGTATGTGTATTTTTTCCCTAGGCCATTCTGGTTAAGCGTTTGGAGCAGCAGAATTGCGAAAAATTTTTTACCTTCTCAACCATTTCTTGGCTTCAAACTCCCATATCTCGCGAACGGATTGACATAACCCAAAAATTCCTATTGCACCTGAAAGTAGAAACTCGCCCGATTAGAGCGGTATGTGTATTTTTTCCCTAGGCCATTCTGGTTAAGCGTTTGGAGCAGCAGAAGTGCGAAAAATTTGTTGTCTTCTCAACCATTTCTTAGCTTCAAACTCCCATATCTCGCGAACGGATTGACGTGACCCAAAGTATCCTATTGCATCTGAAAGTAGAAACTCGCCCGATTACAACGTTATGTGTATTTTTTCCCTAGGCCATTCTGGTTAAGCGTTTGGAGCAGCAGAATTGCGAAAAGTTTTTTGCCTTCTCAACCATTTCTTATCTTCAAACTCCCATATCTCGCGAACGGATTGACCTAACCCAAAAATTCCTATTGCATCTGAAAGTAGAAACTCGCCCGATTACAACGGTATGTGTATTTTTTCCCTAGGCCATTCTGGTTAAGCGTTTGGAGCAGCAGAATTGCGAAAAATTTGTTGTCTTCTCAACCATTTCTTAGTTTCAAACTCCCATATCTCGCGAACGGATTGATCAAACCCAGAAGTTCCTGCTGCGTCTGACAGTAGAAACTCGCCCGATTACAACGGTATGTGTATTTTTTCCCTAGGCCATTCTGGTTAAGCGTTTGGCGCAGCAGAATAGCTAAAAATTTTTTGCCTTCTCAACCATTTCTTATCTTCAAACTCCCATATCTCGCGAACGGATTGACCTAACCCAAAAATTCCTATTGCACCTGAAAGTAGAAACTCGCCCGATTAGAGCGGTATGTGTATTTTTTCCCTAGGCCATTCTGGTTAAGCGTTTGGAGCAGCAGAATTGCGAAAAATTTGTTGTCTTCTCAACCATTTCTTAGTTTCAAACTCCCATATCTCGCGAACGGATTGATCAAACCCAGAAGTTCCTGCTGCGTCTGACAGTAGAAACTCGCCCGATTACAACGGTATGTGTATTTTTTCCCTAGGCCATTCTGGTTAAGCGTTTGGCGCAGCAGAATAGCTAAAAATTTTTTGCCTTCTCAACCATTTCTTAGCTTCAAACTCCCATATCTCGCGAACGGACTGACCTAACCCAAAAATTCCTATTGTATCTGAAAGTAGAAACTCGCCCGATTACAACGGTATGTGTATTTTTTCCCTAGGCCGTTCTGGTTAAGCGTTTGGAGCAGCAGAATTGCGAAAAGTTTTTTGCCTTCTCAACCATTTCTTATCTTCAAACTCCCATATCTCGCGAACGGATTGACCTAACCCAAAAATTCCTATTGCATCTGAAAGTTGAAACTCGCCCGACTACAGCGGTATGTGTATTTTTTCCCTAGGGCATTCTGGTTAAGCGTTTGGATCAGCAGAATTGCGAAAAATTGTATGCCTTCTCAACCATTTCTTGGCTTCAAACTCCAATATCTCGCGAACGGATAGACCTAACCCAAAAATTCCTGTTGCGTGTGAAAGTAGAAACTCGCCCGATTACTACGGTATGTGTATTTTTTCCCTAGGCCATTCTGGTTAAGCGTTTGGAGCAGCAGAAGTGCGAAAAATTTGTTGCGTTCTCAACCATTTCTTAGCTTCAATCTCCCAAATCTCGCGAACGGATTGACGTCGCCCAAAAATTCCTGTTGCATCTGAAAGTAGAAACTCGCCCGATTACAACGGTATGTGTATTTTTTCCCTAGGCCATTCTGGTTAAGCGTTTGGAGCAGCAGAATTGTGAAAAATTTTTTGCCTTCTCAACCATTTCTTGTCTTCAAACTCCCATATCTCGCGAACGGATTGACCTAACCCAAAAATTCATATTGCATCTGAAAGTAGAAACTCGCCCGATTACAACGGTATGTGTATTTTTTCCCTAGGCCATTCTGGTTAAGCGTTTGGAGCAGCAGAAGTGCGAAAAATTTGTTGCGTTCTCAACCATTTCTTAGCTTCAAACTCCCAAATCTCGCGAACGGATTGACGTCGCCCAAAAATTCCTGTTGCATCTGAAAGTAGAAACTCGCCCGATTACAACGGTATGTGTATTTTTTCCCTAGGCCATTCTGGTTAAGCGTTTGGAGCAGCAGAATTGCGAAAAATTTTTTGCCGTCTCAACCATTTCTTGGCTTCAAACTCCCATATCTCGCGAACGGATTGACCTAACCCAAAAATTCCTATTGCATCTGAAAGTAGAAACTCGCCCGATTACAACGGTATGTGTATTTTTTCCCTAGGCCATTCTGGTTAAGCGTTCGGAGCAGCAGAATTGCGAAAAATTTTTTGCCTTCTCAACCATTTCTTGTGTTCAAACTCCCATATGTCGCGAACGGATTGACCTAACCCAAAAATTCCTATTGCTTCTGAAAGTAGAAACTCGCCCGATTACAACGGTATGTGTATTTTTTCCCTAGGCCATTCTGGTTAAGCGTTTGGAGCAGCAGAATTGCGAAAAATTTTTTGCCTTCTCAACCATTTCTTGTGTTCAAACTCCCATATCTCGCGAACGGATTGACCTAACCCAAAAATTCCTATTGCTTCTGAAAGTAGAAGCTCGCCCGATTACAACGCTACGTGTATTTTTTCCCTAGGCCATTCTGGTTAAGCGTTTGGAGAAGCAGAAGTGCGAAAAATTTGTTGTCTTCTCAACCATTTCTTAGCTTCAAACTCCCAAATCTCGCGAACGGATTGACGTCACCCAAAAATTCCTATTGCATCTGAAAGTAGAAACTCGCCCGATTACAACGGTATGTGTATGTTTTCCCTAGGCCATTCTGGTTAAGCGTTTGGAGCAGCAGAATTGCGAAAAATTTTTTGCCTTCTCAACCATTTCTTGTGTTCAAACTCCCATATCTCGCGAACGGATAGACCTAACCCAAAAATTCCTGTTGCGTGTGAAAGTAGAAACTCGCCCGATTACTACGGTATGTGTATTTTTTCCCTAGGCCATTCTGGTTAAGCGTTTGGAGCAGCAGAAGTGCGAAAAATTTGTTGCGTTCTCAACCATTTCTTAGCTTCAAACTCCCAAATCTCGCGAACGGATTGACGTCGCCCAAAAATTCCTGTTGCATCTGAAAGTAGAAACTCGCCCGATTACAACGGTATGTGTATTTTTTCCCTAGGCCATTCTGGTTAAGCGTTTGGAGCAGCAGAATTGCGAAAAATTTTTTGCCGTCTCAACCATTTCTTGGCTTCAAACTCCCATATCTCGCGAACGGATTGACCTAACCCAAAAATTCCTATTGCATCTGAAAGTAGAAACTCGCCCGATTACAACGGTATGTGTATTTTTTCCCTAGGCCATTCTGGTTAAGCGTTCGGAGCAGCAGAATTGCGAAAAATTTTTTGCCTTCTCAACCATTTCTTGTGTTCAAACTCCCATATGTCGCGAACGGATTGACCTAACCCAAAAATTCCTATTGCTTCTGAAAGTAGAAACTCGCCCGATTACAACGGTATGTGTATTTTTTCCCTAGGCCATTCTGGTTAAGCGTTTGGAGCAGCAGAATTGCGAAAAATTTTTTGCCTTCTCAACCATTCCTTGTGTTCAAACTCCCATATCTCGCGAACGGATTGACCTAACCCAAAAATTCCTATTGCTTCTGAAAGTAGAAGCTCGCCCGATTACAACGCTATGTGTATTTTTTCCCTAGGCCATTCTGGTTAAGCGTTTGGAGAAGCAGAAGTGCGAAAAATTTGTTGTCTTCTCAACCATTTCTTAGCTTCAAACTCCCAAATCTCGCGAACGGATTGACGTCACCCAAAAATTCCTATTGCATCTGAAAGTAGAAACTCGCCCGATTACAACGGTATGTGTATGTTTTCCCTAGGCCATTCTGGTTAAGCGTTTGGAGCAGCAGAAGTGCGAAAAATTTGTTGTCTTCTCAACCATTTCTTAGCTTCAAACTCCCGTATCTCGCGAACGGATTGACGTAACCCAAAAATTCCTGTTGCATCTGAAAGTAGAAACTCGCCCGATTACAACGGTATGTGTATTTTTTCCCTAGGCCATTCTGGTTAAGCGTTTGGAACAGCAGAATTGCGAAAAATTTTTTGCCTTCTCAACCATTTCTTGTCTTCAAACTCCCATATCTCGCGAACGGATTGACCTAACCCAAAAATTCCTATAGCATCTGAAAGTAGAAACTCGCCCGGTTACAACGGTATGTGTATTTTTTCCCTAGGCCATTCTGGTTAAGCGTTTGGAGCAGCAGAATTGTGAAAAATTTTTTGCCTTCTCAACCATTTCTTGTCTTCAAACTCCCATATCTCGCGAACGGATTGACCTAACCCAAAAATTCCTATTGCATCTGAAAGTAGAAACTCGCCCGGTTACAACGGTATGTGTATTTTTTCCCTAGGCCATTCTGGTTAAGCGTTTGGAGCAGCAGAATTGTGAAAAATTTTTTGCCTTCTCAACCATTTCTTGTCTTCAAACTCCCATATCTCGCGAACGGATTGACCTAACCCAAAAATTCCTATTGCATCTGAAAGTAGAAACTCGCCCGATTGCAACGGTATGTGTATTTTTTCCCTAGGCCATTCTGGTTAAGCGTTTGTAGCAGCAGAAGTGCGAAAAATTTGTTGCGTTCTCAACCATTTCTTAGCTTCAAACTCCCAAATCTCGCGAACGGATTGACGTCACCCAAAAATTCCTGTTGCATCTGAAAGTAGAAACTCGCCCGATTACAACGGTATGTGTATTTTTTCCCTAGGCCATTCTGGTTAAGCGTTTGGAGCAGCAGAATTGCGAAAAATTTTTTGCCTTCTCAACCATTTCTTGGCTTCAAAGTCCCATATCTCGCGAACGGATAGACATAACCCAAAAATTCCTATTGCATCTGAAAGTAGAAACTCGCCCGATTACAACGGTATGTGTATTTTTTCCCTAGGCCATTCTGGTTAAGCGTTTGGAGCAGCAGAAGTGCGAAAAATTTGTTGTCTTCTCAACCATTTCTTAGCTTCAAACTCCCATATCTCGCGAACGGATTGACGTAACCCAAAGATTCCTGTTGCATCTGAAAGTAGAAATTCGCCCGATTATAACGGTATGTGTATTTTTTCCCTACGCCATTCTGGTTAAGCGTTTGGAGCAGCAGAATTGCGAAAAATTTCTTGCCTTCTCAACCATTTCTTGGCTTCAAACTCCCATATCTCGCGAACGGATTGACCTAACCCAAAAATTCCTATTGCATCTGAAAGTTGAAACTCGCCCGACTACAGCGGTATGTGTATTTTTTCCCTAGGGCATTCTGGTTAAGCATTTGGATCAGCAGAATTGCGAAAAATTGTATGCCTTCTCAACCATTTCTTGGCTTCAAACTCCCATATCTCGCGAACAGATTGACCTAACCCAAAAATTCGTGTTGCGTCTGAAAGTAGAAACTCGCCCGGTTACAACGGTATGTGTATTTTTTCCCTAGGCCATTCTGGTTAAGCGTTTGGAGCAGCAGAAGTGCGAAAAATTTGTTGTCTTCTCAACCATTTCTTAGCTTCAAACTCCCATATCTCGCGAACGGATTGACCTAACCCAAAAATTCCTATTGCATCTGAAAGTAGAAACTCGCCCGATTACAACGGTATGTGTATTTTTTCCCTAGGGCATTCTGGTTAAGCATTTGGATCAGCAGAATTGCGAAAAATTGTATGCCTTCTCAACCATTTCTTGGCTTCAAACTCCCATATCTCGCGAACGGATAGACCTAACCCAAAAATTCCTGTTGCGTGTGAAAGTAGAAACTCGCCCGATTACTACGGTATGTGTATTTTTTCCCTAGGCCATTCTGGTTAAGCGTTTGGAGCAGCAGAATTGCGAAAAGTTTTTTGCCTTCTCAACCATTTCTTATCTTCAAACTCCCATATCTCGCGAACGGATTGACCTAACCCAAAAATTCCTATTGCATCTGAAATTTGAAACTCGCCCGACTACAGCGGTATGTGTATTTTTTCCCTAGGGCATTCTGGTTAAGCATTTGGATCAGCAGAATTGCGAAAAATTGTATGCCTTCTCAACCATTTCTTGGCTTCAAACTCCCATATCTCGCGAACGGATTGACCTAACCCAAAAATTCCTATTGCATCTGAAAGTAGAAACTCGCCCGATTACAACGGTATGTGTATTTTTTCCCTAGGGCATTCTGGTTAAGCATTTGGATCAGCAGAATTGCGAAAAATTGTATGCCTTCTCAACCATTTCTTGGCTTCAAACTCCCATATCTCGCGAACGGATAGACCTAACCCAAAAATTCCTGTTGCGTGTGAAAGTAGAAACTCGCCCGATTACTACGGTATGTGTATTTTTTCCCTAGGCCATTCTGGTTAAGCGTTTGGAGCAGCAGAATTGCGAAAAGTTTTTTGCCTTCTCAACCATTTCTTATCTTCAAACTCCCATATCTCGCGAACGGATTGACCTAACCCAAAAATTCCTATTGCATCTGAAAGTAGAAACTCGCCCGATTACAACGGTATGTGTATTTTTTCCCTAGGGCATTCTGGTTAAGCATTTGGATCAGCAGAATTGCGAAAAATTGTATGCCTTCTCAACCATTTCTTGGCTTCAAACTCCCATATCTCGCGAACGGATAGACCTAACCCAAAAATTCCTGTTGCGTGTGAAAGTAGAAACTCGCCCGATTACTACGGTATGTGTATTTTTTCCCTAGGCCATTCTGGTTAAGCGTTTGGAGCAGCAGAATTGCGAAAAGTTTTTTGCCTTCTCAACCATTTCTTATCTTCAAACTCCCATATCTCGCGAACGGATTGACCTAACCCAAAAATTCCTATTGCATCTGAAATTTGAAACTCGCCCGACTACAGCGGTATGTGTATTTTTTCCCTAGGGCATTCTGGTTAAGCATTTGGATCAGCAGAATTGCGAAAAATTGTATGCCTTCTCAACCATTTCTTGGCTTCAAACTCCCATATCTCGCGAACGGATTGACCTAACCCAAAAATTCCTATTGCATCTGAAAGTAGAAACTCGCCCGATTACAACGGTATGTGTATTTTTTCCCTAGGGCATTCTGGTTAAGCATTTGGATCAGCAGAATTGCGAAAAATTGTATGCCTTCTCAACCATTTCTTGGCTTCAAACTCCCATATCTCGCGAACGGATAGACCTAACCCAAAAATTCCTGTTGCGTGTGAAAGTAGAAACTCGCCCGATTACTACGGTATGTGTATTTTTTCCCTAGGCCATTCTGGTTAAGCGTTTGGAGCAGCAGAATTACGAAAAATTTTTTGCCTTCTCAACCATTTCTTGTCTTCAAACTCTCATATCTCGCGAATGGATTGACATAACACAAAAATTCCTATTGCATCTGAAAGTAGAAACTCGCCCGATTACAACGGTACGTGAATTTTTCCCTTAGGCCATTCTGGTTATGCGATTGGAGCAGCAGATGTGCGAAAAATTTATTGTCTTCTCAACCATTTCTTAGCTTCAAACTCCCATATCTCGCGAACGGATTGACGTAACTCAAAAATTCCAGTTGAATCTGAGAGTAGAAACTCGCCCGTTTACAACGGTATGTGTATTTTTTCCCTAGGCCATTCTGGTTAAGCGTTTGGAGCAGCAGAATTGCGAAAAATTTTTTGCCTTCTCAACCATTTCTTGTCTTCAAACTCCCATATCTCGCGAACGGATTGACCTAACCCAAAAATTCCTATTGCATCTGAAAGTAGAAACTAGCCCGATTACAGCGGTATTTGTATTTTTTCCCCAGGCCGTTCTGGTTAAGCGTTTGGAGCAGCAGAATTGGGAAAAATTTTTTGCCTTCTCAACCATTTCTTGGCTTCAAAGTCCCATATCTCGCGAACGGATAGACATAACCCAAAAATTCCTATTGCATCTGAAAGTAGAAACTCGCCCGATTACAACGGTATGTGTATTTTTTCCCTAGGCCATTCTGGTTAAGCGTTTGGAGCAGCAGAAGTGCGAAAAATTTGTTGTCTTCTCAACCATTTCTTAGCTTCAAACTCCCATATCTCGCGAACGGATTGACGTAACCCAAAGATTCCTGTTGCATCTGAAAGTAGAAATTCGCCCGATTATAACGGTATGTGTATTTTTTCCCTACGCCATTCTGGTTAAGCGTTTGGAGCAGCAGAATTGCGAAAAATTTCTTGCCTTCTCAACCATTTCTTGGCTTCAAACTCCCATATCTCGCGAACGGATTGACCTAACCCAAAAATTCCTATGGCATCTGAAAGTAGAAACTCACCCGATTACAACGGTATGTGTATTTTTTCCCTAGGCCATTCTGGTTAAGCGTTTGGAGCAGCAGAAGTGCGAAAAATTTGTTGTCTTCTCAACCATTTCTTAGCTTCAAACTCCCATATCTCGCGAACGGATTGACGTAACCCAAAGATTCCTGTTGCGTGTGAAAGTAGAAACTCGCCCGATTACAACGGTATGTGTATTTTTTCCCTAGTCCATTCTGGTTAAGCGTTTGGAGCAGCAGAATTGTGGAAATTTTTTTGCCTTCTGTACCATTTCTTGGCTTCAAACTCCCATATCTCGCGAACCGATTGACCTAACCCAAAAATTCCTATTGCATCTGAAAGTAGAAACTCGCCCGATTACAACGGTATGTGTATTTTTTCCCTACGCCATTCTGGTTAAGCGTTTGGAGCAGCAGAATTGCGAAAAATTTTTTGCCTTCTCAACCATTTCTTGGCTTCAAACTCCCATATCTCGCGAACGGATTGAACTAACCCAAAAATTCCTATTGCATCTGAAAGTAGATACTCGCCCGATTACAACGGTATTTGTATTTTTTCCCTAGGCCATTCTGGTTAAGCGTATGGAGCAGCATAATTGTGAAGAATTTTTTGCCTTCTCTACCATTTCTTGGCTTCAAACTCCCATATCTCGCGAACGGATTGACCTAACCCAAAAATTCCTATTGCATCTGAAAGTAGAAACTCGCCCCATTACAACGGTATGTGTATTTTTTCCCTAGGTCATTCTGGTTAAGCGTTTGGATCAGCAGAATTGTGAAAAATTTTTTGCCTTCTCTACCATTTCTTGGCTTCAAACTCCCATATCTCGCGAACGGATTGACCTAACCCAAAGATTCCTATTGCATCTGAAAGTAGAAACTCGCCCGATTACAACGGTATGTGTATTTTTTCCCTAGGCCATTCTGGTTAAGCGTTTGGAGCAGCAGAATTGCGAAAAATTTTTTACCTTCTCAACCATTTCTTGGCTTCAAACTCCCATATCTCGCGAACGGATTGACATAACCCAAAAATTCCTATTGCACCTGAAAGTAGAAACTCGCCCGATTAGAGCGGTATGTGTATTTTTTCCCTAGGCCATTCTGGTTAAGCGTTTGGAGCAGCAGAAGTGCGAAAAATTTGTTGTCTTCTCAACCATTTCTTAGCTTCAAACTCTCATATCTCGCGAACGGATTGACGTGACCCAAAATATCCTATTGCATCTGAAAGTAGAAACTCGCCCGATTACAACGTTATGTCTATTTTTTCCCTAGGCCATTCTGGTTAAGCGTTTGGAGCAGCAGAATTGCGAAAAATTTGTTGTCTTCTCAACCATTTCTTAGTTTCAAACTCCCATATCTCGCGAACGGATTGATCAAACCCAGAAGTTCCTGCTGCGTCTGACAGTAGAAACTCGCCCGATTACAACGGTATGTGTATTTTTTCCCTAGGCCATTCTGGTTAAGCGTTTGGCGCAGCAGAATAGCTAAAAATTTTTTGCCTTCTCAACCATTTCTTAGCTTCAAACTCCCATATCTCGCGAACGGATTGACCTAACCCAAAAATTCCTATTGTATCTGAAAGTAGAAACTCGCCCGATTACAACGGTATGTGTATTTTTTCCCTAGGCCGTTCTGGTTAAGCGTTTGGAGCAGCAGAATTGCGAAAAGTTTTTTGCCTTCTCAACCATTTCTTATCTTCAAACTCCCATATCTCGCGAACGGATTGACCTAACCCAAAAATTCCTATTGCATCTGAAAGTTGAAACTCGCCCGACTACAGCGGTATGTGTATTTTTTCCCTAGGGCATTCTGGTTAAGCGTTTGGATCAGCAGAATTGCGAAAAATTGTATGCCTTCTCAACCATTTCTTGGCTTCAAACTCCAATATCTCGCGAACGGATAGACCTAACCCAAAAATTCCTGTTGCGTGTGAAAG
The DNA here is from genome assembly GCF_051014685.1 of Ptiloglossa arizonensis. NCBI lineage: Eukaryota > Metazoa > Arthropoda > Insecta > Hymenoptera > Colletidae > Ptiloglossa > Ptiloglossa arizonensis. The sequence goes on along the minus strand of NW_027478728.1, from coordinate 163,355 downwards.
TAGAAACTCGCCCGATTACTACGGTATGTGTATTTTTTCCCTAGGCCATTCTGGTTAAGCGTTTGGAGCAGCAGAAGTGCGAAAAATTTGTTGCGTTCTCAACCATTTCTTAGCTTCAAACTCCCAAATCTCGCGAACGGATTGACGTCGCCCAAAAATTCCTGTTGCATCTGAAAGTAGAAACTCGCCCGATTACAACGGTATGTGTATTTTTTCCCTAGGCCATTCTGGTTAAGCGTTTGGAGCAGCAGAATTGCGAAAAATTTTTTGCCTTCTCAACCATTTCTTGTGTTCAAACTCCCATATCTCGCGAACGGATTGACCTAACCCAAAAATTCCTATTGCTTCTGAAAGTAGAAGCTCGCCCGATTACAACGCTATGTGTATTTTTTCCCTAGGCCATTCTGGTTAAGCGTTTGGAGAAGCAGAAGTGCGAAAAATTTGTTGTCTTCTCAACCATTTCTTAGCTTCAAACTCCCAAATCTCGCGAACGGATTGACGTCACCCAAAAATTCCTATTGCATCTGAAAGTAGAAACTCGCCCGATTACAACGGTATGTGTATGTTTTCCCTAGGCCATTCTGGTTAAGCGTTTGGAGCAGCAGAAGTGCGAAAAATTTGTTGTCTTCTCAACCATTTCTTAGCTTCAAACTCCCGTATCTCGCGAACGGATTGACGTAACCCAAAAATTCCTGTTGCATCTGAAAGTAGAAACTCGCCCGATTACAACGGTATGTGTATTTTTTCCCTAGGCCATTCTGGTTAAGCGTTTGGAACAGCAGAATTGCGAAAAATTTTTTGCCTTCTCAACCATTTCTTGTCTTCAAACTCCCATATCTCGCGAACGGATTGACCTAACCCAAAAATTCCTATAGCATCTGAAAGTAGAAACTCGCCCGGTTACAACGGTATGTGTATTTTTTCCCTAGGCCATTCTGGTTAAGCGTTTGGAGCAGCAGAATTGTGAAAAATTTTTTGCCTTCTCAACCATTTCTTGTCTTCAAACTCCCATATCTCGCGAACGGATTGACCTAACCCAAAAATTCCTATTGCATCTGAAAGTAGAAACTCGCCCGGTTACAACGGTATGTGTATTTTTTCCCTAGGCCATTCTGGTTAAGCGTTTGGAGCAGCAGAATTGTGAAAAATTTTTTGCCTTCTCAACCATTTCTTGTCTTCAAACTCCCATATCTCGCGAACGGATTGACCTAACCCAAAAATTCCTATTGCATCTGAAAGTAGAAACTCGCCCGATTGCAACGGTATGTGTATTTTTTCCCTAGGCCATTCTGGTTAAGCGTTTGGAGCAGCAGAAGTGCGAAAAATTTGTTGCGTTCTCAACCATTTCTTAGCTTCAAACTCCCAAATCTCGCGAACGGATTGACGTCACCCAAAAATTCCTGTTGCATCTGAAAGTAGAAACTCGCCCGATTACAACGGTATGTGTATTTTTTCCCTAGGCCATTCTGGTTAAGCGTTTGGAGCAGCAGAATTGCGAAAAATTTTTTGCCTTCTCAACCATTTCTTGGCTTCAAAGTCCCATATCTCGCGAACGGATAGACATAACCCAAAAATTCCTATTGCATCTGAAAGTAGAAACTCGTCCGATTACAACGGTATGTGTATTTTTTCCCTAGGCCATTCTGGTTAAGCGTTTGGAGCAGCAGAAGTGCGAAAAATTTGTTGTCTTCTCAACCATTTCTTAGCTTCAAACTCCCATATCTCGCGAACGGATTGACGTAACCCAAAGATTCCTGTTGCATCTGAAAGTAGAAATTCGCCCGCTTATAACGGTATGTGTATTTTTTTCCCTACGCCATTCTGGTTAGAGCGTTTGGAGCAGCAGAATTGCGAAAAATTTCTTGCCTTCTCAACCATTTCTTGGCTTCAAACTCCCATATCTCGCGAACGGATTGACGTAACCCCAAAGATTCCTGTTTGCGTGTGAAAGTAGACTACTCGCCCGATTACAACGGTATGTGTATTTTTTTCCCTAGTCCATTCTGGTTAAGCGTTTTGGTAGCAGCAGAATTGTGGAAATTTTTTTTGCCTTCTGTACCATTTCTTGGCTTCAAAACTCCCATATCTCGCGAACCGATTGACTAACCCAAAAATTCCTATTGCATCTGAAAGCTCAGAAACTCGCCCGATTACAACGGTATGTGTATTTTTTCCCTACGCCATTCTGGTTAAGCGTTTGGAGCAGCAGAATTGCGAAAAATTTTTTTGCCTTCTCAACCATTTCTTGGCTTCAAACTCCCATATCTCGCGAACGGATTGAACTAACCCAAAAATTCCTATTGCATCTGAAAGTAGATACTCGCCCGACTTACCAACGGTATTTGTATTTTTTCCCTAGGCCATTCTGGTTAAGCGTATGGAGCAGCATAATTGTGAAAAATTTTTTGCCTTCTCTACCATTTCTGGCTTCAAACTCCCATATCTCGCGAACGGATTGACCTAACCCAAAAATTCCTATGCATCTAAACTCGCCCGATTACAACGGTATGTGTATTTTTTCCCTAGGTCATTCTGGTTAAGCGTTTGGATCAGCAGAATTGTGAAAAATTTTTTGCCTTCTCTACCATTTCTTGGCTTCAAACTCCCATATCTCGCGAACGGATTGACCTAACCCAAAGATTCCTATTGCATCTGAAAGTAGAAACTCGCCCGATTACAACGGTATGTGTATTTTTTCCCTAGGCCATTCTGGTTAAGCGTTTGGAGCAGCAGAATTGCGAAAAATTTTTTACCTTCTCAACCATTTCTTGGCTTCAAACTCCCATATCTCGCGAACGGATTGAACTAACCCAAAAATTCCTATTGCATCTGAAAGTAGATACTCGCCCGATTACAACGGTATTTGTATTTTTTCCCTAGGCCATTCTGGTTAAGCGTATGGAGCAGCATAATTGTGAAAAATTTTTTGCCTTCTCTACCATTTCTTGGCTTCAAACTCCCATATCTCGCGAACGGATTGACCATAACCCAAAAATTCCTATTGCATCTGAAAGTAGAAACTCGCCCGATTACAACGGTATGTGTATTTTTTCCCTAGGTCATTCTGGTTAAGCGTTTGGATCAGCAGAATTGTGAAAAATTTTTTGCCTTCTCTACCATTTCTTGGCTTCAAACTCCCATATCTCGCGAACGGATTGACCTAACCCAAAGATTCCTATTGCATCTGAAAGTAGAAACTCGCCCGATTACAACGGTATGTGTATTTTTTCCCTAGGCCATTCTGGTTAAGCGTTTGGAGCAGCAGAATTGCGAAAAATTTTTTACCTTCTCAACCATTTCTTGGCTTCAAACTCCCATATCTCGCGAACGGATTGACATAACCCAAAAATTCCTATTGCACCTGAAAGTAGAAACTCGCCCGATTAGAGCGGTATGTGTATTTTTTCCCTAGGCCATTCTGGTTAAGCGTTTGGAGCAGCAGAAGTGCGAAAATTTGTTGTCTTCTCAACCATTTCTTAGCTTCAAACTCCCATATCTCGCGAACGGATTGACGTGACCCAAAATATCCTATTGCATCTGAAAGTAGAAACTCGCCCGATTACAACGTTATGTCTATTTTTTCCCTAGGCCATTCTGGTTAAGCGTTTGGAGCAGCAGAATTGCGAAAAATTTGTTGTCTTCTCAACCATTTCTTAGTTTCAAACTCCCATATCTCGCGAACGGATTGATCAAACCCAGAAGTTCCTGCTGCGTCTGACAGTAGAAACTCGCCCGATTACAACGGTATGTGTATTTTTTCCCTAGGCCATTCTGGTTAAGCGTTTGGCGCAGCAGAATAGCTAAAAATTTTTTGCCTTCTCAACCATTTCTTAGCTTCAAACTCCCATATCTCGCGAACGGATTGACCTAACCCAAAAATTCCTATTGTATCTGAAAGTAGAAACTCGCCCGATTACAACGGTATGTGTATTTTTTCCCTAGGCCGTTCTGGTTAAGCGTTTGGAGCAGCAGAATTGCGAAAAGTTTTTTGCCTTCTCAACCATTTCTTATCTTCAAACTCCCATATCTCGCGAACGGATTGACCTAACCCAAAAATTCCTATTGCATCTGAGAGTTGAAACTCGCCCGACTACAGCGGTATGTGTATTTTTTCCCTAGGGCATTCTGGTTAAGCGTTTGGATCAGCAGAATTGCGAAAAATTGTATGCCTTCTCAACCATTTCTTGGCTTCAAACTCCAATATCTCGCGAACGGATAGACCTAACCCAAAAATTCCTGTTGCGTGTGAAAGTAGAAACTCGCCCGATTACTACGGTATGTGTATTTTTTCCCTAGGCCATTCTGGTTAAGCGTTTGGAGCAGCAGAAGTGCGAAAAATTTGTTGCATTCTCAACCATTTCTTAGCTTCAAACTCCCAAATCTCGCGAACGGATTGACGTCGCCCAAAAATTCCTGTTGCATCTGAAAGTAGAAACTCGCCCGATTACAACGGTATGTGTATTTTTTCCCTAGGCCATTCTGGTTAAGCGTTTGGAGCAGCAGAATTGTGAAAAATTTTTTGCCTTCTCAACCATTTCTTGTCTTCAAACTCCCATATATCGCGAACGGATTGACCTAACCCAAAAATTCATATTGCATCTGAAAGTAGAAACTCGCCCGATTACAACGGTATGTGTATTTTTTCCCTAGGCCATTCTGGTTAAGCGTTTGGAGCAGCAGAAGTGCGAAAAATTTGTTGCGTTCTCAACCATTTCTTAGCTTCAAACTCCCAAATCTCGCGAACGGATTGACGTCGCCCAAAAATTCCTGTTGCATCTGAAAGTAGAAACTCGCCCGATTACAACGGTATGTGTATTTTTTCCCTAGGCCATTCTGGTTAAGCGTTTGGAGCAGCAGAATTGCGAAAAATTTTTTGCCGTCTCAACCATTTCTTGGCTTCAAACTCCCATATCTCGCGAACGGATTGACCTAACCCAAAAATTCCTATTGCATCTGAAAGTAGAAACTCGCCCGATTACAACGGTATGTGTATTTTTTCCCTAGGCCATTCTGGTTAAGCGTTCGGAGCAGCAGAATTGCGAAAAATTTTTTGCCTTCTCAACCATTTCTTGTGTTCAAACTCCCATATGTCGCGAACGGATTGACCTAACCCAAAAATTCCTATTGCTTCTGAAAGTAGAAACTCGCCCGATTACAACGGTATGTGTATTTTTTCCCTAGGCCATTCTGGTTAAGCGTTTGGAGCAGCAGAATTGCGAAAAATTTTTTGCCTTCTCAACCATTTCTTGTGTTCAAACTCCCATATCTCGCGAACGGATTGACCTAACCCAAAAATTCCTATTGCTTCTGAAAGTAGAAGCTCGCCCGATTACAACGCTATGTGTATTTTTTCCCTAGGCCATTCTGGTTAAGCGTTTGGAGAAGCAGAAGTGCGAAAAATTTGTTGTCTTCTCAACCATTTCTTAGCTTCAAACTCCCAAATCTCGCGAACGGATTGACGTCACCCAAAAATTCCTATTGCATCTGAAAGTAGAAACTCGCCCGATTACAACGGTATGTGTATGTTTTCCCAAGGCCATTCTGGTTAAGCGTTTGGAGCAGCAGAAGTGCGAAAAATTTGTTGTCTTCTCAACCATTTCTTAGCTTCAAACTCCCGTATCTCGCGAACGGATTGACGTAACCCAAAAATTCCTGTTGCATCTGAAAGTAGAAACTCGCCCGATTACAACGGTATGTGTATTTTTTCCCTAGGCCATTCTGGTTAAGCGTTTGGAACAGCAGAATTGCGAAAAATTTTTTGCCTTCTCAACCATTTCTTGTCTTCAAACTCCCATATCTCGCGAACGGATTGACCTAACCCAAAAATTCCTATAGCATCTGAAAGTAGAAACTCGCCCGGTTACAACGGTATGTGTATTTTTTCCCTAGGCCATTCTGGTTAAGCGTTTGGAGCAGCAGAATTGTGAAAAATTTTTTGCCTTCTCAACCATTTCTTGTCTTCAAACTCCCATATCTCGCGAACGGATTGACCTAACCCAAAAATTCCTATTGCATCTGAAAGTAGAAACTCGCCCGGTTACAACGGTATGTGTATTTCTTCCCTAGGCCATTCTGGTTAAGCGTTTGGAGCAGCAGAATTGTGAAAAATTTTTTGCCTTCTCAACCATTTCTTGTCTTCAAACTCCCATATCTCGCGAACGGATTGACCTAACCCAAAAATTCCTATTGCACCTGAAAGTAGAAACTCGCCCGATTGCAACGGTATGTGTATTTTTTCCCTAGGCCATTCTGGTTAAGCGTTTGGAGCAGCAGAAGTGCGAAAAATTTGTTGCGTTCTCAACCATTTCTTAGCTTCAAACTCCCAAATCTCGCGAACGGATTGACGTCACCCAAAAATTCCTGTTGCATCTGAAAGTAGAAACTCGCCCGATTACAACGGTATGTGTATTTTTTCCCTAGGCCATTCTGGTTAAGCGTTTGGAGCAGCAGAATTGCGAAAAATTTTTTGCCGTCTCAAACATTTCTTGTGTTCAAACTCCCATATCTCGCGAACGGATTGACCTAACCCAAAAATTCCTATAGCATCTGAATGTAGAAACTCGCCCGGTTACAACGGTATGTGTATTTTTTCCCTAGGCCATTCTGGTTAAGCGTTTGGAGCAGCAGAATTGTGAAAAATTTTTTGCCTTCTCAACCATTTCTTGTCTTCAAACTCCCATATCTCGCGAACGGATTGACCTAACCCAAAAATTCCTATTGCATCTGAAAGTAGAAACTCGCCCGATTACAACGGTATGTGTATTTTTTCCCAAGGCCATTCTGGTTAAGCGTTTGGAGCAGCAGAAGTGCGAAAAATTTGTTGCGTTCTCAACCATTTCTTAGCTTCAAACTCCCAAATCTCGCGAACGGATTGACGTCACCCAAAAATTCCTGTTGCATCTGAAAGTAGAAACTCGCCCGATTACAACGGTATGTGTATTTTTTCCCTAGGCCATTCTGGTTAAGCGTTTGGAGCAGCAGAATTGCGAAAAATTTTTTGCCGTCTCAACCATTTCTTGGCTTCATACTCCCATATCTCGCGAACGGATTGACCTAACCCAAAAATTCCTATTGCATCTGAAAGTAGAAACTCGCCCGATTACAACGGTATGTGTATTTTTTCCCTAGGCCATTCTGCTTAAGCGTTCGGAGCAGCAGAATTGCGAAAAATTTTTTGCCTTCTCAACCATTTCTTGTGTTCAAACTCCCATATCTCGCGAACGGATTGACCTAACCCAAAAATTCCTATTGCTTCTGAAAGTAGAAACTCGCCCGATTACAACGGTATGTGTATTTTTTCCCTAGGCCATTCTGGTTAAGCGTTTGGAGCAGCAGAATTGCGAAAAATTTTTTGCCTTCTCAACCATTTCTTGTGTTCAAACTCCCATATCTCGCGAACGGATTGACCTAACCCAAAAATTCCTATTGCTTCTGAAAGTAGAAACTCGCCCGATTACAACGCTATGTGTATTTTTTCCCTAGGCCATTCTGGTTAAGCGTTTGGAGAAGCAGAAGTGCGAAAAATTTGTTGTCTTCTCAACCATTTCTTAGCTTCAAACTCCCAAATCTCGCGAACGGATTGACGTCACCCAAAAATTCCTGTTGCATCTGAAAGTTGAAACTCGCCCGATTACAACGGTATGTGTATTTTTTCCCTAGGCCATTCTGGTTAAGCGTTTGGAGCAGCAGAATTGCGAAAAATTTTTTGCCGTCTCAAACATTTCTTGTGTTCAAACTCCCATATCTCGCGAACAGATTGACCTAACCCAAAAATTCCTATTGCTTCTGAAAGTAGAAACTCGCCCGATTACAACGCTATGTGTATTTTTTCCCTAGGCCATTCTGGTTAAGCGTTTGGAGAAGCAGAAGTGCGAAAAATTTGTTGTCTTCTCAACCATTTCTTAGCTTCAAACTCCTATATCTCGCGAACGGATTGACCAAACCCAGAAGTTCCTGCTGCGTCTGAAAGTAGAAACTCGCCCGATTACAACGGTATGTGTATTTTTTCCCTAGGCCATTTTGGTTAAGCGTTCGGAGCAGCAGAATTGCGAAAAATTTTTTGCCTTCTCAACCATTTCTTGTCTTCAAACTCCCATATCTCGCAAACGGATTGACCTAACCTAAAAATTCCTATTGCATCTGAAAGTAGAAACTCGCCCGATTACAACGGTATGTGTATTTTTTCCCTAGGCCATTCTGGTTAAGCGTTTGAAGCAGCAGAATTGCGAAAAATTTTTTGCCTTCTCAACCATTTCTTGGATTCAAACTCCCATATCTCGCGAACGGATTGACCTAACCCAAAAATTCCTATTGCATCTGAAAGTAGAAACTCGCCCGATTACAACGGTATGTGTATTTTTTCCCTAGGCCATTCTGGTTAAGCGTTTGGAGCAGCAGAATTGTGAAAAATTGTTTGCCTTCTCTACCATTTCTTGGCTTCAAACTCCCATATCTCGCGAACGGATTGACCTAACCCAAAAATTCGTGTTGCGTCTGAAAGTAGAAACTCGCCCGGTTACAACGGTATGTGTATTTTTTCCCTAGGCCATTCTGGTTAAGCGTTTGGAGCAGCAGAATTGCGAAAAATTTTTTGCCTTCTCAACCATTTCTTGTGTTCAAACTCCCATATCTCGCGAACGGATTGACCTAACCCAAAAATTCCTATTGCTTCTGAAAGTAGAAACTCGCCCGATTACAACGCTATGTGTATTTTTTCCCTAGGCCATTCTGGTTAAGCGTTTGGAGAAGCAGAAGTGCGAAAAATTTGTTGTCTTCTCAACCATTTCTTAGCTTCAAACTCCCAAATCTCGCGAACGGATTGACGTCACCCAAAAATTCCTGTTGCATCTGAAAGTAGAAACTCGCCCGATTACAACGGTATGTGTATTTTTTCCCTAGGCCATTCTGGTTAAGCGTTTGGAGCAGCAGAATTGCGAAAAATTTTTTGCCGTCTCAAACATTTCTTGTGTTCAAACTCCCATATCTCGCGAACGGATTGACCTAACCCAAAAATTCCTATTGCTTCTGAAAGTAGAAACTCGCCCGATTACAACGCTATGTGTATTTTTTCCCTAGGCCATTCTGGTTAAGCGTTTGGAGAAGCAGAAGTGCGAAAAATTTGTTGTCTTCTCAACCATTTCTTAGCTTCAAACTCCTATATCTCGCGAACGGATTGACCAAACCCAGAAGTTCCTGCTGCGTCTGAAAGTAGAAACTCGCCCGATTACAACGGTATGTGTATTTTTTCCCTAGGCCATTCTGGTTAAGCGTTCGGAGCAGCAGAATTGCGAAAAATTTTTTGCCTTCTCAACCATTTCTTGTCTTCAAACTCCCATATCTCGCAAACGGATTGACCTAACCTAAAAATTCCTATTGCATCTGAAAGTAGAAACTCGCCCGATTACAAAGGTATGTGTATTTTTTCGCTAGGCCATTCTGGTTAAGCGTTTGAAGCAGCAGAATTGCGAAAAATTTTTTGCCTTCTCAACCATTTCTTGGATTCAAACTCCCATATCTCGCGAACGGATTGACCTAACCCAAAAATTACTACTGCATCTGAAAGTAGAAACTCGCCCGATTACAACGGTATGTGTATTTTTTCCCTAGGCCATTCTGGTTAAGCGTTTGGAGCAGCAGAATTGTGAAAAATTGTTTGCCTTCTCTACCATTTCTTGGCTTCAAACTCCCATATCTCGCGAACGGATTGACCTAACCCAAAAATTCGTGTTGCGTCTGAAAGTAGAAACTCGCCCGGTTACAACGGTATGTGTATTTTTTCCCTAGGCCATTCTGGTTAAGCGTTTGGAGCAGCAGAAGTGCGAAAAATTTGTTGTCTTCTCAACCATTTCTTATCTTCAAACTCCCATATCTCGCGAACGGATTGACCTAACCCAAAAATTCCTATTGCATCTGAAAGTAGAAACTCGCCCGATTACAACGGTATGTGCATTTTTTCCCTAGGCCATTCTGGTTAAGCGTTTGGAGCAGCAGAATTGCGAAAAATTTTTTGCCTTCTCAACCATTTCTTGGCTTCAAACTCCCATATTTCGCGAACGGATTGACCTAACCCAAAAATTCCTATTGCATCTGAAAGTAGAAACTCGCCCGATTACAACGGTATGTGTATTTTTTCCCTAGGCAATTCTGGTTAAGCGTTTGGAGCAGCAGAATTGCGAAAAATTTTTTGCCTTCTCAACCATTTCTTGGCTTCAAACTCCCATATCTCGCGAACGGATTGACCTAACCCAAAAATTCGTGTTGCGTCTGAAAGTAGAAACTCGCCCGGTTACAACGGTATGTGTATTTTTTCCCCAGGCCATTCTGGTTAAGCGTTTGGAGCAGCAGAAGTGCGAAAAATTTGTTGTCTTCTCAACCATTTCTTAGCTTCAAACTCCCATTTCTCGCGAACGGATTGACCTAACCCAAAAATTCCTATTGCATCTGAAAGTAGAAACTCGCCCGATTACAACGGTATGTGTATTTTTTCCCTAGGCCATTCTGGTTAAGCGTTTGGAGCAGCAGAAGTGCGAAAAATTTGTTGTCTTCTCAACCATTTCTTAGTTTCAAACTCCCGTATCTCGCGAACGGATTGACCAAACCCAGAAGTTCCTGCTGCGTCTGAAAGTAGAAACTCGCCCGATTGCAACGGTATGTGTAATTTTTCCCTAGGCCATTCTGGTTAAGCGTTTGGCGCAGCAGAATTGCGAAAAATTTTTTGCCTTCTCAACCATTTCTTAGCTTCAAACTCCCATATCTCGCGAACGGATTGACCTAACCCAAAAACTCCTATTGTATCTGAAAGTAGAAACTCGCCCGATTACAAGGGTATGTGTATTTTTTCCCTAGGCCATTCTGGTTAAGCGTTTGGAGCAGCAGAATTGCGAAAAGTTTTTTGCCTTCTCAACCATTTCTTATCTTCAAACTCCCATATCTCGCGAACGGATTGACCTAACCCAAAAATTCCTATTGCATCTGAAAGTTGAAACTCGCCCGACTACATCGGTATGTGTATTTTTTCCCTAGGCCATTCTGGTTAAGCGTTTGGAGAAGCAGAAGTGCGAAAAATTTGTTGTCTTCTCAACCATTTCTTAGCTTCAAACTCCTATATCTCGCGAACGGATTGACCAAACCCAGAAGTTCCTGCTGCGTCTGAAAGTAGAAACTCGCCCGATTACAACGGTATGTGTATTTTTTCCCTAGGCCATTTTGGTTAAGCGTTCGGAGCAGCAGAATTGCGAAAAATTTTTTGCCTTCTCAACCATTTCTTGTCTTCAAACTCCCATATCTCGCAAACGGATTGACCTAACCTAAAAATTCCTATTGCATCTGAAAGTAGAAACTCGCCCGATTACAACGGTATGTGTATTTTTTCCCTAGGCCATTCTGGTTAAGCGTTTGAAGCAGCAGAATTGCGAAAAATTTTTTGCCTTCTCAACCATTTCTTGGATTCAAACTCCCATATCTCGCGAACGGATTGACCTAACCCAAAAATTCCTATTGCATCTGAAAGTAGAAACTCGCCCGATTACAACGGTATGTGTATTTTTTCCCTAGGCCATTCTGGTTAAGCGTTTGGAGCAGCAGAATTGTGAAAAATTGTTTGCCTTCTCTACCATTTCTTGGCTTCAAACTCCCATATCTCGCGAACGGATTGACCTAACCCAAAAATTCGTGTTGCGTCTGAAAGTAGAAACTCGCCCGGTTACAACGGTATGTGTATTTTTTCCCTAGGCCATTCTGGTTAAGCGTTTGGAGCAGCAGAATTGCGAAAAATTTTTTGCCTTCTCAACCATTTCTTGTGTTCAAACTCCCATATCTCGCGAACGGATTGACCTAACCCAAAAATTCCTATTGCTTCTGAAAGTAGAAACTCGCCCGATTACAACGCTATGTGTATTTTTTCCCTAGGCCATTCTGGTTAAGCGTTTGGAGAAGCAGAAGTGCGAAAAATTTGTTGTCTTCTCAACCATTTCTTAGCTTCAAACTCCCAAATCTCGCGAACGGATTGACGTCACCCAAAAATTCCTGTTGCATCTGAAAGTTGAAACTCGCCCGATTACAACGGTATGTGTATTTTTTCCCTAGGCCATTCTGGTTAAGCGTTTGGAGCAGCAGAATTGCGAAAAATTTTTTGCCGTCTCAAACATTTCTTGTGTTCAAACTCCCATATCTCGCGAACAGATTGACCAAACCCAAAAATTCCTATTGCTTCTGAAAGTAGAAACTCGCCCGATTACAACGCTATGTGTATTTTTTCCCTAGGCCATTCTGGTTAAGCGTTTGGAGAAGCAGAAGTGCGAAAAATTTGTTGTCTTCTCAACCATTTCTTAGCTTCAAACTCCTATATCTCGCGAACGGATTGACCAAACCCAGAAGTTCCTGCTGCGTCTGAAAGTAGAAACTCGCCCGATTACAACGGTATGTGTATTTTTTCCCTAGGCCATTTTGGTTAAGCGTTCGGAGCAGCAGAATTGCGAAAAATTTTTTGCCTTCTCAACCATTTCTTGTCTTCAAACTCCCATATCTCGCAAACGGATTGACCTAACCTAAAAATTCCTATTGCATCTGAAAGTAGAAACTCGCCCGATTACAACGGTATGTGTATTTTTTCCCTAGGCCATTCTGGTTAAGCGTTTGAAGCAGCAGAATTGCGAAAAATTTTTTGCCTTCTCAACCATTTCTTGGATTCAAACTCCCATATCTCGCGAACGGATTGACCTAACCCAAAAATTCCTATTGCATCTGAAAGTAGAAACTCGCCCGATTACAACGGTATGTGTATTTTTTCCCTAGGCCATTCTGGTTAAGCGTTTGGAGCAGCAGAATTGTGAAAAATTGTTTGCCTTCTCTACCATTTCTTGGCTTCAAACTCCCATATCTCGCGAACGGATTGACCTAACCCAAAAATTCGTGTTGCGTCTGAAAGTAGAAACTCGCCCGGTTACAACGGTATGTGTATTTTTTCCCTAGGCCATTCTGGTTAAGCGTTTGGAGCAGCAGAATTGCGAAAAATTTTTTGCCTTCTCAACCATTTCTTGTGTTCAAACTCCCATATCTCGCGAACGGATTGACCTAACCCAAAAATTCCTATTGCTTCTGAAAGTAGAAACTCGCCCGATTACAACGCTATGTGTATTTTTTCCCTAGGCCATTCTGGTTAAGCGTTTGGAGAAGCAGAAGTGCGAAAAATTTGTTGTCTTCTCAACCATTTCTTAGCTTCAAACTCCCAAATCTCGCGAACGGATTGACGTCACCCAAAAATTCCTGTTGCATCTGAAAGTAGAAACTCGCCCGATTACAACGGTATGTGTATTTTTTCCCTAGGCCATTCTGGTTAAGCGTTTGGAGCAGCAGAATTGCGAAAAATTTTTTGCCGTCTCAAACATTTCTTGTGTTCAAACTCCCATATCTCGCGAACGGATTGACCTAACCCAAAAATTCCTATTGCTTCTGAAAGTAGAAACTCGCCCGATTACAACGCTATGTGTATTTTTTCCCTAGGCCATTCTGGTTAAGCGTTTGGAGAAGCAGAAGTGCGAAAAATTTGTTGTCTTCTCAACCATTTCTTAGCTTCAAACTCCTATATCTCGCGAACGGATTGACCAAACCCAGAAGTTCCTGCTGCGTCTGAAAGTAGAAACTCGCCCGATTACAACGGTATGTGTATTTTTTCCCTAGGCCATTCTGGTTAAGCGTTCGGAGCAGCAGAATTGCGAAAAATTTTTTGCCTTCTCAACCATTTCTTGTCTTCAAACTCCCATATCTCGCAAACGGATTGACCTAACCTAAAAATTCCTATTGCATCTGAAAGTAGAAACTCGTCCGATTACAAAGGTATGTGTATTTTTTCGCTAGGCCATTCTGGTTAAGCGTTTGAAGCAGCAGAATTGCGAAAAATTTTTTGCCTTCTCAACCATTTCTTGGATTCAAACTCCCATATCTCGCGAACGGATTGACCTAACCCAAAAATTACTACTGCATCTGAAAGTAGAAACTCGCCCGATTACAACGGTATGTGTATTTTTTCCCTAGGCCATTCTGGTTAAGCGTTTGGAGCAGCAGAATTGTGAAAAATTGTTTGCCTTCTCTACCATTTCTTGGCTTCAAACTCCCATATCTCGCGAACGGATTGACCTAACCCAAAAATTCGTGTTGCGTCTGAAAGTAGAAACTCGCCCGGTTACAACGGTATGTGTATTTTTTCCCTAGGCCATTCTGGTTAAGCGTTTGGAGCAGCAGAAGTGCGAAAAATTTGTTGTCTTCTCAACCATTTCTTATCTTCAAACTCCCATATCTCGCGAACGGATTGACCTAACCCAAAAATTCCTATTGCATCTGAAAGTAGAAACTCGCCCGATTACAACGGTATGTGCATTTTTTCCCTAGGCCATTCTGGTTAAGCGTTTGGAGCAGCAGAAGTGCGAAAAATTTGTTGTCTTCTCAACCATTTCTTAGCTTCAAACTCCCATTTCTCGCGAACGGATTGACCTAACCCAAAAATTCCTATTGCATCTGAAAGTAGAAACTCGCCCGATTACAACGGTATGTGTATTTTTTCCCTAGGCAATTCTGGTTAAGCGTTTGGAGCAGCAGAATTGCGAAAAATTTTTTGCCTTCTCAACCATTTCTTGGCTTCAAACTCCCATATCTCGCGAACGGATTGACCTAACCCAAAAATTCGTGTTGCGTCTGAAAGTAGAAACTCGCCCGGTTACAACGGTATGTGTATTTTTTCCCCAGGCCATTCTGGTTAAGCGTTTGGAGCAGCAGAAGTGCGAAAAATTTGTTGTCTTCTCAACCATTTCTTAGCTTCAAACTCCCATTTCTCGCGAACGGATTGACCTAACCCAAAAATTCCTATTGCATCTGAAAGTAGAAACTCGCCCGATTACAACGGTATGTGTATTTTTTCCCTAGGCCATTCTGGTTAAGCGTTTGGAGCAGCAGAAGTGCGAAAAATTTGTTGTCTTCTCAACCATTTCTTAGTTTCAAACTCCCGTATCTCGCGAACGGATTGACCAAACCCAGAAGTTCCTGCTGCGTCTGAAAGTAGAAACTCGCCCGATTGCAACGGTATGTGTAATTTTTCCCTAGGCCATTCTGGTTAAGCGTTTGGCGCAGCAGAATTGCGAAAAATTTTTTGCCTTCTCAACCATTTCTTAGCTTCAAACTCCCATATCTCGCGAACGGATTGACCTAACCCAAAAACTCCTATTGTATCTGAAAGTAGAAACTCGCCCGATTACAAGGGTATGTGTATTTTTTCCCTAGGCCATTCTGGTTAAGCGTTTGGAGCAGCAGAATTGCGAAAAGTTTTTTGCCTTCTCAACCATTTCTTATCTTCAAACTCCCATATCTCGCGAACGGATTGACCTAACCCAAAAATTCCTATTGCATCTGAAAGTTGAAACTCGCCCGACTACATCGGTATGTGTATTTTTTCCCTAGGGCATTCTGGTTAAGCATTTGGATCAGCAGAATTGCGAAAAATTGTATGCCTTCTCAACCATTTCTTGGCTTCAAACTCCCATATCTCGCGAACGGATAGACCTAACCCAAAAATTCCTGTTGCGTGTGAAAGTAGAAACTCGCCCGATTACTACGGTATGTGTATTTTTTCCCTAGGCCATTCTGGTTAAGCGTTTGGAGCAGCAGAATTACGAAAAATTTTTGGCCTTCTCAACCATTTCTTGTCTTCAAACTCTCATATCTCGCGAATGGATTGACATAACACAAAAATTCCTATTGCATCTGAAAGTAGAAACTCGCCCGATTACAACGGTACGTGTATTTTTCCCTTAGGCCATTCTGGTTAAGCGATTGGAGCAGCAGATGTGCGAAAAATTTATTGTCTTCTCAACCATTTCTTAGATTCAAACTCCCATATCTCGCGAACGGATTGACGTAACTCAAAAATTCCAGTTGAATCTGAGAGTAGAAACTCGCCCGTTTACAACGGTATGTGTATTTTTTCCCTAGGCCATTCTGGTTAAGCGTTTGGAGCAGCAGAATTGCGAAGAATTTTTTGCCTTGTCAACCATTTCTTGTCTTCAAACTCCCATATCTCGCGAACGGATTGACCTAACCCAAAAATTCCTATTGCATCTGAAAGTAGAAACTAGCCCGATTACAGCGGTATTTGTATTTTTTCCCTAGGCCGTTCTGGTTAAGCGTTTGGAGCAGCAGAATTGCGAAAAATTTTTTGCCTTCTCAACCATTTCTTGGCTTCAAAGTCCCATATCTCGCGAACGGATAGACATAACCCAAAAATTCCTATTGCATCTGAAAGTAGAAACTCGCCCGATTACAACGGTATGTGTATTTTTTCCCTAGGCCATTCTGGTTAAGCGTTTGGAGCAGCAGAAGTGCGAAAAATTTGTTGTCTTCTCAACCATTTCTTAGATTCAAACTCCCATATCTCGCGAACGGATTGACGTAACCCAAAGATTCCTGTTGCATCTGAAAGTAGAAATTCGCCCGATTACAACGGTATGTGTATTTTTTCCCTAGGCCATTCTGGTTAAGCGTTCGGAGCAGCAGAATTGCGAAAAATTTTTTGCCTTCTCAAACATTTCTTGGCTTCAAACTCCCATATCTCGCGAACGGATTGACGTAACCCAAAGATTCCTGTTGCGTGTGAAAGTAGAAACTCGCCCGATTACAACGGTATGTGTATTTTTTCCCTAGTCCATTCTGGTTAAGCGTTTGGAGCAGCAGAATTGTGGAAATTTTTTTGCCTTCTGTACCATTTCTTGGCTTCAAACTCCCATATCTCGCGAACGGATTGACGTGACCCAAAATATCCTATTGCATCTGAAAGTAGAAACTCGCCCGATTACAACGTTATGTCTATTTTTTCCCTAGGCCATTCTGGTTAAGCGTTTGGAGCAGCAGAATTGCGAAAAATTTGTTGTCTTCTCAACCATTTCTTAGTTTCAAACTCCCATATCTCGCGAACGGATTGATCAAACCCAGAAGTTCCTGCTGCGTCTGAAAGTAGAAACTCGCCCGATTACAACGGTATGTGTATTTTTTCCCTAGGCCATTCTGGTTAAGCGTTTGGCGCAGCAGAATAGCTAAAAATTTTTTGCCTTCTCAACCATTTCTTAGCTTCAAACTCCCATATCTCGCGAACGGATTGACCTAACCCAAAAATTCCTATTGTATCTGAAAGTAGAAACTCGCCCGATTACAACGGTATGTGTATTTTTTCCCTAGGCCGTTCTGGTTAAGCGTTTGGAGCAGCAGAATTGCGAAGAGTTTTTTGCTTTCTCAACCATTTCTTATCTTCAAACTCCCATATCTCGCGAACGGATTGACCTAGCCCAAAAATTCCTATTGCATCTGAAAGTAGAAACTCGCCCGATTACAACGGTATGTGTATTTTTTCCCTAGGCCATTCTGGTTAAGCGTTTGGCGCAGCAGAATTGCGAAAAATTTTTTGCCTTCTCAACCATTTCTTAGCTTCAAACTCCCATATCTCGCGAACGGATTGACCTAACCCAAAAACTCCTATTGTATCTGAAAGTAGAAACTCGCCCGATTACAAGGGTATGTGTATTTTTTCCCTAGGCCATTCTGGTTAAGCGTTTGGAGCAGCAGAATTGCGAAAAATTTTTTGCCTTCTCAACCATTTCTTGGCTTCAAACTCCCATATCTCGCGAACGGATTGACATAACCCAAAAATTCCTATTGCACCTGAAAGTAGAAACTCGCCCGATTAGAGCGGTATGTGTATTTTCTCCCTAGGCCATTCTGGTTAAGCGTTTGGAGCAGCAGAAGTGCGAAAAATTTGTTGTCTTCTCAACCATTTCTTAGTTTCAAACTCCCATATCTCGCGAACGGATTGATCAAACCCAGAAGTTCCTGCTGCGTCTGAAAGTAGAAACTCGCCCGATTACAACGGTATGTGTATTTTTTCCCTAGGCCATTCTGGTTAAGCGTTTGGCGCAGCAGAATAGCTAAAAATTTTTTGCCTTCTCAACCATTTCTTAACTTCAAACTCCCATATCTCGCGAACGGATTGACCTAACCCAAAAATTCCTATTGTATCTGAAAGTAGAAACTCGCCCGATTACAACGGTATGTGTATTTTTTCCCTAGGCCGTTCTGGTTAAGCGTTTGGAGCAGCAGAATTGCGAAAAGTTTTTTGCCTTCTCAACCATTTCTTATCTTCAAACTCCCATATCTCGCGAACGGATTGACCTAACCCAAAAATTCCTATTGCATCTGAAAGTTGAAACTCGCCCGACTACAGCGGTATGTGTATTTTTTCCCTAGGGCATTCTGGTTAAGCGTTTGGATCAGCAGAATTGCGAAAAATTTTTTGCCGTCTCAAACATTTCTTGTGTTCAAACTCCCATATCTCGCGAACGGATTGACCTAACCCAAAAATTCCTATTGCTTCTGAAAGTAGAAACTCGCCCGATTACAACGCTATGTGTATTTTTTCCCTAGGCCATTCTGGTTAAGCGTTTGGAGAAGCAGAAGTGCGAAAAATTTGTTGTCTTCTCAACCATTTCTTAGCTTCAAACTCCTATATCTCGCGAACGGATTGACCAAACCCAGAAGTTCCTGCTGCGTCTGAAAGTAGAAACTCGCCCGATTACAACGGTATGTGTATTTTTTCCCTAGGCCATTCTGGTTAAGCGTTCGGAGCAGCAGAATTGCGAAAAATTTTTTGCCTTCTCAACCATTTCTTGTCTTCAAACTCCCATATCTCGCAAACGGATTGACCTAACCTAAAAATTCCTATTGCATCTGAAAGTAGAAACTCGCCCGATTACAAAGGTATGTGTATTTTTTCGCTAGGCCATTCTGGTTAAGCGTTTGAAGCAGCAGAATTGCGAAAAATTTTTTGCCTTCTCAACCATTTCTTGGATTCAAACTCCCATATCTCGCGAACGGATTGACCTAACCCAAAAATTACTACTGCATCTGAAAGTAGAAACTCGCCCGATTACAACGGTATGTGTATTTTTTCCCTAGGCCATTCTGGTTAAGCGTTTGGAGCAGCAGAATTGTGAAAAATTGTTTGCCTTCTCTACCATTTCTTGGCTTCAAACTCCCATATCTCGCGAACGGATTGACCTAACCCAAAAATTCGTGTTGCGTCTGAAAGTAGAAACTCGCCCGGTTACAACGGTATGTGTATTTTTTCCCTAGGCCATTCTGGTTAAGCGTTTGGAGCAGCAGAAGTGCGAAAAATTTGTTGTCTTCTCAACCATTTCTTATCTTCAAACTCCCATATCTCGCGAACGGATTGACCTAACCCAAAAATTCCTATTGCATCTGAAAGTAGAAACTCGCCCGATTACAACGGTATGTGCATTTTTTCCCTAGGCCATTCTGGTTAAGCGTTTGGAGCAGCAGAATTGCGAAAAATTTTTTGCCTTCTCAACCATTTCTTGGCTTCAAACTCCCATATTTCGCGAACGGATTGACCTAACCCAAAAATTCCTATTGCATCTGAAAGTAGAAACTCGCCCGATTACAACGGTATGTGTATTTTTTCCCTAGGCAATTCTGGTTAAGCGTTTGGAGCAGCAGAATTGCGAAAAATTTTTTGCCTTCTCAACCATTTCTTGGCTTCAAACTCCCATATCTCGCGAACGGATTGACCTAACCCAAAAATTCGTGTTGCGTCTGAAAGTAGAAACTCGCCCGGTTACAACGGTATGTGTATTTTTTCCCCAGGCCATTCTGGTTAAGCGTTTGGAGCAGCAGAAGTGCGAAAAATTTGTTGTCTTCTCAACCATTTCTTAGCTTCAAACTCCCATTTCTCGCGAACGGATTGACCTAACCCAAAAATTCCTATTGCATCTGAAAGTAGAAACTCGCCCGATTACAACGGTATGTGTATTTTTTCCCTAGGCCATTCTGGTTAAGCGTTTGGAGCAGCAGAAGTGCGAAAAATTTGTTGTCTTCTCAACCATTTCTTAGTTTCAAACTCCCGTATCTCGCGAACGGATTGACCAAACCCAGAAGTTCCTGCTGCGTCTGAAAGTAGAAACTCGCCCGATTGCAACGGTATGTGTAATTTTTCCCTAGGCCATTCTGGTTAAGCGTTTGGCGCAGCAGAATTGCGAAAAATTTTTTGCCTTCTCAACCATTTCTTAGCTTCAAACTCCCATATCTCGCGAACGGATTGACCTAACCCAAAAACTCCTATTGTATCTGAAAGTAGAAACTCGCCCGATTACAAGGGTATGTGTATTTTTTCCCTAGGCCATTCTGGTTAAGCGTTTGGAGCAGCAGAATTGCGAAAAGTTTTTTGCCTTCTCAACCATTTCTTATCTTCAAACTCCCATATCTCGCGAACGGATTGACCCAACCCAAAAATTCCTATTGCATCTGAAAGTTGAAACTCGCCCGACTACATCGGTATGTGTATTTTTTCCCTAGGGCATTCTGGTTAAGCATTTGGATCAGCAGAATTGCGAAAAATTGTATGCCTTCTCAACCATTTCTTGGCTTCAAACTCCCATATCTCGCGAACGGATAGACCTAACCCAAAAATTCCTGTTGCGTGTGAAAGTAGAAACTCGCCCGATTACTACGGTATGTGTATTTTTTCCCTAGGCCATTCTGGTTAAGCGTTTGGAGCAGCAGAATTACGAAAAATTTTTGGCCTTCTCAACCATTTCTTGTCTTCAAACTCTCATATCTCGCGAATGGATTGACATAACACAAAAATTCCTATTGCATCTGAAAGTAGAAACTCGCCCGATTACAACGGTACGTGTATTTTTCCCTTAGGCCATTCTGGTTAAGCGATTGGAGCAGCAGATGTGCGAAAAATTTATTGTCTTCTCAACCATTTCTTAGATTCAAACTCCCATATCTCGCGAACGGATTGACGTAACTCAAAAATTCCAGTTGAATCTGAGAGTAGAAACTCGCCCGTTTACAACGGTATGTGTATTTTTTCCCTAGGCCATTCTGGTTAAGCGTTTGGAGCAGCAGAATTGCGAAGAATTTTTTGCCTTGTCAACCATTTCTTGTCTTCAAACTCCCATATCTCGCGAACGGATTGACCTAACCCAAAAATTCCTATTGCATCTGAAAGTAGAAACTAGCCCGATTACAGCGGTATTTGTATTTTTTCCCTAGGCCGTTCTGGTTAAGCGTTTGGAGCAGCAGAATTGCGAAAAATTTTTTGCCTTCTCAACCATTTCTTGGCTTCAAAGTCCCATATCTCGCGAACGGATAGACATAACCCAAAAATTCCTATTGCATCTGAAAGTAGAAACTCGCCCGATTACAACGGTATGTGTATTTTTTCCCTAGGCCATTCTGGTTAAGCGTTTGGAGCAGCAGAAGTGCGAAAAATTTGTTGTCTTCTCAACCATTTCTTAGATTCAAACTCCCATATCTCGCGAACGGATTGACGTAACCCAAAGATTCCTGTTGCATCTGAAAGTAGAAATTCGCCCGATTACAACGGTATGTGTATTTTTTCCCTAGGCCATTCTGGTTAAGCGTTCGGAGCAGCAGAATTGCGAAAAATTTTTTGCCTTCTCAAACATTTCTTGGCTTCAAACTCCCATATCTCGCGAACGGATTGACGTAACCCAAAGATTCCTGTTGCGTGTGAAAGTAGAAACTCGCCCGATTACAACGGTATGTGTATTTTTTCCCTAGTCCATTCTGGTTAAGCGTTTGGAGCAGCAGAATTGCGAAAAATTTGTTGTCTTCTCAACCATTTCTTAGTTTCAAACTCCCATATCTCGCGAACGGATTGATCAAACCCAGAAGTTCCTGCTGCGTCTGAAAGTAGAAACTCGCCCGATTACAACGGTATGTGTATTTTTTCCCTAGGCCATTCTGGTTAAGCGTTTGGCGCAGCAGAATAGCTAAAAATTTTTTGCCTTCTCAACCATTTCTTAGCTTCAAACTCCCATATCTCGCGAACGGATTGACCTAACCCAAAAATTCCTATTGTATCTGAAAGTAGAAACTCGCCCGATTACAACGGTATGTGTATTTTTTCCCTAGGCCGTTCTGGTTAAGCGTTTGGAGCAGCAGAATTGCGAAGAGTTTTTTGCCTTCTCAACCATTTCTTATCTTCAAACTCCCATATCTCGCGAACGGATTGACCTAGCCCAAAAATTCCTATTGCATCTGAAAGTAGAAACTCGCCCGATTACAACGGTATGTGTATTTTTTCCCTAGGCCATTCTGGTTAAGCGTTTGGCGCAGCAGAATTGCGAAAAATTTTTTGCCTTCTCAACCATTTCTTAGCTTCAAACTCCCATATCTCGCGAACGGATTGACCTAACCCAAAAACTCCTATTGTATCTGAAAGTAGAAACTCGCCCGATTACAAGGGTATGTGTATTTTTTCCCTAGGCCATTCTGGTTAAGCGTTTGGAGCAGCAGAATTGCGAAAAATTTTTTGCCTTCTCAACCATTTCTTGGCTTCAAACTCCCATATCTCGCGAACGGATTGACATAACCCAAAAATTCCTATTGCACCTGAAAGTAGAAACTCGCCCGATTAGAGCGGTATGTGTATTTTTTCCCTAGGCCATTCTGGTTAAGCGTTTGGAGCAGCAGAAGTGCGAAAAATTTGTTGTCTTCTCAACCATTTCTTAGTTTCAAACTCCCATATCTCGCGAACGGATTGATCAAACCCAGAAGTTCCTGCTGCGTCTGAAAGTAGAAACTCGCCCGATTACAACGGTATGTGTATTTTTTCCCTAGGCCATTCTGGTTAAGCGTTTGGCGCAGCAGAATAGCTAAAAATTTTTTGCCTTCTCAACCATTTCTTAACTTCAAACTCCCATATCTCGCGAACGGATTGACCTAACCCAAAAATTCCTATTGTATCTGAAAGTAGAAACTCGCCCGATTACAACGGTATGTGTATTTTTTCCCTAGGCCGTTCTGGTTAAGCGTTTGGAGCAGCAGAATTGCGAAAAGTTTTTTGCCTTCTCAACCATTTCTTATCTTCAAACTCCCATATCTCGCGAACGGATTGACCTAACCCAAAAATTCCTATTGCATCTGAAAGTTGAAACTCGCCCGACTACAGCGGTATGTGTATTTTTTCCCTAGGGCATTCTGGTTAAGCGTTTGGATCAGCAGAATTGCGAAAAATTGTATGCCTTCTCAACCATTTCTTGGCTTCAAACTCCCATATCTCGCGAACGGATAGACCTAACCCAAAAATTCCTGTTGCGTGTGAAAGTAGAAACTCGCCCGATTACTACGGTATGTGTATTTTTTCCCTAGGCCATTCTGGTTAAGCGTTTGGAGCAGCAGAATTACGAAAAATTTTTTTGCCTTCTCAACCATTTCTTGTCTTCAAACTCTCATATCTCGCGAATGGATTGACATAACCCAAAAATTCCTATTGCATCTGAAAGTAGAAACTCGCCCGATTACAACGGTACGTGTATTTTTCCCTTAGGCCATTCTGGTTAAGCGATTGGCGCAGCAGATGTGCGAAAAATTTATTGTCTTCTCAACCATTTCTTAGCTTCAAACTCCCATATCTCGCGAACGGATTAACGTAACTCAAAAATTCCAGATGCATCTGAGAGTAGAAACTCGCCCGATTACAACGGTATGTGTATTTTTTCCCTAGGCCATTCTGGTTAAGCGTTTGGAGCAGCAGAACTGCGAAAAATTTTTTGCCTTCTCAACCATTTCTTGTCTTCAAACTCCCATATCTCGCGAACGGATTGACCTAACCCAAAAATTCCTATTGCTTCTGAAAGTAGAAACTCGCCCGATTACAACGGTATGTGTATTTTTTCCCTAGGCCATTCTGGTTAAGCGTTTGGAGCAGCAGAATTGCGAAAAATTTTTTGCCTGCTCAACCATTTCTTGTGTTCAAACTCCAATATCTCGCGAACGGATTGACCTAACCCAAAAATTCCTATTTCTTCTGAAAGTAGAAACTCGCCCGATTACAACGCTATGTGTATTTTTGCCCTAGGCCATTCTGGTTAAGCGTTTGGGGAAGCAGAAGTGCGAAAAATTTGTTGTCTTCTCAACCATTTCTTAGCATCAAACTCCTATATCTCGCGAACGGATTGACCAAACCCAGAAGTTCCTGCTGCGTCTGAAAGTAGAAACTCGCCCGATTACAACGGTATGTGTATTTTTTCCCTAGGCCATTCTGGTTAAGCGTTCGGAGCAGCAGAATTGCGAAAAATTTTTTGCCTTCTCAACCATTTCTTGTCTTCAAACTCCCATATCTCGCGAACGGATTGACCTAACCTAAAAATTCCTATTGCATCTGAAAGTAGAAACTCGCCCGATTACAACGGTATGTGTATTTTTTCCCTAGGCCATTCTGGTTAAGCGTTTGAAGCAGCAGAATTGCGAAAAACTTTTTGCCTTCTCAACCATTTCTTGGATTCAAACTCCCATATCTCGCGAACGGATTGACCTAACCCAAAAATTCCTATTGCATCTGAAAGTAGAAACTCGCCCGATTACAACGGTATGTGTATTTTTTCCCTAGGCCATTCTGGTTAAGCGTTTGGAGCAGCAGAATTGTGAAAAATTGTTTGCCTTCTCTACCATTTCTTGGCTTCAAACTCCCATATCTCGCGAACGGATTGACCTAACCCAAAAATTCGTGTTGCGTCTGAAAGTAGAAACTCGCCCGGTTACAACGGTATGTGTATTTTTTCCCTAGGCCATTCTGGTTAAGCGTTTGGAGCAGCAGAAGTGCGAAAAATTTGTTGTCTTCTCAACCATTTCTTAGCTTCAAACTCCCATATCTCGCGAACGGATTGACCTAACCCAAAAATTCCTATTGCATCTGAAAGTAGAAACTCGCCCGATTACAACGGTATGTGCATTTTTTCCCTAGGCCATTCTGGTTAAGCGTTTGGAGCAGCAGAATTGCGAAAAATTTTTTGCCTTCTCAACCATTTCTTGGCTTCAAACTCCCATATTTCGCGAACGGATTGACCTAACCCAAAAATTCCTATTGCATCTGAAAGTAGAAACTCGCCCGATTACAACGGTATGTGTATTTTTTCCCTAGGCAATTCTGGTTAAACGTTTGGAGCAGCAGAATTGCGAAAAATTTTTTGCCTTCTCAACCATTTCTTGGCTTCAAACTCCCATATCTCGCGAACGGATTGACCTAACCCAAAAATTCGTGTTGCGTCTGAAAGTAGAAACTCGCCCGGTTACAACGGTATGTGTATTTTTTCCCTAGGCCATTCTGGTTAAGCGTTTGGAGCAGCAGAAGTGCGAAAAATTTGTTGTCTTCTCAACCATTTCTTAGCTTCAAACTCCCATATCTCGCGAACGGATTGACCTAACCCAAAAATTCCTATTGCATCTGAAAGTAGAAACTCGCCCGATTACAACGGTATGTGTATTTTTTCCCTAGGCCATTCTGGTTAAGCGTTTGGAGCAGCAGAAGTGCGAAAAATTTGTTGTCTTCTCAACCATTTCTTAGTTTCAAACTCCCATATCTCGCGAACGGATTGACCAAACCCAGAAGTTCCTGCTGCGTCTGAAAGTAGAAACTCGCCCGATTACAACGGTATGTGTAATTTTTCCCTTGGCCATTCTGGTTAAGCGTTTGGCGCAGCAGAATTGCGAAAAATTTTTTGCCTTCTCAACCATTTCTTAGCTTCAAACTCCCATATCTCGCGAACGGATTGACCTAACCCAAAAACTCCTATTGTATCTGAAAGTAGAAACTCGCCCGATTACAAGGGTATGTGTATTTTTTCCCTAGGCCATTCTGGTTAAGCGTTTGGAGCAGCAGAATTGCGAAAAGTTTTTTGCCTTCTCAACCATTTCTTATCTTCAAACTCCCATATCTCGCGAACGGATTGACCTAACCCAAAAATTCCTATTGCATCTGAAAGTTGAAACTCGCCCGACTACAGCGGTATGTGTATTTTTTCCCTAGGGCATTCTGGTTAAGCATTTGGATCAGCAGAATTGCGAAAAATTGTATGCCTTCCCAACCATATCTTGGCTTCAAACTCCCATATCTCGCGAACGGATAGACCTAACCCAAAAATTCCTGTTGCGTGTGAAAGTAGAAACTCGCCCGATTACTACGGTATGTGTATTTTTTCCCTAGGCCATTCTGGTTAAGCGTTTGGAGCAGCAGAATTACGAAAAATTATTTGCCTTCTCAACCATTTCTTGTCTTCAAACTCTCATATCTCGCGAATGGATTGACATAACACAAAAATTCCTATTGCATCTGAAAGTAGAAACTCGCCCGATTACAACGGTACGTGTATTTTTCCCTTAGGCCATTCTGGTTAAGCGATTGGAGCAGCAGATGTGCGAAAAATTTATTGTCTTCTCAACCATTTCTTAGCTTCAAACTCCCATATCTCGCGAACGGATTGACGTAACTCAAAAATTCCAGTTGAATCTGAGAGTAGAAACTCGCCCGTTTACAACGGTATGTGTATTTTTTCCCTAGGCCATTCTGGTTAAGCGTTTGGAGCAGCAGAATTGCGAAAAATTTTTTGCCTTCTCAACCATTTCTTGTTTTCAAACTCCCATATCTCGCGAACGGATTGACCTAACCCAAAAATTCCTATTGCATCTGAAAGTAGAAACTAGCCCGATTACAGCGGTATTTGTATTTTTTCCCTAGGCCGTTCTGGTTAAGCGTTTGGAGCAGCAGAATTGCGAAAAATTTTTTGCCTTCTCAACCATTTCTTGGCTTCAAAGTCCCATATCTCGCGAACGGATAGACATAACCCAAAAATTCCTATTGCATCTGAAAGTAGAAACTCGCCCGATTACAACGGTATGTGTATTTTTTCCCTAGGCCATTCTGGTTAAGCGTTTGGAGCAGCAGAAGTGCGAAAAATTTGTTGTCTTCTCAACCATTTCTTAGATTCAAACTCCCATATCTCGCGAACGGATTGACGTAACCCAAAGATTCCTGTTGCATCTGAAAGTAGAAATTCGCCCGATTACAACGGTAGGTGTATTTTTTCCCTAGGCCATTCTGGTTAAGCGTTCGGAGCAGCAGAATTGCGAAAAATTTTTTGCCTTCTCAACCATTTCTTGGCTTCAAACTCCCATATCTCGCGAACGGATTGACGTAACCCAAAGATTCCTGTTGCGTGTGAAAGTAGAAACTCGCCCGATTACAACGGTATGTGTATTTTTTCCCTAGTCCATTCTGGTTAAGCGTTTGGAGCAGCAGAATTGTGGAAATTTTTTTGCCTTCTCAACCATTTCTTATCTTCAAACTCCCATATCTCGCAAACGGATTGACCTAACCCAAAAATTCCTATTGCATCTGAAAGTTGAAACTCGCCCGACTACAGCGGTATGTGTATTTTTTCCCTAGGGCATTCTGGTTAAGCGTTTGGATCAGCAGAATTGCGAAAAATTGTATGCCTTCTCAACCATTTCTTGGCTTCAAACTCCCATATCTCGCGAACGGATAGACCTAACCCAAAAATTCCTGTTGCGTGTGAAAGTAGAAACTCGCCCGATTACTACGGTATGTGTATTTTTTCCCTAGGCCATTCTGGTTAAGCGTTTGGAGCAGCAGAATTACGAAAAATTTTTTTACCTTCTCAACCATTTCTTGTCTTCAAACTCTCATATCTCGCGAATGGATTGACATAACCCAAAAATTCCTATTGCATCTGAAAATAGAAACTCGCCCGATTACAACGGTACGTGTATTTTTCCCTTAGGCCATTCTGGTTAAGCGATTGGAGCAGCAGATGTGCGAAAAATTTATTGTCTTCTCAACCATTTCTTAGCTTCAAACTCCCATATCTTGCGAACGGATTAACGTAACTCAAAAATTCCAGATGCATCTGAGAGTAGAAACTCGCCCGATTACAACGGTATGTGTATTTTTTCCCTAGGCCATTCTGGTTAAGCGTTTGGAGCAGCAGAATTGCGAAAAATTTTTTGCCTTCTCAACCATTTCTTGGCTTCAAACTCCCATATCTCGCGAACGGCATGACCTAACCCAAAAATTCCTATTGTATCTGAAAGTAGAAACTCGCCCGATTACAACGGTATGTGTATTTTTTCCCTAGGCCATTCTGGTTAAGCGTTTGGAGCAGCAGAATTGCGAAAAGTTTTTTGCCTTCTCAACCATTTCTTATCTTCAAACTCCCATATCTCGCGAACGGATTGACCTAACCCAAAAATTCCTATTGCATCTGAAAGTTGAAACTCGCCCGACTACAGCGGTATGTGTATTTTTTCCCTAGGGCATTCTGGTTAAGCGTTTGGATCAGCAGAATTGCGAAAAATTGTATGCCTTCTCAACCATTTCTTAGCTTCAAACTCCCATATCTCGCGAACGGATTAACGTAACTCAAAAATTCCAGATGCATCTGAGAGTAGAAACTCGCCCGATTACAACGGTATGTGTATTTTTTCCCTAGGCCATTCTGGTTAAGCGTTTGGAGCAGCAGAATTGCGAAAAATTTTTTGCCTTCTCAACCATTTCTTGTCTTCAAACTCCCATATCTCGCGAACGGATTGACCTAACCCAAAAATTCCTATTGCATCTGAAAGTAGAAACTCGCCCGATTACAACGGTATGTGTATTTTTTCCCTAGGCCATTCTGGTTAAGCGTTTGGAGCAGCAGAATTGCGAAAAGTTTTTTGCCTTCTCAACCATTTCTTATCTTCAAACTCCCATATCTCGCGAACGGATTGACCTAACCCAAAAATTCCTATTGCATCTGAAAGTTGAAACTCGCCCGATTACAGCGGTATTTGTATTTTTTCCCTAGGCCATTCTGGTTAAGCGTTTGGAGCAGCAGAAGTGCGAAAAAT
This sequence comes from Ptiloglossa arizonensis, assembly GCF_051014685.1. Lineage (NCBI taxonomy): Eukaryota > Metazoa > Arthropoda > Insecta > Hymenoptera > Colletidae > Ptiloglossa > Ptiloglossa arizonensis. Next base: position 134,588 of record NW_027478728.1, on the reverse strand, counting down.
TTGTTTTCTTCTCAACCATTTCTTAGCTTCAAACTCCCATATCTCGCGAACGGATTGACGTGACCCAAAATATCCTATTGCATCTGAAAGTAGAAACTCGCCCGATTACAACGGTATGTGTATTTTTTCCCTAGGCCATTCTGGTTAAGCGTTTGGAGCAGCAGAATTGCGAAAAATTTTTTGCCTTCTCAACCATTTCTTGGCTTCAAACTCCCATATCTCGCGAACGGCATGACCTAACCCAAAAATTCCTATTGTATCTGAAAGTAGAAACTCGCCCGATTACAACGGTATGTGTATTTTTTCCCTAGGCCATTCTGGTTAAGCGTTTGGAGCAGCAGAATTGCGAAAAGTTTTTTGCCTTCTCAACCATTTCTTATCTTCAAACTCCCATATCTCGCGAACGGATTGACCTAACCCAAAAATTCCTATTGCATCTGAAAGTTGAAACTCGCCCGATTACAGCGGTATTTGTATTTTTTCCCTAGGCCATTCTGGTTAAGCGTTTGGAGCAGCAGAAGTGCGAAAAATTTGTTTTCTTCTCAACCATTTCTTAGCTTCAAACTCCCATATCTCGCGAACGGATTGACGTGACCCAAAATATCCTATTGCATCTGAAAGTAGAAACTCGCCCGATTACAACGGTATGTGTATTTTTTCCCTAGGCCATTCTGGTTAAGCGTTTGGAGCAGCAGAATTGCGAAAAGTTTTTTGCCTTCTCAACCATTTCTTATCTTCAAACTCCCATATCTCGCGAACGGATTGACCTAACCCAAAAATTCCTATTGCATCTGAAAGTTGAAACTCGCCCGACTACAGCGGTATGTGTATTTTTTCCCTAGGGCATTCTGGTTAAGCGTTTGGATCAGCAGAATTGCGAAAAATTGTATGCCTTCTCAACCATTTCTTGGCTTCAAACTCCCATATCTCGCGAACGGATAGACCTAACCCAAAAATTCCTGTTGCGTGTGAAAGTAGAAACTCGCCCGATTACTACGGTATGTGTATTTTTTCCCTAGGCCATTCTGGTTAAGCGTTTGGAGCAGCAGAATTACGAAAAATTTTTTTGCCTTCTCAACCATTTCTTGTCTTCAAACTCTCATATCTCGCGAATGGATTGACATAACCCAAAAATTCCTATTGCATCTGAAAGTAGAAACTCGCCCGATTACAACGGTACGTGTATTTTTCCCTTAGGCCATTCTGGTTAAGCGATTGGAGCAGCAGATGTGCGAAAAATTTATTGTCTTCTCAACCATTTCTTAGCTTCAAACTCCCATATCTCGCGAAAGGATTAACGTAACTCAAAAATTCCAGATGCATCTGAGAGTAGAAACTCGCCCGATTACAACGGTATGTGTATTTTTTCCCTAGGCCATTCTGGTTAAGCGTTTGGAGCAGCAGAATTGCGAAAAATTTTTTGCCTTCTCAACCATTTCTTGTCTTCAAACTCCCATATCTCGCGAACGGATTGACCTAACCCAAAAATTCCTATTGCATCTGAAAGTAGAAACTAGCCCGATTACAGCGGTATTTGTATTTTTTCCCTAGGCCATTCTGGTTAAGCGTTTGGAGCAGCAGAATTGCGAAAAATTTTTTGCCTTCTCAACCATTTCTTGGCTTCAAACTCCCATATCTCGCGAACGGATTGACGTGACCCAAAATATCCTATTGCATCTGAAAGTAGAAACTCGCCCGATTACAAAGTTGTGTGTATTTTTTCCCTAGGCCATTCTGGTTAAGCGTTTGGAGCAGCAGAAGGGCGAAAAATTTGTTGTCTTCTCAACCATTTCTTAGTTTCAAACTCCCATATCTCGCGAACGGATTGATCAAACCCAGAAGTTCCTGCTGCGTCTGAAAGTAGAAACTCGCCCGATTACAACGGTATGTGTATTTTTTCCCTAGGCCATTCTGGTTAAGCGTTTGGCGCAGCAGAATAGCTAAAAATTTTATGCCTTCTCAACCATTTCTTATCTTCAAACTCCCATATCTCGCGAACGGATTGACCTAACCCAAAAATTCCTATTGCATCTGAAAGTTGAAACTCGCCCGACTACAGCGGTGTGTGTATTTTTTCCCTAGGGCATTCTGGTTAAGCGTTTGGATCAGCAGAATTGCGAAAAATTGTATGCCTTCTCAACCATTTCTTGGCTTCAAACTCCCATATCTCGCGAACGGATAGACCTAACCCAAAAATTCCTGTTGCGTGTGAAAGTAGAAACTCGCCCGATTACTACGGTATGTGTATTTTTTCCCTAGGCCATTCTGGTTAAGCGTTTGGAGCAGCAGAATTACGAAAAATTTTTTTGCCTTCTCAACCATTTCTTGTCTTCAAACTCTCATATCTCGCGAATGGATTGACATAACCCAAAAATTCCTATTGCATCTGAAAGTAGAAACTCGCCCGATTACAACGGTACGTGTATTTTTCCCTTAGGCCATTCTGGTTAAGCGATTGGAGCAGCAGATGTGCGAAAAATTTATTGTCTTCTCAACCATTTCTTAGCTTCAAACTCCCATATCTCGCGAACGGATTAACGTAACTCAAAAATTACAGATGCATCTGAGAGTAGAAACTCGCCCGATTACAACGGTATGTGTATTTTTTCCCTAGGCCATTCTGGTTAAGCGTTTGGAGCAGCAGAATTGCGAAAAATTTTTTGCCTTCTCAACCATTTCTTGTCTTCAAACTCCCATATCTCGCGAACGGATTGACCTAACCCAAAAATTCCTATTGCATCTGAAAGTAGAAACTAGCCCGATTACAGCGGTATTTGTATTTTTTCCCTAGGCCATTCTGGTTAAGCGTTTGGAGCAGCAGAATAGCGAAAAATTTTTTGCCTTCTCAACCATTTCTTGGCTTCAAACTCCCATATCTCGCGAACGGATTGACGTGACCCAAAATATCCTATTGCATCTGAAAGTAGAAACTCGCCCGATTACAAAGTTATGTGTATTTTTTCCCTAGGCCATTCTGGTTAAGCGTTTGGAGCAGCAGAAGGGCGAAAAATTTGTTGTCTTCTCAACCATTTCTTAGTTTCAAACTCCCATATCTCGCGAACGGATTGATCAAACCCAGAAGTTCCTGCTGCGTCTGAAAGTAGAAACTCGCCCGATTACAACGGTATGTGTATTTTTTCCCTAGGCCATTCTGGTTAAGCGTTTGGCGCAGCAGAATAGCTAAAAATTTTATGCCTTCTCAACCATTTCTTAGCTTCAAACTCCCATATCTAGCGAACGGATTGACCTAATCCAAAAATTCCTATTGTATCTGAAAGTAGAAACTCGCCCGATTACAACGGTATGTGTATTTTTTCCCTAGGCCATTCTGGTTAAGCGTTTGGAGCAGCAGAATTGCGAAAAATTTTTTGCCTTCTCAACCATTTCTTGTCTTCAAAGTCCCATATCTCGCGAACGGATTTACCTAACCCAAAAATTCCTATTGCATCTGAAAGTAGAAACTCTCCCGATTACAACGGTATGTGTATTTTTTCCCTAGGCCATTCTGGTTAAGCGTTTGGAGCAGCAGAAGTGCGAAAAATTTGTTGTCTTCTCAACCATTTCTTAGCTTCAAACTCCCATATCTCGCGAACGGATTGACGTAACCCAAAGATTCCTGTTGCACCTGAAAGTAGAAATTCGCCCGATTACAACGGTATGTGTATTTTTTCCCTACGCCATTCTGGTTAAGCGTTTGGAGCAGCAGAATTGCGAAAAATTTCTTGGCTTCTCAACCATTTCTTGGCTTCAAACTCCCATATCTCGCGAACGGATTGACCTAACCCAAAAATTCCTATTGCATGTGAAAGTAGAAACTCGCCCGATTACAACGGTATTTGTATTTTTTCCCTAGGCCATTCTGGTTAAGCGTATGGAGCCGCAGAATTGCGAAAAATTTTTTGCCTTCTCAAACATTTCTTGGCTTCAAAGTCCCGTATCTCCCGAACGGATTGACATAACCCAAAAATTCCTATTGCACCTGAAAGTAGAAACTCGCCCGATTAGAGCGGTATGTGTATTTTTTCCCTAGGCCATTCTGGTTAAGCGTTTGGAGCAGCAGAATTGCGAAAAATTTTTTGCCTTCTCAACCATTTCTTGTCTTCAAACTCTCATATCTCGCGAATGGATTGACATAACCCAAAAATTCCTATTGCATCTGAAAGTAGAAACTCGCCCGATTACAACGGTACGTGTATTTTTCCCTTAGGCCATTCTGGTTAAGCGATTGGAGCAGCAGATGTGCGAAAAATTTATTGTCTTCTCAACCATTTCTTAGCTTCAAACTCCCATATCTCGCGAACGGATTGACGTAACTCAAAAATTCCAGTTGCATCTGAGAGTAGAAACTCGACCGATTACAACGGTATGTGTATTTTTTCCCTAGGCCATTCTGGTTAAGCGTTTGGAGCAGCAGAATTGCGAAAAATTTTTTGCCTTCTCAACCATTTCTTGTCTTCAAACTCCCATATCTCGCGAACGGATTGACCTAACCCAAAAATTCCAATTGCATCTGAAAGTAGAAACTCGCCCGATTACAGCGGTATTTGTATTTTTCCCTTAGGCCATTCTGGTTAAGCGATTGGAGCAGCAGATGTGCGAAAAATTTATTGTCTTCTCAACCATTTCTTAGCTTCAAACTCCCATATCTCGCGAACGGATTAACGTAACTCAAAAATTCCAGATGCATCTGAGAGTAGAAACTCGCCCGATTACAACGGTATGTGTATTTTTTCCCTAGGCCATTCTGGTTAAGCGTTTGGAGCAGCAGAATTGCGAAAAATTTTTTGCCTTCTCAACCATTTCTTGTCTTCAAACTCCCATATCTCGCGAACGGATTGACCTAACCCAAAAATTCCTATTGCATCTGAAAGTAGAAACTAGCCCGATTACAGCGGTATTTGTATTTTTTCCCTAGGCCATTCTGGTTAAGCGTTTGGAGCAGCAGAATTGCGAAAAATTTTTTGCCTTCTCAACCATTTCTTGTCTTCAAACTCTCATATCTCGCGAATGGATTGACATAACCCAAAAATTCCTATTGCATCTGAAAGTAGAAACTCGCCCGATTACAACGGTACGTGTATTTTTCCCTTAGGCCATTCTGGTTAAGCGATTGGAGCAGCAGATGTGCGAAAAATTTATTGTCTTCTCAACCATTTCTTAGCTTCAAACTCCCATATCTCGCGAACGGATTGACGTAACTCAAAAATTCCAGTTGCATCTGAGAGTAGAAACTCGACCGATTACAACGGTATGTGTATTTTTTCCCTAGGCCATTCTGGTTAAGCGTTTGGAGCAGCAGAATTGCGAAAAATTTTTTGCCTTCTCAACCATTTCTTGTCTTCAAACTCCCATATCTCGCGAACGGATTGACCTAACCCAAAAATTCCAATTGCATCTGAAAGTAGAAACTCGCCCGATTACAGCGGTATTTGTATTTTTCCCTTAGGCCATTCTGGTTAAGCGATTGGAGCAGCAGATGTGCGAAAAATTTATTGTCTTCTCAACCATTTCTTAGCTTCAAACTCCCATATCTCGCGAACGGATTAACGTAACTCAAAAATTCCAGATGCATCTGAGAGTAGAAACTCGCCCGATTACAACGGTATGTGTATTTTTTCCCTAGGCCATTCTGGTTAAGCGTTTGGAGCAGCAGAATTGCGAAAAATTTTTTGCCTTCTCAACCATTTCTTGTCTTCAAACTCCCATATCTCGCGAACGGATTGACCTAACCCAAAAATTCCTATTGCATCTGAAAGTAGAAACTAGCCCGATTACAGCGGTATTTGTATTTTTTCCTAGGCCATTCTGGTTAAGCGTTTGGAGCAGCAGAATTGCGAAAAATTTTTTGCCTTCTCACCATTTCTTGTCTTCAAACTCTCATATCTCGCGAATGGATTGACATAACCCAAAATTCCTATTGCATCTGAAAGTAGAAACTCGCCCGATTACAACGGTACGTGTATTTTTCCCTTAGGCCATTCTGGTTAAGCGATTGGAGCAGCAGATGTGCGAAAAATTTATTGTCTTCTCAACCATTTCTTAGCTTCAAACTCCCATATCTCGCGAACGGATTGACGTAACTCAAAAATTCCAGTTGCATCTGAGAGTAGAAACTCGACCGATTACAACGGTATGTGTATTTTTTCCCTAGGCCATTCTGGTTAAGCGTTTGGAGCAGCAGAATTGCGAAAAATTTTTTGCCTTCTCAACCATTTCTTGTCTTCAAACTCCCATATCTCGCGAACGGATTGACCTAACCCAAAAATTCCAATTGCATCTGAAAGTAGAAACTCGCCCGATTACAGCGGTATTTGTATTTTTCCCTTAGGCCATTCTGGTTAAGCGATTGGAGCAGCAGATGTGCGAAAAATTTATTGTCTTCTCAACCATTTCTTAGCTTCAAACTCCCATATCTCGCGAACGGATTAACGTCACTCAAAAATTCCAGATGCATCTGAGAGTAGAAACTCGCCCGATTACAACGGTATGTGTATTTTTTCCCTAGGCCATTCTGGTTAAGCGTTTGGAGCAGCAGAATTGCGAAAAATTTTTTGCCTTCTCAACCATTTCTTGTCTTCAAAGTCCCATATCTCGCGAACGGATTTACCTAACCCAAAAATTCCTATTGCATCTGAAAGTAGAAACTCTCCCGATTACAACGGTATGTGTATTTTTTCCCTAGGCCATTCTGGTTAAGCGTTTGGAGCAGCAGAAGTGCGAAAAATTTGTTGTCTTCTCAACCATTTCTTAGCTTCAAACTCCCATATCTCGCGAACGGATTGACGTAACCCAAAGATTCCTGTTGCACCTGAAAGTAGAAATTCGCCCGATTACAACGGTATGTGTATTTTTTCCCTACGCCATTCTGGTTAAGCGTTTGGAGCAGCAGAATTGCGAAAAATTTCTTGGCTTCTCAACCATTTCTTGGCTTCAAACTCCCATATCTCGCGAACGGATTGACCTAACCCAAAAATTCCTATTGCATGTGAAAGTAGAAACTCGCCCGATTACAACGGTATTTGTATTTTTTCCCTAGGCCATTCTGGTTAAGCGTATGGAGCCGCAGAATTGCGAAAAATTTTTGCCTTCTCAAACATTTCTTGGCTTCAAAGTCCCGTATCTCCCGAACGGATTGACATAACCCAAAAATTCCTATTGCACCTGAAAGTAGAAACTCGCCCGATTAGAGCGGTATGTGTATTTTTTCCCTAGGCCATTCTGGTTAAGCGTTTGGAGCAGCAGAATTGCGAAAAATTTTTTGCCTTCTCAACCATTTCTTGTCTTCAAACTCTCATATCTCGCGAATGGATTGACATAACCCAAAAATTCCTATTGCATCTGAAAGTAGAAACTCGCCCGATTACAACGGTACGTGTATTTTTCCCTTAGGCCATTCTGGTTAAGCGATTGGAGCAGCAGATGTGCGAAAAATTTATTGTCTTCTCAACCATTTCTTAGCTTCAAACTCCCATATCTCGCGAACGGATTGACGTAACTCAAAAATTCCAGTTGCATCTGAGAGTAGAAACTCGACCGATTACAACGGTATGTGTATTTTTTCCCTAGGCCATTCTGGTTAAGCGTTTGGAGCAGCAGAATTGCGAAAAATTTTTTGCCTTCTCAACCATTTCTTGTCTTCAAACTCCCATATCTCGCGAACGGATTGACCTAACCCAAAAATTCCAATTGCATCTGAAAGTAGAAACTCGCCCGATTACAGCGGTATTTGTATTTTTCCCTTAGGCCATTCTGGTTAAGCGATTGGAGCAGCAGATGTGCGAAAAATTTATTGTCTTCTCAACCATTTCTTAGCTTCAAACTCCCATATCTCGCGAACGGATTAACGTAACTCAAAAATTCCAGATGCATCTGAGAGTAGAAACTCGCCCGATTACAACGGTATGTGTATTTTTTCCCTAGGCCATTCTGGTTAAGCGTTTGGAGCAGCAGAATTGCGAAAAATTTTTTGCCTTCTCAACCATTTCTTGTCTTCAAACTCCCATATCTCGCGAACGGATTGACCTAACCCAAAAATTCCTATTGCATCTGAAAGTAGAAACTAGCCCGATTACAGCGGTATTTGTATTTTTTCCCTAGGCCATTCTGGTTAAGCGTTTGGAGCAGCAGAATTGCGAAAAATTTTTTGCCTTCTCAACCATTTCTTGTCTTCAAACTCTCATATCTCGCGAATGGATTGACATAACCCAAAAATTCCTATTGCATCTGAAAGTAGAAACTCGCCCGATTACAACGGTACGTGTATTTTTCCCTTAGGCCATTCTGGTTAAGCGATTGGAGCAGCAGATGTGCGAAAAATTTATTGTCTTCTCAACCATTTCTTAGCTTCAAACTCCCATATCTCGCGAACGGATTGACGTAACTCAAAAATTCCAGTTGCATCTGAGAGTAGAAACTCGACCGATTACAACGGTATGTGTATTTTTTCCCTAGGCCATTCTGGTTAAGCGTTTGGAGCAGCAGAATTGCGAAAAATTTTTTGCCTTCTCAACCATTTCTTGTCTTCAAACTCCCATATCTCGCGAACGGATTGACCTAACCCAAAAATTCCAATTGCATCTGAAAGTAGAAACTCGCCCGATTACAGCGGTATTTGTATTTTTCCCTTAGGCCATTCTGGTTAAGCGATTGGAGCAGCAGATGTGCGAAAAATTTATTGTCTTCTCAACCATTTCTTAGCTTCAAACTCCCATATCTCGCGAACGGATTAACGTAACTCAAAAATTCCAGATGCATCTGAGAGTAGAAACTCGCCCGATTACAACGGTATGTGTATTTTTTCCCTAGGCCATTCTGGTTAAGCGTTTGGAGCAGCAGAATTGCGAAAAATTTTTTGCCTTCTCAACCATTTCTTGTCTTCAAACTCCCATATCTCGCGAACGGATTGACCTAACCCAAAAATTCCTATTGCATCTGAAAGTAGAAACTAGCCCGATTACAGCGGTATTTGTATTTTTTCCCTAGGCCATTCTGGTTAAGCGTTTGGAGCAGCAGAATTGCGAAAAATTTTTTGCCTTCTCAACCATTTCTTGTCTTCAAACTCTCATATCTCGCGAATGGATTGACATAACCCAAAAATTCCTATTGCATCTGAAAGTAGAAACTCGCCCGATTACAACGGTACGTGTATTTTTCCCTTAGGCCATTCTGGTTAAGCGATTGGAGCAGCAGATGTGCGAAAAATTTATTGTCTTCTCAACCATTTCTTAGCTTCAAACTCCCATATCTCGCGAACGGATTGACGTAACTCAAAAATTCCAGTTGCATCTGAGAGTAGAAACTCGACCGATTACAACGGTATGTGTATTTTTTCCCTAGGCCATTCTGGTTAAGCGTTTGGAGCAGCAGAATTGCGAAAAATTTTTTGCCTTCTCAACCATTTCTTGTCTTCAAACTCCCATATCTCGCGAACGGATTGACCTAACCCAAAAATTCCAATTGCATCTGAAAGTAGAAACTCGCCCGATTACAGCGGTATTTGTATTTTTCCCTTAGGCCATTCTGGTTAAGCGATTGGAGCAGCAGATGTGCGAAAAATTTATTGTCTTCTCAACCATTTCTTAGCTTCAAACTCCCATATCTCGCGAACGGATTAACGTCACTCAAAAATTCCAGATGCATCTGAGAGTAGAAACTCGCCCGATTACAACGGTATGTGTATTTTTTCCCTAGGCCATTCTGGTTAAGCGTTTGGAGCAGCAGAATTGCGAAAAATTTTATGCCTTCTCAACCATTTCTTGTCTTCAAACTCCCATATCTCGCGAACGGATTGACCTAACCCAAAAATTCCTATTGCATCTGAAAGTAGAAACTAGCCCGATTACAGCGGTATTTGTATTTTTTCCCTAGGCCATTCTGGTTAAGCGTTTGGAGCAGCAGAATTGCGAAAAATTTTTTGCCTTCTCAACCATTTCTTGGCTTCAAACTCCCATATCTCGCGAACGGATTGACGTGACCCAAAATATCCTATTGCATCTGAAAGTAGAAACTCGCCCGATTACAAAGTTATGTGTATTTTTTCCCTAGGCCATTCTGGTTAAGCGTTTGGATCAGCAGAATTGTGAAAAATTTTTTGCCTTCTCTACCATTTCTTGGCTTCAAACTCCCATATCTCGCGAACGGATTGACCTAACCCAAAGATTCCTATTGCATCTGAAAGTAGAAACTCGCCCGATTACTACGGTATGTGTATTTTTTCCCTAGGCCATTCTGGTTAAGCGTTTGGAGCAGCAGAATTACGAAAAATTTTTTTGCCTTCTCAACCATTTCTTGTCTTCAAACTCTCATATCTCGCGAATGTATTGACATAACCCAAAAATTCCTATTGCATCTGAAAGTAGAAGCTCGCCCGATTACAACGGTACGTGTATTTTTCCCTTAGGCCATTCTGGTTAAGCGATTGGCGCAGCAGATGTGCGAAAAATTTATTGTCTTCTCAACCATTTCTTAGCTTCAAACTCCCATATCTCGCGAACGGATTAACGTAACTCAAAAATTCCAGATGCATCTGAGAGTAGAAACTCGCCCGATTACAACGGTATGTGTATTTTTTCCCTAGGCCATTCTGGTTAAGCGTTTGGAGCAGCAGAATTGCGAAAAATTTTTTGCCTTCTCAACCATTTCTTGTCTTCAAACTCCCATATCTCGCGAACGGATTGACCTAACCCAAAAATTCCTATTGCATCTGAAAGTAGAAACTAGCCCGATTACAGCGGTATTTGTATTTTTTCCCTAGGCCATTCTGGTTAAGCGTTTGGAGCAGCAGAAGTGCGAAAAATTTGTTTTCTTCTCAACCATTTCTTAGCTTCAAACTCCCATATCTCGCGAACGGATTGACGTGACCCAAAATATCCTATTGCATCTGAAAGTAGAAACTCGCCCGATTACAACGTTATGTGTATTTTTTCCCTAGGCCATTCTGGTTAAGCGTTTGGAGCAGCAGAATTGCGAAAAATTTGTTGTCTTCTCAACCATTTCTTAGTTTCAAACTCCCATATCTCGCGAACGGATTTATCAAACCCAGAAGTTCCTGCTGCGTCTGAAAGTAGAAACTCGCCCGATTACAACGGTATGTGTATTTTTTCCCTAGGCCATTCTGGTTAAGCGTTTGGCGCAGCAGAATAGCTAAAAATTTTTTGCCTTCTCAACCATTTCTTAGCTTCAAACTCCCATATCTCGCGAACGGATTGACCTAACCCAAAAATTCCTATTGCATCTGAAAGTTGAAACTCGCCCGACTACAGCGGTATGTGTATTTTTTCCCTAGGCCATTCTGGTTAAGCGTTTGGCGCAGCAGAATAGCTAAAAATTTTTTGCCTTCTCAACCATTTCTTAGCTTCAAACTCCCATATCTCGCGAACGGATTGACCTAACCCAAAAATTCCTATTGTATCTGAAAGTAGAAACTCGCCCGATTACAACGATATGTGTATTTTTTCCCTAGGCCATTCTGGTTAAGCGTTTGGAGCAGCAGAATTGCGAAAAGTTTTTTGCCTTCTCAACCATTTCTTATCTTCAAACTCCCATATCTCGCGAACGGATTGACCTAACCCAAAAATTCCTATTGCATCTGAAAGTTGAAACTCGCCCGACTACAGCGGTATGTGTATTTTTTCCCTAGGGCATTCTGGTTAAGCGTTTGGATCAGCAGAATTGCGAAAAATTGTATGCCTTCTCAACCATTTCTTGGCTGCAAACTCCCATATCTCGCGAACGGATAGACCTAACCCAAAAATTCCTGTTGCGTGTGAAAGTAGAAACTCGCCCGATTACTACGGTATGTGTATTTTTTCCCTAGGCCATTCTGGTTAAGCGTTTGGAGCAGCAGAATTACGAAAAATTTTTTTGCCTTCTCAACCATTTCTTGTCTTCAAACTCTCATATCTCGCGAATGGATTGACATAACCCAAAAATTCCTATTGCATCTGAAAGTAGAAACTCGCCCGATTACAACGGTACGTGTATTTTTCCCTTAGGCCATTCTGGTTAAGCGATTGGAGCAGCAGATGTGCGAAAAATTTATTGTCTTCTCAACCATTTCTTAGCTTCAAACTCCCATATCTCGCGAACGGATTAACGTAACTCAAAAATTCCAGATGCATCTGAGAGTAGAAACTCGCCCGATTACAACGGTATGTGTATTTTTTCCCTAGGCCATTCTGGTTAAGCGTTTGGAGCAGCAGAATTGCGAAAAATTTTTTGCCTTCTCAACCATTTCTTGGCTTCAAACTCCCATATCTCGCGAACGGATTGACCTAACCCAAAAATTCCTATTGTATCTGAAAGTAGAAACTCGCCCGATTACAACGGTATGTGTATTTTTTCCCTAGGCCATTCTGGTTAAGCGTTTGGAGCAGCAGAATTGCGAAAAATTTTTTGCCTTCTCAACCATTTCTTGGCTTCAAACTCCCATATCTCGCGAACGGATTGACATAACCCAAAAATTCCTATTGCACCTGAAAGTAGAAACTCGCCCGATTAGAGCGGTATGTGTATTTTTTCCCTAGGCCATTCTGGTTAAGCGTTTGGAGCAGCAGAAGTGCGAAAAATTTGTTGTCTTCTCAACCATTTCTTAGCTTCAAACTCCCATATCTCGCGAACGGATTAACGTAACTCAAAAATTCCAGATGCATCTGAGAGTAGAAACTCGCCCGATTACAACGGTATGTGTATTTTTTCCCTAGGCCATTCTGGTTAAGCGTTTGGAGCAGCAGAATTGCGAAAAATTTTTTGCCTTCTCAACCATTTCTTGGCTTCAAACTCCCATATCTCGCGAACGGATTGACCTAACCCAAAAATTCCTATTGTATCTGAAAGTAGAAACTCGCCCGATTACAACGGTATGTGTATTTTTTCCCTAGGCCATTCTGGTTAAGCGTTTGGAGCAGCAGAATTGCGAAAAATTTTTTGCCTTCTCAACCATTTCTTGGCTTCAAACTCCCATATCTCGCGAACGGATTGACATAACCCAAAAATTCCTATTGCACCTGAAAGAAGAAACTCGCCCGATTAGAGCGGTATGTGTATTTTTTCCCTAGGCCATTCTGGTTAAGCGTTTGGAGCAGCAGAAGTGCGAAAAATTTGATGTCTTCTCAACCATTTCTTAGCTTCAAACTCCCATATCTCGCGAACGGATTGACGTGACCCAAAATATCCTATTGCATCTGAAAGTAGAAACTCGCCCGATTACAACGTTATGTCTATTTTTTCCCTAGGCCATTCTGGTTAAGCGTTTGGAGCAGCAGAATTGCGAAAAATTTGTTGTCTTCTCAACCATTTCTTAGTTTCAAACTCCCATATCTCGCGAACGGATTGATCAAACCCAGAAGTTCCTGCTGCGTCTGAAAGTAGAAACTCGCCCGATTACAACGGTATGTGTATTTTTTCCCTAGGCCATTCTGGTTAAGCGTTTGGAGCAGCAGAATTGCGAAAAATTTTTTGCCTTCTCAACCATTTCTTGTCTTCAAACTCTCATATCTCGCGAATGGATTGACATAACCCAAAAATTCCTATTGCATCTGAAAGTAGAAACTCGCCCGATTACAACGGTACGTGTATTTTTCCCTTAGGCCATTCTGGTTAAGCGATTGGAGCAGCAGATGTGCGAAAAATTTATTGTCTTCTCAACCATTTCTTAGCTTCAAACTCCCATATCTCGCGAACGGATTGACGTAACTCAAAAATTCCAGTTGCATCTGAGAGTAGAAACTCGACCGATTACAACGGTATGTGTATTTTTTCCCTAGGCCATTCTGGTTAAGCGTTTGGAGCAGCAGAATTGCGAAAAATTTTTTGCCTTCTCAACCATTTCTTGTCTTCAAACTCCCATATCTCGCGAACGGATTGACCTAACCCAAAAATTCCAATTGCATCTGAAAGTAGAAACTCGCCCGATTACAGCGGTATTTGTATTTTTCCCTTAGGCCATTCTGGTTAAGCGATTGGAGCAGCAGATGTGCGAAAAATTTATTGTCTTCTCAACCATTTCTTAGCTTCAAACTCCCATATCTCGCGAACGGATTAACGTAACTCAAAAATTCCAGATGCATCTGAGAGTAGAAACTCGCCCGATTACAACGGTATGTGTATTTTTTCCCTAGGCCATTCTGGTTAAGCGTTTGGAGCAGCAGAATTGCGAAAAATTTTTTGCCTTCTCAACCATTTCTTGTCTTCAAACTCCCATATCTCGCGAACGGATTGACCTAACCCAAAAATTCCTATTGCATCTGAAAGTAGAAACTAGCCCGATTACAGCGGTATTTGTATTTTTTCCCTAGGCCATTCTGGTTAAGCGTTTGGAGCAGCAGAATTGCGAAAAATTTTTTGCCTTCTCAACCATTTCTTGTCTTCAAACTCTCATATCTCGCGAATGGATTGACATAACCCAAAAATTCCTATTGCATCTGAAAGTAGAAACTCGCCCGATTACAACGGTACGTGTATTTTTCCCTTAGGCCATTCTGGTTAAGCGATTGGAGCAGCAGATGTGCGAAAAATTTATTGTCTTCTCAACCATTTCTTAGCTTCAAACTCCCATATCTCGCGAACGGATTGACGTAACTCAAAAATTCCAGTTGCATCTGAGAGTAGAAACTCGACCGATTACAACGGTATGTGTATTTTTTCCCTAGGCCATTCTGGTTAAGCGTTTGGAGCAGCAGAATTGCGAAAAATTTTTTGCCTTCTCAACCATTTCTTGTCTTCAAACTCCCATATCTCGCGAACGGATTGACCTAACCCAAAAATTCCAATTGCATCTGAAAGTAGAAACTCGCCCGATTACAGCGGTATTTGTATTTTTCCCTTAGGCCATTCTGGTTAAGCGATTGGAGCAGCAGATGTGCGAAAAATTTATTGTCTTCTCAACCATTTCTTAGCTTCAAACTCCCATATCTCGCGAACGGATTAACGTCACTCAAAAATTCCAGATGCATCTGAGAGTAGAAACTCGCCCGATTACAACGGTATGTGTATTTTTTCCCTAGGCCATTCTGGTTAAGCGTTTGGAGCAGCAGAATTGCGAAAAATTTTATGCCTTCTCAACCATTTCTTGTCTTCAAACTCCCATATCTCGCGAACGGATTGACCTAACCCAAAAATTCCTATTGCATCTGAAAGTAGAAACTAGCCCGATTACAGCGGTATTTGTATTTTTTCCCTAGGCCATTCTGGTTAAGCGTTTGGAGCAGCAGAATTGCGAAAAATTTTTTGCCTTCTCAACCATTTCTTGGCTTCAAACTCCCATATCTCGCGAACGGATTGACGTGACCCAAAATATCCTATTGCATCTGAAAGTAGAAACTCGCCCGATTACAAAGTTATGTGTATTTTTTCCCTAGGCCATTCTGGTTAAGCGTTTGGATCAGCAGAATTGTGAAAAATTTTTTGCCTTCTCTACCATTTCTTGGCTTCAAACTCCCATATCTCGCGAACGGATTGACCTAACCCAAAGATTCCTATTGCATCTGAAAGTAGAAACTCGCCCGATTACTACGGTATGTGTATTTTTTCCCTAGGCCATTCTGGTTAAGCGTTTGGAGCAGCAGAATTACGAAAAATTTTTTTGCCTTCTCAACCATTTCTTGTCTTCAAACTCTCATATCTCGCGAATGTATTGACATAACCCAAAAATTCCTATTGCATCTGAAAGTAGAAACTCGCCCGATTACAACGGTACGTGTATTTTTCCCTTAGGCCATTCTGGTTAAGCGATTGGCGCAGCAGATGTGCGAAAAATTTATTGTCTTCTCAACCATTTCTTAGCTTCAAACTCCCATATCTCGCGAACGGATTGACGTGACCCAAAATATCCTATTGCATCTGAAAGTAGAAACTCGCCCGATTACAACGTTATGTGTATTTTTTCCCTAGGCCATTCTGGTTAAGCGTTTGGAGCAGCAGAATTGCGAAAAATTTGTTGTCTTCTCAACCATTTCTTAGTTTCAAACTCCCATATCTCGCGAACGGATTTATCAAACCCAGAAGTTCCTGCTGCGTCTGAAAGTAGAAACTCGCCCGATTACAACGGTATGTGTATTTTTTCCCTAGGCCATTCTGGTTAAGCGTTTGGCGCAGCAGAATAGCTAAAAATTTTTTGCCTTCTCAACCATTTCTTAGCTTCAAACTCCCATATCTCGCGAACGGATTGACCTAACCCAAAAATTCCTATTGCATCTGAAAGTTGAAACTCGCCCGACTACAGCGGTATGTGTATTTTTTCCCTAGGCCATTCTGGTTAAGCGTTTGGCGCAGCAGAATAGCTAAAAATTTTTTGCCTTCTCAACCATTTCTTAGCTTCAAACTCCCATATCTCGCGAACGGATTGACCTAACCCAAAAATTCCTATTGTATCTGAAAGTAGAAACTCGCCCGATTACAACGATATGTGTATTTTTTCCCTAGGCCATTCTGGTTAAGCGTTTGGAGCAGCAGAATTGCGAAAAGTTTTTTGCCTTCTCAACCATTTCTTATCTTCAAACTCCCATATCTCGCGAACGGATTGACCTAACCCAAAAATTCCTATTGCATCTGAAAGTTGAAACTCGCCCGACTACAGCGGTATGTGTATTTTTTCCCTAGGGCATTCTGGTTAAGCGTTTGGATCAGCAGAATTGCGAAAAATTGTATGCCTTCTCAACCATTTCTTGGCTGCAAACTCCCATATCTCGCGAACGGATAGACCTAACCCAAAAATTCCTGTTGCGTGTGAAAGTAGAAACTCGCCCGATTACTACGGTATGTGTATTTTTTCCCTAGGCCATTCTGGTTAAGCGTTTGGAGCAGCAGAATTACGAAAAATTTTTTTGCCTTCTCAACCATTTCTTGTCTTCAAACTCTCATATCTCGCGAATGGATTGACATAACCCAAAAATTCCTATTGCATCTGAAAGTAGAAACTCGCCCGATTACAACGGTACGTGTATTTTTCCCTTAGGCCATTCTGGTTAAGCGATTGGAGCAGCAGATGTGCGAAAAATTTATTGTCTTCTCAACCATTTCTTAGCTTCAAACTCCCATATCTCGCGAACGGATTAACGTAACTCAAAAATTCCAGATGCATCTGAGAGTAGAAACTCGCCCGATTACAACGGTATGTGTATTTTTTCCCTAGGCCATTCTGGTTAAGCGTTTGGAGCAGCAGAATTGCGAAAAATTTTTTGCCTTCTCAACCATTTCTTGGCTTCAAACTCCCATATCTCGCGAACGGATTGACCTAACCCAAAAATTCCTATTGTATCTGAAAGTAGAAACTCGCCCGATTACAACGGTATGTGTATTTTTTCCCTAGGCCATTCTGGTTAAGCGTTTGGAGCAGCAGAATTGCGAAAAATTTTTTGCCTTCTCAACCATTTCTTGGCTTCAAACTCCCATATCTCGCGAACGGATTGACATAACCCAAAAATTCCTATTGCACCTGAAAGTAGAAACTCGCCCGATTAGAGCGGTATGTGTATTTTTTCCCTAGGCCATTCTGGTTAAGCGTTTGGAGCAGCAGAAGTGCGAAAAATTTGTTGTCTTCTCAACCATTTCTTAGCTTCAAACTCCCATATCTCGCGAACGGATTAACGTAACTCAAAAATTCCAGATGCATCTGAGAGTAGAAACTCGCCCGATTACAACGGTATGTGTATTTTTTCCCTAGGCCATTCTGGTTAAGCGTTTGGAGCAGCAGAATTGCGAAAAATTTTTTGCCTTCTCAACCATTTCTTGGCTTCAAACTCCCATATCTCGCGAACGGATTGACCTAACCCAAAAATTCCTATTGTATCTGAAAGTAGAAACTCGCCCGATTACAACGGTATGTGTATTTTTTCCCTAGGCCATTCTGGTTAAGCGTTTGGAGCAGCAGAATTGCGAAAAATTTTTTGCCTTCTCAACCATTTCTTGGCTTCAAACTCCCATATCTCGCGAACGGATTGACATAACCCAAAAATTCCTATTGCACCTGAAAGAAGAAACTCGCCCGATTAGAGCGGTATGTGTATTTTTTCCCTAGGCCATTCTGGTTAAGCGTTTGGAGCAGCAGAAGTGCGAAAAATTTGATGTCTTCTCAACCATTTCTTAGCTTCAAACTCCCATATCTCGCGAACGGATTGACGTGACCCAAAATATCCTATTGCATCTGAAAGTAGAAACTCGCCCGATTACAACGTTATGTCTATTTTTTCCCTAGGCCATTCTGGTTAAGCGTTTGGAGCAGCAGAATTGCGAAAAATTTGTTGTCTTCTCAACCATTTCTTAGTTTCAAACTCCCATATCTCGCGAACGGATTGATCAAACCCAGAAGTTCCTGCTGCGTCTGAAAGTAGAAACTCGCCCGATTACAACGGTATGTGTATTTTTTCCCTAGGCCATTCTGGTTAAGCGTTTGGCGCAGCAGAATAGCTAAAAATTTTTTGCCTTCTCAACCATTTCTTAGCTTCAAACTCCCATATCTCGCGAACGGATTGACCTAACCCAAAAATTCCTATTGTATCTGAAAGTAGAAACTCGCCCGATTACAACGGTATGTGTATTTTTTCCCTAGGCCGTTCTGGTTAAGCGTTTGGAGCAGCAGAATTGCGAAAAGTTTTTTGCCTTCTCAACCATTTCTTATCTTCAAACTCCCATATCTCGCGAACGGATTGACCTAACCCAAAAATTCCTATTGCATCTGAAAGTTGAAACTCGCCCGACTACAGCGGTATGTGTATTTTTTCCCTAGGGCATTCTGGTTAAGCGTTTGGATCAGCAGAATTGCGAAAAATTGTATGCCTTCTCAACCATTTCTTGGCTTCAAACTCCCATATCTCGCGAACGGATAGACCTAACCCAAAAATTCCTGCTGCGTCTGAAAGTAGAAACTCGCCCGATTACAACGGTATGTGTATTTTTTCCCTAGGCCATTCTGGTTAAGCGTTTGGCGCAGCAGAATAGCTAAAAATTTTTTGCCTTCTCAACCATTTCTTAGCTTCAAACTCCCATATCTCGCGAATGGATTGACATAACCCAAAAATTCCTATTGCATCTGAAAGTAGAAACTCGCCCGATTACAACGGTACGTGTATTTTTCCCTTAGGCCATTCTGGTTAAGCGATTGGCGCAGCAGATGTGCGAAAAATTTATTGTCTTCTCAACTATTTCTTAGCTTCAAACTCCCATATCTCGCGAACGGATTAACGTAACTCAAAAATTCCAGATGCATCTGAGAGTAGAAACTCGCCCGATTACAACGGTATGTGTATTTTTTCCCTAGGCCATTCTGGTTAAGCGTTTGGAGCAGCAGAATTGCGAAAAATTTTTTGCCTTCTCAACCATTTCTTGTCTTCAAACTCCCATATCTCGCGAACGGATTGACCTAACCCAAAAATTCCTATTGCATCTGAAAGTAGAAACTAGCCCGATTACAGCGGTATTTGTATTTTTTCCCTAGGCCATTCTGGTTAAGCGTTTGGAGCAGCAGAAGTGCGAAAAATTTGTTTTCTTCTCAACCATTTCTTAGCTTCAAACTCCCATATCTCGCGAACGGATTGACGTGACCCAAAATATCCTATTGCATCTGAAAGTAGAAACTCGCCCGATTACAACGTTATGTGTATTTTTTCCCTAGGCCATTCTGGTTAAGCGTTTGGAGCAGCAGAATTGCGAAAAATTTGTTGTCTTCTCAACCATTTCTTAGTTTCAAACTCCCATATCTCGCGAACGGATTTATCAAACCCAGAAGTTCCTGCTGCGTCTGAAAGTAGAAACTCGCCCGATTACAACGGTATGTGTATTTTTTCCCTAGGCCATTCTGGTTAAGCGTTTGGCGCAGCAGAATAGCTAAAAATTTTTTGCCTTCTCAACCATTTCTTAGCTTCAAACTCCCATATCTCGCGAACGGATTGACCTAACCCAAAAAATTCCTATTGTATCTGAAAGTAGAAACTCGCCCGATTACAACGGTATGTGTATTTTTTCCCTAGGCCATTCTGGTTAAGCGTTTGGAGCAGCAGAATTGCGAAAAGTTTTTTGCCTTCTCAACCATTTCTTATCTTCAAACTCCCATATCTCGCAAACGGATTGACCTAACCCAAAAATTCCTATTGCATCTGAAAGTTGAAACTCGCCCGACTACAGCGGTATGTGTATTTTTTCCCTAGGCCATTCTGGTTAAGCGTTTGGAGCAGCAGAATTACGAAAAATTTTTTTACCTTCTCAACCATTTCTTGTCTTCAAACTCTCATATCTCGCGAATGGATTGACATAACCCAAAAATTCCTATTGCATCTGAAAATAGAAACTCGCCCGATTACAACGGTACGTGTATTTTTCCCTTAGGCCATTCTGGTTAAGCGATTGGAGCAGCAGATGTGCGAAAAATTTATTGTCTTCTCAACCATTTCTTAGCTTCAAACTCCCATATCTTGCGAACGGATTAACGTAACTCAAAAATTCCAGATGCATCTGAGAGTAGAAACTCGCCCGATTACAACGGTATGTGTATTTTTTCCCTAGGCCATTCTGGTTAAGCGTTTGGAGCAGCAGAATTGCGAAAAATTTTTTGCCTTCTCAACCATTTCTTGGCTTCAAACTCCCATATCTCGCGAACGGCATGACCTAACCCAAAAATTCCTATTGTATCTGAAAGTAGAAACTCGCCCGATTACAACGGTATGTGTATTTTTTCCCTAGGCCATTCTGGTTAAGCGTTTGGAGCAGCAGAATTGCGAAAAGTTTTTTGCCTTCTCAACCATTTCTTATCTTCAAACTCCCATATCTCGCGAACGGATTGACCTAACCCAAAAATTCCTATTGCATCTGAAAGTTGAAACTCGCCCGACTACAGCGGTATGTGTATTTTTTCCCTAGGGCATTCTGGTTAAGCGTTTGGATCAGCAGAATTGCGAAAAATTGTATGCCTTCTCAACCATTTCTTAGCTTCAAACTCCCATATCTCGCGAACGGATTAACGTAACTCAAAAATTCCAGATGCATCTGAGAGTAGAAACTCGCCCGATTACAACGGTATGTGTATTTTTTCCCTAGGCCATTCTGGTTAAGCGTTTGGAGCAGCAGAATTGCGAAAAATTTTTTGCCTTCTCAACCATTTCTTGTCTTCAAACTCCCATATCTCGCGAACGGATTGACCTAACCCAAAAATTCCTATTGCATCTGAAAGTAGAAACTAGCCCGATTACAGCGGTATTTGTATTTTTTCCCTAGGCCATTCTGGTTAAGCGTTTGGAGCAGCAGAATTGCGAAAAATTTTTTGCCTTCTCAACCATTTCTTGGCTTCAAACTCCCATATCTCGCGAACGGATTGACGTGACCCAAAATATCCTATTGCATCTGAAAGTAGAAACTCGCCCGATTACAAAGTTGTGTGTATTTTTTCCCTAGGCCATTCTGGTTAAGCGTTTGGAGCAGCAGAAGGGCGAAAAATTTTATGCCTTCTCAACCATTTCTTAGCTTCAAACTCCCATATCTAGCGAACGGATTGACCTAACCCAAAAATTCCTATTGTATCTGAAAGTAGAAACTCGCCCGATTACAACGGTATGTGTATTTTTTCCCTAGGCCATTCTGGTTAAGCGTTTGGAGCAGCAGAATTGCGAAAAGTTTTTTGCCTTCTCAACCATTTCTTATCTTCAAACTCCCATATCTCGCGAACGGATTGACCTAACCCAAAAATTCCTATTGCATCTGAAAGTTGAAACTCGCCCGACTACAGTGGTATGTGTATTTTTTCCCTAGGGCATTCTGGTTAAGCGTTTGGATCAGCAGAATTGCGAAAAATTGTATGCCTTCTCAACCATTTCTTGGCTTCAAACTCCCATATCTCGCGAACGGATAGACCTAACCCAAAAATTCCTGTTGCGTGTGAAAGTAGAAACTCGCCCGATTACTACGGTATGTGTATTTTTTCCCTAGGCCATTCTGGTTAAGCGTTTGGAGCAGCAGAATTGCGAAAAATTTCTTGCCTTCTCAACCATTTCTTGTCTTCAAACTCTCATATCTCGCGAATGGATTGACATAACCCAAAAATTCCTATTGCATCTGAAAGTAGAAACTCGCCCGATTACAACGGTACGTGTATTTTTCCCTTAGGCCATTCTGGTTAAGCGATTGGAGCAGCAGATGTGCGAAAAATTTATTGTCTTCTCAACCATTTCTTAGCTTCAAACTCCCATATCTCGCGAACGGATTAACGTAACTCAAAAATTCCAGATGCATCTGAGAGTAGAAACTCGCCCGATTACAACGGTATGTGTATTTTTTCCCTAGGCCATTCTGGTTAAGCGTTTGGAGCAGCAGAATTGCGAAAAATTTTTTGCCTTCTCAACCATTTCTTGTCTTCAAACTCCCATATCTCGCGAACGGATTTACCTAACCCAAAAATTCCTATTGCATCTGAAAGTAGAAACTCTCCCGATTACAACGGTATGTGTATTTTTTCCCTAGGCCATTCTGGTTAAGCGTTTGGAGCAGCAGAAGTGCGAAAAATTTGTTGTCTTCTCAACCATTTCTTAGCTTCAAACTCCCATATCTCGCGAACGGATTGACGTAACCCAAAGATTCCTGTTGCACCTGAAAGTAGAAATTCGCCCGATTACAACGGTATGTGTATTTTTTCCCTACGCCATTCTGGTTAAGCGTTTGGAGCAGCAGAATTGCGAAAAATTTCTTGCCTTCTCAACCATTTCTTGGCTTCAAACTCCCATATCTCGCGAACGGATTGACCTAACCCAAAAATTCCTATGGCATCTGAAAGTAGAAACTCACCCGATTACAACGGTATGTGTATTTTTTCCCTTGGCCATTCTGGTTAAGCGTTTGGAGCAGCAGAATTGCGAAAAATTTTTTGCCTTCTCAACCATTTCTTGGCGTCAAACTCCCATATCTCGCGAACGGATTGACCTAACCCAAAAATTCCTATTGCATGTGAAAGTAGAAACTCGCCCGATTACAACGGTATTTGTATTTTTTCCCTAGGCCATTCTGGTTAAGCGTATGGAGCCGCAGAATTGCGAAAAATTTTTTGCCTTCTCAAACATTTCTTGGCTTCAAAGTCCCGTATCTCCCGAACGGATTGACATAACCCAAAAATTCCTATTGCACCTGAAAGTAGAAACTCGCCCGATTAGAGCGGTATGTGTATTTTTTCCCTAGGCCATTCTGGTTAAGCGTTTGGAGCAGCAGAATTGCGAAAAATTTTTTGCCTTCTCAACCATTTCTTGTCTTCAAACTCTCATATCTCGCGAATGGATTGACATAACCCAAAAATTCCTATTGCATCTGAAAGTAGAAACTCGCCCGATTACAACGGTACGTGTATTTTTCCCTTAGGCCATTCTGGTTAAGCGATTGGAGCAGCAGATGTGCGAAAAATTTATTGTCTTCTCAACCATTTCTTAGCTTCAAGCTCCCATATCTCGCGAACGGATTGACGTAACTCAAAAATTCCAGTTGCATCTGAGAGTAGAAACTCGACCGATTACAACGGTATGTGTATTTTTTCCCTAGGCCATTCTGGTTAAGCGTTTGGAGCAGCAGAATTGCGAAAAATTTTTTGCCTTCTCAACCATTTCTTGTCTTCAAACTCCCATATCTCGCGAACGGATTGACCTAACCCAAAAATTCCAATTGCATCTGAAAGTAGAAACTCGCCCGATTACAGCGGTATTTGTATTTTTCCCTTAGGCCATTCTGGTTAAGCGATTGGAGCAGCAGATGTGCGAAAAATTTATTGTCTTCTCAACCATTTCTTAGCTTCAAACTCCCATATCTCGCGAACGGATTAACGTAACTCAAAAATTCCAGATGCATCTGAGAGTAGAAACTCGCCCGATTACAACGGTATGTGTATTTTTTCCCTAGGCCATTCTGGTTAAGCGTTTGGAGCAGCAGAATTGCGAAAAATTTTTTGCCTTCTCAACCATTTCTTGTCTTCAAACTCCCATATCTCGCGAACGGATTGACCTAACCCAAAAATTCCTATTGCATCTGAAAGTAGAAACTAGCCCGATTACAGCGGTATTTGTATTTTTTCCCTAGGCCATTCTGGTTAAGCGTTTGGAGCAGCAGAATTGCGAAAAATTTTTTGCCTTCTCAACCATTTCTTGTCTTCAAACTCTCATATCTCGCGAATGGATTGACATAACCCAAAAATTCCTATTGCATCTGAAAGTAGAAACTCGCCCGATTACAACGGTACGTGTATTTTTCCCTTAGGCCATTCTGGTTAAGCGATTGGAGCAGCAGATGTGCGAAAAATTTATTGTCTTCTCAACCATTTCTTAGCTTCAAACTCCCATATCTCGCGAACGGATTGACGTAACTCAAAAATTCCAGTTGCATCTGAGAGTAGAAACTCGACCGATTACAACGGTATGTGTATTTTTTCCCTAGGCCATTCTGGTTAAGCGTTTGGAGCAGCAGAATTGCGAAAAATTTTTTGCCTTCTCAACCATTTCTTGTCTTCAAACTCCCATATCTCGCGAACGGATTGACCTAACCCAAAAATTCCAATTGCATCTGAAAGTAGAAACTCGCCCGATTACAGCGGTATTTGTATTTTTCCCTTAGGCCATTCTGGTTAAGCGATTGGAGCAGCAGATGTGCGAAAAATTTATTGTCTTCTCAACCATTTCTTAGCTTCAAACTCCCATATCTCGCGAACGGATTAACGTAACTCAAAAATTCCAGATGCATCTGAGAGTAGAAACTCGCCCGATTACAACGGTATGTGTATTTTTTCCCTAGGCCATTCTGGTTAAGCGTTTGGAGCAGCAGAATTGCGAAAAATTTTATGCCTTCTCAACCATTTCTTGTCTTCAAACTCCCATATCTCGCGAACGGATTGACCTAACCCAAAAATTCCTATTGCATCTGAAAGTAGAAACTAGCCCGATTACAGCGGTATTTGTATTTTTTCCCTAGGCCATTCTGGTTAAGCGTTTGGAGCAGCAGAATTGCGAAAAATTTTTTGCCTTCTCAACCATTTCTTGGCTTCAAACTCCCATATCTCGCGAACGGATTGACGTGACCCAAAATATCCTATTGCATCTGAAAGTAGAAACTCGCCCGATTACAAAGTTATGTGTATTTTTTCCCTAGGCCATTCTGGTTAAGCGTTTGGAGCAGCAGAAGGGCGAAAAATTTGTTGTCTTCTCAACCATTTCTTAGTTTCAAACTCCCATATCTCGCGAACGGATTGATCAAACCCAGAAGTTCCTGCTGCGTCTGAAAGTAGAAACTCGCCCGATTACAACGGTATGTGTATTTTTTCCCTAGGCCATTCTGGTTAAGCGTTTGGCGCAGCAGAATAGCTAAAAATTTTATGCCTTCTCAACCATTTCTTAGCTTCAAACTCCCATATCTCGCGAACGGATTGACCTAACCCAAAAATTCCTATTGTATCTGAAAGTAGAAACTCGCCCGATTACAACGGTATGTGTATTTTTTCCCTAGGCCATTCTGGTTAAGCGTTTGGAGCAGCAGAATTGCGAAAAATTTTTTGCCTTCTCAACCATTTCTTGTCTTCAAACTCCCATATCTCGCGAACGGATTGACCTAACCCAAAAATTCCTATTGCATCTGAAAGTTGAAACTCGCCCGACTACATTGGTATGTGTATTTTTTCCCGAGGGCATTCTGGTTAAGCCTTTGGATCAGCAGAATTGCGAAAAATTGTATGCCTTCTCAACCATTTCTTGGCTTCAAACTCCCATATCTCGCGAACGGATAGACCTAACCCAAAAATTCCTGTTGCATCTGAAAGTAGAAACTCGCCCGATTACAACGGTATGCGTTTTTTTTTTCCCTAGGCCAATCTGGTTAAGCGTTTGGAGCAGCAGAAGTGCGAAAAATTTGTTGTCTTCTCAACCATTTCTTGGCTTCAAACTCCCATATCTCGCGAACGGATTGACCTAACCCAAAAATTCCTGTTGCATCTGAAAGTAGGAACTCGCCCGATTACAACGATATGCGTATTTTTTCCCTAGGGCATTCTGGTTAAGCGCTTGGAGCAGCAGAATTGCGAAAAATTTTTTGCCTTCTCAACCATTTCTTGGCTTCAAACTCCCATATCTCGCGAACGGATTGACCTAACCCAAAAATTCCTGTTGCGTCTGAAAGTAGAAACTCGCCCGATTACAACGCTATGTGTATTTTTTCCCTAGGCCATTCTGGTTAAGCGTTTCGAGCAGCAGAAGTGCGAAGAATTTGTTGTCTTCTCAACCATTTCTTAGCTTCAAACTCCCATATCTCGCGAACGGATTGACCAAACCCAGAAGTTCCTGCTGCGTCTGAAAGTAGGAACTCGGCCGATTACAGCGATATGCGTATTTTTTCCCTAGGGCATTCTGGTTAAGCACTTGGAGCAGCAGAAGTGCGAAAAATTTGTTGTCTTCTCAACCATTTCTTAGCTTCAAAGTCCCATATCTCGCGAACGGATTGACCGAACCCAAAAATACCTGCTGCGTCTGAATGTAGAATCTCGCCCGATTACAACGGTATGCGTATTTTTTCCCTAGGCCATTCTGGTTAAGCGTTTGGAGCAGCAGAAGTGCGAAAAATTTGTTGTCTTCTCAACCATTTCTTAGCTTCAAACTCCCATATCTCGCGAACGGATTGACGTAACTCAAAAATTCCAGTTGCATCTGAGAGTAGAAACTCGCCCGATTACAACGGTATGTGTATTTTTTCCCTAGGCCATTCTGGTTAAGCACTTGGAGCAGCAGAAGTGCGAAAAATTTGTTGTCTTCTCAACCATTTCTTAGCTTCAAAGTCCCATATCTCGCGAACGGATTGACCGAACCCAAAAATACCTGCTGCGTCTGAATGTAGAATCTCGCCCGATTACAACGGTATGCGTATTTTTTCCCTAGGCCATTCTGGTTAAGCGTTTGGAGCAGCAGAAGTGCGAAAAATTTGTTGTCTTCTCAACCATTTCTTAGCTTCAAACTCCCATATCTCGCGAACGGATTGACGTAACTCAAAAATTCCAGTTGCATCTGAGAGTAGAAACTCGCCCGATTACAACGGTATGTGTATTTTTTCCCTAGGCCATTCTGGTTAAGCGTTTGGAGCAGCAGAATTGCGAAAAATTTTTTGCCTTCTCAACCATTTCTTGTCTTCAAACTCCCATATCTCGCGAACGGATTGACCTAACCCAAAAATTCCAGTTGCATCTGAAAGTAGAAGCTCGCCCGATTACAGCGGTATTTGTATTTTTTCCCTAGGCCGTTCTGTTTAAGCGTTTGGAGCAGCAGAAGTTCGAAAAATTTTTTGCCTTCTCAACCATTTCTTGGCTTCAAACTCCCATATCTCGCGAACGGATTGACATAACCCAAAAATTCCTTTTGCATCTGGAAGTAGAAACTCGCCCGATTACAACGGTATGTGTATTTTTTCCCTAGGCCATTCTGGTTAAGCGTTTGGAGCAGCAGAATTGCGAAAAATTTTTTGCCTTCTCAACCATTTCTTGGCTTCAAACTCCCATATCTCGCGAACGGATTGACCTAACCCAAAAATTCCTGTTGCGTCTGAAAGTAGAATCTCGCCCGATTTCAACGGTATGCGTATTTTTTCCCTAGGCCATTCTGGTTCAGCGTTTGGAGCAGCAGAAGTGCGAAAAATTTGTTGTCTTCTCAACCATTTCTTAGCTTCAAACTCCCATATCTCGCGAACGGATTGACGTAACTCAAAAATTCCAGTTGCATCTGAGAGTAGAAACTCGCCCGATTACAACGGTATGTGTTTTTTTTCCCTAGGCCATTCTGGTTAAGCGTTTGGAGCAGCAGAATTGCGAAAAATTTTTTGCCTTCTCAACCATTTCTTGTCTTCAAACTCCCATATCTCGCGAACGGATTGACCTAACCCAAAAATTCCTATTGCATCTGAAAGTAGAAACTCGCCCGATTACAGCGGTATTTGTATTTTTTCCCTAGGCCGTTCTGGTTAAGCGTTTGGAGCAGCAGAAGTGCGAAAAATTTTTTGCCTTCTCAACCATTTCTTGGCTTCAAACTCCCATATCTCGCGAACGGATTGACCTAACCCAAAAATTCCTATTGCATCTGAAAGCAGGAACTCGCCCGATTACAACGATATGCGTATTTTTTCTCGAGGCCATTCTGGTTAAGCGTTTGGAACAGCAGAAGTGCGAAAAATTTGTTGTCTTCTCAACCATTTCTTAGCTTCAAACTCCCATATCTCGCGAACGGATTGACGTAACTCAAAAATTCCTGTTGCATCTGAGAGTAGAAACTCGCCCGATTACAACGGTATGTGTATTTTTTCCCTAGGCCATTCTGGTTAAGCGTTTGGAGCAGCAGAATTGCGAAAAATTTTTTGCCTTCTCAACCATTTCTTGTCTTCAAACTCCCATATCTCGCGAACGGATTGTCCATACCCAGAAGTTCCTGCTGCGTCTGAAAGTAGAAACTCGCACGATTACAACGGTATGTGTATTTTTTCCCTAGGCCATTCTGGTTAAGCGTTTGGCGCAGCAGAATTGCGAAAAATTTTTTGCCTTCTCAACCATTTCTTGTCTTCAAACTCCCATATCTCGCGAACGGATTGATCTAACCCAAAAATTCCAATTGCATCTGAAAGTAGAAACTCGCCCGATTACAGCGGTATTTGTATTTTTTCCCTAGGCCGTTCTGGTTATGCGTTTGGAGCAGCAGAATTGCGAAAAATTTTTTGCCTTCTCAACCATTTCTTGGCATCAAACTCCCATATCTCGCGAACGGATTGACCTAACCCAAAAATTCCTATTGCATCTGAAAGTAGGAACTCGCCCGATTACAACGATATGCGTATTTTTTCCCTAGGGCATTCTGGTTAAGCGCTTGGAGCAGCAGAATTGCGAAAAATTTTTTGCCTTCTCAACCATTTCTTGGCTTCAAACTCCCATATCTCGCGAACGGATTGACCTAACCCAAAAATTCCTGTTGCGTCTGAAAGTAGAAACTCGCCCGATTACAACGCTATGTGTATTTTTTCCCTAGGCCAATCTGGTTAAGCGTTTGGAGCAGCAGAAGTGCGAAAAATTTGTTGTCTTCTCAACCATATCTTAGCTTCAAAGTCCCATATCTCGCGAACGGATTGACGGAACCCAAAAATTCCTGCTGCGTCTGAAAGTAGAAACACGCCCGATTACAACGGTATGCGTATTTTTTCCCTAGGCCATTCTGGTTAAGCGTTTGGAGCAGCAGAAGTGCGAAAAATTTTTTGCCTTCTCAACCATTTCTTGGCTTCAAACTCCCATATCTCGCGAACGGATTGACCTAACCCAAAAATTCCTGTTGCATCTGAAAGTAGGAACTCGCCCGATTACAACGATATGCGTATTTTTTCCCTAGGGCATTCTGGTTAAGCGCTTGGAGCAGCAGAATTGCGAAAAATTTTTTGCCTTCTCAACCATTTCTTGGCTTCAAACTCCCATATCTCGCGAACGGATTGACCTAACCCAAAAATTCCTGTTGCGTCTGAAAGTAGAAACTCGCCCGATTACAACGCTATGTGTATTTTTTCCCTAGGCCATTCTGGTTAAGCGTTTGGAGCAGCAGAAGTGCGAAGAATTTGTTGTCTTCTCAACCATTTCTTAGCTTCAAACTCCCATATCTCGCGAACGGATTGACCTAACCCAAAAATTCCTGTTGCGTCTGAAAGTAGAAACTCGCCCGATTACAACGCTATGTGTATTTTTTCCCTAGGCCATTCTGGTTAAGCGTTTGGAGCAGCAGAAGTGCGAAGAATTTGTTGTCTTCTCAACCATTTCTTAGCTTCAAACTCCCATATCTCGCGAACGGATTGACCAAACCCAGAAGTTCCTGCTGCGTCTGAAAGTAGGAACTCGCCCGATTACAACGCTATGTGTATTTTTTCCCTAGGCCAATCTGGTTAAGCGTTTGGAGCAGCAGAAGTGCGAAAAATTTGTTGTCTTCTCAACCATTTCTTAGCTTCAAAGTCCCATATCTCGCGAACGGATTGACGGAACCCAAAAATTCCTGCTGCGTCTGAAAGTAGAAACACGCCCGATTACAACGGTATGCGTATTTTTTCCCTAGGCCATTCTGGTTAAGCGTTTGGAGCAGCAGAAGTGCGAAAAATTTTTTGCCTTCTCAACCATTTCTTGGCTTCAAACTCCCATATCTCGCGAACGGATTGACCTAACCCAAAAATTCCTGTTGCATCTGAAAGTAGGAACTCGCCCGATTACAACGATATGCGTATTTTTTCCCTAGGGCATTCTGGTTAAGCGCTTGGAGCAGCAGAATTGCGAAAAATTTTTTGCCTTCTCAACCATTTCTTGGCTTCAAACTCCCATATCTCGCGAACGGATTGACCTAACCCAAAAATTCCTGTTGCGTCTGAAAGTAGAAACTCGCCCGATTACAACGCTATGTGTATTTTTTCCCTAGGCCATTCTGGTTAAGCGTTTGGAGCAGCAGAAGTGCGAAGAATTTGTTGTCTTCTCAAGCATTTCTTAGCTTCAAACTCCCATATCTCGCGAACGGATTGACCTAACCCAAAAATTCCTGTTGCGTCTGAAAGTAGAAACTCGCCCGATTACAACGCTATGTGTATTTTTTCCCTAGGCCATTCTGGTTAAGCGTTTGGAGCAGCAGAAGTGCGAAGAATTTGTTGTCTTCTCAACCATTTCTTAGCTTCAAACTCCCATATCTCGCGAACGGATTGACCAAACCCAGAAGTTCCTGCTGCGTCTGAAAGTAGGAACTCGCCCGATTACAACGCTATGTGTATTTTTTCCCTAGGCCAATCTGGTTAAGCGTTTGGAGCAGCAGAAGTGCGAAAAATTTGTTGTCTTCTCAACCATTTCTTAGCTTCAAAGTCCCATATCTCGCGAACGGATTGACGGAACCCAAAAATTCCTGCTGCGTCTGAAAGTAGAAACACGCCCGATTACAACGGTATGCGTATTTTTTCCCTAGGCTATTCTGGTTAAGCGTTTGGAGCAGCAGAAGTGCGAAAAATTTTTTGCCTTCTCAACCATTTCTTGGCTTCAAACTCCCATATCTCGCGAACGGATTGACCTAACCCAAAAATTCCTGTTGCATCTGAAAGTAGGAACTCGCCCGATTACAACGATATGCGTATTTTTTCCCTAGGGCATTCTGGTTAAGCGCTTGGAGCAGCAGAATTGCGAAAAATTTTTTGCCTTCTCAACCATTTCTTGGCTTCAAACTCCCATATCTCGCGAACGGATTGACCTAACCCAAAAATTCCTGTTGCGTCTGAAAGTAGAAACTCGCCCGATTACAACGCTATGTGTATTTTTTCCCTAGGCCATTCTGGTTAAGCGTTTGGAGCAGCAGAAGTGCGAAGAATTTGTTGTCTTCTCAAGCATTTCTTAGCTTCAAACTCCCATATCTCGCGAACGGATTGACCTAACCTAAAAATTCCTGTTGCGTCTGAAAGTAGAAACTCGCCCGATTACAACGCTATGTGTATTTTTTCCCTAGGCCATTCTGGTTAAGCGTTTGGAGCAGCAGAAGTGCGAAGAATTTGTTGTCTTCTCAACCATTTCTTAGCTTCAAACTCCCATATCTCGCGAACGGATTGACCAAACCCAGAAGTTCCTGCTGCGTCTGAAAGTAGGAACTCGCCCGATTACAACGCTATGTGTATTTTTTCCCTAGGCCAATCTGGTTAAGCGTTTGGAGCAGCAGAAGTGCGAAAAATTTGTTGTCTTCTCAACCATTTCTTAGCTTCAAAGTCCCATATCTCGCGAACGGATTGACGGAACCCAAAAATTCCTGCTGCGTCTGAAAGTAGAAACACGCCCGATTACAACGGTATGCGTATTTTTTCCCTAGGCCATTCTGGTTAAGCGTTTGGAGCAGCAGAAGTGCGAAAAATTTTTTGCCTTCTCAACCATTTCTTGGCTTCAAACTCCCATATCTCGCGAACGGATTGACCTAACCCAAAAATTCCTGTTGCATCTGAAAGTAGGGACTCGCCCGATTACAACGATATGCGTATTTTTTCCCTAGGGCATTCTGGTTAAGCGCTTGGAGCAGCAGAATTGCGAAAAATTTTTTGCCTTCTCAACCATTTCTTGGCTTCAAACTCCCATATCTCGCGAACGGATTGACCTAACCCAAAAATTCCTGTTGCGTCTGAAAGTAGAAACTCGCCCGATTACAACGCTATGTGTATTTTTTCCCTAGGCCATTCTGGTTAAGCGTTTGGAGCAGCAGAAGTGCGAAGAATTTGTTGTCTTCTCAACCATTTCTTAGCTTCAAACTCCCATATCTCGCGAACGGATTGACCTAACCCAAAAATTCCTGTTGCGTCTGAAAGTAGAAACTCGCCCGATTACAACGCTATGTGTATTTTTTCCCTAGGCCATTCTGGTTAAGCGTTTGGAGCAGCAGAAGTGCGAAGAATTTGTTGTCTTCTCAACCATTTCTTAGCTTCAAACTCCCATATCTCGCGAACGGATTGACCAAACCCAGAAGTTCCTGCTGCGTCTGAAAGTAGGAACTCGCCCGATTACAACGCTATGTGTATTTTTTCCCTAGGCCATTCTGGTTAAGCGTTTGGAGCAGCAGAATTGCGAAAAGTTTTTTGCCTTCTCAACCATTTCTTGTCTTCAAACTCCCATATCTCGCGAACGGATTGACCTAACCCAAAAATTCCTATTGCATCTGAAAGTAGAAACTCGCCCGATTACATCGGTATTTGTATTTTTTCCCTAGGCCGTTCTGGTTAAGCGTTTGGAGCAGCAGAAGTGCGAAAAATTTTTTGCCTTCTCAACCATTTCTTGGCTTCAAACTCCCATATCTCGCGAACGGATTGACCTAACCCAAAAATTCCTTTTGCATCTGGAAGTAGAAACTCGCCCGATTACAACGGTATGTGTATTTTTTCCCTAGGCCATTCTGGTTAAGCGTTTGGAGCAGCAGAATTGCAAAAAATTTTTTGCCTTCTCAACCATTTCTTGGCTTCAAACTCCCATATCTCGCGAACGGATTGACCTAACCCAAAAATTCCTGTTGCATCTGAAAGTAGAAACTCGCCCGATTACAACGGTATGTGTATTTTTTCCCTAGGCCATTCTGGTTAAGCGTTTGGAGCAGCAGAATTGCGAAAAATTTTTTGCCTTCTCAACCATTTCTTGTCTTCAAACTCCCATATCTCGCGAACGGATTGTCCAAACCCAGGAGTTCCTGCTGCGTCTGAAAGTAGAAACTCGCCCGATTACAACGGTGTGTGTATTTTTTCCCTAGGCCATTCTGGTTAAGCGTTTGGCGCAGCAGAATTGCGAAAAATTTCTTGCCTTCTCAACCATTTCTTGTCTTCAAACTCCCATATCTCGCGAACGGATTGACCTAACCCAAAAATTCCAATTGCATCTGAAAGTAGAAACTCGCCCGATTACAGCGGTATTTGTATTTTTTCACTAGGCCATTCTGGTTAAGCGTTTGGAGCAGCAGAATTGCGAAAAATTTTTTGCCTTCTCAACCATTTCTTGTCTTCAAACTCCCATATCTCGCGAACGGATTGTCCAAACCCAGAAGTTCCTGCTGCGTCTGAAAGTAGAAACTCGCCCGATTACAACGGTGTGTGTATTTTTTCCCTAGGCCATTCTGGTTAAGCGTTTGGCGCAGCAGAATTGCGAAAAATTTCTTGCCTTCTCAAACATTTCTTGTCTTCAAACTCCCATATCTCGCGAACGGATTGACCTAACCCAAAAATTCCAATTGCATCTGAAAGTAGAAACTCGCCCGATTACAGCGGTATTTGTATTTTTTCACTAGGCCATTCTGGTTAAGCGTTTGGAGCAGCAGAATTGCGAAAAATTTTTTGCCTTCTCAACCATTTCTTGTCTTCAAACTCCCATATCTCGCGAACGGATTGTCCAAACCCAGAAGTTCCTGCTGCGTCTGAAAGTAGAAACTCGCCCGATTACAACGGTGTGTGTATTTTTTCCCTAGGCCATTCTGGTTAAGCGTTTGGCGCAGCAGAATTGCGAAAAATTTCTTGCCTTCTCAACCATTTCTTGTCTTCAAACTCCCATATCTCGCGAACGGATTGACCTAACCCAAAAATTCCAATTGCATCTGAAAGTAGAAACTCGCCCGATTACAGCGGTATTTGTATTTTTTCCCTAGGCCGTTCTGGTTATGCGTTTGGAGCAGCAGAATTGCGAAAAATTTTTTGCCTTCTCAACCATTTCTTGGCATCAAACTCCCATATCTCGCGAACGGATTGACCTAACCCAAAAATTCCTATTGCATCTGAAAGCAGGAACTCGCCCGATTACAACGATATGCGTATTTTTTCCCTAGGCCATTCTGGTTAAGCGTTTGGAGCAGCAGAAGTGCGAAAAATTTTTTGCCTTCTCAACCATTTCTTGTCTTCAAACTCCCATATCTCGCGAACGGATTGTCCAAACCCAGAAGTTCCTGCTGCGTCTGAAAGTAGAAACTCGCCCGATTACAACGGTGTGTGTATTTTTTCCCTAGGCCATTCTGGTTAAGCGTTTGGCGCAGCAGAATTGCGAAAAATTTCTTGCCTTCTCAACCATTTCTTGTCTTCAAACTCCCATATCTCGCGAACGGATTGACCTAACCCAAAAATTCCAATTGCATCTGAAAGTAGAAACTCGCCCGATTACAGCGGTATTTGTATTTTTTCACTAGGCCATTCTGGTTAAGCGTTTGGAGCAGCAGAATTGCGAAAAATTTTTTGCCTTCTCAACCATTTCTTGTCTTCAAACTCCCATATCTCGCGAACGGATTGTCCAAACCCAGAAGTTCCTGCTGCGTCTGAAAGTAGAAACTCGCCCGATTACAACGGTGTGTGTATTTTTTCCCTAGGCCATTCTGGTTAAGCGTTTGGCGCAGCAGAATTGCGAAAAATTTGTTGTCTTCTCAACCATTTCTTAGCTTCAAACTCCCATATCTCGCGAACGGATTGACGTAACTCAAAAATTCCTGTTGCATCTGAGAGTAGAAACTCGCCCGATTACAACGGTATGTGTATTTTTTCCCTAGGCCATTCTGGTTAAGCGTTTGGAGCAGCAGAATTGCGAAAAATTTTTTGCCTTCTCAACCATTTCTTGTTTTCAAACTCCCATATCTCGCGAACGGATTGTCCAAACCCAGAAGTTCCTGCTGCGTCTGAAAGTAGAAACTCGCACGATTACAACGGTATGTGTATTGTTTCCATAGGCCATTCTGGCTAAGCGTTTGGCGCAGCAGAATTGCGAAAAATTTTTTGCCTTCTCAACCATTTCTTGTCTTCAAACTCCCATATCTCGCGAACGGATTGACCTAACCCAAAAATTCCAATTGCATCTGAAAGTAGAAACTCGCCCGATTACAGCGGTATTTGTATTTTTTCCCTAGGCCGTTCTGGTTATGCGTTTGGAGCAGCAGAATTGCGAAAAATTTTTTGCCTTCTCAACCATTTCTTGGCATCAAACTCCCATATCTCGCGAACGGATTGACCTAACCCAAAAATTCCTATTGCATCTGAAAGTAGGAACTCGCCCGATTACAACGATATGCGTATTTTTTCCCTAGGGCATTCTGATTAAGCGCTTGGAGCAGCAGAATTGCGAAAAATTTTTTGCCTTCTCAACCATTTCTTGGCTTCAAACTCCCATATCTCGCGAACGGATTGACCTAACCCAAAAATTCCTGTTGCGTCTGAAAGTAGAAACTCGCCCGATTACAACGCTATGTGTATTTTTTCCCGAGGGCATTCTGGTTAAGCCTTTGCAGCAGCAGAATTGCGAAAAATTGTATGCCTTCTCAACCATTTCTTGGCTTCAAACTCCCATATCTCGCGAACGGATAGACCTAACCCAAAAATTCCTGTTGCATCTGAAAGTAGAAACTCGCCCGATTACAACGGTATGCGTTTTTTTTCCCTAGGCCAATCTGGTTAAGCGTTTGGAGCAGCAGAAGTGCGAAAAATTTGTTGTCTTCTCAACCATTTCTTAGCTTCAAACTCCCATATCTCGCGAACGGATTGACGTAACTCAAAAATCCCTGTTGCATCTGAGAGTAGAAACTCGCCCGATTACAACGGTATGTGTATTTTTTCCCGAGGGCATTCTGGTTAAGCCTTTGGAGCAGCAGAATTGCGAAAAATTGTATGCCTTCTCAACCATTTCTTAGCTTCAAACTCCCATATCTCGCGAACGGATTGACCAAACCCAGAAGTTCCTGCTGCGTCTGAAAGTAGGAACTCGCCCGATTACAACGATATGCGTATTTTTTCCCTAGGGCATTCTGGTTAAGCACTTGGAGCAGCAGAAGTGCGAAAAATTTGTTGTCTTCTCAACCATTTCTTGGCTTCAAACTCCCATATCTCGCGAACGGATTGACCTAACCCAAAAATTCCTATTGCATCTGAAAGTAGAAACTCGCCCCATTACAACGGTATGTGTATTTTTTCCCGAGGCCATTCTGGTTAAGCGTTTGGAGCAGCAGAATTGCGAAAAATTTTTTGCCTTCTCAACCATTTCTTAGCTTCAAAGTCCCATATCTCGCGAACGGATTGACCAAACCCAAAAATTCCTGCTGCGTCTGAAAGTAGAAGCTCGCCCGATTACAACGGTATGCGTATTTTTTCCCTAGGCCATTCTGGTTAAGCGTTTGGAGCAGCAGAAGTGCGAAAAATTTGTTGTCTTCTCAACCATTTCTTAGCTTCAAAGTCCCATATCTCGCGAACGGATTGACCGAACCCAAATATTCCTGCTGCGTCTGAAAGTAGAATCTCGCCCGATTACAACGGTATGCGTATTTTTTCCCTAGGCCATTCTGGTTAAGCGTTTGGAGCAGCAGAAGTGCGAAAAATTTGTCGTCTTCTCAACCATTTCTTAGCTTCAAACTCCCATATCTCGCGAACGGATTGATGTAACTCAAAAATTCCAGTTGCATCTGAGAGTAGAAACTCGCCCGATTACAACGGTATGTGTATTTTTTCCCTAGGCCATTCTGGTTAAGCGTTTGGAGCAGCAGAATTGCGAAAAATTTTTTGCCTTCTCAACCATTTCTTGTCTTCAAACTCCCATATCTCGCGAACGGATTGACCTAACCCAAAAATTCCTATTGCATCTGAAAGTAGAAACTCGCCCGATTACAGCGGTATTTGTATTTTTTCCCTAGGCCGTTCTGGTTAAGCCTTTGGAGCAGCAGAATTGCGAAAAATTGTATGCCTTCTCAACCATTTCTTAGCTTCAAACTCCCATATCTCGCGAACGGATTGACCAAACCCAGAAGTTCCTGCTGCGTCTGAAAGTAGGAACTCGCCCGATTACAACGATATGCGTATTTTTTCCCTAGGGCATTCTGGTTAAGCACTTGGAGCAGCAGAAGTGCGAAAAATTTGTTGTCTTCTCAACCATTTCTTGGCTTCAAACTCCCATATCTCGCGAACGGATTGACCTAACCCAAAAATTCCTATTGCATCTGAAAGTAGAAACTCGCCCCATTACAACGGTATGTGTATTTTTTCCCGAGGCCATTCTGGTTAAGCGTTTGGAGCAGCAGAATTGGGAAAAATTTTTTGCCTTCTCAACCATTTCTTAGCTTCAAAGTCCCATATCTCGCGAACGGATTGACCAAACCCAAAAATTCCTGCTGCGTCTGAAAGTAGAAGCTCGCCCGATTACAACAGTATGCGTATTTTTTCCCTAGGCCATTCTGGTTAAGCGTTTGGAGCAGCAGAAGTGCGAAAAATTTGTTGTCTTCTCAACCATTTCTTAGCTTCAAAGTCCCATATCTCGCGAACGGATTGACCGAACCCAAATATTCCTGCTGCGTCTGAAAGTAGAATCTCGCCCGATTACAACGGTATGCGTATTTTTTCCCTAGGCCATTCTGGTTAAGCGTTTGGAGCAGCAGAAGTGCGAAAAATTTGTCGTCTTCTCAACCATTTCTTAGCTTCAAACTCCCATATCTCGCGAACGGATTGACGTAACTCAAAAATTCCAGTTGCATCTGAGAGTAGAAACTCGCCCGATTACAACGGTATGTGTATTTTTTCCCTAGGCCATTCTGGTTAAGCGTTTGGAGCAGCAGAATTGCGAAAAATTTTTTGCCTTCTTAACCATTTCTTGTCTTCAAACTCCCATATCTCGCGAACGGATTGACCTAACCCAAAAATTCCTATTGCATCTGAAAGTAGAAACTCGCCCGATTACAGCGGTATTTGTATTTTTTCCCTAGGCCGTTCTGGTTAAGCGTTTGG
Organism: Ptiloglossa arizonensis; assembly: GCF_051014685.1. Classification (NCBI taxonomy): domain Eukaryota; kingdom Metazoa; phylum Arthropoda; class Insecta; order Hymenoptera; family Colletidae; genus Ptiloglossa; species Ptiloglossa arizonensis. The sequence continues at coordinate 96,371 of NW_027478728.1, read as the reverse complement.
AGCAGCAGAAGTGCGAAAAATTTTTTGCCTTCTCAACCATTTCTTGGCTTCAAACTCCCATATCTCGCGAACGGATTGACCTAACCCAAAAATTCCTTTTGCATCTGGAAGTAGAAACTCGCCCGATTACAACGGTATGTGTATTTTTTCCCTAGGCCATTCTGGTTAAGCGTTTGGAGCAGCAGAATTGCGAAAAATTTTTTGCCTTCTCAACCATTTCTTGTTTTCAAACTCCCATATCTCGCGAACGGATTGTCCAAACCCAGAAGTTCCTGCTGCGTCTGAAAGTAGAAACTCGCACGATTACAACGGTATGTGTATTTTTTCCATAGGCCATTCTGGCTAAGCGTTTGGCGCAGCAGAATTGCGAAAAATTTTTTGCCTTCTCAACCATTTCTTGTCTTCAAACTCCCATATCTCGCGAACGGATTGACCTAACCCAAAAATTCCAATTGCATCTGAAAGTAGAAACTCGCCCGATTACAGCGGTATTTGTATTTTTTCCCTAGGCCGTTCTGGTTATGCGTTTGGAGCAGCAGAATTGCGAAAAATTTTTTGCCTTCTCAACCATTTCTTGGCATCAAACTCCCATATCTCGCGAACGGATTGACCTAACCCAAAAATTCCTATTGCATCTGAAAGTAGGAACTCGCCCGATTACAACGATATGCGTATTTTTTCCCTAGGGCATTCTGGTTAAGCGCTTGGAGCAGCAGAATTGCGAAAAATTTTTTGCCTTCTCAACCATTTCTTGGCTTCAAACTCCCATATCTCGCGAACGGATAGACCTAACCCAAAAATTCCTGTTGCATCTGAAAGTAGAAACTCGCCCGATTACAACGGTATGCGTTTTTTTTCCCTAGGCCAATCTGGTTAAGCGTTTGGAGCAGCAGAAGTGCGAAAAATTTGTTGTCTTCTCAACCATTTCTTAGCTTCAAAGTCCCATATCTCGCGAACGGATTGACGGAACCCAAAAATTCCTGCTGCGTCTGAAAGTAGAAACACGCCCGATTACAACGGTATGCGTATTTTTTCCCTAGGCCATTCTGGTTAAGCGTTTGGAGCAGCAGAAGTGCGAAAAATTTTTTGCCTTCTCAACCATTTCTTGGCTTCAAACTCCCATATCTCGCGAACGGATTGACCTAACCCAAAAATTCCTGTTGCATCTGAAAGTAGGAACTCGCCCGATTACAACGATATGCGTATTTTTTCCCTAGGGCATTCTGGTTAAGCGCTTGGAGCAGCAGAATTGCGAAAAATTTTTTGCCTTCTCAACCATTTCTTGGCTTCAAACTCCCATATCTCGCGAACGGATTGACCTAACCCAAAAATTCCTGTTGCGTCTGAAAGTAGAAACTCGCCCGATTACAACGCTATGTGTATTTTTTCCCTAGGCCATTCTGGTTAAGCGTTTGGAGCAGCAGAAGTGCGAAGAATTTGTTGTCTTCTCAACCATTTCTTAGCTTCAAACTCCCATATCTCGCGAACGGATTGACCAAACCTAGAAGTTCCTGCTGCGTCTGAAAGTAGGAACTCGCCCGATTACAACGATATGCGTATTTTTTCCCTAGGGCATTCTGGTTAAGCACTTGGAGCAGCAGAAGTGCGAAAAATTTGTTGTCTTCTCAACCATTTCTTGGCTTCAAACTCCCATATCTCGCGAACGGATTGACCTAACCCAAAAATTCCTATTGCATCTGAAAGTAGAAACTCGCCCCATTACAAAGGTATGTGTATTTTTTCCCGAGGCCATTCTGGTTAAGCGTTTGGAGCAGCAGAATTGCGAAAAATTTTTTGCCTTCTCAACCATTTCTTAGCTTCAAAGTCCCATATCTCGCGAACGGATTGACCAAACCCAAAAATTCCTGCTGCGTCTGAAAGTAGAAGCTCGCCCGATTACAACGGTATGCGTATTTTTTCCCTAGGCCATTCTGGTTAAGCGTTTGGAGCAGCAGAAGTGCGAAAAATTTGTTGTCTTCTCAACCATTTCTTAGCTTCAAAGTCCCATATCTCGCGAACGGATTGACCGAACCCAAAAATTCCTGCTGCGTCTGAAAGTAGAATCTCGCCCGATTACAACGGTATGCGTATTTTTTCCCTAGGCCATTGTGGTTAAGCGTTTGGAGCAGCAGAAGTGCGAAAAATTTGTCGTCTTCTCAACCATTTCTTAGCTTCAAACTCCCATATCTCGCGAACGGATTGACGTAACTCAAAAATTCCAGTTGCATCTGAGAGTAGAAACTCGCCCGATTACAACGGTATGTGTATTTTTTCCCTAGGCCATTCTGGTTAAGCGTTTGGAGCAGCAGAATTGCGAAAAATTTTTTGCCTTCTCAACCATTTCTTGTCTTCAAACTCCCATATCTCGCGAACGGATTGACCTAACCCAAAAATTCCTATTGCATCTGAAAGTAGAAACTCGCCCGATTACAGCGGTATTTGTATTTTTTCCCTAGGCCATTCTGGTTAAGCGTTTGGAGCAGCAGAATTGCGAAAAATTTTTTGCCTTCTCAACCATTTCTTGTTTTCAAACTCCCATATCTCGCGAACGGATTGTCCAAACCCAGAAGTTCCTGCTGCGTCTGAAAGTAGAAACTCGCACGATTACAACGGTATGTGTATTTTTTCCATAGGCCATTCTGGCTAAGCGTTTGGCGCAGCAGAATTGCGAAAAATTTTTTGCCTTCTCAACCATTTCTTGTCTTCAAACTCCCATATCTCGCGAACGGATTGACCTAACCCAAAAATTCCAATTGCATCTGAAAGTAGAAACTCGCCCGATTACAGCGGTATTTGTATTTTTTCCCTAGGCCGTTCTGGTTATGCGTTTGGAGCAGCAGAATTGCGAAAAATTTTTTGCCTTCTCAACCATTTCTTGGCATCAAACTCCCATATCTCGCGAACGGATTGACCTAACCCAAAAATTCCTATTGCATCTGAAAGTAGGAACTCGCCCGATTACAACGATATGCGTATTTTTTCCCTAGGGCATTCTGGTTAAGCGCTTGGAGCAGCAGAATTGCGAAAAATTTTTTGCCTTCTCAACCATTTCTTGGCTTCAAACTCCCATATCTCGCGAACGGATAGACCTAACCCAAAAATTCCTGTTGCATCTGAAAGTAGAAACTCGCCCGATTACAACGGTATGCGTTTTTTTTCCCTAGGCCAATCTGGTTAAGCGTTTGGAGCAGCAGAAGTGCGAAAAATTTGTTGTCTTCTCAACCATTTCTTAGCTTCAAAGTCCCATATCTCGCGAACGGATTGACGGAACCCAAAAATTCCTGCTGCGTCTGAAAGTAGAAACACGCCCGATTACAACGGTATGCGTATTTTTTCCCTAGGCCATTCTGGTTAAGCGTTTGGAGCAGCAGAAGTGCGAAAAATTTTTTGCCTTCTCAACCATTTCTTGGCTTCAAACTCCCATATCTCGCGAACGGATTGACCTAACCCAAAAATTCCTGTTGCATCTGAAAGTAGGAACTCGCCCGATTACAACGATATGCGTATTTTTTCCCTAGGGCATTCTGGTTAAGCGCTTGGAGCAGCAGAATTGCGAAAAATTTTTTGCCTTCTCAACCATTTCTTGGCTTCAAACTCCCATATCTCGCGAACGGATTGACCTAACCCAAAAATTCCTGTTGCGTCTGAAAGTAGAAACTCGCCCGATTACAACGCTATGTGTATTTTTTCCCTAGGCCATTCTGGTTAAGCGTTTGGAGCAGCAGAAGTGCGAAGAATTTGTTGTCTTCTCAACCATTTCTTAGCTTCAAACTCCCATATCTCGCGAACGGATTGACCAAACCTAGAAGTTCCTGCTGCGTCTGAAAGTAGGAACTCGCCCGATTACAACGATATGCGTATTTTTTCCCTAGGGCATTCTGGTTAAGCACTTGGAGCAGCAGAAGTGCGAAAAATTTGTTGTCTTCTCAACCATTTCTTGGCTTCAAACTCCCATATCTCGCGAACGGATTGACCTAACCCAAAAATTCCTATTGCATCTGAAAGTAGAAACTCGCCCCATTACAAAGGTATGTGTATTTTTTCCCGAGGCCATTCTGGTTAAGCGTTTGGAGCAGCAGAATTGCGAAAAATTTTTTGCCTTCTCAACCATTTCTTAGCTTCAAAGTCCCATATCTCGCGAACGGATTGACCAAACCCAAAAATTCCTGCTGCGTCTGAAAGTAGAAGCTCGCCCGATTACAACGGTATGCGTATTTTTTCCCTAGGCCATTCTGGTTAAGCGTTTGGAGCAGCAGAAGTGCGAAAAATTTGTTGTCTTCTCAACCATTTCTTAGCTTCAAAGTCCCATATCTCGCGAACGGATTGACCGAACCCAAAAATTCCTGCTGCGTCTGAAAGTAGAATCTCGCCCGATTACAACGGTATGCGTATTTTTTCCCTAGGCCATTGTGGTTAAGCGTTTGGAGCAGCAGAAGTGCGAAAAATTTGTCGTCTTCTCAACCATTTCTTAGCTTCAAACTCCCATATCTCGCGAACGGATTGACGTAACTCAAAAATTCCAGTTGCATCTGAGAGTAGAAACTCGCCCGATTACAACGGTATGTGTATTTTTTCCCTAGGCCATTCTGGTTAAGCGTTTGGAGCAGCAGAATTGCGAAAAATTTTTTGCCTTCTCAACCATTTCTTGTCTTCAAACTCCCATATCTCGCGAACGGATTGACCTAACCCAAAAATTCCTATTGCATCTGAAAGTAGAAACTCGCCCGATTACAGCGGTATTTGTATTTTTTCCCTAGGCCGTTCTGGTTAAGCGTTTGGAGCAGCAGAAGTGCGAAAAATTTTTTGCCTTCTCAACCATTTCTTGGCTTCAAACTCCCATATCTCGCGAACGGATTGACCTAACCCAAAAATTCCTTTTGCATCTGGAAGTAGAAACTCGCCCGATTACAACGGTATGTGTATTTTTTCCCTAGGCCATTCTGGTTAAGCGTTTGGAGCAGCAGAATTGCGAAAAATTTTTTGCCTTCTCAACCATTTCTTGGCTTCAAACTCCCATATCTCGCGAACGGATTGACCTAACCCAAAAATTCCTGTTGCGTCTGAAAGTAGAAACTCGCCCGATTACAACGCTATGTGTATTGTTTCTCTAGGCCATTCTGGTTAAGCGTTTCGAGCAGCAGAAGTGCGAAGAATTTGTTGTCTTCTCAACCATTTCTTAGCTTCAAACTCCCATATCTCGCGAACGGATTGACCAAACCCAGAAGTTCCTGCTGCGTCTGAAAGTAGGAACTCGCCCGATTACAACGATATGCGTATTTTTTCCCTAGGCCATTCTGGTTAAGCACTTGGAGCAGCAGAAGTGCGAAAAATTTGTTGTCTTCTCAACCATTTCTTAGCTTCAAAGTCCCATATCTCGCGAACGGATTGACCGAACACAAAAATTCCTGCTGCGTCTGAAAGTAGAATCTCGCCCGATTACAGCGGTATGCGTATTTTTTCCCTAGGCCATTCTGGTTAAGCGTTTGGAGCAGCAGAAGTGCGAAAAATTTGTTGTCTTCTCAACCATTTCTTAGCTTCAAACTCCCATATCTCGCGAACGGATTGACGTAACTCAAAAATTCCAGTTGCATCTGAGAGTAGAAACTCGCCCGATTACAACGGTATGTGTATTTTTTCCCTAGGCCATTCTGGTTAAGCGTTTGGAGCAGCAGAATTGCGAAAAATTTTTTGCCTTCTCAACCATTTCTTGTCTTCAAACTCCTATATCTCGCGAACGGATTGACCTAACCCAAAAATTCCTATTGCATCTGAAAGTAGAAACTCGCACGATTACAGCGGTATTTGTATTTTTCCCTAGGCCATTCTGGTTAAGCGTTTGGAGCAGCAGAAGTGCGAAGAATTTTTTGCCTTCTCAACCATTTCTTAGCTTCAACGTCCTATATCTCGCGAACGGATTGACCTAACCCAAAAATTCCTATTGCATCTGAAAGTAGAAACTCGCACGATTACAGCGGTATTTGTATTTTTCCCTAGGCCATTCTGGTTAAGCGTTTGGAGCAGCAGAAGTGCGAAAAATTTTTTGCCTTCTCAACCATTTCTTGGCTTCAAACTCCCATATCTCGCGAACGGATTGACCTAACCCAAAAATTCCTGTTGCATCTGAAAGTAGGAACTCGCCCGATTACAACGCTATGTGTATTTTTTCCCTAGGCCATTCTGGTTAAGCGTTTGGAGCAGCAGAAGTGCGAAGAATTTGTTGTCTTCTCAACCATTTCTTAGCTTCAAACTCCCATATCTCGCGAACGGATTGACCAAACCTAGAAGTTCCTGCTGCGTCTGAAAGTAGGAACTCGCCCGATTACAACGATATGCGTATTTTTTCCCTAGGGCATTCTGGTTAAGCACTTGGAGCAGCAGAAGTGCGAAAAATTTGTTGTCTTCTCAACCATTTCTTGGCTTCAAACTCCCATATCTCGCGAACGGATTGACCTAACCCAAAAATTCCTATTGCATCTGAAAGTAGAAACTCGCCCCATTACAAAGGTATGTGTATTTTTTCCCGAGGCCATTCTGGTTAAGCGTTTGGAGCAGCAGAATTGCGAAAAATTTTTTGCCTTCTCAACCATTTCTTAGCTTCAAAGTCCCATATCTCGCGAACGGATTGACCAAACCCAAAAATTCCTGCTGCGTCTGAAAGTAGAAGCTCGCCCGATTACAACGGTATGCGTATTTTTTCCCTAGGCCATTCTGGTTAAGCGTTTGGAGCAGCAGAAGTGCGAAAAATTTGTTGTCTTCTCAACCATTTCTTAGCTTCAAAGTCCCATATCTCGCGAACGGATTGACCGAACCCAAAAATTCCTGCTGCGTCTGAAAGTAGAATCTCGCCCGATTACAACGGTATGCGTATTTTTTCCCTAGGCCATTGTGGTTAAGCGTTTGGAGCAGCAGAAGTGCGAAAAATTTGTCGTCTTCTCAACCATTTCTTAGCTTCAAACTCCCATATCTCGCGAACGGATTGACGTAACTCAAAAATTCCAGTTGCATCTGAGAGTAGAAACTCGCCCGATTACAACGGTATGTGTATTTTTTCCCTAGGCCATTCTGGTTAAGCGTTTGGAGCAGCAGAATTGCGAAAAATTTTTTGCCTTCTCAACCATTTCTTGTCTTCAAACTCCCATATCTCGCGAACGGATTGACCTAACCCAAAAATTCCTATTGCATCTGAAAGTAGAAACTCGCCCGATTACAGCGGTATTTGTATTTTTTCCCTAGGCCGTTCTGGTTAAGCGTTTGGAGCAGCAGAAGTGCGAAAAATTTTTTGCCTTCTCAACCATTTCTTGGCTTCAAACTCCCATATCTCGCGAACGGATTGACCTAACCCAAAAATTCCTTTTGCATCTGGAAGTAGAAACTCGCCCGATTACAACGGTATGTGTATTTTTTCCCTAGGCCATTCTGGTTAAGCGTTTGGAGCAGCAGAATTGCGAAAAATTTTTTGCCTTCTCAACCATTTCTTGGCTTCAAACTCCCATATCTCGCGAACGGATTGACCTAACCCAAAAATTCCTGTTGCGTCTGAAAGTAGAAACTCGCCCGATTACAACGCTATGTGTATTGTTTCTCTAGGCCATTCTGGTTAAGCGTTTCGAGCAGCAGAAGTGCGAAGAATTTGTTGTCTTCTCAACCATTTCTTAGCTTCAAACTCCCATATCTCGCGAACGGATTGACCAAACCCAGAAGTTCCTGCTGCGTCTGAAAGTAGGAACTCGCCCGATTACAACGATATGCGTATTTTTTCCCTAGGCCATTCTGGTTAAGCACTTGGAGCAGCAGAAGTGCGAAAAATTTGTTGTCTTCTCAACCATTTCTTAGCTTCAAAGTCCCATATCTCGCGAACGGATTGACCGAACACAAAAATTCCTGCTGCGTCTGAAAGTAGAATCTCGCCCGATTACAGCGGTATGCGTATTTTTTCCCTAGGCCATTCTGGTTAAGCGTTTGGAGCAGCAGAAGTGCGAAAAATTTGTTGTCTTCTCAACCATTTCTTAGCTTCAAACTCCCATATCTCGCGAACGGATTGACGTAACTCAAAAATTCCAGTTGCATCTGAGAGTAGAAACTCGCCCGATTACAACGGTATGTGTATTTTTTCCCTAGGCCATTCTGGTTAAGCGTTTGGAGCAGCAGAATTGCGAAAAATTTTTTGCCTTCTCAACCATTTCTTGTCTTCAAACTCCTATATCTCGCGAACGGATTGACCTAACCCAAAAATTCCTATTGCATCTGAAAGTAGAAACTCGCACGATTACAGCGGTATTTGTATTTTTCCCTAGGCCATTCTGGTTAAGCGTTTGGAGCAGCAGAAGTGCGAAGAATTTTTTGCCTTCTCAACCATTTCTTAGCTTCAACGTCCCATATCTCGCGAACGGATTGACCAAACCCAAAAATTCCTTTTGCATCTGGAAGTAGAAACTCGCCCGATTACAACGGTATGTGTATTTTTTCCCTAGGCCATTCTGGTTAAGCGTTTGGAGCAGCAGAATTGCGAAAAATTTTTTGCCTTCTCAACCATTTCTTGGCTTCAAACTCCCATATCTCGCGAACGGATTGACCTAACCCAAAAATTCCTGTTGCGTCTGAAAGTAGAAACTCGCCCGATTACAACGCTATGTGTATTGTTTCTCTAGGCCATTCTGGTTAAGCGTTTCGAGCAGCAGAAGTGCGAAGAATTTGTTGTCTTCTCAACCATTTCTTAGCTTCAAACTCCCATATCTCGCGAACGGATTGACCAAACCCAGAAGTTCCTGCTGCGTCTGAAAGTAGGAACTCGCCCGATTACAACGATATGCGTATTTTTTCCCTAGGCCATTCTGGTTAAGCACTTGGAGCAGCAGAAGTGCGAAAAATTTGTTGTCTTCTCAACCATTTCTTAGCTTCAAAGTCCCATATCTCGCGAACGGATTGACCGAACCCAAAAATTCCTGCTGCGTCTGAAAGTAGAATCTCGCCCGATTACAGCGGTATGCGTATTTTTTCCCTAGGCCATTCTGGTTAAGCGTTTGGAGCAGCAGAAGTGCGAAAAATTTGTTGTCTTCTCAACCATTTCTTAGCTTCAAACTCCCATATCTCGCGAACGGATTGACGTAACTCAAAAATTCCAGTTGCATCTGAGAGTAGAAACTCGCCCGATTACAACGGTATGTGTATTTTTTCCCTAGGCCATTCTGGTTAAGCGTTTGGAGCAGCAGAATTGCGAAAAATTTTTTGCCTTCTCAACCATTTCTTGTCTTCAAACTCCTATATCTCGCGAACGGATTGACCTAACCCAAAAATTCCTCTTGCATCTGAAAGTAGAAACTCGCACGATTACAGCGGTATTTGTATTTTTCCCTAGGCCATTCTGGTTAAGCGTTTGGAGCAGCAGAAGTGCGAAGAATTTTTTGCCTTCTCAACCATTTCTTAGCTTCAACGTCCCATATCTCGCGAACGGATTGACCAAACCCAAAAATTCCTGCTGCGTCTGAAAGTAGAAACTCGCCCGATTACAATGAGATGCGTATTTTTTCCCTAGGGCATTCTGGTTAAGCGCTTGGAGCAGCAGAATTGCGAAAAATTTTTTGCCTTCTCAACTATTTCTTGGCTTCAAACTCCCATATCTCGCGAACGGATTGACATAACCCAAAAATTCCTATTGCATCTGAAAGTAGAAACTCGCCCCATTACAACGGTATGTGTATTTTTTCCCGAGGCCATTCTGGTTAAGCGTTTGGAGCAGCAGAAGTGCGAAAAATTTGTTGTCTTCTCAACCATTTCTTAGCTTCAAACTCCCATATCTCGCGAACGGATTGACGTAACTCAAAAATTCCTGTTGCATCTGAGAGTAGAAACTCGCCCGATTACAACGGTATGTGTATTTTTTCCCTAGGCCATTCTGGTTAAGCGTTTGGAGCAGCAGAATTGCGAAAAATTTTTTGCCTTCTCAACCATTTCTTGTCTTCAAACTCCCATATCTCGCGAACGGATTGACCTAACCCAAAAATTCCTATTGCATCTGAAAGTAGAAACTCGCCCGATTACAGCGGTATTTGTATTTTTTCCCTAGGCCGTTCTGGTTAAGCGTTTGGAGCAGCAGAAGTGCGAAAAATTTTTTGCCTTCTCAACCATTTCTTGGCTTGAAACTCCCATATCTCGCGAACGGATTGACCTAACCCAAAAATTCCTTTTGCATCTGGAAGTAGAAACTCGCCCGATTACAACGGTATGCGTATTTTTTCCCTAGGGCATTCTGGTTAAGCGCTTGGAGCAGCAGAATTGCGAAAAATTTTTTGCCTTCTCAACCATTTCTTGGCTTCAAACTCCCATATCTCGCGAACGGATTGACCTAACCCAAAAATTCCTATTGCATCTGAAAGTAGAAACTCGCCCGATTACAGCGGTATTTGTATTTTTTCCCTAGGCCGTTCTGGTTAAGCGTTTGGAGCAGCAGAAGTGCGAAAAATTTTTTGCCTTCTCAACCATTTCTTGGCTTGAAACTCCCATATCTCGCGAACGGATTGACCTAACCCAAAAATTCCTTTTGCATCTGGAAGTAGAAACTCGCCCGATTACAACGGTATGCGTATTTTTTCCCTAGGGCATTCTGGTTAAGCGCTTGGAGCAGCAGAATTGCGAAAAATTTTTTGCCTTCTCAACCATTTCTTGGCTTCAAACTCCCATATCTCGCGAACGGATTGACCTAACCCAAAAATTCCTGTAGCATCTGAAAGTAGAAACTCGCCCGATTACAACGGTATGTGTATTTTTTCCCTAGGCCATTCTGGTTAATCGTTTGGAGCAGCAGAATTGCGAAAAATTTTTTGCCTTCTCAACCATTTCTTGTCTTCAAACTTCCATATCTCGCGAACGGATTGACCTAACCCAAAAATTCCTATTGCATCTGAAAGTAGAAACTCGCCCGATTACAGCGGTATTTGTATTTTTTCGCTAGGCCGTTCTGGTTAAGCGTTTGGAGCAGCAGAAGTGCGAAAAATTTTTTGCCTTCTCAACCATTTCTTGGCTTGAAACTCCCATATCTCGCGAACGGATTGACCTAACCCAAAAATTCCTTTTGCATCTGGAAGTAGAAACTCGCCCGATTACAACGGTATGCGTATTTTTTCCCTAGGGCATTCTGGTTAAGCGCTTGGAGCAGCAGAATTGCGAAAAATTTTTTGCCTTCTCAACCATTTCTTGGCTTCAAACTCCCATATCTCGCGAACGGATTGACCTAACCCAAAAATTCCTGTTGCGTCTGAAAGTAGAAACTCGCCCGATTACAACGGTATGTGTATTTTTTCCCTAGGCCATTCTGGTTGAGCGTTTGGAGCAGCAGAATTGCGAAAAATTTTTTGCCTTCTCAACCATTTCTTGTCTTCAAACTCCCATATCTCGCGAACGGATTGACCTAACCCAAAAATTCCTATTGCATCTGAAAGTAGAAACTCGCACGATTACAGCGGTATTTGTATTTTTTCCCTAGGCCATTCTGGTTAAGCGTTTGGAGCAGCAGAAGTGCGAAGAATTTTTTGCCTTCTCAACCATTTCTTAGCTTCAACGTCCCATATCTCGCGAACGGATTGACCAAACCCAAAAATTCCTGCTGCGTCTGAAAGTAGAAACTCGCCCGATTACAATGAGATGCGTATTTTTTCCCTAGGGCATTCTGGTTAAGCGCTTGGAGCAGCAGAATTGCGAAAAATTTTTTGCCTTCTCAACCATTTCTTGGCTTCAAACTCCCATATCTCGCGAACGGATTGACATAACCCAAAAATTCCTATTGCATCTGAAAGTAGAAACTCGCCCCATTACAACGGTATGTGTATTTTTTCCCGAGGCCATTCTGGTTAAGCGTTTGGAGCAGCAGAAGTGCGAAAAATTTGTTGTCTTCTCAACCATTTCTTAGCTTCAAACTCCCATATCTCGCGAACGGATTGACGTAACTCAAAAATTCCTGTTGCATCTGAGAGTAGAAACTCGCCCGATTACAACGGTATGTGTATTTTTTCCCTAGGCCATTCTGGTTAAGCGTTTGGAGCAGCAGAATTGCGAAAAATTTTTTGCCTTCTCAACCATTTCTTGTCTTCAAACTCCCATATCTCGCGAACGGATTGACCTAACCCAAAAATTCCTATTGCATCTGAAAGTAGAAACTCGCCCGATTACAGCGGTATTTGTATTTTTTCCCTAGGCCGTTCTGGTTAAGCGTTTGGAGCAGCAGAAGTGCGAAAAATTTTTTGCCTTCTCAACCATTTCTTGGCTTGAAACTCCCATATCTCGCGAACGGATTGACCTAACCCAAAAATTCCTTTTGCATCTGGAAGTAGAAACTCGCCCGATTACAACGGTATGCGTATTTTTTCCCTAGGGCATTCTGGTTAAGCGCTTGGAGCAGCAGAATTGCGAAAAATTTTTTGCCTTCTCAACCATTTCTTGGCTTCAAACTCCCATATCTCGCGAACGGATTGACCTAACCCAAAAATTCCTGTAGCATCTGAAAGTAGAAACTCGCCCGATTACAACGGTATGTGTATTTTTTCCCTAGGCCATTCTGGTTAATCGTTTGGAGCAGCAGAATTGCGAAAAATTTTTTGCCTTCTCAACCATTTCTTGTCTTCAAACTTCCATATCTCGCGAACGGATTGACCTAACCCAAAAATTCCTATTGCATCTGAAAGTAGAAACTCGCCCGATTACAGCGGTATTTGTATTTTTTCCCTAGGCCGTTCTGGTTAAGCGTTTGGAGCAGCAGAAGTGCGAAAAATTTTTTGCCTTCTCAACCATTTCTTGGCTTGAAACTCCCATATCTCGCGAACGGATTGACCTAACCCAAAAATTCCTTTTGCATCTGGAAGTAGAAACTCGCCCGATTACAACGGTATGCGTATTTTTTCCCTAGGGCATTCTGGTTAAGCGCTTGGAGCAGCAGAATTGCGAAAAATTTTTTGCCTTCTCAACCATTTCTTGGCTTCAAACTCCCATATCTCGCGAACGGATTGACCTAACCCAAAAATTCCTGTTGCGTCTGAAAGTAGAAACTCGCCCGATTACAACGGTATGTGTATTTTTTCCCTAGGCCATTCTGGTTGAGCGTTTGGAGCAGCAGAATTGCGAAAAATTTTTTGCCTTCTCAACCATTTCTTGTCTTCAAACTCCCATATCTCGCGAACGGATTGACCTAACCCAAAAATTCCTATTGCATCTGAAAGTAGAAACTCGCACGATTACAGCGGTATTTGTATTTTTTCCCTAGGCCGTTCTGGTTAAGCGTTTGGAGCAGCAGATTTGCGAAAAATTTTTTGCCGTCTCAACCATTTCTTGGCTTGAAACTCCCATATCTCGCGAACGGATTGACCTAACCCAAAAATTCCTGTTGCATCTGAAAGTAGAAACTCGCCCGATTACAACGGTATGTGTATTTTTTCCCTACGCCATTCTGGTTAAGCGTTTGGAGCAGCAGAAGTGCGAAGAATTTTTTGCCTTCTCAACCATTTCTTAGCTTCAAAGTCCCATATCTCGCGAACGGATTGACCAAACCCAAAAATTCCTGCTGCGTCTGAAAGTAGAAACTCGCCCGATTACAATGAGATGCGTATTTTTTCCCTAGGGCATTCTGGTTAAGCGCTTGGAGCAGCAGAATTGCGAAAAATTTTTTGCCTTCTCAACCATTTCTTGGCTTCAAACTCCCATATCTCGCGAACGGATTAACCTAACCCAAAAATTCCTATTGCATCTGAAAGTAGAAACTCGCCCCATTACAACGGTATGTGTATTTTTTCCCGAGGCCATTCTGGTTAAGCGTTTGGAGCAGCAGAAGTGCGAAGAATTTTTTGCCTTCTCAACCATTTCTTGGCTTGAAACTCCCATATCTCGCGAACGGATTGACCAAACCCAAAAATTCCTGCTGCGTCTGAAAGTAGAAACTCGCCCGATTACAATGAGATGCGTATTTTTTCCCTAGGGCATTCTGGTTAAGCGCTTGGAGCAGCAGAATTGCGAAAAATTTTTTGCCTTCTCAACCATTTCTTGGCTTCAAACTCCCATATCTCGCGAACGGATTGACCTAACCCAAAAATTCCTGTTGCGTCTGAAAGTAGAAACTCGCCCGATTACAACGGTATGTGTATTTTTTCCCTAGGCCATTCTGGTTGAGCGTTTGGAGCAGCAGAATTGCGAAAAATTTTTTGCCTTCTCAACCATTTCTTGTCTTCAAACTCCCATATCTCGCGAACGGATTGACCTAACCCAAAAATTCCTATTGCATCTGAAAGTAGAAACTCGCACGATTACAGCGGTATTTGTATTTTTTCCCTAGGCCGTTCTGGTTAAGCGTTTGGAGCAGCAGATTTGCGAAAAATTTTTTGCCGTCTCAACCATTTCTTGGCTTGAAACTCCCATATCTCGCGAACGGATTGACCTAACCCAAAAATTCCTGTTGCATCTGAAAGTAGAAACTCGCCCGATTACAACGGTATGTGTATTTTTTCCCTACGCCATTCTGGTTAAGCGTTTGGAGCAGCAGAAGTGCGAAGAATTTTTTGCCTTCTCAACCATTTCTTAGCTTCAAAGTCCCATATCTCGCGAACGGATTGACCAAACCCAAAAATTCCTGCTGCGTCTGAAAGTAGAAACTCGCCCGATTACAATGAGATGCGTATTTTTTCCCTAGGGCATTCTGGTTAAGCGCTTGGAGCAGCAGAATTGCGAAAAATTTTTTGCCTTCTCAACCATTTCTTGGCTTCAAACTCCCATATCTCGCGAACGGATTGACATAACCCAAAAATTCCTATTGCATCTGAAAGTAGAAACTCGCCCCATTACAACGGTATGTGTATTTTTTCCCGAGGCCATTCTGGTTAAGCGTTTGGAGCAGCAGAAGTGCGAAAAATTTGTTGTCTTCTCAACCATTTCTTAGCTTCAAACTCCCATATCTCGCGAACGGATTAACCTAACCCAAAAATTCCTATTGCATCTGAAAGTAGAAACTCGCCCCATTACAACGGTATGTGTATTTTTTCCCGAGGCCATTCTGGTTAAGCGTTTGGAGCAGCAGAAGTGCGAAAAATTTGTTGTCTTCTCAACCATTTCTTAGCTTCAAACTCCCATATCTCGCGAACGGATTGACGTAACTCAAAAATTCCTGTTGCATCTGAGAGTAGAAACTCGCCCGATTACAACGGTATGTGTATTTTTTCCCTAGGCCATTCTGGTTAAGCGTATGGAGCAGCAGAATTGCGAAAAATTTTTTGCCTTCTCAAC
This sequence comes from Ptiloglossa arizonensis, assembly GCF_051014685.1. Classification (NCBI taxonomy): domain Eukaryota; kingdom Metazoa; phylum Arthropoda; class Insecta; order Hymenoptera; family Colletidae; genus Ptiloglossa; species Ptiloglossa arizonensis. Next base: position 81,116 of record NW_027478728.1, on the reverse strand, counting down.
CATTTCTTGGCTTCAAACTCCCATATCTCGCGAACGGATTGACCTAACCCAAAAATTCCTATTGCATCTGAAAGTAGAAACTCGCCCGATTACAACGGTATGTGTATTTTTTCCCCAAGCCATTCTGGTTAAGCGTTTGGAGCAGCAGAATTGCGAAAAATTTGTTGTCTTCTCAACCATTTCTTAGCTTCAAACTCCCATATCTCGCGAACGGATTGACGTAACCCAAAGATTCCTGTTGCATCTGAAAGTAGAAACTCACCCGATTACAACGGTATATGTATTTTTTCCCTAGGCCATTCTGGTTAAGCGTATGGAGCAGCAGAAGTGCGAAAAATTTTTTGCCTTCTCAACCATTTCTTGGCTTCAAACTCCCATATCTCGCGAACGGATTAACCTAACCCAAAAATTCCTGTTGCATCTGAAAGTAGAAACTCGCCCGATTACAACGGTGTGTGTATTTGCATCCCTAGGCCATTCTGGTTAAGCGTTTGGAGCAGCAGAATTGCGAAAAATTTTTTGCCTTCTCAACCATTTCTTGGCTTCAAACTCCCATATGTCGCGAACGGATTGACCCAACCCAAAAATTCCTGTTGCGTCTGAAAGTAGAAACTCGCCCGATTACAACGCTATGTGTATTTTCTCCCTAGGCCGTTCTGGTTAAGCGTTTGGAGCAGCAGAATAGCGAAAAATTTTTTGCCTTCTCAACCATTTCTTGGCTTCAAAGTCCCATATCTCGCGAACGGATTGACCTAACCCAAAAATTCCTATGGCATCTGAAAGTAGAAACTCACCCGATTACAACGGCATGTGTATTTTTTCCCTAGGCCATTCTGGTTAAGCGTATGGAGCAGCAGAAGTGCGAAAAATTTGTTGTCTTCTCAACCATTTCTTAGCTTCAAACTCCCATATCTCGCGAACGGATTGACCAAACCCAGAAGTTCCTGCTGCGTCTGAAAGTAGGAACTCGCCCGATTACAACGATATGCGTATTTTTTCCCTAGGGCATTCTGGTTAAGCGCTTGGAGCAGCAGAATTGCGACAAATTTTTTGCCTTCTCAACCATTTCTTGGCTTCAAACTACCATATCTCGCGAACGGATTGACCTAACCCAAAAATTCCTATTGCATCTGAAAGTAGAAACTCGCCCCATTACAACGGTATGTGTATTTTTTCCCGAGGCCATTCTGGTTAAGCGTTTGGAGCAGCAGAATTGCGAAAAATTTTTTGCCTTCTCAACAATTTCTTAGCTTCAAAGTCCCATATCTCGCGAACGGATTGACCAAACCCAAAAATTCCTGCTGCGTCTGAAAGTAGAAACTCGCCCGATTACAACGGTATGCGTATTTTTTCCCTAGGCCATTCTGGTTAAGCGTTTGGAGCAGCAGAAGTGCGAAAAATTTGTTGTGTTCTCAACCATTTCTTAGCTTCAAACTCCCATATCTCGCGAACGGATTGACGTAACTCAAAAATTCCAGTTGCATCTGAGAGTAGAAACTCGCCCGATTACAACGCTATGTGCATTTTTTCCCTAGGCCGTTCTGGTTAAGCGTTTGGAGCAGCAGAATTGCGAAAAATTTTTTGCCTTCTCAACCATTTCTTGGCTTCAAAGTCCCATATCTCGCGAACGGATTGACCCAACCCAAAAATTCCTGTTGCGTCTGAAAGTAGAAACTCGCCCGATTACAACGCTATGTGTATTTTTTCCCTAGGCCGTTCTGGTTAAGCGTTTGGAGCAGCAGAATTGCGAAAAATTTCTTGCCTTCTCAACCATTTCTTGGCTTCAAACTCCCATATCTCGCGAACGGATTGACCTAACCCAAAAATTCCTATGGCATCTGAAAGCAGAAACTCACCCGATTACAACGGTATGTGTATTTTTTCCCTAGGCCATTCTGGTTAAGCGTATGGAGCAGCAGAAGTGCGAAAAATTTTTTGCCTTCTCAACCATTTCTTGGCTTCAAACTCCCATATCTCGCGAACGGATTGACCTAACCCAAAAATTCCTATGGCATCTGAAAGCAGAAACTCACCCGATTACAACGGTATGTGTATTTTTTCCCTAGGCCATTCTGGTTAAGCGTATGGAGCAGCAGAAGTGCGAAAAATTTTTTGCCTTCTCAACCATTTCTTGGCTTCAAAGTCCCATATCTCGCGAACGGATTGACATAACCCAAAAATTCCTATTGCATCTGAAAATGGAAACTCGCCCGATTACAACGGTATGTGTATTTTTTCCCTAGGCCATTCTGGTTAAGCGTTTGGAGCAGCAGAAGTGCGAAATTTTGTTGTCTTCTCAACCATTTCTTAGCTTCAAACTCCCATATCTCGCGAACGGATTGACGTGACCCAAAATTTCCTATTGCATCTGAAAGTAGAAACTCGCCCGATTACAACGTTATGTGTATTTTTTCCCTAGGCCATTCTGGTTAAGCGTTTGGAGCAGCAGAAGTGCGAAAAATTTGTTGTCTTCTCAACCATTTCTTAGTTTCAAACTCCCATATCTCGCGAACGGATTGACCAAACCCAGAAGTTCCTGCTGCGTCTGAAAGTAGAAACTCGCCCGATTACAACGGTATGTGTATTTTTTCCCTAGGCCATTCTGGTTAAGCGTTTGGCGCGGCAGAATTGCGAAAAATTTTTTGCCTTCTCAACCATTTCTTAGCTTCAAACACCCATATCTCGCGAACGGATTGACGTGACCCAAAATTTCCTATTGCATCTGAAAGTAGAAACTCGCCCGACTACAACGTTATGTGTATTTTTTCCCTAGGCCATTCTGGTTAAGCGTTTGGAGCAGCAGAAGTGCGAAAAATTTGTTGTCTTCTCAACCATTTCTTAGCTTCAAACTCCCATATCTCGCGAACGGATTGACGTGACCCAAAATTTCCTATTGCATCTGAAAGTAGAAACTCGCCCGATTACAACGTTATGTGTATTTTTTCCCTAGGCCATTCTGGTTAAGCGTTTGGAGCAGCAGAATTGCGAAAAGTTTTTTGCCTTCTCAACCATTTCTTGTCTTCAAACTTCCATATCTCGCGAACGGATTGACCTAACCCAAAAATTCCTATTGCATCTGAAAGTTGAAACTCGCCCGACTACATTGGTATGTGTATTTTTTCCCTAGGGCATTCTGGTTAAGCGTTTGGATCAGCAGAATTGCGAAAAATTGTATGCCTTCTCAACCATTTCTTGGCTTCAAACTCCCATATCTCGCGAACGGATAGACCTAACCCAAAAATTCCTGTTGCGTGTGAAAGTAGAAACTCGCCCGATTACAACGGTATGTGTATTTTTTCCCTAGTCCATTCTGGTTAAGCGTTTGGAGCAGCAGAATTGTGAAAAATTTTTTGCCTTCTCAACCATTTCTTGTCTTCAAACTCTCATATCTCGCGAATGGATTGACATAACCCAAAAATTCCTATTGCATCTGAAAGTAGAAACTCGCCCGATTACAACGGTATGTGTATTTTTTCCCTAGGCCATTCTGGTTAAGCGATAGGAGCAGCAGATGTGCGAAAGATTTATTGTCTTCTCAACCATTTCTTAGCTTCATACTCCCATATCTCGCGAACGGATTGACCTAACCCAAAAATTCCTATTGTATCTACAAGTAGAAACTCGCCCGATTACAACGGTATGTGTATTTTTTCCCTAGGCCATTCTGGTTAAGCGATTGGAGCAGCAGATGTGCGAAAAATTTATTGTCTTCTCAACCATTTCTTAGCTTCAAACTCCCATATCTCGCGAACGGATTGACCTAACCCAAAAATTCCTATTGCATCTGAAAGTAGAAACTCGCACCATTACAGCGGTATGTGTATTTTTTCCCGAGGCCATTCTGGTTAAGCGTTTGGAGCAGCAGAATTGCGAAAAATTTTTTGCCTCCTCAACCATTTCTTAGCTTCAAAGTCCCATATCTCGCGAACGGATTGAACAAACCCAAAAATTCCTGCTGCGTCTGAAAGTAGAAACTCGCCCGATTACAACGGTAGGCGTATTTTTTCCCTAGGCCATTCTGGTTAAGCGTTTGGAGCAGCAGAAGTGCGAAAAATTTGTTGTCTCCTCAACCATTTCTTAGCTTCAAAGTCCCATATCTCGCGAACGGATTGACCGAACCCAAAAATTCCTGCTGCGTCTGAAAGTAGAGTCTCGCCCGATAACAACGGTATGCGTATTTTTTCCCTAGGCCATTCTGGTTAAGCGTTTGGAGCAGCAGAAGTGCGAAAAATTTGTTGTCCTCTCAACCATTTCTTGGCTTCAAAGTCCCATATCTCGCGAACGGATTGACATAACCCAAAAGTTCCTATTGCATCTGAAAGTAGAAACTCGCCCGATTACAACGGTATGTGTATTTTTTCCCTAGGCCATTCTGGTTAAGCGTTTGGAGCAGCAGAATTGCGAAAAATTTTTTGCCTTCTCAACCATTTCTTGTCTTCAAACTCCCATATCTCGCGAACGGATTGACCCAACCCAAAAATTCCTGTTGCGTCTGAAAGTAGAAACTCGCCCGATTACAACGCTATGTGTATTTTTTCCCTAGGCCGTTCTGGTTAAGCGTTTGGAGCAGCAGAATTGCGAAAAATTTCTTGCCTTCTCCACCATTTCTTGGCTTCAAACTCCCATATCTCGCGAACGGATTGACCTAACCCAAAAATTCCTATGGCATCTGAAAGCAGAAACTCACCCGATTACAACGGTATGTGTATTTTTTCCCTAGGCCATTCTGGTTAAGCGTATGGAGCAGCAGAAGTGCGAAAAATTTTTTGCCTTCTCAACCATTTCTTGGCTTCAAACTCCCATATCTCGCGAACGGATTGACCTAACCCAAAAATTCCTGTTGCATCTGAAAGTAGAAACTCGCCCGATTACAACGGTATGTGTATTTTATCCCTAGGCCATTCTGGTTAAGCGTTTTGAGCAGCAGAATTGCGAAAAATTTTCTGCCTTCTCAACCATTTCTTGGTTTCAAACTCCCATATCTCGCGAACGGATTGACCCAACCCAAAAATTCCTGTTGCGTCTGAAAGTAGAAACTCGCCCGATTACAACGCTATGTGTATTTTTTCCCTAGGCCATTCTGGTTAAGCGTTTGGAGCAGCAGAAGTGCGAAGAATTTGTTGTCTTCTCAACCATTTCTTAGCTTCAAACTCCCATATCTCGCGAACGGATTGACCAAACCCAGAAGTTCCTGCTGCGTATGAAAGTAGGAACTCGCCCGATTACAACGGTATGTTTATTTTTTCCCTAGGCCATTCTGGTTAAGCGTTTGGAGCAGCAGAAGTGCGAAAAATTTTTTGCCTTCTCAACCATTTCTTGGCTTCAAGCTCCCATATCTCGCGAACGGATTGACCTAACCCAAAAATTCCTATTGCATCTGAAAGTAGAAACTCGCCCGATTACAGCGGTATTTGTATTTTTCCCTAGGCCGTTCTGGTTAAGCGTTTGGAGCCGCAGAATTGCGAAAAATTTTTTGCCTTCTCAACCATTTCTTGGCTTTAAACTCCCATATCTCGCGAACGGATTGACCTAACCCAAAAATTCCTATTGCATCTGAAAGTAGAAACTCGCCCGATTACAACGGTATTTGTATTTTTTCTCTAGGCCATTCTGGTTAAGCGTATGGAGCAGCAGAATTGCGAAATTTTTTTGCCTTCTCAACCATTTCTTGGCTTCAAAGTCCCATATCTCGCGAACGGATTGACATAACCCAAAAATTCCTATTGCATCTCAAAATAGAAACTCGCCCGATTACAACGGTATGTGTATTTTTTCTCTAGGCAATTCTGGTTAAGCGTTTGGAGCAGCAGAATTGCGAAAAGTTTTTTGCCTTCTCAACCATTTCTTGTCTTCAAACTTCCATATCTCGCGAACGGATTGACCTAACCCAAAAATTCCTATTGCATCTGAAAGTTGAAACTCGCCCGACTACATTGGTATGTGTATTTTTTCCCTAGGGCATTCTGGTTAAGCGTTTGGATCAGCAGAATTGCGAAAAATTGTATGCCTTCTCAACCATTTCTTGGCTTCAAACTCCCATATCTCGCGAACGGATAGACCTAACCCAAAAATTCCTGTTGCGTGTGAAAGTAGAAACTCGCCCGATTACAACGGTATGTGTATTTTTTCCCTAGTCCATTCTGGTTAAGCGTTTGGAGCAGCAGAATTGTGAAAAATTTTTTGCCTTCTCAACCATTTCTTGTCTTCAAACTCTCATATCTCGCGAATGGATTGACATAACCCAAAAATTCCTATTGCATCTGAAAGTAGAAACTCGCCCGATTACAACGGTATGTGTATTTTTTCCCTAGGCCATTCTGGTTAAGCGATTGGAGCAGCAGATGTGCGAAAAATTTATTGTCTTCTCAACCATTTCTTAGCTTCATACTCCCATATCTCGCGAACGGATTGACCTAACCCAAAAATTCCTATTGCATCTGAAAGTAGAAACTCCCCCCATTACAACGTTATGTGTATTTTTTCCCGAGGCAATTCTGGTTAAGCGTTTGGAGCAGCAGAATTGCGAAAAATTTTTTGCCTTCTCAACCATTTCTTAGTTTCAAAGTCCCATATCTCGCGAACGGATTGACCTAACCCAAAAATTCCTATTGTATCTACAAGTAGACACTCGCCCGATTACAACGGTATGTGTATTTTTTCCCTAGGCCATTCTGGTTAAGCGTTTGGAGCAGCAGAATTGCGAAAAGTTTTTTGCCTTCTCAACCATTTCTTGTCTTCAAACCCCCATATCTCGCGAACGGATTGACCTAACCCAAAAATTCCTATTGCATCTGAAAGTTGAAACTCGCCCGACTACATTGGTATGTGTATTTTTTCCCGAGGGCATTCTGGTTAAGCGTTTGGATCAGCAGAATTGCGAAAAATTGTATGCCTTCTCAACCATTTCTTGGCTTCAAACTCCCATATCTCGCGAACGGATAGACCTAATCCAAAAATTCCTGTTGCGTTGAAAGTAGAAGCTCGCCCGATTACAACGGTATGCGTATTTTTTCCCTAGTCCATTCTGGTTAAGCGTTTGGAGCAGCAGAATTGCGAAAAATTTGTTGTCTTCTCAACCATTTCTTAGCTTCAAAGTCCCATATCTCGCGAACGGATTGACCGAACCCAAAAATTCCTGCTGCGTCTGAAAGTAGAAACTCGCCCGATTATAACGATATGCGTATTTTTTCCCTAGGCCATTCTGGTTAAGCGTTTGGAGCAGCAGAATTGCGAAAAATGTTTTGCCTTCTCAACCATTTCTTGTCTTCAAACTCTCATATCTCGCGAATGGATTGACATAACCCAAAAATTCCTATTGCATCTGAAAGTAGAAACTCGCCCGATTACAACGGTACGTGTATTTTTCCCTTAGGCCATTCTGGTTAAGCGATTGGAGCAGCAGATGTGCGAAAAATTTATTGTCTTCTCAACCATTTCTTAGCTTCAAACTCCCATATCTCGCGAACGGATTGACCTAACCCAAAAATTCCTATTGCATCTGAAAGTAGAAACTCGCCCCATTACAACGTTATGTGTATTTTTTCCCGAGGGCATTCTGGTTAAGCGTTTGGAGCAGCAGAATTGCGAAAAATTTTTTGCCTTCTCAACCATTTCTTAGTTTCAAAGTCCCATATCTCGCGAACGGATTGACCAAACCCAAAAATTCCTGCTGCGTCTGAAAGTAGAAGCTCGCCCGATTACAACGGTATGCGTATTTTTTCCCTAGGCCATTCTGGTTAAGCGTTTGGAGCAGCAGAAGTGCGAAAAATTTGTTGTCTTCTCAACCATTTCTTAGCTTCAAAGTCCCATATCTCGCGAACGGATTGACCGAACCCAAAAATTCCTGCTTCGTCTGAAAGTAGAAACACGCCCGATTACAACGGTATGCGTATTTTTTCCCTAGGCCATTCTGGTTAAGCGTTTGGAGCAGCAGAAGTGCGAAAAATTTGTTGTCTTCTCAACCATTTCTTAGCTTCAAAGTCCCATATCTCGCGAACGGATTGACCGAACCCAAAAATTCCTGCTTCGTCTGAAAGTAGAAACTCGCCCGATTACAACGGTATACGTATTTTTTCCCTAGGCCATTCTGGTTAAGCGTTTGGAGCAGCAGAAGTGCGAAAAATTTGTTGTCTTCTCAACCATTTCTTAGCTTCAAAGTCCCATATCTCGCGAACGGATTGACCGAACCCAAAAATTCCTGCTGCGTCTGAAAGTAGAAGCTCGCCCGATTACAACGGTATGCGTATTTTTTCCGTAGGCCATTCTGGTTAAGCGTTTGGAGCAGCAGAAGTGCGAAAAATTTGTTGTCTTCTCAACCATTTCTTAGCTTCAAAGTCCCATATCTCGCGAACGGATTGACCGAACCCAAAAATTCCTGCTTCGTCTGAAAGTAGAAACACGCCCGATTACAACGGTATGCGTATTTTTTCCCTAGGCCATTCTGGTTAAGCGTTTGGAGTAGCAGAAGTGCGAAAAATTTTTTGCCTTCTCAACCATTTCTTGGCTTCAAACTCCCATATCTCGCGAACGGATTGACCGAACCCAAAAATTCCTGCTGCGTCTGAAAGTAGGAACACGCCCGATTACAACGGTATGCGTATTTTTTCCCTAGGCCATTCTGGTTAAGCGTTTGGAGCAGCAGAAGTGCGAAAAATTTTTTGCCTTCTCAACCATTTCTTGGCTTCAAACTCCCATATCTCGCGAACGGATTGACCGAACCCAAAAATTCCTGCTGCGTCTGAAAGTAGAAACACGCCCGATTACAACGGTATTCGTATTTTTTCCCTAGGCCATTCTGGTTAAGCGTTTGGAGCAGCAGAAGTGCGAAAAATTTTTTGCCTACTCAACCATTTCTTGGCTTCAAACTCCCATATCTCGCGAACGGATTGACCTAACCCAAAAATTCCTGTTGCGTCTGAAAGTATTATAGAAACTCGCCCGATTACAACGCTATGTGTATTTTTTCCCTAGGCCATTCTGGTTAAGCGTTTGGAGCAGCAGAAGTGCGAAAAATTTGTTGTCTTCTCAACCATTTCTTGGCTTCAAAGTCCCATATCTCGCGAACGGATTGACCGAACCCAAAAATTCCTGCTTCGTCTGAAAGTAGAAACACGCCCGATTAAAACGGTATGCGTATTTTTTCCCTAGGCCATTCTGGTTAAGCGTTTGGAGCAGCAGAAGTGCGAAAAATTTTTTGCCTTCTCAACCATTTCTTGGCTTCAAACTCCCATATCTCGCGAACGGATTGACCTAACCCAAAAATTCCTGTTGCATCTGAAAGTAGAAACTCGCCCGATTACAAGGCTATGTGTATTTTTTCCCTAGGCCATTCTGGTTAAGCGTTTGGAGCAGCAGAAGTGCGAAGAATTTGTTGTCTTCTCAACCATTTCTTAGCTTCAAACTCCCATATCTCGCGAACGGATTGACGTAACCCAAAGATTCCTGTTGCATCTGAAAGTAGAAACTCGCCCGATTACAACGGTATGTGTATTTTTTCCCTACGCCATTCTGGTTAAGCGTTTGGAGCAGCAGAATTGCGAAAAATTTATTGCCTTCTCAACCATTTCTTGGCTTCAAACTCCCATATCTCGCGAACGGATTGACCTAACCCAAAAATTCCTATGGCATCTGAAAGTAGAAACTCACCCGATTACAACGGTATGTGTATTTTTTCCCTAGGCCATTCTGGTTAAGCGTTTGGAGCAGCAGAATTGCGAAAAATTTTTTGCCTTCTCAACCATTTCTTGGCTTCAAACTCCCATATCTCGCGAACGGATTGACCTAACCCAAAAATTCCTATTGCATCTGAAAGTAGAAACTCGCCCGATTACAGCGGTATTTGTATTTTTTCCCTAGGCCGTTCTGGTTAAGCGTTTGGAGCAGCAGAATTGCGAAAAATTTTTTGCCTTCTCAACCATTTCGTGGCTTCAAACTCCCATATCTCGCGAACGGATTGACCTAACCCAAAAATTCCTTTTGCATCTGGAAGTAGAAACTCGCCCGATTACAACGGTATGTGTATTTTTTCCCTAGGCCATTCTGGTTAAGCGTTTGGAGCAGCAGAATTGCAAAAAATTTTTTGCCTTCTCAACCATTTCTTGGCTTCAAACTCCCATATCTCGCGAACGGATTGACCTAACCCAAAAATTCCTGTTGCGTCTGAAAGTAGAAACTCGCTCGATTACAACGCTATGTGTATTGTTTCTCTATGCCATTCTGGTTAAGCGTTTGGAGCAGCAGAAGTGCGAAGAATTTGTTGTCTTCTCAACCATTTCTTAGCTTCAAACTCCCATATCTCGCGAACGGATTGACGTATCCCAAAGATTCCTGTTGCATCTGAAAGTAGAAACTCGCCCGATTACAACGGTATGTGTATTTTTTCCCTACGCCATTCTGGTTAAGCGTTTGGAGCAGCAGAATTACGAAAAATTTTTTGCCTTCTCAACCATTTCGTGGCTTCAAACTCCCATATCTCGCGAACGGATTGACCTAACCCAAAAATTCCTGTTGCATCTGAAAGTAGAAACTCGCCCGATTACAAGGCTATGTGTATTTTTTCCCTAGGCCATTCTGGTTAAGCGTCTGGAGCAGCAGAAGTGCGAAGAATTTGTTGTCTTCTCAACCATTTCTTAGCTTCAAACTCCCATATCTCGCGAACGGATTGACGTAACCCAAAGATTCCTGTTGCATCTGAAAGTAGAAACTCGCCCGATTACAACGGTATGTGTATTTTTTCCCTACGCCATTCTGGTTAAGCGTTTGGAGCAGCAGAATTGCGAAAAATTTATTGCCTTCTCAACCATTTCTTGGCTTCAAACTCCCATATCTCGCGAACGGATTGACCTAACCCAAAAATTCCTATGGCATCTGAAAGTAGAAACTCACCCGATTACAACGGTATGTGTATTTTTTCCCTAGGCCATTCTGGTTAAGCGTTTGGAGCAGCAGAATTGCGAAAAATTTTTTGCCTTCTCAACCATTTCTTGGCTTCAAACTCCCATATCTCGCGAACGGATTGACCTAACCCAAAAATTCCTATTGCATCTGAAAGTAGAAACTCGCCCGATTACAGCGGTATTTGTATTTTTTCCCTAGGCCGTTCTGGTTAAGCGTTTGGAGCAGCAGAATTGCGAAAAATTTTTTGCCTTCTCAACCATTTCGTGGCTTCAAACTCCCATATCTCGCGAACGGATTGACCTAACCCAAAAATTCCTTTTGCATCTGGAAGTAGAAACTCGCCCGATTACAACGGTATGTGTATTTTTCCCTAGGCCATTCTGGTTAAGCGTTTGGAGCAGCAGAATTGCAAAAAATTTTTTGCCTTCTCAACCATTTCTTGGCTTCAAACTCCCATATCTCGCGAACGGATTGACCTAACCCAAAAATTCCTGTTGCGTCTGAAAGTAGAAACTCGCTCGATTACAACGCTATGTGTATTGTTTCTGTAGGCCATTCTGGTTAAGCGTTTGGAGCAGCAGAAGTGCGAAGAATTTGTTGTCTTCTCAACCATTTCTTAGCTTCAAACTCCCATATCTCGCGAACGGATTGACCAAACCCAGAAGTTCCTGCTGCGTCTGAAAGTAGGAACTCGCCCGATTATAACGATATGCGTATTTTTTCCCTAGGGCATTCTGGTTAAGCGCTTGGAGCAGCAGAATTGCGAAAAATTTTTTGCCTTCTCAACCATTTCTGGCTTCAAACTCCCATATCTCGCGAACGGATTGACATAACCCAAAAATTCCTATTGCATCTGAAAGTAGAAACTCGCCCCATTACAACGGTATGTGTATTTTTTCCCGAGGCCATTCTGGTTAAGCGTTTGGAGCAGCAGAATTGCGAAAAATTTTTTGCCTTCTCAACCATTTCTTGGCTTCAAACTCCCATATCTCGCGAACGGATTGACCGAACCCAAAAATTCCTGCTGCGTCTGAAAGTATTATAGAAACTCGCCCGATTACAACGCTATGTGTATTTTTTCCCTAGGCCATTCTGGTTAAGCGTTTGGAGCAGCCGAAGTGCGAAAAATTTGTTGTCTTCTCAACCATTTCTTGGCTTCAAAGTCCCATATCTCGCGAACGGATTGACCGAACCCAAAAATTCCTGCTGCGCCTGAAAGTAGAAACTCGCCCGATTAGAACGGTATGCGTATTTTTTCCCTAGGCCATTCTGGTTAAGCGTTTGGAGCAGCAGAAGTGCGAAAAATTTGTTGTCTTCTCAACCATTTCTTAGCTTCAAAGTCCCATATCTCGCGAACGGATTGACCGAACCCAAAAATTCCTGCTGCGTCTGAAAGTAGAATCTCGCCCGATTACAACGGTATGCGTATTTTTTCCCTAGGCCATTCTGGTTAAGCGTTTGGAGCAGCAGAAGTGCGAAAAATTTGTTGTCTTCTCAACCATTTCTTAGCTTAAAACTCCCATATCTCGCGAACGGATTGACCTAACCCAAAAATTCCTGTTGCGTCTGAAAGTATTATAGAAACTCGCCCGATTACAACGCTATGTGTATTTTTTCCCTAGGCCATTCTGGTTAAGCGTTTGGAGCAGCCGAAGTGCGAAAAATTTGTTGTCTTCTCAACCATTTCTTGGCTTCAAAGTCCCATATCTCGCGAACGGATTGACCGAACCCAAAAATTCCTGCTTCGTCTGAAAGTAGAAACACGCCCGATTACAACGGTATGCGTATTTTTTCCCTAGGCCATTCTGGTTAAGCGTTTGGAGCAGCAGAAGTGCGAAAAATTTTTTGCCTTCTCAACCATTTCTTGGCTTCAAACTCCCATATCTCGGGAACGGATTGACCTAACCCAAAAATTCCTGTTGCATCTGAAAGTAGAAACTCGCCCGATTACAAGGCTATGTGTATTTTTTCCCTAGGCCATTCTGGTTAAGCGTTTGGAGCAGCAGAAGTGCGAAGAATTTGTTGTCTTCTCAACCATTTCTTAGCTTCAAACTCCCATATCTCGCGAACGGATTGACCAAACCCAGAAGTTCCTGCTGCGTCTGAAAGTAGGAACTCGCCCGATTACAACGATATGCGTATTTTTTCCCTAGGGCATTCTGGTTAAGCGCTTGGAGCAGCAGAATTGCGAAAAATTTTTTGCCTTCTCAACCATTTCTGGCTTCAAACTCCCATATCTCGCGAACGGATTGACATAACCCAAAAATTCCTATTGCATCTGAAAGTAGAAACTCGCCCCATTACAACGGTATGTGTATTTTTTCCCTACGCCATTCTGGTTAAGCGTTTGGAGCAGCAGAATTGCGAAAAATTTCTTGCCTTCTCAACCATTTCTTGGCTTCAAACTCCCATATCTCGCGAACGGATTGACCTAACCCAAAAATTCCTATTGCATCTGAAAGTAGAAACTCGCCCCATTACAACGTTATGTGTATTTTTTCCCGAGGGCATTCTGGTTAAGCGTTTGGAGCAGCAGAATTGCGAAAAATTTTTTGCCTTCTCAACCATTTCTTAGTTTCAAAGTCCCATATCTCGCGAACGGATTGACCAAACCCAAAAATTCCTGCTGCGTCTGAAAGTAGAAGCTCGCCCGATTACAACGGTATGCGTATTTTTTCCCTAGGCCATTCTGGTTAAGCGTTTGGAGCAGCAGAAGTGCGAAAAATTTGTTGTCTTCTCAACCATTTCTTAGCTTCAAAGTCCCATATCTCGCGAACGGATTGACCGAACCCAAAAATTCCTGCTTCGTCTGAAAGTAGAAACACGCCCGATTACAACGATATGCGTATTTTCTCCCTAGGCCATTCTGGTTAAGCGTTTGGAGCAGCAGAAGTGCGAAAAATTTGTTGTCTTCTCAACCATTTCTTAGCTTCAAAGTCCCATATCTCGCGAACGGATTGACCGAACCCAAAAATTCCTGCTTCGTCTGAAAGTAGAAACTCGCCCGATTACAACGGTATGTGTATTTTTTCCCTAGACCATTCTGGTTAAGCGTCTGGCGCGGCAGAATTGCGAAAAATTTTTTGCCTTCTCAACCATTTCTTAGCTTCAAACTCCCATATCTCGCGAACGGATTGACCTAACCCAAAAATTCCTATTGTATCTGAAAGTAGAAACTCGCCCGATTACAACGGTATACGTATTTTTTCCCTAGGCCAGTCTGGTTAAGCGTTTGGAGCAGCAGAAGTGCGAAAAATTTGTTGTCTTCTCAACCATTTCTTAGCTTCAAAGTCCCATATCTCGCGAACGGATTGACCGAACCCAAAAATTCCTGCTGCGTCTGAAAGTAGAAGCTCGCCCGATTACAACGGTATGCGTATTTTTTCCGTAGGCCATTCTGGTTAAGCGTTTGGAGCAGCAGAAGTGCGAAAAATTTGTTGTCTTCTCAACCATTTCTTAGCTTCAAAGTCCCATATCTCGCGAACGGATTGACCGAACCCAAAAATTCCTGCTTCGTCTGAAAGTAGAAACACGCCCGATTACAACGGTATGCGTATTTTTTCCCTAGGCCATTCTGGTTAAGCGTTTGGAGTATCAGAAGTGCGAAAAATTTTTTGCCTTCTCAACCATTTCTTGGCTTCAAACTCCCATATCTCGCGAACGGATTGACCGAACCCAAAAATTCCTATTGCATCTGAAAGTAGAAACTCGCCCGATTACAACGGTATGTGTATTTTTTCCCTAGGCCATTCTGGTTAAGCGATTGGAGCAGCAGATGTGCGAAAAATTTATTGTCTTCTCAACCATTTCTTAGCTTCATACTCCCATATCTCGCGAACGGATTGACCTAACCCAAAAATTCCTATTGCATCTGAAAGTAGAAACTCCCCCCATTACAACGTTATGTGTATTTTTTCCCGAGGCAATTCTGGTTAAGCGTTTGGAGCAGCAGAATTGCGAAAAATTTTTGCCTTCTCAACCATTTCTTAGTTTCAAAGTCCCATATCTCGCGAACGGATTGACCTAACCCAAAAATTCCTATTGTATCTACAAGTAGAAACTCGCCCGATTACAACGGTATGTGTATTTTTTCCCTAGGCCATTCTGGTTAAGCGTTTGGAGCAGCAGAATTGCGAAAAGTTTTTTGCCTTCTCAACCATTTCTTGTCTTCAAACCCCCATATCTCGCGAACGGATTGACCTAACCCAAAAATTCCTATTGCATCTGAAAGTTGAAACTCGCCCGACTACATTGGTATGTGTATTTTTTCCCGAGGGCATTCTGGTTAAGCGTTTGGATCAGCAGAATTGCGAAAAATTGTATGCCTTCTCAACCATTTCTTGGCTTCAAACTCCCATATCTCGCGAACGGATAGACCTAACCCAAAAATTCCTGTTGCGTTGAAAGTAGAAGCTCGCCCGATTACAACGGTATGCGTATTTTTTCCCTAGTCCATTCTGGCTAAGCGTTTGGAGCAGCAGAATTGCGAAAAATTTGTTGTCTTCTCAACCATTTCTTAGCTTCAAACTCCCATATCTCGCGAACGGATTGACAAAACCCAAAAATTCCTGCTGCGTCTGAAAGTAGAAACTCGCCCGATTATAACGATATGCGTATTTTTTCCCTAGGCCATTCTGGTTAAGCGTTTGGAGCAGCAGAATTGCGAAAAATGTTTTGCCTTCTCAACCATTTCTTGTCTTCAAACTCTCATATCTCGCGAATGGATTGACATAACCCAAAAATTCCTATTGCATCTGAAAGTAGAAACTCGCCCGATTACAACGGTACGTGTATTTTTCCCTTAGGCCATTCTGGTTAAGCGATTGGAGCAGCAGATGTGCGAAAAATTTATTGTCTTCTCAACCATTTCTTAGCTTCAAACTCCCATATCTCGCGAACGGATTGACCTAACCCAAAAATTCCTATTGCATCTGAAAGTAGAAACTCGCCCCATTACAACGTTATGTGTATTTTTTCCCGAGGGCATTCTGGTTAAGCGTTTGGAGCAGCAGAATTGCGAAAAATTTTTTGCCTTCTCAACCATTTCTTAGTTTCAAAGTCCCATATCTCGCGAACGGATTGACCAAACCCAAAAATTCCTGCTGCGTCTGAAAGTAGAAGCTCGCCCGATTACAACGGTATGCGTATTTTTTCCCTAGGCCATTCTGGTTAAGCGTTTGGAGCAGCAGAAGTGCGAAAAATTTGTTGTCTTCTCAACCATTTCTTAGCTTCAAAGTCCCATATCTCGCGAACGGATTGACCGAACCCAAAAATTCCTGCTTCGTCTGAAAGTAGAAACACGCCCGATTACAACGGTATGCGTATTTTTTCCCTAGGCCATTCTGGTTAAGCGTTTGGAGCAGCAGAAGTGCGAAAAATTTGTTGTCTTCTCAACCATTTCTTAGCTTCAAAGTCCCATATCTCGCGAACGGATTGACCGAACCCAAAAATTCCTGCTTCGTCTGAAAGTAGAAACTCGCCCGATTACAACGGTATACGTATTTTTTCCCTAGGCCATTCTGGTTAAGCGTTTGGAGCAGCAGAAGTGCGAAAAATTTGTTGTCTTCTCAACCATTTCTTAGCTTCAAAGTCCCATATCTCGCGAACGGATTGACCGAACCCAAAAATTCCTGCTGCGTCTGAAAGTAGAAGCTCGCCCGATTACAACGGTATGCGTATTTTTTCCGTAGGCCATTCTGGTTAAGCGTTTGGAGCAGCAGAAGTGCGAAAAATTTGTTGTCTTCTCAACCATTTCTTAGCTTCAAAGTCCCATATCTCGCGAACGGATTGACCGAACCCAAAAATTCCTGCTTCGTCTGAAAGTAGAAACACGCCCGATTACAACGGTATGCGTATTTTTTCCCTAGGCCATTCTGGTTAAGCGTTTGGAGTAGCAGAAGTGCGAAAAATTTTTTGCCTTCTCAACCATTTCTTGGCTTCAAACTCCCATATCTCGCGAACGGATTGACCGAACCCAAAAATTCCTGCTGCGTCTGAAAGTAGGAACACGCCCGATTACAACGGTATGCGTATTTTTTCCCTAGGCCATTCTGGTTAAGCGTTTGGAGCAGCAGAAGTGCGAAAAATTTTTTGCCTTCTCAACCATTTCTTGGCTTCAAACTCCCATATCTCGCGAACGGATTGACCGAACCCAAAAATTCCTGCTGCGTCTGAAAGTAGAAACACGCCCGATTACAACGGTATTCGTATTTTTTCCCTAGGCCATTCTGGTTAAGCGTTTGGAGCAGCAGAAGTGCGAAAAATTTTTTGCCTACTCAACCATTTCTTGGCTTCAAACTCCCATATCTCGCGAACGGATTGACCTAACCCAAAAATTCCTGTTGCGTCTGAAAGTATTATAGAAACTCGCCCGATTACAACGCTATGTGTATTTTTTCCCTAGGCCATTCTGGTTAAGCGTTTGGAGCAGCAGAAGTGCGAAAAATTTGTTGTCTTCTCAACCATTTCTTGGCTTCAAAGTCCCATATCTCGCGAACGGATTGACCGAACCCAAAAATTCCTGCTTCGTCTGAAAGTAGAAACACGCCCGATTAAAACGGTATGCGTATTTTTTCCCTAGGCCATTCTGGTTAAGCGTTTGGAGCAGCAGAAGTGCGAAAAATTTTTTGCCTTCTCAACCATTTCTTGGCTTCAAACTCCCATATCTCGCGAACGGATTGACCTAACCCAAAAATTCCTGTTGCATCTGAAAGTAGAAACTCGCCCGATTACAAGGCTATGTGTATTTTTTCCCTAGGCCATTCTGGTTAAGCGTTTGGAGCAGCAGAAGTGCGAAGAATTTGTTGTCTTCTCAACCATTTCTTAGCTTCAAACTCCCATATCTCGCGAACGGATTGACGTAACCCAAAGATTCCTGTTGCATCTGAAAGTAGAAACTCGCCCGATTACAACGGTATGTGTATTTTTTCCCTACGCCATTCTGGTTAAGCGTTTGGAGCAGCAGAATTGCGAAAAATTTATTGCCTTCTCAACCATTTCTTGGCTTCAAACTCCCATATCTCGCGAACGGATTGACCTAACCCAAAAATTCCTATGGCATCTGAAAGTAGAAACTCACCCGATTACAACGGTATGTGTATTTTTTCCCTAGGCCATTCTGGTTAAGCGTTTGGAGCAGCAGAATTGCGAAAAATTTTTTGCCTTCTCAACCATTTCTTGGCTTCAAACTCCCATATCTCGCGAACGGATTGACCTAACCCAAAAATTCCTATTGCATCTGAAAGTAGAAACTCGCCCGATTACAGCGGTATTTGTATTTTTTCCCTAGGCCGTTCTGGTTAAGCGTTTGGAGCAGCAGAATTGCGAAAAATTTTTTGCCTTCTCAACCATTTCGTGGCTTCAAACTCCCATATCTCGCGAACGGATTGACCTAACCCAAAAATTCCTTTTGCATCTGAAAGTAGAAACTCGCTCGATTACAACGCTATGTGTATTGTTTCTCTATGCCATTCTGGTTAAGCGTTTGGAGCAGCAGAAGTGCGAAGAATTTGTTGTCTTCTCAACCATTTCTTAGCTTCAAACTCCCATATCTCGCGAACGGATTGACGTATCCCAAAGATTCCTGTTGCATCTGAAAGTAGAAACTCGCCCGATTACAACGGTATGTGTATTTTTTCCCTACGCCATTCTGGTTAAGCGTTTGGAGCAGCAGAATTACGAAAAATTTTTTGCCTTCTCAACCATTTCGTGGCTTCAAACTCCCATATCTCGCGAACGGATTGACCTAACCCAAAAATTCCTGTTGCATCTGAAAGTAGAAACTCGCCCGATTACAAGGCTATGTGTATTTTTTCCCTAGGCCATTCTGGTTAAGCGTTTGGAGCAGCAGAAGTGCGAAGAATTTGTTGTCTTCTCAACCATTTCTTAGCTTCAAACTCCCATATCTCGCGAACGGATTGACGTAACCCAAAGATTCCTGTTGCATCTGAAAGTAGAAACTCGCCCGATTACAACGGTATGTGTATTTTTTCCCTACGCCATTCTGGTTAAGCGTTTGGAGCAGCAGAATTGCGAAAAATTTATTGCCTTCTCAACCATTTCTTGGCTTCAAACTCCCATATCTCGCGAACGGATTGACCTAACCCAAAAATTCCTATGGCATCTGAAAGTAGAAACTCACCCGATTACAACGGTATGTGTATTTTTTCCCTAGGCCATTCTGGTTAAGCGTTTGGAGCAGCAGAATTGCGAAAAATTTTTTGCCTTCTCAACCATTTCTTGGCTTCAAACTCCCATATCTCGCGAACGGATTGACCTAACCCAAAAATTCCTATTGCATCTGAAAGTAGAAACTCGCCCGATTACAGCGGTATTTGTATTTTTTCCCTAGGCCGTTCTGGTTAAGCGTTTGGAGCAGCAGAATTGCGAAAAATTTTTTGCCTTCTCAACCATTTCGTGGCTTCAAACTCCCATATCTCGCGAACGGATTGACCTAACCCAAAAATTCCTTTTGCATCTGGAAGTAGAAACTCGCCCGATTACAACGGTATGTGTATTTTTCCCTAGGCCATTCTGGTTAAGCGTTTGGAGCAGCAGAATTGCAAAAAATTTTTTGCCTTCTCAACCATTTCTTGGCTTCAAACTCCCATATCTCGCGAACGGATTGACCTAACCCAAAAATTCCTGTTGCGTCTGAAAGTAGAAACTCGCTCGATTACAACGCTATGTGTATTGTTTCTGTAGGCCATTCTGGTTAAGCGTTTGGAGCAGCAGAAGTGCGAAGAATTTGTTGTCTTCTCAACCATTTCTTAGCTTCAAACTCCCATATCTCGCGAACGGATTGACCAAACCCAGAAGTTCCTGCTGCGTCTGAAAGTAGGAACTCGCCCGATTATAACGATATGCGTATTTTTTCCCTAGGGCATTCTGGTTAAGCGCTTGGAGCAGCAGAATTGCGAAAAATTTTTTGCCTTCTCAACCATTTCTGGCTTCAAACTCCCATATCTGGCGAACGGATTGACATAACCCAAAAATTCCTATTGCATCTGAAAGTAGAAACTCGCCCCATTACAACGGTATGTGTATTTTTTCCCGAGGCCATTCTGGTTAAGCGTTTGGAGCAGCAGAATTGCGAAAAATTTTTTGCCTTCTCAACCATTTCTTGGCTTCAAACTCCCATATCTCGCGAACGGATTGACCGAACCCAAAAATTCCTGCTGCGTCTGAAAGTATTATAGAAACTCGCCCGATTACAACGCTATGTGTATTTTTTCCCTAGGCCATTCTGGTTAAGCGTTTGGAGCAGCCGAAGTGCGAAAAATTTGTTGTCTTCTCAACCATTTCTTGGCTTCAAAGTCCCATATCTCGCGAACGGATTGACCGAACCCAAAAATTCCTGCTGCGCCTGAAAGTAGAAACTCGCCCGATTAGAACGGTATGCGTATTTTTTCCCTAGGCCATTCTGGTTAAGCGTTTGGAGCAGCAGAAGTGCGAAAAATTTGTTGTCTTCTCAACCATTTCTTAGCTTCAAAGTCCCATATCTCGCGAACGGATTGACCGAACCCAAAAATTCCTGCTGCGTCTGAAAGTAGAATCTCGCCCGATTACAACGGTATGCGTATTTTTTCCCTAGGCCATTCTGGTTAAGCGTTTGGAGCAGCAGAAGTGCGAAAAATTTGTTGTCTTCTCAACCATTTCTTAGCTTAAAACTCCCATATCTCGCGAACGGATTGACCTAACCCAAAAATTCCTGTTGCGTCTGAAAGTATTATAGAAACTCGCCCGATTACAACGCTATGTGTATTTTTTCCCTAGGCCATTCTGGTTAAGCGTTTGGAGCAGCCGAAGTGCGAAAAATTTGTTGTCTTCTCAACCATTTCTTGGCTTCAAAGTCCCATATCTCGCGAACGGATTGACCGAACCCAAAAATTCCTGCTTCGTCTGAAAGTAGAAACACGCCCGATTACAACGGTATGCGTATTTTTTCCCTAGGCCATTCTGGTTAAGCGTTTGGAGCAGCAGAAGTGCGAAAAATTTTTTGCCTTCTCAACCATTTCTTGGCTTCAAACTCCCATATCTCGGGAACGGATTGACCTAACCCAAAAATTCCTGTTGCATCTGAAAGTAGAAACTCGCCCGATTACAAGGCTATGTGTATTTTTTCCCTAGGCCATTCTGGTTAAGCGTTTGGAGCAGCAGAAGTGCGAAGAATTTGTTGTCTTCTCAACCATTTCTTAGCTTCAAACTCCCATATCTCGCGAACGGATTGACCAAACCCAGAAGTTCCTGCTGCGTCTGAAAGTAGGAACTCGCCCGATTACAACGATATGCGTATTTTTTCCCTAGGGCATTCTGGTTAAGCGCTTGGAGCAGCAGAATTGCGAAAAATTTTTTGCCTTCTCAACCATTTCTGGCTTCAAACTCCCATATCTCGCGAACGGATTGACATAACCCAAAAATTCCTATTGCATCTGAAAGTAGAAACTCGCCCCATTACAACGGTATGTGTATTTTTTCCCTACGCCATTCTGGTTAAGCGTTTGGAGCAGCAGAATTGCGAAAAATTTCTTGCCTTCTCAACCATTTCTTGGCTTCAAACTCCCATATCTCGCGAACGGATTGACCTAACCCAAAAATTCCTATGGCATCTGAAAGTAGAAACTCACCCGATTACAACGGTATGTGTATTTTTTCCCTAGGCCATTCTGGTTAAGCGTTTGGAGCAGCAGAATTGCGAAAAATTTTTTGCCTTCTCAACCATTTCTTGGCTTCAAACTCCCATATCTCGCGAACGGATTGACCTAACCCAAAAATTCCTATTGCATCTGAAAGTAGAAACTCGCCCGATTACAGCGGTATTTGTATTTTTTCCCTAGGCCGTTCTGGTTAAGCGTTTGGAGCAGCAGAATTGCGAAAAATTTTTTGCCTTCTCAACCATTTCTTGGCTTCAAACTCCCATATCTCGCGAACGGATTGACCTAACCCAAAAATTCCTGTTGCGTCTGAAAGTAGAAACTCGCCCGATTACAACGCTATGTGTACTGTTTCTCTAGGCCATTCTGGTTAAGCGTTTGGAGCAGCAGAAGTGCGAAGAATTTGTTGTCTTCTCAACCATTTCTTAGCTTCAAACTCCCATATCTCGCGAACGGATTGACCAAACCCAGAAGTTCCTGCTGCGTCTGAAAGTAGGAAGTCGCCCGATTACAACGATATGCGTATTTTTTCCCTAGGGCATTCTGGTTAAGCGCTTGGAGCAGCAGAGTTGCGAAAAATTTTTTGCCTTCTCAACCATTTCTGGCTTCAAACTCCCATATCTCGCGAACGGATTGACATAACCCAAAAATTCCTATTGCATCTGAAAGTAGAAACTCGCCCCATTACAACGGTATGTGTATTTTTTCCCGAGGCCATTCTGGTTAAGCGTTTGGAGCAGCAGAATTGCGAAAAATTTTTTGCCTTCTCAACCATTTCTTAGCTTCAAAGTCCCATATCTCGCGAACGGATTGACCAAACCCAAAAATTCCTGCTGCGTCTGAAAGTAGAAACTCGCCCGATTACAACGGTATGCGTATTTTTTCCCTAGGCCATTCTGGTTAAGCGTTTGGAGCAGCAGAAGTGCGAAAAATTTGTTGTCTTCTCAACCATTTCTTAGCTTCAAAGTCCCATATCTCGCGAACGGATTGACCGAACCCAAAAATTCCTGCTGCGTCTGAAAGTAGAATCTCGCCCGATTACAACGGTATGCGTATTTTTTCCCTAGGCCATTCTGGTTAAGCGTTTGGAGCAGCAGAAGTGCGAAAAATTTGTTGTCTTCTCAACCATTTCTTAGCTTAAAACTCCCATATCTCGCGTACGGATTGACGTAACTCAAAAATTCCAGTTGCATCTGAGAGTAGAAGCTCGCCCGATTACAACGGTATGTGTATTTTTTCCCTAGGCCATTCTGGTTAAGCGTTTGGAGCAGCAGAATTGCGAAAAATTTTTTGCCTTCTCAACCATTTCTTGGCTTCAAACTCCCATATCTCGCGAACGGATTGACCTAACCCAAAAATTCCTGTTGCGTCTGAAAGTAGAAACTCGCCCGATTGCAACGCTATGTGTATTTTTTCCCTAGGCCATTCTGGTTAAGCGTTTGGAGCAGCAGAATTGCGAAGAATTTGTTGTCTTCTCAAGCATTTCTTAGCTTCAAACTCCCATATCTCGCGAACGGATTGACCAAACCCAGAAGTTCCTGCCGCGTCTGAAAGTAGGAACTCGCCCGATTACAACGATATGCGTATTTTTTCCCTAGGGCATTCTGGTTAAGCACTTGGAGCAGCAGAAGTGCGAAAAATTTGTTGTCTTCTCAACCATTTCTTAGCTTCAAAGTCCCATATCTCGCGAACGGATTGACCGAATCCAAAAATACCTGCTGCGTCTGAAAGTAGAATCTCGCCCGATTACAACGGTATGCGTATTTTTTCCCTAGGCCATTCTGGTTAAGCGTTTGGAGCAGCAGAAGTGCGAAAAATTTGTTGTCTTCTCAACCATTTCTTGTCTTCAAACTCCCATATCTCGCGAACGGATTGACCTAACCCAAAAATTCCTTTTGCATCTGGAAGTAGAAACTCGCCCGATTACAACGGTATGTGTATTTTTTCCCTAGGCCATTCTGGTTAAGCGTTTGGAGCAGCAGAAGTGCGAAAAATTTGTTGTCTTCTCAACCATTTCTTAGCTTCAAACTCCCATATCTCGCGAACGGATTGACCTAACCCAAAAATTCCTATTGCATCTGAAAGTAGAAACTCGCCCCATTACAACGGTATGTGTATTTTTTCCCGAGGCCATTCTGGTTAAGCGTTTGGAGCAGCAGAAGTGCGAAAAATTTGTTGTCTTCTCAACCATTTCTTAGCTTCAAACTCCCATATCTCGCGAACGGATTGACGTAACTCAAAAATTCCTGTTGCATCTGAGAGTAGAAACTCGCCCGATTACAACGGTATGTGTATTTTTTCCCTAGGCCATTCTGGTTAAGCGTTTGGAGCAGCAGAATTGCGAAAAATTTTTTGCCTTCTCAACCATTTCTTGGCTTCAAACTCCCATATCTCGCGAACGGATTGACCTAACCCAAAAATTCCTGTTGCATCTGAAAGTAGAAACTCGCCCGATTACAACGGTATGTGTATTTTTTCCCTAGGCCATTCTGGTTAAGCGTTTGGAGCAGCAGAATTGCGAAAAATTTTTTGCCTTCTCAACCATTTCTTGTCTTCAAACTCCCATATCTCGCGAACGGATTGACCTAACCCAAAAATTCCTATTGCATCTGAAAGTAGAAACTCGCCCGATTACAGCGGTATTTGTATTTTTTCCCTAGGCCGTTCTGGTTAAGCGTTTGGAGCAGCAGAAGTGCGAAAAATTTTTTGCCTTCTCAACCATTTCTTGGCTTCAAACTCCCATATCTCGCGAACGGATTGACCTAACCCAAAAATTCCTTTTGCATCTGGAAGTAGAAACTCGCCCGATTACAACGGTATGTGTATTTTTTCCCTAGGCCATTCTGGTTAAGCGTTTGGAGCAGCAGAATTGCGAAAAATTTTTTGCCTTCTCAACCATTTCTTGGCTTCAAACTCCCATATCTCGCGAACGGATTGACCTAACCCAAAAATTCCTGTTGCGTCTGAAAGTAGAAACTCGCCCGATTACAACGCTATGTGTATTGTTTCTCTAGGCCATTCTGGTTAAGCGTTTGGAGCAGCAGAATTGCGAAGAATTTGTTGTCTTCTCAACCATTTCTTAGCTTCAAACTCCCATATCTCGCGAACGGATTGACCAAACCCAGAAGTTCCTGCTGCGTCTGAAAGTAGGAACTCGCCCGATTACAACGATATGCGTATTTTTTCCCTAGGCCATTCTGGTTAAGCACTTGGAGCAGCAGAAGTGCGAAAAATTTGTTGTCTTCTCAACCATTTCTTAGCTTCAAAGTCCCATATCTCGCGAACGGATTGACCGAACCCAAAAATTCCTGCTGGGTCTGAATGTAGAATCTCGCCCGATTACAACGGTATGTGTATTTTTTCCCTAGGCCATTCTGGTTAAGCGTTTGGAGCAGCAGAATTGCGAAAAATTTTTTGCCTTCTCAACCATTTCTTGTCTTCAAACTCCTATATCTCGCGAACGGATTGACCTAACCCAAAAATTCCTATTGCATCTGAAAGTAGAAACTCGCACGATTACAGCGGTATTTGTATTTTTTCCCTAGGCCGTTCTGGTTAAGCGTTTGGAGCAGCAGAATTGCGAAAAATTTTTTGCCTTCTCAACCATTTCTTAGCTTGAAACTCCCATATCTCGCGAACGGATTGACCTAACCCAAAAATTCCTGTTGCATCTGAAAGTAGAAACTCGCCCGATTACAACGGTATGTGTATTTTTTCCCTAGGCCATTCTGGTTAAGCGTTTGGAGCAGCAGAAGTGCGAAGAATTTTTTGCCTTCTCAACCATTTCTTAGCTTCAAAGTCCCATATCTCGCGAACGGATTGACCATACCCAAAAATTCCTGCTGCGTCTGAAAGTAGAAACTCGCCCGATTACAATGAGATGCGTATTTTTTCCCTAGGGCATTCTGGTTAAGCGCTTGGAGCAGCAGAATTGCGAAAAATTTTTTGCCTTCTCAACCATTTCTTGGCTTCAAACTCCCATATCTCGCGAACGGATTGACCTAACCCAAAAATTCCTATTGCATCTGAAAGTAGAAACTCGCCCCATTACAACGGTATGTGTATTTTTTCCCGAGGCCATTCTGGTTAAGCGTTTGGAGCAGCAGAAGTGCGAAAAATTTGTTGTCTTCTCAACCATTTCTTAGCTTCAAACTCCCATATCTCGCGAACGGATTGACGTAACTCAAAAATTCCTGTTGCATCTGAGAGTAGAAACTCGCCCGATTACAACGGTATGTGTATTTTTTCCCTAGGCCATTCTGGTTAAGCGTTTGGAGCAGCAGAATTGCGAAAAATTTTTTGCCTTCTCAACCATTTCTTGTCTTCAAACTCCCATATCTCGCGAACGGATTGACCTAACCCAAAAATTCCTATGGCATCTGAAAGTAGAAACTCACCCGATTACAACGGTATGTGTATTTTTTCCCTAGGCCATTCTGGTTAAGCGTATGGAGCAGCAGAAGAGCGAAAAATTTTTTGCCTTCTCAACCATTTCTTGGCTTCAAACTCCCATATCTCGCGAACGGATTGACCCAACCCAAAAATTCCTGTTGCGTCTGAAAGTAGAAACTCGCCCGATTACAACGCTATGTGTATTTTTTCCCTAGGCCATTCTGGTTAAGCGTTTGGAGCAGCAGAAGTGCGAAAAATTTGTTGTCTTCTCAACCATTTCTTAGCTTCAAAGTCCCATATCTCGCGAACGGATTGACCGAACCCAAAAATTCCTGCTGCGTCTGAAAGTAGAATCTCGCCCGATTACAACGGTATGCGTATTTTTTCCCTAGGCCATTCTGGTTAAGCGTTTGGAGCAGCAGAAGTGCGAAAAATTTGTTGTCTTCTCAACCATTTCTTAGCTTAAAACTCCCATATCTCGCGAACGGATTGACGTAACTCAAAAATTCCAGTTGCATCTGAGAGTAGAAACTCGCCCGATTACAACGGTATGTGTATTTTTTCCCTAGGCCATTCTGGTTAAGCGTTTGGAGCAGCAGAATTGCGAAAAATTTTTTGCCTTCTCAACCATTTCTTGGCTTCAAACTCCCATATCTCGCGAACGGATTGACCTAACCCAAAAATTCCTGTTGCGTCTGAAAGTAGAAACTCGCCCGATTGCAACGCTATGTGTATTTTTTCCCTAGGCCATTCTGGTTAAGCGTTTGGAGCAGCAGAATTGCGAAGAATTTGTTGTCTTCTCAAGCATTTCGTAGCTTCAAACTCCCATATCTCGCGAACGGATTGACCAAACCCAGAAGTTCCTGCTGCGTCTGAAAGTAGGAACTCGCCCGATTACAACGATATGCGTATTTTTTCCCTAGGGCATTCTGGTTAAGCACTTGGAGCAGCAGAAGTGCGAAAAATTTGTTGTCTTCTCAACCATTTCTTAGCTTCAAAGTCCCATATCTCGCGAACGGATTGACCGAATCCAAAAATACCTGCTGCGTCTGAAAGTAGAATCTCGCCCGATTACAACGGTATGCGTATTTTTTCCCTAGGCCATTCTGGTTAAGCGTTTGGAGCAGCAGAAGTGCGAAAAATTTGTTGTCTTCTCAACCATTTCTTAGCTTCAAACTCCCATATCTCGC
Source organism: Ptiloglossa arizonensis (assembly GCF_051014685.1). Taxonomy (NCBI): domain Eukaryota; kingdom Metazoa; phylum Arthropoda; class Insecta; order Hymenoptera; family Colletidae; genus Ptiloglossa; species Ptiloglossa arizonensis. The sequence continues at coordinate 53,986 of NW_027478728.1, read as the reverse complement.
GAACGGATTGACGTAACTCAAAAATTCCAGTTGCATCTGAGAGTAGAAACTCGCCCGATTACAAAGGTATGTGTATTTTTTCCCTAGGCCATTCTGGTTAAGCGTTTGGAGCAGCAGAATTGCGAAAAATTTTTTGCCTTCTCAACCATTTCTTGTCTTCAAACTCCCATATCTCGCGAACGGATTGACCTAACCCAAAAATTCCTATTGCATCTGAAAGTAGAAACTCGCCCGATTACAGCGGTATTTGTATTTTTTCCCTAGGCCGTTCTGGTTAAGCGTTTGGAGCAGCAGAAGTGCGAAAAATTTTTTGCCTTCTCAACCATTTCTTGGCTTCAAACTCCCATATCTCGCGAACGGATTGACCTAACCCAAAAATTCCTTTTGCATCTGGAAGTAGAAACTCGCCCGATTACAACGGTATGTGTATTTTTTCCCTAGGCCATTCTGGTTAAGCGTTTGGAGCAGCAGAATTGCGAAAAATTTTTTGCCTTCTCAACCATTTCTTGGCTTCAAACTCCCATATCTCGCGAACGGATTGACATAACCCAAAAATTCCTGTTGCGTCTGAAAGTAGAAACTCGCCCGATTACAACGCTATGTGTATTGTTTCTCTAGGCCATTCTGGTTAAGCGTTTCGAGCAGCAGAAGTGCGAAGAATTTGTTGTCTTCTCAACCATTTCTTAGCTTCAAACTCCCATATCTCGCGAACGGATTGACCAAACCCAGAAGTTCCTGCTGCGTCTGAAAGTAGGAACTCGCCCGATTACAACGATATGCGTATTTTTTCCCTAGGCCATTCTGGTTAAGCACTTGGAGCAGCAGAAGTGCGAAAAATTTGTTGTCTTCTCAACCATTTCTTAGCTTCAAACTCCCATATCTCGCGAACGGATTGACCTAACCCAAAAATTCCTATTGCATCTGAAAGTAGAAACTCGCCCCATTACAACGGTATGTGTATTTTTTCCCGAGGCCATTCTGGTTAAGCGTTTGGAGCAGCAGAAGTGCGAAAAATTTGTTGTCTTCTCAACCATTTCTTAGCTTCAAACTCCCATATCTCGCGAACGGATTGACGTAACTCAAAAATTCCTGTTGCATCTGAGAGTAGAAACTCGCCCGATTACAACGGTATGTGTATTTTTTCCCTAGGCCATTCTGGTTAAGCGTTTGGAGCAGCAGAATTGCGAAAAATTTTTTGCCTTCTCAACCATTTCTTGGCTTCAAACTCCCATATCTCGCGAACGGATTGACCTAACCCAAAAATTCCTTTTGCATCTGGAAGTAGAAACTCGCCCGATTACAACGGTATGTGTATTTTTTCCCTAGGCCATTCTGGTTAAGCGTTTGGAGCAGCAGAATTGCGAAAAATTTTTTGCCTTCTCAACCATTTCTTGGCTTCAAACTCCCATATCTCGCGAACGGATTGACATAACCCAAAAATTCCTGTTGCGTCTGAAAGTAGAAACTCGCCCGATTACAACGCTATGTGTATTGTTTCTCTAGGCCATTCTGGTTAAGCGTTTCGAGCAGCAGAAGTGCGAAGAATTTGTTGTCTTCTCAACCATTTCTTAGCTTCAAACTCCCATATCTCGCGAACGGATTGACCAAACCCAGAAGTTCCTGCTGCGTCTGAAAGTAGGAACTCGCCCGATTACAACGATATGCGTATTTTTTCCCTAGGCCATTCTGGTTAAGCACTTGGAGCAGCAGAAGTGCGAAAAATTTGTTGTCTTCTCAACCATTTCTTAGCTTCAAACTCCCATATCTCGCGAACGGATTGACCTAACCCAAAAATTCCTATTGCATCTGAAAGTAGAAACTCGCCCCATTACAACGGTATGTGTATTTTTTCCCGAGGCCATTCTGGTTAAGCGTTTGGAGCAGCAGAAGTGCGAAAAATTTGTTGTCTTCTCAACCATTTCTTAGCTTCAAACTCCCATATCTCGCGAACGGATTGACGTAACTCAAAAATTCCTGTTGCATCTGAGAGTAGAAACTCGCCCGATTACAACGGTATGTGTATTTTTTCCCTAGGCCATTCTGGTTAAGCGTTTGGAGCAGCAGAATTGCGAAAAATTTTTTGCCTTCTCAACCATTTCTTGGCTTCAAACTCCCATATCTCGCGAACGGATTGTCCTAACCCAAAAATTCCTGTTGCATCTGAAAGTAGAAACTCGCCCGATTACAACGGTATGTGTATTTTTTCCCTAGGCCATTCTGGTTAAGCGTTTGGAGCAGCAGAATTGCGAAAAATTTTTCGCCTTCTCAACCATTTCTTGTCTTCAAACTCCCATATCTCGCGAACGGATTGACCTAACCCAAAAATTCCTATTGCATCTGAAAGTAGAAACTCGCCCGATTACAGCGGTATTTGTATTTTTTCCCTAGGCCGTTCTGGTTAAGCGTTTGGAGCAGCAGAAGTGCGAAAAATTTTTTGCCTTCTCAACCATTTCTTAGCTTCAAACTCCCATATCTCGCGAACGGATTGACCAAACCCAGAAGTTCCTGCTGCGTCTGAAAGTAGGAACTCGCCCGATTACAACGATATGCGTATTTTTTCCCTAGGCCATTCTGGTTAAGCACTTGGAGCAGCAGAAGTGCGAAAAATTTGTTGTCTTCTCAACCATTTCTTAGCTTCAAAGTCCCATATCTCGCGAACGGATTGACCGAACCCAAAAATTCCTGCTGGGTCTGAAAGTAGAATCTCGCCCGATTACAACGGTATGTGTATTTTTTCCCTAGGCCATTCTGGTTAAGCGTTTGGAGCAGCAGAATTGCGAAAAATTTTTTGCCTTCTCAACCATTTCTTGTCTTCAAACTCCTATATCTCGCGAACGGATTGACCTAACCCAAAAATTCCTATTGCATCTGAAAGTAGAAACTCGCAGGATTACAGCGGTATTTGTATTTTTTCCCTAGGCCGTTCTGGTTAAGCGTTTGGAGCAGCAGAATTGCGAAAAATTTTTTGCCTTCTCAACCATTTCTTGGCTTGAAACTCCCATATCTCGCGAACGGATTGACCTAACCCAAAAATTCCTATGGCATCTGAAAGTAGAAACTCACCCGATTACAACGGTGTGTGTATTTTTTCCCTAGGCCATTCTGGTTAAGCGTTTGGAGCAGCAGAATTGCGAAAAATTTTTTGCCTTCTCAACCATTTCTTGTCTTCAAACTCCCATATCTCGCGAACGGATTGACCTAACCCAAAAATTCCTGCTGCGTCTGAAAGTAGAAACTCGCCCGATTACAATGAGATGCGTATTTTTTCCCTAGGGCATTCTGGTTAAGCGCTTGGAGCAGCAGAATTGCGAAAAATTTTTTGCCTTCTCAACCATTTCTTGGCTTCAAACTCCCATATCTCGCGAACGGATTGACCTAACCCAAAAATTCCTATTGCATCTGAAAGTAGAAACTCGCCCCATTACAACGGTATGTGTATTTTTTCCCGAGGCCATTCTGGTTAAGCGTTTGGAGCAGCAGAAGTGCGAAAAATTTGTTGTCTTCTCAACCATTTCTTAGCTTCAAACTCCCATATCTCGCGAACGGATTGACGTAACTCAAAAATTCCTGTTGCATCTGAGAGTAGAAACTCGCCCGATTACAACGGTATGTGTATTTTTTCCCTAGGCCATTCTGGTTAAGCGTTTGGAGCAGCAGAATTGCGAAAAATTTTTTGCCTTCTCAACCATTTCTTGTCTTCAAACTCCCATATCTCGCGAACGGATTGACCTAACCCAAAAATTCCTATGGCATCTGAAAGTAGAAACTCACCCGATTACAACGGTGTGTGTATTTTTTCCCTAGGCCATTCTGGTTAAGCGTATGGAGCAGCAGAAGTGCGAAAAATTTTTTGCCTTCTCAACCATTTCTTGGCTTCAAACTCCCATATCTCGCGAACGGATTGATCTAACCCAAAAATTCCTATTGCATCTGAAAGTAGAAACTCGCCCGATTACAGCGGTATTTGTATTTTTTCCCTAGGCCGTTCTGGTTAAGCGTTTGGAGCAGCAGAATTGCGAAAAATTTTTTGCCATCTCAACCATTTCTTGGCTTCAAAGTCCCATATCTCGCGAACGGATTGACATAACCCAAAAATTCCTATTGCATCTGAAAGTAGAAACTCGCCCGATTACAACGGTATGTGTATTTTTTCCCTAGGCCATTCTGGTTAAGCGTATGGAGCAGCAGAATTGCGAAAAATTTTTTGCCTTCTCAACCATTTCTTGGCTTCAAACTCCCATATCTCGCGAACGGATTGACCTAACCCAAAAATTCCTATTGCATCTGAAAGTAGAAACTCGCCCGATTACAGCGGTATTTGTATTTTTTCCCTAGGCCGTTCTGGTTAAGCGTTTGGAGCAGCAGAATTGCGAAAAATTTTTTGCCTTCTCAACCATTTCTTGGCTTCAAAGTCCCATATCTCGCGAACGGATTGACATAACCCAAAAATTCCTATTGCATCTGAAAGTAGAAACTCGCCCGATTACAACGGTATGTGTATTTTTTCCCTAGGCCATTCTGGTTAAGCGTTTGGAGCAGCAGAAGTGCGAAAAATTTGTTGTCTTCTCAACCATTTCTTAGCTTCAAACTCCCAAATCTCGCGAACGGATTGACGTAACCCAAAGATTCCTGTTGCATCTGAAAGTAGAAACTCGCCCGATTACAACGGTATGTGTATTTTTTCCCTACGCCATTCTGGTTAAGCGTTTGGAGCAGCAGAATTGCGAAAAATTTCTTGCCTTCTCAACCATTACTTGGCTTCAAACTCCCATATCTCGCGAACGGATTGACCTAACCCAAAAATTCCTATGGCATCTGAAAGCAGAAACTCACCCGATTACAACGGTATGTGTATTTTTTCCCTAGGCCATTCTGGTTAAGCGTATGGAGCAGCAGAAGTGCGAAAAATTTTTTGCCTTCTCAACCATTTCTTAGCTTCAAACTCCCATATCTCGCGAACGGATTGACGTAACCCAAAGATTCCTGTTGCATCTGAAAGTAGAAACTCGCCCGATTACAACGGTATGTGTATTTTTTCCCTACGCCATTCTGGTTAAGCGTTTGGAGCAGCAGAATTGCGAAAAATTTCTTGCCTTCTCAACCATTTCTTGGCTTCAAACTCCCATATCTCGCGAACGGATTGACCAAACCCAGAAGTTCCTGCTGCGTCTGAAAGTAGGAACTCACCCGATTACAACGATATGCGTATTTTTTCCCTAGGGCATTCTGGTTAAGCGCTTGGAGCAGCAGAATTGCGAAAAATTTTTTGCCTTCTCAACCATTTCTTGGCTTCAAACTACCATATCTCGCGAACGGATTGACCTAACCCAAAAATTCCTATTGCATCTGAAAGTAGAAACTCGCCCCATTAAAACGGTATGTGTATTTTTTCCCGAGGCCATTCTGGTTAAGCGTTTGGAGCAGCAGAATTGCGAAAAATTTTTTGCCTTCTCAACAATTTCTTAGCTTCAAAGTCCCATATCTCGCGAACGGATTGACCAAACCCAAAAATTCCTGCTGCGTCTGAAAGTAGAAACTCGCCCGATTACAACGGTATGTGTATTTTTTCCCTAGGCCATTCTGGTTAAGCGTTTGGAGCAGCAGAAGTGCGAAAAATTTGTTGTCTTCTCAACCATTTCTTAGCTTCAAACTCCCATATCTCGCGAACGGATTGACGTAACCCAAAGATTCCTGTTGCATATGAAAGTAGAAACTCGCCCGATTACAACGGTATGTGTATTTTTTCCCTACGCCATTCTGGTTAAGCGTTTGGAGCAGCAGAATTGCGAAAAATTTCTTGCCTTCTCAACCATTTCTTGGCTTCAAACTCCCATATCTCGCGAACGGATTGACCTAACCCAAAAATTCCTATGGCATCTGAAAAAAGAAACTCACCCGATTACAACGGTATGTGTATTTTTTCCCTAGGCCATTCTGGTTAAGCGTATGGAGCAGCAGAAGTGCGAAAAATTTTTTGCCTTCTCAACCATTTCTTGGCTTCAAACTCCCATATCTCGCGAACAGATTGACCTAACCCAAAAATTCCTATTGCATCTGAAAGTAGAAACTCGCCCGATTACAGCGGTATTTGTATTTTTTCCCTAGGCCGTTCTGGTTAAGCGTTTGGAGCAGCAGAATTGCGAAAAATTTTTTGCCTTCTCAACCATTTCTTGGCTTCAAAGTCCCATATCTCGCGAACGGATTGACATAACCCAAAAATTCCTATTGCATCTGAAAGTAGAAACTCGCCCGATTACAACGGTATGTGTATTTTTTCCCTAGGCCATTCTGGTTAAGCGTATGGAGCAGCAGAACTGCGAAAAATTTTTTGCCTTCTCAACCATTTCTTGGCTTCAAACTCCCATATCTCGCGAACGGATTGACCTAACCCAAAAATTCCTATTGCATCTGAAAGTAGAAACTCGCCCGATTACAACGGTATGTGTATTTTTTCCCTAGGCCATTCTGGTTAAGCGTTTGGAGCAGCAGAATTGCGAAAAATTTTTTGCCTTCTCAACCATTTCTTGGCTTCAAACTCCCCTATCTCGCGAGCGGATTGACCAAACCCAAAAATTCCTGTTGCTTCTGAAAGTAGAAACTCGCCCGATTACAACGCTATGTGTATTTTTTCCCTAGGCCATTCTGGTTAACCGTTTGGAGCAGCAGAAGTGCGAAGAATTTGTTGTCTTCTCAACCATTTCTTAGCTTCAAACTCCCATATCTCGCGAACGGATTGACCAAACCCAGAAGTTCCTGCTGCGTCTGAAAGTAGGAACTCGCCCGATTACAACGATATGCGTATTTTTTCCCTAGGCCATTCTGGTTAAGCGTTTGGAGCAGCAGAAGTGCGAAAAATTTGTTGTCTTCTCAACCATTTCTTAGCTTCAAACTCCCATATCTCGCGAACGGATTGACGTAACTCAAAAATTCCAGTTGCATCTGAGAGTAGAAACTCGCCCGATTACAACGGTATGTGTATTTTTTCCCTAGGCCTTTCTGGTTAAGCGTTTGGAGCAGCAGAAGTGCGAAAAATTTTTTGCCTTCTCAACCATTTCTTGGCTTCAAACTCCCATATCTCGCGAACGGATTGACCTAACCCAAAAATTCCTGTTGCATCTGAAAGTAGAAACTCGCCCGATTACAACGGTATGTGTATTTTTTCCCTAGGCCATTCTGGTTAAGCGTTTGGAGCAGCAGAATTGCGAAAAATTTTTTGCCTTCTCAACCATTTCTTGGCTTCAAACTCCCATATCTCGCGAGCGGATTGACCTAACCCAAAAATTCCTGTTGCTTCTGAAAGTAGAAACTCGCCCGATTACAACGCTATGTGTATTTTTTCCCTAGGCCATTCTGGTTAAGCGTTTGGAGCAGCAGAAGTGCGAAGAGTTTGTTGTCTTCTCAACCATTTCTTAGCTTCAAACTCCCATATCTCGCGAACGGATTGACCAAACCCAGAAGTTCCTGCTGCGTCTGAAAGTAGGAACTCGCCCGATTACAACGATATGCGTATTTTTTCCCTAGGCCTTTCTGGTTAAGCGTTTGGAGCAGCAGAAGTGCGAAAAAATTTTTGCCTTCTCAACCATTTCTTGGCTTCAAACTCCCATATCTCGCGAACGGATTGACCTAACCCAAAAATTCCTGTTGCATCTGAAAGTAGAAACTCTCCCGATTACAACGGTATGTGTATTTTTTCCCTAGGCCATTCTGGTTAAGCGTTTGGAGCAGCAGAATTGCGAAAAATTTTTTGCCTTCTCAACCATTTCTTGGCTTCAAACTCCCATATCTCGCGAGCGGATTGACCTAACCCAAAAATTCCTGTTGCTTCTGAAAGTAGAAACTCGCCCGATTACAACGCTATGTGTATTTTTTCCCTAGGCCATTCTGGTTAAGCGTTTGGAGCAGCAGAAGTGCGAAGAGTTTGTTGTCTTCTCAACCATTTCTTAGCTTCAAACTCCCATATCTCGCGAACGGATTGACCAAACCCAGAAGTTCCTGCTGCGTCTGAAAGTAGGAACTCGCCCGATTACAACGATATGCGTATTTTTTCCCTAGGGCATTCTGGTTAAGCGCTTGGAGCAGCAGAATTGCGAAAAATTTTTTGCCTTCTCAACCATTTCTTGGCTTCAAACTCCCATATCTCGCGAACGGATTGACCTAACCCAAAAATTCCTATTGCATCTGAAAGTAGAAACTCGCCCCATTACAGCGGTATGTGTATTTTTTCCCGAGGCCATTCTGGTTAAGCGTTTGGAGCAGCAGAATTGCGAAAAATTTTTTGCCTCCTCAACTATTTCTTAGCTTCAAAGTCCCATATCTCGCGAACGGACTAACCTAACCCAAAAATTCCTGTTGCATCTGAAAGTAGAAACTCGCCCGATTACAACGGTGTGTGTATTTTATCCCTAGGCCATTCTGGTTAAGCGTTTGGAGCAGCAGAATTGCGAAAAATTTTTTGCCTTCTCAACCATTTCTTGGCTTCAAACTCCCATATGTCGCGAACGGATTGACCCAACCCAAAAATTCCTGTTGCGTCTGAAAGTAGAAACTCGCCCGATTACAACGCTATGTGTATTTTTTCCCTAGGCCGTTCTGGTTAAGCGTTTGGAGCAGCAGAATTGCGAAAAATTTTTTGCCTTCTCAACCATTTCTTGGCTTCAAAGTCCCATATCTCGCGAACGGATTGACCTAACCCAAAAATTCCTATGGCATCTGAAAGTAGAAACTCACCCGATTACAACGGTATGTGTATTTTTTCCCTAGGCCATTCTGGTTAAGCGTATGGAGCAGCAGAAGTGCGAAAAATTTGTTGTCTTCTCAACCATTTCTTAGCTTCAAACTCCCATATCTCGCGAACGGATTGACCAAACCCAGAAGTTCCTGCTGCGTCTGAAAGTAGGAACTCGCCCGATTACAACGATATGCGTATTTTTTCCCTAGGGCATTCTGGTTAAGCGCTTGGAGCAGCAGAATTGCGAAAAATTTTTTGCCTTCTCAACCGTTTCTTGGCTTCAAACTACCATATCTCGCGAACGGATTGACCTAACCCAAAAATTCCTATTGCATCTGAAAGTAGAAACTCGCCCCATTACAACGGTATGTGTATTTTTTCCCGAGGCCATTCTGGTTAAGCGTTTGGAGCAGCAGAATTGCGAAAAATTTTTTGCCTTCTCAACAATTTCTTAGCTTCAAAGTCCCATATCTCGCGAACGGATTGACCAAACCCAAAAATTCCTGCTGCGTCTGAAAGTAGAAACTCGCCCGATTACAACGGTATGCGTATTTTTTCCCGAGGCCATTCTGGTTAAGCGTTTGGAGCAGCAGAATTGCGAAAAATTTTTTGCCTTCTCAACAATTTCTTAGCTTCAAAGTCCCATATCTCGCGAACGGATTGACGTAACTCAAAAATTCCAGTTGCATCTGAGAGTAGAAACTCGCCCGATTACAACGGTATGTGTATTTTTTCCCTAGGCCTTTCTGGTTAAGCGTTTGGAGCCGCAGAAGTGCGAAAAATTTTTTGCCTTCTCAACCATTTCTTGGCTTCAAACTCCCATATCTCGCGAACGGATTGACCTAACCCAAAAATTCCTCTTGCATCTGAAAGTAGAAACTCGCCCGATTACAACGGTATGTGTATTTTTTCTCTAGGCCATTCTGGTTAAGCGTTTGGAGCAGCAGAATTGCGAAAAATTTTTTGCCTTCTCAACCATTTCTCGGCTTCAAACTCCCCTATCTCGCGAGCGGATTGACCAAACCCAAAAATTCCTGTTGCTTCTGAAAGTAGAAACTCGCCCGATTACAACGCTATGTGTATTTTTTCCCTAGGCCTTTCTGGTTAAGCGTTTGGAGCAGCAGAAGTGCGAAAAATTTTTTGCCTTCTCAACCATTTCTTGGCTTCAAACTCCCATATCTCGCGAACGGATTGACCTAACCCAAAAATTCCTGTTGCATCTGAGAGTAGAAACTCGCCCGATTACAACGGTATGTGTATTTTTTCCCTAGGCCTTTCTGGTTAAGCGTTTGGAGCAGCAGAAGTGCGAAGAATTTGTTGTCTTCTCAACCATTTCTTAGCTTCATACTCCCATAACTCGCGAACGGATTGACCAAACCCAGAAGTTCCTGCTGCGTCTGAAAGTAGGAACTCGCCCGATTACAACGATATGCGTATTTTTTCCCTAGGCCATTCTGGTTAAGCACTTGGAGCAGCAGAAGTGCGAAAAATTTGTTGTCTTCTCAACCATTTCTTAGCTTCAAAGTCCCATATCTCGCGAACGGATTGACCGAACCCGAAAATTCCTGCTGGGTCTGAAAGTAGAATCTCGCCCGATTACAACGGTATGTGTATTTTTTCCCTAGGCCATTCTGGTTAAGCGTTTGGAGCAGCAGAATTGCGAAAAATTTTTTGCCTTCTCAACCATTTCTTGTCTTCAAACTCCTATATCTCGCGAACGGATTGACCTAACCCAAAAATTCCTATTGCATCTGAAAGTAGAAACTCGCACGATTACAGCGGTATTTGTATTTTTTCCCTAGGCCGTTCTGGTTAAGCGTTTGGAGCAGCAGAATTGCGAAAAATTTTTTGCCTTCTCAACCATTTCTTGGCTTGAAACTCCCATATCTCGCGAACGGATTGACCGAACCCAAAAATTCCTGTTGCATCTGAAAGTAGAAACTCGCCCGATTACAACGGTATGTGTATTTTTTCCCTAGGCCATTCTGGTTAAGCGTTTGGAGCAGCAGAAGTGCGAAGAATTTTTTGCCTTCTCAACCATTTCTTAGCTTCAAAGTCCCATATCTCGCGAACGGATTGACCTAACCCAAAAATTCCTATTGCATCTGAAAGTAGAAACTCGCCCCATTACAGCGGTATGTGTATTTTTTCCCGAGGCCATTCTGGTTAAGCGTTTGGAGCAGCAGAATTGCGAAAAATTTTTTGCCTCCTCAACTATTTCTTAGCTTCAAAGTCCCATATCTCGCGAACGGACTAACCTAACCCAAAAATTCCTGTTGCATCTGAAAGTAGAAACTCGCCCGATTACAACGGTGTGTGTATTTTATCCCTAGGCCATTCTGGTTAAGCGTTTGGAGCAGCAGAATTGCGAAAAATTTTTTGCCTTCTCAACCATTTCTTGGCTTCAAACTCCCATATGTCGCGAACGGATTGACCCAACCCAAAAATTCCTGTTGCGTCTGAAAGTAGAAACTCGCCCGATTACAACGCTATGTGTATTTTTTCCCTAGGCCGTTCTGGTTAAGCGTTTGGAGCAGCAGAATTGCGAAAAATTTTTTGCCTTCTCAACCATTTCTTGGCTTCAAAGTCCCATATCTCGCGAACGGATTGACCTAACCCAAAAATTCCTATGGCATCTGAAAGTAGAAACTCACCCGATTACAACGGTATGTGTATTTTTTCCCTAGGCCATTCTGGTTAAGCGTATGGAGCAGCAGAAGTGCGAAAAATTTGTTGTCTTCTCAACCATTTCTTAGCTTCAAACTCCCATATCTCGCGAACGGATTGACCAAACCCAGAAGTTCCTGCTGCGTCTGAAAGTAGGAACTCGCCCGATTACAACGATATGCGTATTTTTTCCCTAGGGCATTCTGGTTAAGCGCTTGGAGCAGCAGAATTGCGAAAAATTTTTGCCTTCTCAACCGTTTCTTGGCTTCAAACTACCATATCTCGCGAACGGATTGACCTAACCCAAAAATTCCTATTGCATCTGAAAGTAGAAACTCGCCCCATTACAACGGTATGTGTATTTTTTCCCGAGGCCATTCTGGTTAAGCGTTTGGAGCAGCAGAATTGCGAAAAATTTTTTGCCTTCTCAACAATTTCTTAGCTTCAAAGTCCCATATCTCGCGAACGGATTGACCAAACCCAAAAATTCCTGCTGCGTCTGAAAGTAGAAACTCGCCCGATTACAACGGTATGTGTATTTTTTCTCTAGGCCATTCTGGTTAAGCGTTTGGAGCAGCAGAATTGCGAAAAATTTTTTGCCTTCTCAACCATTTCTCGGCTTCAAACTCCCCTATCTCGCGAGCGGATTGACCAAACCCAAAAATTCCTGTTGCTTCTGAAAGTAGAAACTCGCCCGATTACAACGCTATGTGTATTTTTTCCCTAGGCCATTCTGGTTAAGCGTTTGGAGCAGCAGAAGTGCGAAGAATTTGTTGTCTTCTCAACCATTTCTTAGCTTCAAACTCCCATATCTCGCGAACGGATTGACCAAACCCAGAAGTTCCTGCTGCGTCTGAAAGTAGAAACTCGCCCGATTACAACGCTATGTGTATTTTTTCCCTAGGCCATTCTGGTTAAGCGTTTGGAGCAGCAGAAGTGCGAAGAATTTGTTGTCTTCTCAACCATTTCTTAGCTTCAAACTCCCATATCTCGCGAACGTATTGACCAAACCTAGAAGTTCCTGCTGCGTCTGAAAGTAGGAACTCGCCCGATTACAACGATATGCGTATTTTTCCCTAGGCCATTCTGGTTAAGCGTTTGGAGCAGCAGAAGTGCGAAAAATTTGTTGTCTTCTCAACCATTTCTTAGCTTCAAACTCCCATATCTCGCGAACGGATTGAAGTAAGTCAAAAATTCCAGTTGCATCTGAGAGTAGAAACTCGCCCGATTACAACGGTATGTGTATTTTTTCCCTAGGCCTTTCTGGTTAAGCGTTTGGAGCAGCAGAAGTGCGAAAAATTTTTTGCCTTCTCAACCATTTCTTGGCTTCAAACTCCCATATCTCGCGAACGGATTGACCTAACCCAAAAATTCCTGTTGCATCTGAGAGTAGAAACTCGCCCGATTACAACGGTATGTGTATTTTTTCCCTAGGCCTTTCTGGTTAAGCGTTTGGAGCAGCAGAAGTGCGAAGAATTTGTTGTCTTCTCAACCATTTCTTAGCTTCATACTCCCATAACTCGCGAACGGATTGACCAAACCCAGAAGTTCCTGCTGCGTCTGAAAGTAGGAACTCGCCCGATTACAACGATATGCGTATTTTTTCCCTAGGCCATTCTGGTTAAGCACTTGGAGCAGCAGAAGTGCGAAAAATTTGTTGTCTTCTCAACCATTTCTTAGCTTCAAAGTCCCATATCTCGCGAACGGATTGACCGAACCCAAAAATTCCTGCTGGGTCTGAAAGTAGAATCTCGCCCGATTACAACGGCATGTGTATTTTTTCCCTAGGCCATTCTGGTTAAGCGTTTGGAGCAGCAGAATTGCGAAAAATTTTTTGCCTTCTCAACCATTTCTTGTCTTCAAACTCCTATATCTCGCGAACGGATTGACCTAACCCAAAAATTCCTATTGCATCTGAAAGTAGAAACTCGCACGATTACAGCTGTATTTGTATTTTTTCCCTAGGCCGTTCTGGTTAAGCGTTTGGAGCAGCAGAATTGCGAAAAATTTTTTGCCTTCTCAACCATTTCTTGGCTTGAAACTCCCATATCTCGCGAACGGATTGACCTAACCCAAAAATTCCTGTTGCATCTGAAAGTAGAAACTCGCCCGATTACAACGGTATGTGTATTTTTTCCCTAGGCCATTCTGGTTAAGCGTTTGGAGCAGCAGAAGTGCGATGAATTTTTTGCCTTCTCAACAATTTCTTAGCTTCAAAGTCCCATATCTCGCGAACGGATTGACCATACCCAAAAATTCCTGCTGCGTCTGAAAGTAGAAACTCGCCCGATTCCAATGAGATGCGTATTTTTTCCCTAGGGCATTCTGGTTAAGCGCTTGGAGCAGCAGAATTGCGAAAAATTTGTTGTCTTCTCAACCATTTCTTAGCTTCAAACTCCCATATCTCGCGAACGGATTGACGTAACTCAAAAATTCCTGTTGCATCTGAGAGTAGAAACTCGCCCGATTACAACGGTATGTGTATCTTTTCCCTAGGCCATTCTGGTTAAGCGTTTGGAGCAGCAGAAGTGCGAAAAATTTGTTGTCTTCTCAACCATTTCTTAGCTTCAAACTCCCATATCTCGCGAACGGATTGACGTAACTCAAAAATTCCTGTTGCATCTGAGAGTAGAAACTCGCCCGATTACAACGGTATGTGTATCTTTTCCCTAGGCCATTCTGGTTAAGCGTTTGGAGCAGCAGAATTGCGAAAAATTTTTTGCCTTCTCAACCATTTCTTGTCTTCAAACTCCCATATCTCGCGAACGGATTGACCTAACCCAAAAATTCCTATTGCATCTGAAAGTAGAAACTCGCCCGATTACACCAGTATTTGTATTTTTTCCCTAGGCCGTTCTGGTTAAGCGTTTGGAGCAGCAGAATTGCGAAAAATTTTTTGCCTTCTCAACCATTTCTTGGCTTCAAAGTCCCATATCTCGCGAACGGATTGACATAACCCAAAAATTCCTATTGCATCTGAAAGTAGAAACTCGCCCGATTACAACGGTATGTGTATTTTTTCCCTAGGCCAATCTGGTTAAGCGTTTGGAGCAGCAGAAGTGCGAAAAATTTGTTGTCTTCTCAACCATTTCTTAGCTTCAAACTCCCATATCTCGCGAACGGATTGACGTAACCCAAAGATTCCTGTTGCATCTGAAAGTAGAAACTCGCCCGATTACAACGGTATGTGTATTTTTTCCCTACGCCATTCTGGTTAAGCGTTTGGAGCAGCAGAATTGCGAAAAATTTCTTGCCTTCTCAACCATTTCTTGGCTTCAAACTCCCATATCTCGCGAACGGATTGACCTAACCCAAAAATTCCTATGGCATCTGAAAGTAGAAACTCACCCGATTACAACGGTATGTGTATTTTTTCCCTAGGCCATTCTGGTTAAGCGTATGGAGCAGCAGAAGTGCGAAAAATTTTTTGCCTTCTCAACCATTTCTTGGCTTCAAACTCCCATATCTCGCGAACGGATTGACCTAACCCAAAAATTCCTATTGCATCTGAAAGTAGAAACTCGCCCGATTACAGCGGTATTTGTATTTTTTCCCTAGGCCGTTCTGGTTAAGCGTTTGGAGCAGCAGAATTGCGAAAAATTTTTTGCCTTCTCAACCATTTCTTGGCTTCAAAGTCCCATATCTCGCGAACGGATTGACATAACCCAAAAATTCCTATTGCATCTGAAAGTAGAAACTCGCCCGATTACAACGGTATGTGTATTTTTTCCCTAGGCCATTCTGGTTAAGCGTTTGGAGCAGCAGAATTGCGAAAAATTTGTTGTCTTCTCCACCATTTCTTAGCTTCAAACTCCCATATCTCGCGAACGGATTGACGTAACCCAAAGATTCCTGTTGCATCTGAAAGTAGAAACTCGCCCGATTACAACGGTATGTGTATTTTTTCCCTAGGCCATTCTGGTTAAGCGTTTGGAGCAGCAGAAGTGCGAAGAATTTTTTGCCTTCTCAACCATTTCTTAGCTTCAAAGTCCCATATCTCGCGAACGGATTGACCATACCCAAAAATTCCTGCTGCGTCTGAAAGTAGAAACTCGCCCGATTACAATGAGATGCGTATTTTTTCCCTAGGGCATTCTGGTTAAGCGCTTGGAGCAGCAGAATTGCGAAAAATTTTTTGCCTTCTCAACCATTTCTTGGCTTCAAACTCCCATATCTCGCGAACGGATTGACCTAACCCAAAAATTCCTATTGCATCTGAAAGTAGAAACTCGCCCCATTACAACGGTATGTGTATTTTTTCCCGAGGCCATTCTGGTTAAGCGTTTGGAGCAGCAGAAGTGCGAAAAATTTGTTGTCTTCTCAACCATTTCTTAGCTTCAAACTCCCATATCTCGCGAACGGATTGACGTAACTCAAAAATTCCTGTTGCATCTGAGAGTAGAAACTCGCCCGATTACAACGGTATGTGTATTTTATCCCTAGGCCATTCTGGTTAAGCGTTTGGAGCAGCAGAATTGCGAAAAATTTTTTGCCTTCTCAACCATTTCTTGTCTTCAAACTCCCATATCTCGCGAACGGATTGACCTAACCCAAAAATTCCTATTGCATCTGAAAGTAGAAACTCGCCCGATTACAGCGGTATTTGTATTTTTTCCCTAGACCGTTCTGGTTAAGCGTTTGGAGCAGCAGAATTGCGAAAAATTTTTTGCCTTCTCAACCTTTTCTTGTCTTCAAAGTCCCATATCTCGCGAACGGATTGACATAACCCAAAAATTCCTATTGCATCTGAAAGTAGAAACTCGCCCGATTACAACGGTATGTGTATTTTTTCCCTAGGCCATTCTGGTTAAGCGTTTGGAGCAGCAGAAGTGCGAAAAATTTGTTGTCTTCTCAACCATTTCTTAGCTTCAAACTCCCATATCTCGCGAACGGATTGACGTAACCCAAAGATTCCTGTTGCATCTGAAAGTAGAAACTCGCCCGATTACAACGGTATGTGTATTTTTTCCCTACGCCATTCTGGTTAAGCCTTTGGAGCAGCAGAATTGCGAAAAATTTCTTGCCTTCTCAACCATTACTTGGCTTCAAACTCCCATATCTCGCGAACGGATTGACCTAACCCAAAAATTCCTATGGCATCTGAAAGTAGAAACTCACCCGATTACAACGGTATGTGTATTTTTTCCCTAGGCCATTCTGGTTAAGTGTATGGAGCAGCAGAAGTGCGAAAAATTTTTTGCCTTCTCAACCATTTCTTGGCTTCAAACTCCCATATCTCGCGAACGGATTGACCTAACCCAAAAATTCCTATTGCATCTGAAAGTAGAAACTCGCCCGATTACAGCGGTATTTGTATTTTTTCCCTAGGCCGTTCTGGTTAAGCGTTTGGAGCAGCAGAATTGCGAAAAATTTTTTGCCTTCTCAACCATTTCTTGGCTTCAAAGTCCCATATCTCGCGAACGGATTGACATAACCCAAAAATTCCTATTGCATCTGAAAGTAGAAACTCGCCCGATTACAACGGTATGTGTATTTTTTCCCTAGGCCATTATGGTTAAGCGTTTGGAGCAGCAGAATTGCGAAAAATTTGTTGTCTTCTCAACCATTTCTTAGCTTCAAACTCCCATATCTCGCGAACGGATTGACGTAACCCAAAGATTCCTGTTGCATCTGAAAGTAGAAACTCGCCCGATTACAACTGTATGTGTATTTTTTCCCTACGCCATTCTGGTTAAGCGTTTGGAGCAGCAGAATTGCGAAAAATTTCTTGCCTTCTCAACCATTTCTTGGCTTCAAACTCCCATATCTCGCGAACGGATTGACCAAACCCAGAAGTTCCTGCTGCGTCTGAAAGTAGGAACTCACCCGATTACAACGATATGCGTATTTTTTCCCTAGGGCATTCTGGTTAAGCGCTTGGAGCAGCAGAATTGCGAAAAATTTTTTGCCTTCTCAACCGTTTCTTGGCTTCAAACTACCATATCTCGCGAACGGATTGACCTAACCCAAAAATTCCTATTGCATCTGAAAGTAGAAACTCGCCCCATTACAACGGTATGTGTATTTTTTCCCGAGGCCATTCTGGTTAAGCGTTTGGAGCAGCAGAATTGCGAAAAATTTTTTGCCTTCTCAACAATTTCTTAGCTTCAAAGTCCCATATCTCGCGAACGGATTGACCAAACCCAAAAATTCCTGCTGCGTCTGAAAGTAGAAACTCGCCCGATTACAACGGTATGCGTATTTTTTCCCTAGGCCATTCTGGTTAAGCGTTTGGAGCAGCAGAAGTGCGAAAAATTTGTTGTCTTCTCAACCATTTCTTAGCTTCAAACTCCCATATCTCGCGAACGGATTGACGTAACTCAAAAATTCCAGTTGCATCTGAGAGTAGAAACTCGCCCGATTACAACGGTATGTGTATTTTTTCCCTAGGCCTTTCTGGTTAAGCGTTTGGAGCAGCAGAAGTGCGAAAAATTTTTTGCCTTCTCAACCATTTCTTGGCTTCAAACTCCCATATCTCGCGAACGGATTGACCTAACCCCAAAAATTCCTCTTGCATCTGAAAGTAGAATCTCGCCCGATTACAACGGTATGTGTATTTTTTCCCTAGGCCATTCTGGTTAAGCGTTTGGAGCAGCAGAATTGCGAAAAATTTTTTGCCTTCTCAACCATTTCTTGGCTTCAAACTCCCCTATCTCGCGAGCGGATTGACCAAACCCAAAAATTCCTGTTGCTTCTGAAAGTAGAAACTCGCCCGATTACAACGCTATGTGTATTTTTTCCCTAGGCCATTCTGGTTAAGCGTTTGGAGCAGCAGAAGTGCGAAGAATTTGTTGTCTTCTCAACCATTTCTTAGCTTCAAACTCCCATATCTCGCGAACGGATTGACCAAACCCAGAAGTTCCTGCTGCGTCTGAAAGTAGAAACTCGCCCGATTACAACGATATGCGTATTTTTTCCCTAGGCCATTCTGGTTAAGCGTTTGGAGCAGCAGAAGTGCGAAAAATTTGTTGTCTTCTCAACCATTTCTTAGCTTCAATCTCCCATATCTCGCGAACGGATTGACGTAACTCAAAAATTCCAGTTGCATCTGAGAGTAGAAACTCGCCCGATTACAACGGTATGTGTATTTTTTCCCTAGGCCTTTCTGGTTAAGCGTTTGGAGCAGCAGAAGTGCGAAAAATTTTTTGCCTTCTCAACCATTTCTTGGCTTCAAACTCCCATATCTCGCGAACGGATTGACCTAACCCCAAAAATTCCTCTTGCATCTGAAAGTAGAATCTCGCCCGATTACAACGGTATGTGTATTTTTTCCCTAGGCCATTCTGGTTAAGCGTTTGGAGCAGCAGAATTGCGAAAAATTTTTTGCCTTCTCAACCATTTCTTGGCTTCAAACTCCCCTATCTCGCGAGCGGATTGACCAAACCCAAAAATTCCTGTTGCTTCTGAAAGTAGAAACTCGCCCGATTACAACGCTATGTGTATTTTTTCCCTAGGCCATTCTGGTTAAGCGTTTGGAGCAGCAGAAGTGCGAAGAATTTGTTGTCTTCTCAACCATTTCTTAGCTTCAAACTCCCATATCTCGCGAACGGATTGACCAAACCCAGAAGTTCCTGCTGCGTCTGAAAGTAGAAACTCGCCCGATTACAACGCTATGTGTATTTTTTCCCTAGGCCATTCTGGTTAAGCGTTTGGAGCAGCAGAAGTGCGAAGAATTTGTTGTCTTCTCAACCATTTCTTAGCTTCAAACTCCCATATCTCGCGAACGGATTGACCAAACCCAGAAGTTCCTGCTGCGTCTGAAAGTAGGAACTCGCCCGATTACAACGATATGCGTATTTTTTCCCTAGGCCATTCTGGTTAAGCGTTTGGAGCAGCAGAAGTGCGAAAAATTTGTTGTCTTCTCAACCATTTCTGAGCTTCAATCTCCCATATCTCGCGAACGGATTGACGTAACTCAAAAATTCCAGTTGCATCTGAGAGTAGAAACTCGCCCGATTACAACGGTATGTGTATTTTTTCCCTAGGCCTTTCTGGTTAAGCGTTTGGAGCAGCAGAAGTGCGAAAAATTTTTTGCCTTCTCAACCATTTCTTGGCTTCAAACTCCCATATCTCGCGAACGGATTGACCTAACCCAAAAATTCCTGTTGCATCTGAAAGTAGAAACTCGCCCGATTACAACGGTATGTGTATTTTTTCCCTAGGCCATTCTGGTTAAGCGTTTGGAGCAGCAGAATTGCGAAGAATTTTTTGCCTTCTCAACCATTTCTTGGCTTCAAACTCCCATATCTCGCGAACGGATTGACCTAACCCAAAAATTCCTATGGCATCTGAAAGTAGAAACTCACCCGATTACAACGGTATGTGTATTTTTTCCCTAGGCCATTCTGGTTAAGCGTATGGAGCAGCAGAAGTGCGAAAAATTTTTTGCCTTCTCAACCATTTCTTGGCTTCAAACTCCCATATCTCGCGAACGGATTGACCTAACCCAAAAATTCCTATTGCATCTGAAAGTAGAAACTCGCCCGATTACAGCGGTATTTGTATTTTTTCCCTAGGCCGTTCTGGTTAAGCGTTTGGAGCAGCAGAATTGCGAAAAATTTTTTGCCTTCTCAACCATTTCTTGGCTTCAAAGTCCCATATCTCGCGAACGGATTGACATAACCCAAAAATTCCTATTGCATCTGAAAGTAGAAACTCGCCCGATTACAACGGTATGTGTATTTTTTCCCTAGGCCATTCTGGTTAAGCGTTTGGAGCAGCAGAATTGCGAAAAATTTGTTGTCTTCTCAACCATTTCTTAGCTTCAAACTCCCATATCTCGCGAACGGATTGACGTAACCCAAAGATTCCTGTTGCATCTGAAAGTAGAAACTCGCCCGATTACAACTGTATGTGTATTTTTTCCCTACGCCATTCTGGTTAAGCGTTTGGAGCAGCAGAATTGCGAAAAATTTCTTGCCTTCTCAACCATTTCTTGGCTTCAAACTCCCATATCTCGCGAACGGATTGACCAAACCCAGAAGTTCCTGCTGCGTCTGAAAGTAGGAACTCACCCGATTACAACGATATGCGTATTTTTTCCCTAGGGCATTCTGGTTAAGCGCTTGGAGCAGCAGAATTGCGAAAAATTTTTTGCCTTCTCAACCATTTCTTGGCTTCAAACTACCATATCTCGCGAACGGATTGACCTAACCCAAAAATTCCTATTGCATCTGAAAGTAGAAACTCGCCCCATTAAAACGGTATGTGTATTTCTTCCCGAGGCCATTCTGGTTAAGCGTTTGGAGCAGCAGAATTGCGAAAAATTTTTTGCCTTCTCAACAATTTCTTAGCTTCAAAGTCCCATATCTCGCGAACGGATTGACCAAACCCAAAAATTCCTGCTGCGTCTGAAAGTAGAAACTCGCCCGATTACAACGGTATGCGTATTTTTTCCCTAGGCCATTCTGGTTAAGCGTTTGGAGCAGCAGAAGTGCGAAAAATTTGTTGTCTTCTCAACCATTTCTTAGCTTCAAACTCCCATATCTCGCGAACGGATTGACGTAACTCAAAAATTCCAGTTGCATCTGAGAGTAGAAACTCGCCCGATTACAACGGTATGTGTATTTTTTCCCTAGGCCTTTCTGGTTAAGCGTTTGGAGCAGCAGAAGTGCGAAAAATTTTTTGCCTTCTCAACCATTTCTTGGCTTCAAACTCCCATATCTCGCGAACGGATTGACCTAACCCCAAAAATTCCTCTTGCATCTGAAAGTAGAATCTCGCCCGATTACAACGGTATGTGTATTTTTTCCCTAGGCCATTCTGGTTAAGCGTTTGGAGCAGCAGAATTGCGAAAAATTTTTTGCCTTCTCAACCATTTCTTGGCTTCAAACTCCCCTATCTCGCGAGCGGATTGACCAAACCCAAAAATTCCTGTTGCTTCTGAAAGTAGAAACTCGCCCGATTACAACGCTATGTGTATTTTTTCCCTAGGCCATTCTGGTTAAGCGTTTGGAGCAGCAGAAGTGCGAAGAATTTGTTGTCTTCTCAACCATTTCTTAGCTTCAAACTCCCATATCTCGCGAACGGATTGACCAAACCCAGAAGTTCCTGCTGCGTCTGAAAGTAGAAACTCGCCCGATTACAACGCTATGTGTATTTCTTCCCTAGGCCATTCTGGTTAAGCGTTTGGAGCAGCAGAAGTGCGAAGAATTTGTTGTCTTCTCAACCATTTCTTAGCTTCAAACTCCCATATCTCGCGAACGGATTGACCAAACCCAGAAGTTCCTGCTGCGTCTGAAAGTAGGAACTCGCCCGATTACAACGATATGCGTATTTTTTCCCTAGGCCATTCTGGTTAAGCGTTTGGAGCAGCAGAAGTGCGAAAAATTTGTTGTCTTCTCAACCATTTCTTAGCTTCAATCTCCCATATCTCGCGAACGGATTGACGTAACTCAAAAATTCCAGTTGCATCTGAGAGTAGAAACTCGCCCGATTACAACGGTATGTGTATTTTTTCCCTAGGCCTTTCTGGTTAAGCGTTTGGAGCAGCAGAAGTGCGAAAAATTTTTTGCCTTCTCAACCATTTCTTGGCTTCAAACTCCCATATCTCGCGAACGGATTGACCTAACCCCAAAAATTCCTCTTGCATCTGAAAGTAGAATCTCGCCCGATTACAACGGTATGTGTATTTTTTCCCTAGGCCATTCTGGTTAAGCGTTTGGAGCAGCAGAATTGCGAAAAATTTTTTGCCTTCTCAACCATTTCTTGGCTTCAAACTCCCCTATCTCGCGAGCGGATTGACCAAACCCAAAAATTCCTGTTGCTTCTGAAAGTAGAAACTCGCCCGATTACAACGCTATGTGTATTTTTTCCCTAGGCCATTCTGGTTAAGCGTTTGGAGCAGCAGAAGTGCGAAGAATTTGTTGTCTTCTCAACCATTTCTTAGCTTCAAACTCCCATATCTCGCGAACGGATTGACCAAACCCAGAAGTTCCTGCTGCGTCTGAAAGTAGAAACTCGCCCGATTACAACGCTATGTGTATTTTTTCCCTAGGCCATTCTGGTTAAGCGTTTGGAGCAGCAGAAGTGCGAAGAATTTGTTGTCTTCTCAACCATTTCTTAGCTTCAAACTCCCATATCTCGCGAACGGATTGACCAAACCCAGAAGTTCCTGCTGCGTCTGAAAGTAGGAACTCGCCCGATTACAACGATATGCGTATTTTTTCCCTAGGCCATTCTGGTTAAGCGTTTGGAGCAGCAGAAGTGCGAAAAATTTGTTGTCTTCTCAACCATTTCTGAGCTTCAATCTCCCATATCTCGCGAACGGATTGTCGTAACTCAAAAATTCCAGTTGCATCTGAGAGTAGAAACTCGCCCGATTACAACGGTATGTGTATTTTTTCCCTAGGCCTTTCTGGTTAAGCGTTTGGAGCAGCAGAAGTGCGAAAAATTTTTTGCCTTCTCAACCATTTCTTGGCTTCAAACTCCCATATCTCGCGAACGGATTGACCTAACCCAAAAATTCCTGTTGCATCTGAAAGTAGAAACTCGCCCGATTACAACGGTATGTGTATTTTTTCCCTAGGCCATTCTGGTTAAGCGTTTGGAGCAGCAGAATTGCGAAAAATTTTTTGCCTTCTCAACCATTTCTTGGCTTCAAACTCCCATATCTCGCGAACGGATTGACCTAACCCAAAAATTCCTGTTGCGTCTGAAAGTAGAAACTCGCCCGATTACAACGCTATGTGTATTTTTTCCCTAGGCCATTCTGGTTAAGCGTTTGGAGCAGCAGAAGTGCGAAGAGTTTGTTGTCTTCTCAACCATTTCTTAGCTTCAAACTCCCATATCTCGCGAACGGATTGACCAAACCCAGAAGTTCCTGCTGAGTCTGAAAGTAGGAACTCGCCCGATTACAACGATATGCGTATTTTTTCCCTAGGCCTTTCTGGTTAAGCGTTTGGAGCAGCAGAAGTGCGAAAAATTTTTTGCCTTCTCAACCATTTCTTGGCTTCAAACTCCCATATCTCGCGAGCGGATTGACCTAACCCAAAAATTCCTGTTGCTTCTGAAAGTAGAAACTCGCCCGATTACAACGCTATGTGTATTTTTTCCCTAGGCCATTCTGGTTAAGCGTTTGGAGCAGCAGAAGTGCGAAGAGTTTGTTGTCTTCTCAACCATTTCTTAGCTTCAAACTCCCATATCTCGCGAACGCATTGACCAAACCCAGAAGTTCCTGCTGCGTCTGAAAGTAGGAACTCGCCCGATTACAACGATATGCGTATTTTTTCCCTAGGGCATTCTGGTTAAGCGCTTGGAGCAGCAGAATTGCGAAAAATTTTTTGCCTTCTCAACCATTTCTTGGCTTCAAACTCCCATATCTCGCGAACGGATTGACCTAATCCAAAAATTCCTATTGCATCTGAAAGTAGAAACTGGCCCCATTACAGCGGTATGTGTATTTTTTCCCGAGGCCATTCTGGTTAAGCGTTTGGAGCAGCAGAATTGCGAAAAATTTTTTGCCTCCTCAACTATTTCTTAGCTTCAAAGTCCCATATCTCGCGAACGGACTAACCTAACCCAAAAATTCCTGTTGCATCTGAAAGTAGAAACTCGCCCGATTACAACGGTGTGTGTATTTTATCCCTAGGCCATTCTGGTTAAGCGTTTGGAGCAGCAGAATTGCGAAAAATTTTTTGCCTTCTCAACCATTTCTTGGTTTCAAACTCCCATATGTCGCGAACGGATTGACCCAACCCAAAAATTCCTGTTGCGTCTGAAAGTAGAAACTCGCCCGATTACAACGCTATGTGTATTTTTTCCCTAGGCCGTTCTGGTTAAGCGTTTGGAGCAGCAGAATTGCGAAAAATTTTTTGCCTTCTCAACCATTTCTTGGCTTCAAGGTCCCATATCTCGCGAACGGATTGACCTAACCCAAAAATTCCTATGGCATCTGAAAGTAGAAACTCACCCGATTACAACGGTATGTGTATTTTTTCCCTAGGCCGTTCTGGTTAAGCGTTTGGAGCAGCAGAAGTGCGAAAAATTTGTTGTCTTCTCAACCATTTCTTAGCTTCAAACTCCCATATCTCGCGAACGGATTGACGTAACTCAAAAATTCCAGTTGCATCTGAGAGTAGAAACTCGCCCGATTACAACGGTATGTGTATTTTTTCCCTAGGCCTTTCTGGTTAAGCGTTTGGAGCAGCAGAAGTGCGAAAAATTTTTTGCCTTCTCAACCATTTCTTGGCTTCAAACTCCCATATCTCGCGAACGGATTGACCTAACCCAAAAATTCCTGTTGCATCTGAAAGTAGAAACTCGCCCGATTACAACGGTATGTGTATTTTTTCCCTAGGCCATTCTGGTTAAGCGTTTGGAGCAGCAGAATTGCGAAAAATTTTTTGCCTTCTCAACCATTTCTTGGCTTCAAACTCCCATATCTCGCGAGCGGATTGACCTAACCCAAAAATTCCTGTTGCTTCTGAAAGTAGAAACTCGCCCGATTACAACGCTATGTGTATTTTTTCCCTAGGCCATTCTGGTTAAGCGTTTGGAGCAGCAGAAGTGCGAAGAGTTTGTTGTCTTCTCAACCATTTCTTAGCTTCAAACTCCCATATCTCGCGAACGGATTGACCAAACCCAGAAGTTCCTGCTGCGTCTGAAAGTAGGAACTCGCCCGATTACAACGATATGCGTATTTTTTCCCTAGGCCTTTCTGGTTAAGCGTTTGGAGCAGCAGAAGTGCGAAAAATTTTTTGCCTTCTCAACCATTTCTTGGCTTCAAACTCCCATATCTCGCGAACGGATTGACCTAACCCAAAAATTCCTGTTGCATCTGAAAGTAGAAACTCTCCCGATTACAACGGTATGTGTATTTTTTCCCTAGGCCATTCTGGTTAAGCGTTTGGAGCAGCAGAATTGCGAAAAATTTTTTGCCTTCTCAACCATTTCTTGGCTTCAAACTCCCATATCTCGCGAGCGGATTGACCTAACCCAAAAATTCCTGTTGCTTCTGAAAGTAGAAACTCGCCCGATTACAACGCTATGTGTATTTTTTCCCTAGGCCATTCTGGTTAAGCGTTTGGAGCAGCAGAAGTGCGAAGAGTTTGTTGTCTTCTCAACCATTTCTTAGCTTCAAACTCCCATATCTCGCGAACGGATTGACCAAACCCAGAAGTTCCTGCTGCGTCTGAAAGTAGAAACTCGCCCGATTACAACGCTATGTGTATTTTTTCCCTAGGCCGTTCTGGTTAAGCGTTTGGAGCAGCAGAATTGCGAAAAATTTTTTGCCTTCTCAACCATTTCTTGGCTTCAAAGTCCCATATCTCGCGAACGGATTGACCTAACCCAAAAATTCCTATGGCATCTGAAAGTAGAAACTCACCCGATTACAACGGTATGTGTATTTTTTCCCTAGGCCATTCTGGTTAAGCGTATGGAGCAGCAGAAGTGCGAAAAATTTGTTGTCTTCTCAACCATTTCTTAGCTTCAAACTCCCATATCTCGCGAACGGATTGACCAAACCCAGAAGTTCCTGCTGCGTCTGAAAGTAGGAACTCGCCCGATTACAACGATATGCGTATTTTTTCCCTAGGGCATTCTGGTTAAGCGCTTGGAGCAGCAGAATTGCGAAAAATTTTTTGCCTTCTCAACCGTTTCTTGGCTTCAAACTACCATATCTCGCGAACGGATTGACCTAACCCAAAAATTCCTATTGCATCTGAAAGTAGAAACTCGCCCCATTACAACGGTATGTGTATTTTTTCCCGAGGCCATTCTGGTTAAGCGTTTGGAGCAGCAGAATTGCGAAAAATTTTTTGCCTTCTCAACAATTTCTTAGCTTCAAAGTCCCATATCTCGCGAACGGATTGACCAAACCCAAAATTCCTGCTGCGTCTGAAAGTAGAAACTCGCCCGATTACAACGGTATGCGTATTTTTTCCCGAGGCCATTCTGGTTAAGCGTTTGGAGCAGCAGAATTGCGAAAAATTTTTTGCCTTCTCAACAATTTCTTAGCTTCAAAGTCCCATATCTCGCGAACGGATTGACGTAACTCAAAAATTCCAGTTGCATCTGAGAGTAGAAACTCGCCCGATTACAACGGTATGTGTATTTTTTCCCTAGGCCTTTCTGGTTAAGCGTTTGGAGCAGCAGAAGTGCGAAAAATTTTTTGCCTTCTCAACCATTTCTTGGCTTCAAACTCCCATATCTCGCGAACGGATTGACCTAACCCAAAAATTCCTCTTGCATCTGAAAGTAGAAACTCGCCCGATTACAACGGTATGTGTATTTTTTCTCTAGGCCATTCTGGTTAAGCGTTTGGAGCAGCAGAATTGCGAAAAATTTTTTGCCTTCTCAACCATTTCTCGGCTTCAAACTCCCCTATCTCGCGAGCGGATTGACCAAACCCAAAAATTCCTGTTGCTTCTGAAAGTAGAAACTCGCCCGATTACAACACTATGTGTATTTTTTCCCTAGGCCATTCTGGTTAAGCGTTTGGAGCAGCAGAAGTGCGAAGAATTTGTTGTCTTCTCAACCATTTCTTAGCTTCAAACTCCCATATCTCGCGAACGTATTGACCAAACCTAGAAGTTCCTGCTGCGTCTGAAAGTAGGAACTCGCCCGATTACAACGATATGCGTATTTTTTCCCTAGGCCATTCTGGTTAAGCGTTTGGAGCAGCAGAAGTGCGAAAAATTTGTTGTCTTCTCAACCATTTCTTAGCTTCAAACTCCCATATCTCGCGAACGGATTGAAGTAACTCAAAAATTCCTATGGCATCTGAGAGTAGAAACTCGCCCGATTACAACGGTATGTGTATTTTTTCCCTAGGCCTTTCTGGTTAAGCGTTTGGAGCAGCAGAAGTGCGAAAAATTTTTTGCCTTCTCAACCATTTCTTGGCTTCAAACTCCCATATCTCGCGAACGGATTGACCTAACCCAAAAATTCCTGTTGCATCTGAGAGTAGAAACTCGCCCGATTACAACGGTATGTGTATTTTTTCCCTAGGCCTTTCTGGTTAAGCGTTTGGAGCAGCAGAAGTGCGAAGAATTTGTTGTCTTCTCAACCATTTCTTAGCTTCATACTCCCATAACTCGCGAACGGATTGACCAAACCCAGAAGTTCCTGCTGCGTCTGAAAGTAGGAACTCGCCCGATTACAACGATATGCGTATTTTTTCCCTAGGCCATTCTGGTTAAGCACTTGGAGCAGCAGAAGTGCGAAAAATTTGTTGTCTTCTCAACCATTTCTTAGCTTCAAAGTCCCATATCTCGCGAACGGATTGACCGAACCCAAAAATTCCTGCTGGGTCTGAAAGTAGAATCTCGCCCGATTACAACGGTATGTGTATTTTTTCCCTAGGCCATTCTGGTTAAGCGTTTGGAGCAGCAGAATTGCGAAAAATTTTTTGCCTTCTCAACCATTTCTTGTCTTCAAACTCCTATATCTCGCGAACGGATTGACCTAACCCAAAAATTCCTATTGCATCTGAAAGTAGAAACTCGCACGATTACAGCGGTATTTGTATTTTTTCCCTAGGCCGTTCTGGTTAAGCGTTTGGAGCAGCAGAATTGCGAAAAATTTTTTGCCTTCTCAACCATTTCTTGGCTTGAAACTCCCATATCTCGCGAACGGATTGACCGAACCCAAAAATTCCTGTTGCATCTGAAAGTAGAAACTCGCCCGATTACAACGGTATGTGTATTTTTTCCCTAGGCCATTCTGGTTAAGCGTTTGGAGCAGCAGAAGTGCGAAGAATTTTTTGCCTTCTCAACCATTTCTTAGCTTCAAAGTCCCATATCTCGCGAACGGATTGACCATACCCAAAAATTCCTGCTGCGTCTGAAAGTAGAAACTCGCCCGATTCCAATGAGATGCGTATTTTTTCCCTAGGGCATTCTGGTTAAGCGCTTGGAGCAGCAGAATTGCGAAAAATTTTTTGCCTTCTCAACCATTTCTTGGCTTCAAACTCCCATATCTCGCGAACGGATTGACCTAACCCAAAAATTCCTATTGCATCTGAAAGTAGAAACTCGCCCCATTACAACGGTATGTGTATTTTTTCCCGAGGCCATTCTGGTTAAGCGTTTGGAGCAGCAGAAGTGCGAAAAATTTGTTGTCTTCTCAACCATTTCTTAGCTTCAAACTCCCATATCTCGCGAACGGATTGACGTAACTCAAAAATTCCTGTTGCATCTGAGAGTAGAAACTCGCCCGATTACAACGGTATGTGTATTTTTTCCCTAGGCCATTCTGGTTAAGCGTTTGGAGCAGCAGAATTGCGAAAAATTTTTTGCCTTCTCAACCATTTCTTGTCTTCAAACTCCCATATCTCGCGAACGGATTGACCTAACCCAAAAATTCCTATGGCATCTGAAAGTAGAAACTCACCCGATTACAACGGTATGTGTATTTTTTCCCTAGGCCATTCTGGTTAAGCGTATGGAGCAGCAGAAGTGCGAAAAATTTTTTGCCTTCTCAACCATTTCTTGGCTTCAAACTCCCATATCTCGCGAACGGATTGACCTAACCCAAAAATTCCTATTGCATCTGAAAGTAGAAACTCGCCCGATTACAGCGGTATTTGTATTTTTTCCCTAGGCCGTTCTGGTTAAGCGTTTGGAGCAGCAGAATTGCGAAAAATTTTTTGCCTTCTCAACCATTTCTTGGCTTCAAAGTCCCATATCTCGCGAACGGATTGACATAACCCAAAAATTCCTATTGCATCTGAAAGTAGAAACTCGCCCGATTACAACGGTATGTGTATTTTTTCCCTAGGCCATTCTGGTTAAGCGTATGGAGCAGCAGAAGTGCGAAAAATTTTTTGGCTTCTCAACCATTTCTTGGCTTCAAACTCCCATATCTCGCGAACGGATTGACCTAACCCAAAAATTCCTATTGCATCTGAAAGTAGAAACTCGCCCGATTACAGCGGTATTTGTATTTTTTCCCTAGGCCGTTCTGGTTAAGCGTTTGGAGCAGCAGAATTGCGAAAAATTTTTTGCCTTCTCAACCATTTCTTGGCTTCAAAGTCCCATATCTCGCGAACGGATTGACATAACCCAAAAATTCCTATTGCATCTGAAAGTAGAAACTCGCCCGATTACAACGGTATGTGTATTTTTTCCCTAGGCCATTCTGGTTAAGCGTTTGGAGCAGCAGAAGTGCGAAGAATTTTTTGCCTTCTCAACCATTTCTTAGCTTCAAAGTCCCATATCTCGCGAACGGATTGACCATACCCAAAAATTCCTGCTGCGTCTGAAAGTAGAAACTCGCCCGATTACAATGAGATGCGTATTTTTTCCCTAGGGCATTCTGGTTAAGCGCTTGGAGCAGCAGAATTGCGAAAAATTTTTTGCCTTCTCAACCATTTCTTGGCTTCAAACTCCCATATCTCGCGAACGGATTGACCTAACCCAAAAATTCCTATTGCATCTGAAAGTAGAAACTCGCCCCACTACAACGGTATGTGTATTTTTTCCCGAGGCCATTCTGGTTAAGCGCTTGGAGCAGCAGAATTGCGAAAAATTTTTTGCCTTCTCAACCATTTCTTGGCTTCAAACTCCCATATCTCGCGAACGGATTGACCTAACCCAAAAATTCCTGTTGCATCTGAGAGTAGAAACTCGCCCGATTACAACGGTATGTGTATTTTTTCCCTAGGCCTTTCTGGTTAAGCGTTTGGAGCAGCAGAAGTGCGAAGAATTTGTTGTCTTCTCAACCATTTCTTAGCTTCAAACTCCCATATCTCGCGAACGGATTGACCAAACCCAGAAGTTCCTGCTGCGTCTGAAAGTAGGAACTCGCCCGATTACAACGATATGCGTATCTTTTCCCTAGGGCATTCTGGTTAAGCACTTGGAGCAGCAGAAGTGCGAAAAATTTGTTGTCTTCTCAACCATTTCTTAGCTTCAAAGTCCCATATCTCGCGAACGGATTGACGTAACTCAAAAATTCCTGTTGCATCTGAGAGTAGAAACTCGCCCGATTACAACGGTATGTGTATCTTTTCCCTAGGCCATTCTGGTTAAGCGTTTGGAGCAGCAGAAGTGCGAAAAATTTGTTGTCTTCTCAACCATTTCTTAGCTTCAAACTCCCATATCTCGCGAACGGATTGACGTAACTCAAAAATTCCTGTTGCATCTGAGAGTAGAAACTCGCCCGATTACAACGGTATGTGTATCTTTTCCCTAGGCCATTCTGGTTAAGCGTTTGGAGCAGCAGAATTGCGAAAAATTTTTTGCCTTCTCAACCATTTCTTGTCTTCAAACTCCCATATCTCGCGAACGGATTGACCTAACCCAAAAATTCCTATTGCATCTGAAAGTAGAAACTCGCCCGATTACAGCAGTATTTGTATTTTTTCCCTAGGCCGTTCTGGTTAAGCGTTTGGAGCAGCAGAATTGCGAAAAATTTTTTGCCTTCTCTACCATTTCTTGGCTTCAAAGTCCCATATCTCGCGAACGGATTGACATAACCCAAAAATTCCTATTGCATCTGAAAGTAGAAACTCGCCCGATTACAACGGTATGTGTATTTTTTCCCTAGGCCAATCTGGTTAAGCGTTTGGAGCAGCAGAAGTGCGAAAAATTTGTTGTCTTCTCAACCATTTCTTAGCTTCAAACTCCCATATCTCGCGAACGGATTGACGTAACCCAAAGATTCCTGTTGCATCTGAAAGTAGAAACTCGCCCGATTACAACGGTATGTGTATTTTTTCCCTACGCCATTCTGGTTAAGCGTTTGGAGCAGCAGAATTGCGAAAAATTTCTTGCCTTCTCAACCATTTCTTGGCTTCAAACTCCCATATCTCGCGAACGGATTGACCTAACCCAAAAATTCCTATGGTATCTGAAAGTAGAAACTCACCCGATTACAACGGTATGTGTATTTTTTCCCTAGGCCATTCTGGTTAAGCGTATGGAGCAGCAGAAGTGCGAAAAATTTTTTGCCTTCTCAACCATTTCTTGGCTTCAAACTCCCATATCTCGCGAACGGATTGACCTAACCCAAAAATTCCTATTGCATCTGAAAGTAGAAACTCGCCCGATTACAGCGGTATTTGTATTTTTTCCCTAGGCCGTTCTGGTTAAGCGTTTGGAGCAGCAGAATTGCGAAAAATTTTTTGCCTTCTCAACCATTTCTTGGCTTCAAAGTCCCATATCTCGCGAACGGATTGACATAACCCAAAAATTCCTATTGCATCTGAAAGTAGAAACTCGCCCGATTACAACGGTATGTGTATTTTTTCCCTAGGCAATTCTGGTTAAGCGTATGGAGCAGCAGAAGTGCGAAAAATTTTTTGCCTTCTCAACCATTTCTTGGCTTCAAACTCCCATATCTCGCGAACGGATTGACCTAACCCAAAAATTCCTATTGCATCTGAAAGTAGAAACTCGCCCGATTACAGCGGTATTTGTATTTTTTCCCTAGGCCGTTCTGGTTAAGCGTTTGGAGCAGCAGAATTGCGAAAAATTTTTTGCCTTCTCAACCATTTCTTGGCTTCAAAGTCCCATATCTCGCGAACGGATTGACATAACCCAAAAATTCCTATTGCATCTGAAAGT
This sequence comes from Ptiloglossa arizonensis, assembly GCF_051014685.1. NCBI lineage: Eukaryota > Metazoa > Arthropoda > Insecta > Hymenoptera > Colletidae > Ptiloglossa > Ptiloglossa arizonensis. Next base: position 22,081 of record NW_027478728.1, on the reverse strand, counting down.
AGAAACTCGCCCGATTACAACGGTATGTGTATTTTTTCCCTAGGCCATTCTGGTTAAGCGTTTGGAGCAGCAGAATTGCGAAAAATTTGTTGTCTTCTCAACCATTTCTTAGCTTCAAACTCCCATATCTCGCGAACGGATTGACGTAACCCAAAGATTCCTGTTGCATCTGAAAGTAGAAACTCGCCCGATTACAACGGTATGTGTATTTTTTCCCTAGGCCATTCTGGTTAAGCGTTTGGAGCAGCAGAATTGCGAAGAATTTTTTGCCTTCTCAACCATTTCTTAGCTTCAAAGTCCCATATCTCGCGAACGGATTGACCATACCCAAAAATTCCTGCTGCGTCTGAAAGTAGAAACTCGCCCGATTACAATGAGATGCGTATTTTTTCCCTAGGGCATTCTGGTTAAGCGCTTGGAGCAGCAGAATTGCGAAAAATTTTTTGCCTTCTCAACCATTTCTTGGCTTCAAACTCCCATATCTCGCGAACGGATTGACCAAACCCAGAAGTTCCTGCTGCGTCTGAAAGTAGAAACTCGCCCCATTACAACGGTATGTGTATTTTTTCCCTAGGCCATTCTGGTTAAGCGTTTGGAGCAGCAGAATTGCGAAAAATTTGTTGTCTTCTCAACCATTTCTTAGCTTCAAACTCCCATATCTCGCGAACGGATTGACGTAACTCAAAAATTCCTGTTGCATCTGAGAGTAGAAACTCGCCCGATTACAACGGTATGTGTTTTTTATCCCTAGGCCATTCTGGTTAAGCGTTTGGAGCAGCAGAATTGCGAAAAATTTTTTGCCTTCTCAACCATTTCTTGTCTTCAAACTCCCATATCTCGCGAACGGATTGACCTAACCCAAAAATTCCTATTGCATCTGAAAGTAGAAACTCGCCCGATTACAGCGGTATTTGTATTTTTTCCCTAGACCGTTCTGGTTAAGCGTTTGGAGCAGCAGAATTGCGAAAAATTTTTTGCCTTCTCAACCTTTTCTTGGCTTCAAAGTCCCATATCTCGCGAACGGATTGACATAACCCAAAAATTCCTATTGCATCTGAAAGTAGAAACTCGCCCGATTACAACGGTATGTGTATTTTTTCCCTAGGCCATTCTGGTTAAGCGTTTGGAGCAGCAGAAGTGCGAAAAATTTGTTGTCTTCTCAACCATTTCTTAGCTTCAAACTCCCATATCTCGCGAACGGATTGACGTAACCCAAAGATTCCTGTTGCATCTGAAAGTAGAAACTCGCCCGATTACAACGGTATGTGTATTTTTTCCCTACGCCATTCTGGTTAAGCGTTTGGAGCAGCAGAATTGCGAAAAATTTCTTGCCTTCTCAACCATTACTTGGCTTCAAACTCCCATATCTCGCGAACGGATTGACCTAACCCAAAAATTCCTATGGCATCTGAAAGTAGAAACTCACCCGATTACAACGGTATGTGTATTTTTTCCCTAGGCCATTCTGGTTAAGCGTATGGAGCAGCAGAAGTGCGAAAAATTTTTTGCCTTCTCAACCATTTCTTGGCTTCAAACTCCCATATCTCGCGAACGGATTGACCTAACCCAAAAATTCCTATTGCATCTGAAAGTAGAAACTCGCCCGATTACAGCGGTATTTGTATTTTTTCCCTAGGCCGTTCTGGTTAAGCGTTTGGAGCAGCAGAATTGCGAAAAATTTTTTGCCTTCTCAACCATTTCTTGGCTTCAAAGTCCCATATCTCGCGAACGGATTGACATAACCCAAAAATTCCTATTGCATCTGAAAGTAGAAACTCGCCCGATTACAACGGTATGTGTATTTTTTCCCTAGGCCATTCTGGTTAAGCGTTTGGAGCAGCAGAATTGCGAAAAATTTGTTGTCTTCTCAACCATTTCTTAGCTTCAAACTCCCATATCTCGCGAACGGTTTGACGTAACCCAAAGATTCCTGTTGCATCTGAAAGTAGAAACTCGCCCGATTACAACTGTATGTGTATTTTTTCCCTACGCCATTCTGGTTAAGCGTTTGGAGCAGCAGAATTGCGAAAAATTTCTTGCCTTCTCAACCATTTCTTGGCTTCAAACTCCCATATCTCGCGAACGGATTGACCAAACCCAGAAGTTCCTGCTGCGTCTGAAAGTAGGAACTCACCCGATTACAACGATATGCGTATTTTTTCCCTAGGGCATTCTGGTTAAGCGCTTGGAGCAGCAGAATTGCGAAAAATTTTTTGCCTTCTCAACCATTTCTTGGCTTCAAACTACCATATCTCGCGAACGGATTGACCTAACCCAAAAATTCCTATTGCATCTGAAAGTAGAAACTCGCCCCATTAAAACGGTATGTGTATTTCTTCCCGAGGCCATTCTGGTTAAGCGTTTGGAGCAGCAGAATTGCGAAAAATTTTTTGCCTTCTCAACAATTTCTTAGCTTCAAAGTCCCATATCTCGCGAACGGATTGACCAAACCCAAAAATTCCTGCTGCGTCTGAAAGTAGAAACTCGCCCGATTACAACGGTATGCGTATTTTTTCCCTAGGCCATTCTGGTTAAGCGTTTGGAGCAGCAGAAGTGCGAAAAATTTGTTGTCTTCTCAACCATTTCTTAGCTTCAAACTCCCATATCTCGCGAACGGATTGACGTAACTCAAAAATTCCAGTTGCATCTGAGAGTAGAAACTCGCCCGATTACAACGGTATGTGTATTTTTTCCCTAGGCCTTTCTGGTTAAGCGTTTGGAGCAGCAGAAGTGCGAAAAATTTTTTGCCTTCTCAACCATTTCTTGGCTTCAAACTCCCATATCTCGCGAACGGATTGACCTAACCCCAAAAATTCCTCTTGCATCTGAAAGTAGAATCTCGCCCGATTACAACGGTATGTGTATTTTTTCCCTAGGCCATTCTGGTTAAGCGTTTGGAGCAGCAGAATTGCGAAAAATTTTTTGCCTTCTCAACCATTTCTTGGCTTCAAACTCCCCTATCTCGCGAGCGGATTGACCAAACCCAAAATTCCTGTTGCTTCTGAAAGTAGAAACTCGCCCGATTACAACGCTATGTGTATTTTTTCCCTAGGCCATTCTGGTTAAGCGTTTGGAGCAGCAGAAGTGCGAAGAATTTGTTGTCTTCTCAACCATTTCTTAGCTTCAAACTCCCATATCTCGCGAACGGATTGACCAAACCCAGAAGTTCCTGCTGCGTCTGAAAGTAGAAACTCGCCCGATTACAACGCTATGTGTATTTTTTCCCTAGGCCATTCTGGTTAAGCGTTTGGAGCAGCAGAAGTGCGAAGAATTTGTTGTCTTCTCAACCATTTCTTAGCTTCAAACTCCCATATCTCGCGAACGGATTGACCAAACCCAGAAGTTCCTGCTGCGTCTGAAAGTAGGAACTCGCCCTATTACAACGATATGCGTATTTTTTCCCTAGGCCATTCTGGTTAAGCGTTTGGAGCAGCAGAAGTGCGAAAAATTTGTTGTCTTCTCAACAATTTCTTAGCTTCAATCTCCCATATCTCGCGAACGGATTGACGTAACTCAAAAATTCCAGTTGCATCTGAGAGTAGAAACTCGCCCGATTACAACGGTATGTGTATTTTTTCCCTAGGCCTTTCTGGTTAAGCGTTTGGAGCAGCAGAAGTGCGAAAAATTTTTTGCCTTCTCAACCATTTCTTGGCTTCAAACTCCCATATCTCGCGAACGGATTGACCTAACCCCAAAAATTCCTCTTGCATCTGAAAGTAGAATCTCGCCCGATTACAACGGTATGTGTATTTTTTCCCTAGGCCATTCTGGTTAAGCGTTTGGAGCAGCAGAATTGCGAAAAATTTTTTGCCTTCTCAACCATTTCTTGGCTTCAAACTCCCCTATCTCGCGAGCGGATTGACCAAACCCAAAAATTCCTGTTGCTTCTGAAAGTAGAAACTCGCCCGATTACAACGCTATGTGTATTTTTTCCCTAGGCCATTCTGGTTAAGCGTTTGGAGCAGCAGAAGTGCGAAGAATTTGTTGTCTTCTCAACCATTTCTTAGCTTCAAACTCCATATCTCGCGAACGGATTGACCAAACCCAGAAGTTCCTGCTGCGTCTGAAAGTAGAAACTCGCCCGATTACAACGCTATGTGTATTTTTTCCCTAGGCCATTCTGGTTAAGCGTTTGGAGCAGCAGAAGTGCGAAGAATTTGTTGTCTTCTCAACCATTTCTTAGCTTCAAACTCCCATATCTCGCGAACGGATTGACCAAACCCAGAAGTTCCTGCTGCGTCTGAAAGTAGGAACTCGCCCGATTACAACGATATGCGTATTTTTTCCCTAGGCCATTCTGGTTAAGCGTTTGGAGCAGCAGAAGTGCGAAAAATTTGTTGTCTTCTCAACCATTTCTGAGCTTCAATCTCCCATATCTCGCGAACGGATTGACGTAACTCAAAAATTCCAGTTGCATCTGAGAGTAGAAACTCGCCCGATTACAACGGTATGTGTATTTTTTCCCTAGGCCTTTCTGGTTAAGCGTTTGGAGCAGCAGAAGTGCGAAAAATTTTTTGCCTTCTCAACCATTTCTTGGCTTCAAACTCCCATATCTCGCGAACGGATTGACCTAACCCAAAAATTCCTGTTGCATCTGAAAGTAGAAACTCGCCCGATTACAACGGTATGTGTATTTTTTCCCTAGGCCATTCTGGTTAAGCGTTTGGAGCAGCAGAATTGCGAAGAATTTTTTGCCTTCTCAACCATTTCTTGGCTTCAAACTCCCATATCTCGCGAGCGGATTGACCTAACCCAAAAACTCCTGTTGCTTCTGAAAGTAGAAACTCGCCCGATTACAACGCTATGTGTATTTTTTCCCTAGGCCATTCTGGTTAAGCGTTTGGAGCAGCAGAAGTGCGAAGAGTTTGTTGTCTTCTCAACCATTTCTTGGCTTCAAACTCCCATATCTCGCGAACGGATTGACCAAACCCAGAAGTTCCTGCTGAGTCTGAAAGTAGGAACTCGCCCGATTACAACGATATGCGTATTTTTTCCCTAGGCCTTTCTGGTTAAGCGTTTGGAGCAGCAGAAGTGCGAAAAATTTTTTGCCTTCTCAACCATTTCTTGGCTTCAAACTCCCATATCTCGCGAGCGGATTGACCTAACCCAAAAATTCCTGTTGCTTCTGAAAGTAGAAACTCGCCCGATTACAACGCTATGTGTATTTTTTCCCTAGGCCATTCTGGTTAAGCGTTTGGAGCAGCAGAAGTGCGAAGAGTTTGTTGTCTTCTCAACCATTTCTTAGCTTCAAACTCCCATATCTCGCGAACGGATTGACCAAACCCAGAAGTTCCTGCTGCGTCTGAAAGTAGGAACTCGCCCGATTACAACGATATGCGTATTTTTTCCCTAGGGCATTCTGGTTAAGCGCTTGGAGCAGCAGAATTGCGAAAAATTTTTTGCCTTCTCAACCATTTCTTGGCTTCAAACTCCCATATCTCGCGAACGGATTGACCTAATCCAAAAATTCCTATTGCATCTGAAAGTAGAAACTGGCCCCATTACAGCGGTATGTGTATTTTTTCCCGAGGCCATTCTGGTTAAGCGTTTGGAGCAGCAGAATTGCGAAAAATTTTTTGCCTCCTCAACTATTTCTTAGCTTCAAAGTCCCATATCTCGCGAACGGACTAACCTAACCCAAAAATTCCTGTTGCATCTGAAAGTAGAAACTCGCCCGATTACAACGGTGTGTGTATTTTATCCCTAGGCCATTCTGGTTAAGCGTTTGGAGCAGCAGAATTGCGAAAAATTTTTTGCCTTCTCAACCATTTCTTGGCTTCAAACTCCCATATGTCGCGAACGGATTGACCCAACCCAAAAATTCCTGTTGCGTCTGAAAGTAGAAACTCGCCCGATTACAACGCTATGTGTATTTTTTCCCTAGGCCGTTCTGGTTAAGCGTTTGGAGCAGCAGAATTGCGAAAAATTTTTTGCCTTCTCAACCATTTCTTGGCTTCAAGGTCCCATATCTCGCGAACGGATTGACCTAACCCAAAAATTCCTATGGCATCTGAAAGTAGAAACTCACCCGATTACAACGGTATGTGTATTTTTTCCCTAGGCCATTCTGGTTAAGCGTATGGAGCAGCAGAAGTGCGAAAAATTTGTTGTCTTCTCAACCATTTCTTAGCTTCAAACTCCCATATCTCGCGAACGGATTGACCAAACCCAGAAGTTCCTGCTGCGTCTGAAAGTAGGAACTCGCCAGATTACAACGATATGCGTATTTTTTCCCTAGGGCATTCTGGTTAAGCGCTTGGAGCAGCAGAATTGCGAAAAATTTTTTGCCTTCTCAACCGTTTCTTGGCTTCAAACTACCATATCTCGCGAACGGATTGACCTAACCCAAAAATTCCTATTGCATCTGAAAGTAGAAACTCGCCCCATTACAACGGTATGTGTATTTTTTCCCGAGGCCATTCTGGTTAAGCGTTTGGAGCAGCAGAATTGCGAAAAATTTTTTGCCTTCTCAACAATTTCTTAGCTTCAAAGTCCCATATCTCGCGAACGGATTGACCAAACCCAAAAATTCCTGCTGCGTCAGAAAGTAGAAACTCGCCCGATTACAACGGTATGCGTATTTTTTCCCTAGGCCATTCTGGTTAAGCGTTTGGAGCAGCAGAAGTGCGAAAAATTTGTTGTCTTCTCAACCATTTCTTAGCTTCAAACTCCCATATCTCGCGAACGGATTGACGTAACTCAAAAATTCCAGTTGCATCTGAGAGTAGAAACTCGCCCGATTACAACGGTATGTGTATTTTTTCCCTAGGCCTTTCTGGTTAAGCGTTTGGAGCAGCAGAAGTGCGAAAAATTTTTTGCCTTCTCAACCATTTCTTGGCTTCAAACTCCCATATCTCGCGAACGGATTGACCTAACCCAAAAATTCCTCTTGCATCTGAAAGTAGAAACTCGCCCGATTACAACGGTATGTGTATTTTTTCCCTAGGCCATTCTGGTTAAGCGTTTGGAGCAGCAGAATTGCGAAAAATTTTTTGCCTTCTCAACCATTTCTCGGCTTCAAACTCCCCTATCTCGCGAGCGGATTGACCAAACCCAAAAATTCCTGTTGCTTCTGAAAGTAGAAACTCGCCCGATTACAACGCTATGTGTATTTTTTCCCTAGGCCATTCTGGTTAAGCGTTTGGAGCAGCAGAAGTGCGAAGAATTTGTTGTCTTCTCAACCATTTCTTAGCTTCAAACTCCCATATCTCGCGAACGGATTGACCAAACCCAGAAGTTCCTGCTGCGTCTGAAAGTAGAAACTCGCCCGATTACAACGCTATGTGTATTTTTTCCCTAGGCCATTCTGGTTAAGCGTTTGGAGCAGCAGAAGTGCGAAGAATTTGTTGTCTTCTCAACCATTTCTTAGCTTCAAACTCCCATATCTCGCGAACGTATTGACCAAACCCAGAAGTTCCTGCTGCGTCTGAAAGTAGGAACTCGCCCGATTACAACGATATGCGTATTTTTTCCCTAGGCCATTCTGGTTAAGCGTTTGGAGCAGCAGAAGTGCGAAAAATTTGTTGTCTTCTCAACCATTTCTTAGCTTCAAACTCCCATATCTCGCGAACGGATTGAAGTAACTCAAAAATTCCAGTTGCATCTGAGAGTAGAAACTCGCCCGATTACAACGGTATGTGTATTTTTTCCCCAGGCCTTTCTGGTTAAGCGTTTGGAGCAGCAGAAGTGCGAAAAATTTTTTGCCTTCTCAACCATTTCTTGGCTTCAAACTCCCATATCTCGCTAACGGATTGACCTAACCCAAAAATTCCTGTTGCATCTGAAAGTAGAAACTCGCCCGATTGCAACGGTATGTGTATTTTTTCCCTAGGCCATTCTGGTTAAGCGTTTGGAGCAGCAGAATTGCGAAAAATTTTTTGCCTTCTCAACCATTTCTTGGCTTCAAACTCCCATATCTCGCGAGCGGATTGACCTAACCCAAAAATTCCTGTTGCTTCTGAAAGTAGAAACTCGCCCGATTACAACGGTATGTGTATTTTTTCCCTAGGCCATTCTGGTTAAGCGTTTGGAGCAGCAGAATTGCGAAAAATTTTTTGCCTTCTCAACCATTTCTTGGCTTCAAACTCCCATATCTCGCGAACGGATTGACCTAACCCAAAAATTCCTGTTGCGTCTGAAAGTAGAAACTCGCCCGATTACAACGCTATGTGTATTTTTTCCCTAGGCCATTCTGGTTAAGCGTTTGGAGCAGCAGAAGTGCGAAGAGTTTGTTGTCTTCTCAACCATTTCTTAGCTTCAAACTCCCATATCTCGCGAACGGATTGACCAAACCCAGAAGTTCCTGCTGAGTCTGAAAGTAGGAACTCGCCCGATTACAACGATATGCGTATTTTTTCCCTAGGCCTTTCTGGTTAAGCGTTTGGAGCAGCAGAAGTGCGAAAAATTTTTTGCCTTCTCAACCATTTCTTGGCTTCAAACTCCCATATCTCGCGAGCGGATTGACCTAACCCAAAAATTCCTGTTGCTTCTGAAAGTAGAAACTCGCCCGATTACAACGCTATGTGTATTTTTTCCCTAGGCCATTCTGGTTAAGCGTTTGGAGCAGCAGAAGTGCGAAGAGTTTGTTGTCTTCTCAACCATTTCTTAGCTTCAAACTCCCATATCTCGCGAACGGATTGACCAAACCCAGAAGTTCCTGCTGCGTCTGAAAGTAGGAACTCGCCCGATTACAACGATATGCGTATTTTTTCCCTAGGGCATTCTGGTTAAGCGTTTGGAGCAGCAGAATTGCGAAAAATTTTTTGCCTTCTCAACCATTTCTTGGCTTCAAGGTCCCATATCTCGCGAACGGATTGACCTAACCCAAAAATTCCTATGGCATCTGAAAGTAGAAACTCACCCGATTACAACGGTATGTGTATTTTTTCCCTAGGCCATTCTGGTTAAGCGTATGGAGCAGCAGAAGTGCGAAAAATTTGTTGTCTTCTCAACCATTTCTTAGCTTCAAACTCCCATATCTCGCGAACGGATTGACCAAACCCAGAAGTTCCTGCTGCGTCTGAAAGTAGGAACTCGCCAGATTACAACGATATGCGTATTTTTTCCCTAGGGCATTCTGGTTAAGCGCTTGGAGCAGCAGAATTGCGAAAAATTTTTTGCCTTCTCAACCGTTTCTTGGCTTCAAACTACCATATCTCGCGAACGGATTGACCTAACCCAAAAATTCCTATTGCATCTGAAAGTAGAAACTCGCCCCATTACAACGGTATGTGTATTTTTTCCCGAGGCCATTCTGGTTAAGCGTTTGGAGCAGCAGAATTGCGAAAAATTTTTTGCCTTCTCAACAATTTCTTAGCTTCAAAGTCCCATATCTCGCGAACGGATTGACCAAACCCAAAAATTCCTGCTGCGTCAGAAAGTAGAAACTCGCCCGATTACAACGGTATGCGTATTTTTTCCCTAGGCCATTCTGGTTAAGCGTTTGGAGCAGCAGAAGTGCGAAAAATTTGTTGTCTTCTCAACCATTTCTTAGCTTCAAACTCCCATATCTCGCGAACGGATTGACGTAACTCAAAAATTCCAGTTGCATCTGAGAGTAGAAACTCGCCCGATTACAACGGTATGTGTATTTTTTCCCTAGGCCTTTCTGGTTAAGCGTTTGGAGCAGCAGAAGTGCGAAAAATTTTTTGCCTTCTCAACCATTTCTTGGCTTCAAACTCCCATATCTCGCGAACGGATTGACCTAACCCAAAAATTCCTCTTGCATCTGAAAGTAGAAACTCGCCCGATTACAACGGTATGTGTATTTTTTCCCTAGGCCATTCTGGTTAAGCGTTTGGAGCAGCAGAATTGCGAAAAATTTTTTGCCTTCTCAACCATTTCTCGGCTTCAAACTCCCCTATCTCGCGAGCGGATTGACCAAACCCAAAAATTCCTGTTGCTTCTGAAAGTAGAAACTCGCCCGATTACAACGCTATGTGTATTTTTTCCCTAGGCCATTCTGGTTAAGCGTTTGGAGCAGCAGAAGTGCGAAGAATTTGTTGTCTTCTCAACCATTTCTTAGCTTCAAACTCCCATATCTCGCGAACGGATTGACCAAACCCAGAAGTTCCTGCTGCGTCTGAAAGTAGAAACTCGCCCGATTACAACGCTATGTGTATTTTTTCCCTAGGCCATTCTGGTTAAGCGTTTGGAGCAGCAGAAGTGCGAAGAATTTGTTGTCTTCTCAACCATTTCTTAGCTTCAAACTCCCATATCTCGCGAACGTATTGACCAAACCCAGAAGTTCCTGCTGCGTCTGAAAGTAGGAACTCGCCCGATTACAACGATATGCGTATTTTTTCCCTAGGCCATTCTGGTTAAGCGTTTGGAGCAGCAGAAGTGCGAAAAATTTGTTGTCTTCTCAACCATTTCTTAGCTTCAAACTCCCATATCTCGCGAACGGATTGAAGTAACTCAAAAATTCCAGTTGCATCTGAGAGTAGAAACTCGCCCGATTACAACGGTATGTGTATTTTTTCCCCAGGCCTTTCTGGTTAAGCGTTTGGAGCAGCAGAAGTGCGAAAAATTTTTTGCCTTCTCAACCATTTCTTGGCTTCAAACTCCCATATCTCGCTAACGGATTGACCTAACCCAAAAATTCCTGTTGCATCTGAAAGTAGAAACTCGCCCGATTGCAACGGTATGTGTATTTTTTCCCTAGGCCATTCTGGTTAAGCGTTTGGAGCAGCAGAATTGCGAAAAATTTTTTGCCTTCTCAACCATTTCTTGGCTTCAAACTCCCATATCTCGCGAGCGGATTGACCTAACCCAAAAATTCCTGTTGCTTCTGAAAGTAGAAACTCGCCCGATTACAACGGTATGTGTATTTTTTCCCTAGGCCATTCTGGTTAAGCGTTTGGAGCAGCAGAATTGCGAAAAATTTTTTGCCTTCTCAACCATTTCTTGGCTTCAAACTCCCATATCTCGCGAACGGATTGACCTAACCCAAAAATTCCTGTTGCGTCTGAAAGTAGAAACTCGCCCGATTACAACGCTATGTGTATTTTTTCCCTAGGCCATTCTGGTTAAGCGTTTGGAGCAGCAGAAGTGCGAAGAGTTTGTTGTCTTCTCAACCATTTCTTAGCTTCAAACTCCCATATCTCGCGAACGGATTGACCAAACCCAGAAGTTCCTGCTGAGTCTGAAAGTAGGAACTCGCCCGATTACAACGATATGCGTATTTTTTCCCTAGGCCTTTCTGGTTAAGCGTTTGGAGCAGCAGAAGTGCGAAAAATTTTTTGCCTTCTCAACCATTTCTTGGCTTCAAACTCCCATATCTCGCGAGCGGATTGACCTAACCCAAAAATTCCTGTTGCTTCTGAAAGTAGAAACTCGCCCGATTACAACGCTATGTGTATTTTTTCCCTAGGCCATTCTGGTTAAGCGTTTGGAGCAGCAGAAGTGCGAAGAGTTTGTTGTCTTCTCAACCATTTCTTAGCTTCAAACTCCCATATCTCGCGAACGGATTGACCAAACCCAGAAGTTCCTGCTGCGTCTGAAAGTAGGAACTCGCCCGATTACAACGATATGCGTATTTTTTCCCTAGGGCATTCTGGTTAAGCGCTTGGAGCAGCAGAATTGCGAAAAATTTTTTGCCTTCTCAACCATTTCTTGGCTTCAAACTCCCATATCTCGCGAACGGATTGACCTAATCCAAAAATTCCTATTGCATCTGAAAGTAGAAACTGGCCCCATTACAGCGGTATGTGTATTTTTTCCCGAGGCCATTCTGGTTAAGCGTTTGGAGCAGCAGAATTGCGAAAAATTTTTTGCCTCCTCAACTATTTCTTAGCTTCAAAGTCCCATATCTCGCGAACGGACTAACCTAACCCAAAAATTCCTGTTGCATCTGAAAGTAGAAACTCGCCCGATTACAACGGTGTGTGTATTTTATCCCTAGGCCATTCTGGTTAAGCGTTTGGAGCAGCAGAATTGCGAAAAATTTTTTGCCTTCTCAACCATTTCTTGGCTTCAAACTCCCATATGTCGCGAACGGATTGACCCAACCCAAAAATTCCTGTTGCGTCTGAAAGTAGAAACTCGCCCGATTACAACGCTATGTGTATTTTTTCCCTAGGCCGTTCTGGTTAAGCGTTTGGAGCAGCAGAATTGCGAAAAATTTTTTGCCTTCTCAACCATTTCTTGGCTCAAGGTCCCATATCTCGCGAACGGATTGACCTAACCCAAAAATTCCTATGGCATCTGAAAGTAGAAACTCACCCGATTACAACGGTATGTGTATTTTTTCCCTAGGCCATTCTGGTTAAGCGTATGGAGCAGCAGAAGTGCGAAAAATTTGTTGTCTTCTCAACCATTTCTTAGCTTCAAACTCCCATATCTCGCGAACGGATTGACCAAACCCAGAAGTTCCTGCTGCGTCTGAAAGTAGGAACTCGCCAGATTACAACGATATGGGTATTTTTTCCCTAGGGCATTCTGGTTAAGCGCTTGGAGCAGCAGAATTGCGAAAAATTTTTTGCCTTCTCAACCGTTTCTTGGCTTCAAACTACCATATCTCGCGAACGGATTGACCTAACCCAAAAATTCCTATTGCATCTGAAAGTAGAAACTCGCCCCATTACAACGGTATGTGTATTTTTTCCCGAGGCCATTCTGGTTAAGCGTTTGGAGCAGCAGAATTGCGAAAAATTTTTTGCCTTCTCAACAATTTCTTAGCTTCAAAGTCCATATCTCGCGAACGGATTGACCAAACCCAAAATTCCTGCTGCGTCTGAAAGTAGAAACTCGCCCGATTACAACGGTATGCGTATTTTTTCCCTAGGCCATTCTGGTTAAGCGTTTGGAGCAGCAGAAGTGCGAAAAATTTGTTGTCTTCTCAACCATTTCTTAGCTTCAAACTCCATATCTCGCGAACGGATTGACGTAACTCAAAAATTCCAGTTGCATCTGAGAGTAGAAACTCGCCCGATTACAACGGTATGTGTATTTTTTCCCTAGGCCTTTCTGGTTAAGCGTTTGGAGCAGCAGAAGTGCGAAAAATTTTTTGCCTTCTCAACCATTTCTTGGCTTCAAACTCCCATATCTCGCGAACGGATTGACCTAACCCAAAAATTCCTCTTGCATCTGAAAGTAGAAACTCGCCCGATTACAACGGTATGTGTATTTTTTCCCTAGGCCATTCTGGTTAAGCGTTTGGAGCAGCAGAATTGCGAAAAATTTTTTGCCTTCTCAACCATTTCTCGGCTTCAAACTCCCCTATCTCGCGAGCGGATTGACCAAACCCAAAAATTCCTGTTGCTTCTGAAAGTAGAAACTCGCCCGATTACAACGCTATGTGTATTTTTTCCCTAGGCCATTCTGGTTAAGCGTTTGGAGCAGCAGAAGTGCGAAGAATTTGTTGTCTTCTCAACCATTTCTTAGCTTCAAACTCCCATATCTCGCGAACGGATTGACCAAACCCAGAAGTTCCTGCTGCGTCTGAAGTAGAAACTCGCCCGATTACAACGCTATGTGTATTTTTTCCCTAGGCCATTCTGGTTAAGCGTTTGGAGCAGCAGAAGTGCGAAGAATTTTTTGTCTTCTCAACCATTTCTTAGCTTCAAACTCCCATATCTCGCGAACGTATTGACCAAACCCAGAAGTTCCTGCTGCGTCTGAAAGTAGGAACTCGCCCGATTACAGCGATATGCGTATTTTTTCCCTAGGCCATTCTGGTTAAGCGTTTGGAGCAGCAGAAGTGCGAAAAATTTGTTGTCTTCTCAACCATTTCTTAGCTTCAAACTCCCATATCTCGCGAACGGATTGACCAAACCCAGAAGTTCCTGCTGCGTCTGAAAGTAGAAACTCGCCCGATTACAACGCTATGTGTATTTTTTCCCTAGGCCATTCTGGTTAAGCGTTTGGAGCAGCAGAAGTGCGAAGAATTTTTGTCTTCTCAACCATTTCTTGGCTTCAAACTCCCATATCTCGCGAACGGATTGACCTAACCCAAAAATTCCTGTTGCGTCTGAAAGTAGAAACTCGCCCGATTACAACGCTATGTGTATTTTTTCCCTAGGCCATTCTGGTTAAGCGTTTGGAGCAGCAGAAGTGCGAAGAGTTTGTTGTCTTCTCAACCATTTCTTAGCTTCAAACTCCCATATCTCGCGAACGGATTGACCAAACCCAGAAGTTCCTGCTGAGTCTGAAAGTAGGAACTCGCCCGATTACAACGATATGCGTATTTTTTCCTAGGCCTTTCTGGTTAAGCGTTTGGAGCAGCAGAAGTGCGAAAAATTTTTTGCCTTCTCAACCATTTCTTGGCTTCAAACTCCATATCTCGCGAGCGGATTGACCTAACCCAAAAATTCCTGTTGCTTCTGAAAGTAGAAACTCGCCCGATTACAACGCTATGTGTATTTTTTCCCTAGGCCATTCTGGTTAAGCGTTTGGAGCAGCAGAAGTGCGAAGAGTTTGTTGTCTTCTCAACCATTTCTTAGCTTCAAACTCCCATATCTCGCGAACGGATTGACCAAACCCAGAAGTTCCTGCTGCGTCTGAAAGTAGGAACTCGCCCGATTACAACGATATGCGTATTTTTTCCCTAGGGCATTCTGGTTAAGCGCTTGGAGCAGCAGAATTGCGAAAAATTTTTTGCCTTCTCAACCATTTCTTGGCTTCAAACTCCCATATCTCGCGAACGGATTGACCTAATCCAAAAATTCCTATTGCATCTGAAAGTAGAAACTGGCCCCATTACAGCGGTATGTGTATTTTTTCCCGAGGCCATTCTGGTTAAGCGTTTGGAGCAGCAGAATTGCGAAAAATTTTTTGCCTCCTCAACTATTTCTTAGCTTCAAAGTCCCATATCTCGCGAACGGACTAACCTAACCCAAAAATTCCTGTTGCATCTGAAAGTAGAAACTCGCCCGATTACAACGGTGTGTGTATTTTATCCCTAGGCCATTCTGGTTAAGCGTTTGGAGCAGCAGAATTGCGAAAAATTTTTTGCCTTCTCAACCATTTCTTGGCTTCAAACTCCCATATGTCGCGAACGGATTGACCCAACCCAAAAATTCCTGTTGCGTCTGAAAGTAGAAACTCGCCCGATTACAACGCTATGTGTATTTTTTCCCTAGGCCGTTCTGGTTAAGCGTTTGGAGCAGCAGAATTGCGAAAAATTTTTTGCCTTCTCAACCATTTCTTGGCTTCAAGGTCCCATATCTCGCGAACGGATTGACCTAACCCAAAAATTCCTATGGCATCTGAAAGTAGAAACTCACCCGATTACAACGGTATGTGTATTTTTTCCCTAGGCCATTCTGGTTAAGCGTATGGAGCAGCAGAAGTGCGAAAAATTTGTTGTCTTCTCAACCATTTCTTAGCTTCAAACTCCCATATCTCGCGAACGGATTGACCAAACCCAGAAGTTCCTGCTGCGTCTGAAAGTAGGAACTCGCCAGATTACAACGATATGGGTATTTTTTCCCTAGGGCATTCTGGTTAAGCGCTTGGAGCAGCAGAATTGCGAAAAATTTTTTGCCTTCTCAACCGTTTCTTGGCTTCAAACTACCATATCTCGCGAACGGATTGACCTAACCCAAAAATTCCTATTGCATCTGAAAGTAGAAACTCGCCCCATTACAACGGTATGTGAATTTTTTCCCGAGGCCATTCTGGTTAAGCGTTTGGAGCAGCAGAATTGCGAAAAATTTTTTGCCTTCTCAACAATTTCTTAGCTTCAAAGTCCCATATCTCGCGAACGGATTGACCAAACCCAAAAATTCCTGCTGCGTCTGAAAGTAGAAACTCGCCCGATTACAACGGTATGCGTATTTTTTCCCTAGGCCATTCTGGTTAAGCGTTTGGAGCAGCAGAAGTGCGAAAAATTTGTTGTCTTCTCAACCATTTCTTAGCTTCAAACTCCCATATCTCGCGAACGGATTGACGTAACTCAAAAATTCCAGTTGCATCTGAGAGTAGAAACTCGCCCGATTACAACGGTATGTGTATTTTTTCCCTAGGCCTTTCTGGTTAAGCGTTTGGAGCAGCAGAAGTGCGAAAAATTTTTTGCCTTCTCAACCATTTCTTGGCTTCAAACTCCCATATCTCGCGAACGGATTGACCTAACCCAAAAATTCCTCTTGCATCTGAAAGTAGAAACTCGCCCGATTACAACGGTATGTGTATTTTTTCCCTAGGCCATTCTGGTTAAGCGTTTGGAGCAGCAGAATTGCGAAAAATTTTTTGCCTTCTCAACCATTTCTCGGCTTCAAACTCCCCTATCTCGCGAGCGGATTGACCAAACCCAAAAATTCCTGTTGCTTCTGAAAGTAGAAACTCGCCCGATTACAACGCTATGTGTATTTTTTCCCTAGGCCATTCTGGTTAAGCGTTTGGAGCAGCAGAAGTGCGAAGAATTTGTTGTCTTCTCAACCATTTCTTAGCTTCAAACTCCCATATCTCGCGAACGGATTGACCAAACCCAGAAGTTCCTGCTGCGTCTGAAAGTAGAAACTCGCCCGATTACAACGCTATGTGTATTTTTTCCCTAGGCCATTCTGGTTAAGCGTTTGGAGCAGCAGAAGTGCGAAGAATTTTTTGTCTTCTCAACCATTTCTTAGCTTCAAACTCCCATATCTCGCGAACGTATTGACCAAACCCAGAAGTTCCTGCTGCGTCTGAAAGTAGGAACTCGCCCGATTACAGCGATATGCGTATTTTTTCCCTAGGCCATTCTGGTTAAGCGTTTGGAGCAGCAGAAGTGCGAAAAATTTGTTGTCTTCTCAACCATTTCTTAGCTTCAAACTCCCATATCTCGCGAACGGATTGAAGTAACTCAAAAATTCCAGTTGCATCTGAGAGTAGAAACTCGCCGATTACAACGGTATGTGTATTTTTTCCCCAGGCCTTTCTGGTTAAGCGTTTGGAGCAGCAGAAGTGCGAAAAATTTTTTGCCTTCTCAACCATTTCTTGGCTTCAAACTCCCATATCTCGCGAACGGATTGACCTAACCCAAAAATTCCTGTTGCATCTGAAAGTAGAAACTCGCCCGATAGCAACGGTATGTGTATTTTTTCCCTAGGCCATTCTGGTTAAGCGTTTGGAGCAGCAGAATTGCGAAAAATTTTTTGCCTTCTCAACCATTTCTTGGCTTCAAACTCCCATATCTCGCGAGCGGATTGACCTAACCCAAAAATTCCTGTTGCTTCTGAAAGTAGAAACTCGCCCGATTACAACGGTATGTGTATTTTTTCCCTAGGCCATTCTGGTTAAGCGTTTGGAGCAGCAGAATTGCGAAAAATTTTTTGCCTTCTCAACCATTTCTTGGCTTCAAACTCCCATATCTCGCGAACGGATTGACCTAACCCAAAAATTCCTGTTGCGTCTGAAAGTAGAAACTCGCCCGATTACAACGCTATGTGTATTTTTTCCCTAGGCCATTCTGGTTACGCGTTTGTAGCAGCAGAAGTGCGAAGAATTTGTTGTCTTCTCAACCATTTCTTAGCTTCAAACTCCCATATCTCGCGAACGGATTGACCAAACCCAGAAGTTCCTGCTGCGTCTGAAAGTAGGAACTCGCCCGATTACAACGATATGCGTATTTTTTCCCTAGCGCATTCTGGTTAAGCGCTTGGAGCAGCAGAATTGCGAAAAATTTTTTGCCTTCTCAACCATTTCTTGGCTTCAAACTCCCATATCTCGCGAACGGATTGACATAACCCAAAAATTCCTGTTGCGTCTGAAAGTAGAAACTCGCCGATTACAACGCTATGTGTATTTTTTCCCTAGGCCATTCTGGTTAAGCGTTTGGAGCAGCAGAAGTGCGAAGAGTTTGTTGTCTTCTCAACCATTTCTTAGCTTCAAACTCCCATATCTCGCGAACGGATTGACCAAACCCAGAAGTTCCTGCTGAGTCTGAAAGTAGGAACTCGCCCGATTACAACGATATGCGTATTTTTTCCCTAGGCCTTTCTGGTTAAGCGTTTGGAGCAGCAGAAGTGCGAAAAATTTTTTGCCTTCTCAACCATTTCTTGGCTTCAAACTCCCATATCTCGCGAGCGGATTGACCTAACCCAAAAATTCCTGTTGCTTCTGAAAGTAGAAACTCGCCCGATTACAACGCTATGTGTATTTTTTCCCTAGGCCATTCTGGTTTAAGCGTTTGGAGCAGCAGAAGTGCGAAGAGTTTGTTGTCTTCTCAACCATTTCTTAGCTTCAAACTCCCATATCTCGCGAACGGATTGACCAAACCCAGAAGTTCCTGCTGCGTCTGAAAGTAGGAACTCGCCCGATTACAACGATATGCGTATTTTTTCCCTAGGGCATTCTGGTTAAGCGCTTGGAGCAGCAGAATTGCGAAAATTTTTTGCCTTCTCAACCATTTCTTGGCTTCAAACTCCCATATCTCGCGAACGGATTGACCTAATCCAAAAATTCCTATTGCATCTGAAAGTAGAAACTGGCCCCATTACAGCGGTATGTGTATTTTTTCCGAGGCCATTCTGGTTAAGCGTTTGGAGCAGCAGAATTGCGAAAAATTTTTTGCCTCCTCAACTATTTCTTAGCTTCAAAGTCCCATATCTCGCGAACGGACTAACCTAACCCAAAAATTCCTGTTGCATCTGAAAGTAGAAACTCGCCCGATTACAACGGTGTGTGTATTTTATCCCTAGGCCATTCTGGTTAAGCGTTTGGAGCAGCAGAATTGCGAAAATTTTTTGCCTTCTCAACCATTTCTTGGCTTCAAACTCCCATATGTCGCGAACGGATTGACCCAACCCAAAATTCCTGTTGCGTCTGAAAGTAGAAACTCGCCCGATTACAACGCTATGTGTATTTTTTCCCTAGGCCGTTCTGGTTAAGCGTTTGGAGCAGCAGAATTGCGAAAAATTTTTTGCCTTCTCAACCATTTCTTGGCTTCAAGGTCCCATATCTCGCGAACGGATTGACCTAACCCAAAAATTCCTATGGCATCTGAAAGTAGAAACTCACCGATTACAACGGTATGTGTATTTTTTCCCTAGGCCATTCTGGTTAAGCGTATGGAGCAGCAGAAGTGCGAAAATTTGTTGTCTTCTCAACCATTTCTTAGCTTCAAACTCCCATATCTCGCGAACGGATTGACCAAACCCAGAAGTTCCTGCTGCGTCTGAAAGTAGGAACTCGCCAGATTACAACGATATGGGTATTTTTTCCCTAGGGCATTCTGGTTAAGCGCTTGGAGCAGCAGAATTGCGAAAAATTTTTTGCCTTCTCAACCGTTTCTTGGCTTCAAACTACCATATCTCGCGAACGGATTGACCTAACCCAAAAATTCCTATTGCATCTGAAAGTAGAAACTCGCCCCATTACAACGGTATGTGTATTTTTTCCCGAGGCCATTCTGGTTAAGCGTTTGGAGCAGCAGAATTGCGAAAAATTTTTGCCTTCTCAACAATTTCTTAGCTTCAAAGTCCCATATCTCGCGAACGGATTGACCAAACCCAAAATTCCTGCTGCGTCTGAAAGTAGAAACTCGCCCGATTACAACGGTATGCGTATTTTTTCCCTAGGCCATTCTGGTTAAGCGTTTGGAGCAGCAGAAGTGCGAAAAATTTGTTGTCTTCTCAACCATTTCTTAGCTTCAAACTCCCATATCTCGCGAACGGATTGACGTAACTCAAAAATTCCAGTTGCATCTGAGAGTAGAAACTCGCCCGATTACAACGGTATGTGTATTTTTTCCCTAGGCCTTTCTGGTTAAGCGTTTGGAGCAGCAGAAGTGCGAAAAATTTTTTGCCTTCTCAACCATTTCTTGGCTTCAAACTCCCATATCTCGCGAACGGATTGACCTAACCCAAAAATTCCTCTTGCATCTGAAAGTAGAAACTCGCCCGATTACAACGGTATGTGTATTTTTTCCCTAGGCCATTCTGGTTAAGCGTTTGGAGCAGCAGAATTGCGAAAAATTTTTTGCCTTCTCAACCATTTCTCGGCTTCAAACTCCCCTATCTCGCGAGCGGATTGACCAAACCAAAAATTCCTGTTGCTTCTGAAAGTAGAAACTCGCCCGATTACAACGCTATGTGTATTTTTTCCCTAGGCCATTCTGGTTAAGCGTTTGGAGCAGCAGAAGTGCGAAGAATTTGTTGTCTTCTCACCATTTCTTAGCTTCAAACTCCATATCTCGCGAACGGATTGACCAAACCCAGAAGTTCCTGCTGCGTCTGAAAGTAGAAACTCGCCGATTACAACGCTATGTGTATTTTTTCCCTAGGCCATTCTGGTTAAGCGTTTGGAGCAGCAGAAGTGCGAAGATTTTTTGTCTTCTCAACCATTTCTTAGCTTCAAACTCCCATATCTCGCGAACGTATTGACCAAACCCAGAAGTTCCTGCTGCGTCTGAAGTAGGAACTCGCCCGATTACAGCGATATGCGTATTTTTTCCCTAGGCCCATTCTGGTTAAGCGTTTGGAGCAGCAGAAGTGCGAAAAATTTGTTGTCTTCTCAACCATTTCTTAGCTTCAAACTCCCATATCTCGCGAACGGATTGAAGTAACTCAAAATTCCAGTTGCATCTGAGAGTAGAAACTCGCCCGATTACAACGGTATGTGTATTTTTTCCCCAGGCCTTTCTGGTTAAGCGTTTGGAGCAGCAGAAGTGCGAAAAATTTTTTGCCTTCTCAACCATTTCTTGGCTTCAAACTCCATATCTCGCGAACGGATTGACCTAACCCAAAAATTCCTGTTGCATCTGAAAGTAGAAACTCGCCCGATTGCAACGGTATGTGTATTTTTTCCCTAGGCCATTCTGGTTAAGCGTTTGGAGCAGCAGAATTGCGAAAAATTTTTTGCCTTCTCAACCATTTCTTGGCTTCAAACTCCATATCTCGCGAGCGGATTGACCTAACCCAAAAATTCCTGTTGCTTCTGAAAGTAGAAACTCGCCCGATTACAACGGTATGTGTATTTTTTCCCTAGGCCATTCTGGTTAAGCGTTTGGAGCAGCAGAATTGCGAAAAATTTTTTGCCTTCTCAACCATTTCTTGGCTTCAAACTCCCATATCTCGCGAACGGATTGACCTAACCCAAAAATTCCTGTTGCGTCTGAAAGTAGAAACTCGCCCGATTACAACGCTATGTGTATTTTTTCCCTAGGCCATTCTGGTTACGCGTTTGTAGCAGCAGAAGTGCGAAGAATTTGTTGTCTTCTCAACCATTTCTTAGCTTCAAACTCCCATATCTCGCGAACGATTGACCAAACCCAGAAGTTCCTGCTGCGTCTGAAGTAGGAACTCGCCCGATTACAACGATATGCGTATTTTTTCCCTAGCGCATTCTGGTTAAGCGCTTGGAGCAGCAGAATTGCGAAAAATTTTTTGCCTTCTCAACCATTTCTTGGCTTCAAACTCCCATATCTCGCGAACGGATTGACATAACCCAAAAATTCCTGTTGCGTCTGAAAGTAGAAACTCGCCCGATTACAACGCTATGTGTATTTTTTCCCTAGGCCATTCTGGTTAAGCGTTTGGAGCAGCAGAAGTGCGAAGAATTTGTTGTCTTCTCAACCATTTCTTAGCTTCAAACTCCCATATCTCGCGAACAGATTGACCAAACCCAGAAGTTCCAGCTGCGTCTGAAAGTAGGAACTCGCCCGATTACAACGATATGCGTATTTTTTTCCCTAGGGCATTCTTGTTAAGCGCTTGGAGCAGCAGAAGTGCGAAAAATTTGTAGTCTTCTCAACCATTTCTTGGCTTCAAACTCCCATATCTCGCGAACGGATTGACCTAACTCAAAAATTCCTGTTCCGTCTGAAAGTAGAAACTCGCCCGGTTACAACGGTATGTGTATTTTTCCCTAGGCCATTCTGGTTAAGCGTTTGGAGCAGCAGAAGTGCGAAGAATTTGTTGTCTTCTCAACCATTTCTTAGCGTCAAACTCCCATATCTCGCGAACGGATTGACCAAACCCAGAAGTTCCTGCTGCGTCTGAAAGTAGAAACTCGCCCGATTACAACGCTATGTGTTTTTTTCCCTAGGCCATTCTGGTTAAGCGTTTGGAGCAGCAGAATTGCGAAAAATTTTTTGCCTTCTCAACCATTTCTTGGCTTCAAACTCCCATATCTCGCGAACGGATTGACCTAACCCAAAAATTCC